>NC_035437.2:71059940-72259940 GCF_002127325.2 Helianthus annuus | reverse complement strand
TGGCGTAACTGCCTCAAAGCGTGAATCCTCAGAGGGATCCTGCGGATGTCTCGGTTGTTGAGATGTCTGTTGAGATGGCGTGTAGTACCATTCATGTCGGTCAAACATCGCTTGGAAACTGTCAGGTCCTTGATAGGGCGTTCCATGGAAGGATGACCCATCAGAAACTTCTATCGGATGCGTGGGCGTACCACGAGCTGGTTCAGTTGGATCCTCATCCTCCTCCATGGGATCTTCAGAAAAATGGTCTTGTGGCCCTAGTGGAACAAAACCTGAAGGTTCCTGTATGTAGTCAGCCGGATTGAACTGACCTATGTAGTAGGGAGTAGGGTCGTCATAATTCCGGTGCGAAACCGAACGTTGTAAAGGTATGAAGGAAGGTTGTGGGTTATTGGGGTTATTTTCTGAATCTGGCCCAAAGGAGTGCCGGTAGGATGGCGTTGAGCTGTGCGAAGTGGAATGCCTCGCGGGTTCGTAAAGATCTCTTCGTCGTTGTGGCTCTTCGCTCCGTGTCATCGAAGGATGTCTTGTACCAGATGGTCCAGCTTCTTTATCGTGATGTGTCACGATTTCTCCTCGGCCTCTTCTTCCCCTTCCTCTTCCTCGGAATATAACAGGTGGCATTTTCCTGCTCCAAAACTTATTAAAAATCAAATCGAAAATAAAGACAAAAAGGAGTAATAATCCGAATTTGTCCTAAGTTATTGTCTAGACTCAAGTATGTGCAATTGTGTTATTGAGATTAAACACAATAGGATAGTGTTTAATTCACTCAATGTTGGCTCTGATACCAACCTGTCACACCCCGATTTCCACGTGTCTGTAAGACCCAGCTTATTTTACCAAATTTAATAACCTAAAAACCTTGCATTTAACGCCAAAATGACGACTTTACAAAAACTTTCATAGTTTAACCCAAAATTAACACAACCTTCATGTATTGTTGTTACAAACCACATACAAGACAGTAACTACCATTAATTTACATAGTTTCTAACACAAAGTTTGGATGCGGAAGCGTTCTTAAAATGTGTGTGTTCGGTTCTATTCACTTGCTTGATCTTCATCCTTTTTCTTGGTACCTGAGAACTAACATTTAAAACAAGCATTAGTACTAACACTCTTGGTAATTACGTATTCGAATCAGGTCCGAACACGGATTCGAGAAAATGATCAAAACAACTTTTGTCAAACAGGGCTCCACCGTAATTTACGGTGTCACCGTAAATTACGGTGGCTTCTGGTCATTTGGGATCTACCGTAACACAGTAGAGACTCACCGTAAATAATTTCAGGCCACCGTAAATTACGGTACTACCGTAATTTACGGTAGACTCTGCACATCTCTTCCTTGTTTAAAATGCAGTTTTCTTGCTGATTCGCTATGAGTCGAAACAACACAAATTCGCATAAATTACTGCGCGGCTGGGCTAGTACTTTATACTTGTTTTGGTTTATAACATTACTCAACTATTCTTGAGCGGGCATGCTTACGAAATCAACTTACACCCTAGATTACAAGACATAATATTTGGTTGTTTATACTATTTTCATGCATCGGATATGCACCTTAGCTCCTATATTAAAAACAAGATTTCTTAATTTGGGTATGGTGTTCGTTACACGGCATACTTATCATGTAATTCACGCATTGTGTAATAAGGTCATGCTTCATGCTTATTACCATAACTTGTTTGACCCGTTTGGGTGTTAAACTTACACACCATTTCGGATATGTAAGATTTCATGCATTTTCACTTGTTTTGACCCATTTACTTGTTTAAGGCACTAATCATATTCGTGACGTATTGGTAAATCTTGGTCGTCGTGTTTCAAAATTGACTACATAAAACTAACAATAAGGTATAATGTAACGAAACGATAAATTTCGTACCTTTAGAGCGCGCCTTTTCCTCGTGATTTCCCCTCGGCTTGTCCGCTAGAGGAACCGGACTCTTTGCCTAGAAAATTCAGTTTTCACAACATGTTTAGATCTCTTTTCATGACCATAATCACATCATTATGGACCATTATCAAATCTGCGTTTTTATCCAAATTTTAACATTTAAGTCCTCACTTAGGCATTTCTACAAACACCTAGCGGGTCAGATTTTTCCACCTTCATAAACAAGTTCGTGACTTTAAGATTTGCCATCAAATTTCACTATAATAGCAATTTTGCACACAATTAGTATCAATATCACTGGAATTACTTCTTATAATGAAATTTATACTAGGATTACACCCAAAATCCTAATATTCATCATCAACATACAAAACCCATAACTTAACATTTATGGATTCATGGAATTTTTCCTGAATTAGGGCATGATTTCACCTATAGTTGTCTAAGTTTTAACCCTAGACACTATTTCATCTTTAATCTAACTAATTACTATCATGCATCAAATAAATTTCAGATTTTGCTAGATTCATGAGAATTTCAAGTAGTGAATTCTCACAAAATTTTACATACCTCTAGACCCTCTCGCGATGAGGAACACGATTCTAAGCTCGGATTTTGTTTTGGTTAGGATTTGAGCCTTCAATTTGCAAGAAATGGTGATGTTAGGGTTTTGGATATGGGGGTCGCCCCTTTTCTCTGCTTCTGTCGACCAGACCACCAATTTTTGGTGTGTTTGGTTTTGATTTTGTTACTATTAGTAATAAGAGTTTCATTTTTGACAAGTTTAGTCCCTTGACTACCATTTTCTCTAGTTTCAAGTATTTTAACCATAATATGAGTTATTTCTAGACTAGAACTTAACTAGGTTAAGTTCTTAATTGGTAATTTCTTGTTTATTAATTCCTTGAACTTTATAATATACGGGTTTACGTTTTTGGGGTGTTACAAGTCCACCCCCCTTAAAAGGGGTTTCGTCCCCGAAACCGAATTACGTACCAAATAATGTAGGGTAGAGACGCCGCATCTCCTCTTCGGATTCCCAAGTAGTGTCTGACCCTTTTCTGTGGTCCCACTTAACCTTGACTTGATTTATCACTTTGTTCCTCAAGCTTTTCTCTTTACGATCTAAAATCACAATCGGTTTCACTGCATAGTTGAGACTGTTATCCACCTCGATATCATCGTAGTGGACATGAGTGGTCTCGTCGGCCAAACATTTCCGGAGATGTGATACGTGAAATGTGTTATGAATCCCACTCAATTCTTCGGGTAATTCAAGTCGATAAGCTACCTTACCAACTCGTTCAATGATTCTAAATGGCCCAATGAATCTCGGGCTCAACTTTCCCCTTTTTCGGAATCTAATAATACCCTTCCATGGGGAAACCTTTAGCATGACCATATCGCCAACTTGGAACTCGATTGGCCTATTTCTTTTGTCTGCGTATGCCTTTTGTCGGTCTTGAGCCGCCTTTAAATGTGTCCGAACTATGTCAATTTTCGCATTTGTAGCTCGGATTACATCAGTTGGTGCTAGCCCTCGCGGGCCCACCTCTCCCCAACATACCGGAGTCCGACACTTTCTGCCATATAATAGCTCATACGGGGCCATTTTAATGCTCGCGTGATAGCTATTATTATACGCGAATTCGACCAAGGGTAAATGGACATCCCAACTACCCCCAAAGTCAATAATGCAAGCCCGTAGCATATCACCCAATGTTTGTATTGTTCTTTCGCTCTGCCCATCCGTTTGTGGATGGTAAGCAGTGCTAAGGAACAATTTGGTTCCCATCTGTTCTTGGAATTCACGCCAGAATTTCGAGGTAAACCGAGTATCCCTGTCTGATACAATGGATATCGGTACCCCATGCCTTGCTATGATTTCATTGGTGTATACCTCCGACATTTTCTCAGATGTATAGGTTTCACGAATCGGAATAAAGTGGGCGCTTTTAGTTAACCTATCCACGACCACCCAAATAGCGTCAAAACCACGACTTGTTTTAGGTAGTTTAGTCAATAGGTCCATCGTGATTTGCTCCCATTTCCAAACCGGAATTTCTAACGGTTGGAGCTTACCATACGGCTTTTGGTGTTCCGCTTTGACTTGTAGGCATGTCAAGCATTTTTCCACATATTTCACAGTGTCTCGCTTCATTCCGGGCCACCAATAGTTTTGCTTCAAGTCATGATACATTTTGGTCGCCCCCGGGTGAATGGAATAACGGGATTTATGAGCTTCATCAAGGAGAAGCTTCTTAACACCACATGTGTTGGGGACCCAGATTCTATTAAAACGAGTTCTTAGGCCGCGACTGCCCACTTCAAGGTCTTTAACTTGACCAATGATTCTTTCCTTTTTCCAGTTTTCCGCCTTTACAGCTTCATCTTGTGCTTCTCGAATTCGTTCTAGTAAACTTGAAGTCACAACCAGTTGCATTGATCGTACCCGTATCGGGGCATAATCTGTTTTGCGACTCAGCGCATCGGCAACTACATTGGCCTTACCGGGGTGGTAATGTATTTCGCAGTCATAGTCCTTGACGGTTTCTAACCACCGCCTTTGCCGCATGTTTAATTCCTTCTGGTCGAAGAAATATTTCAAGCTTTTATGGTCGGTAAAGATTGTAAACTTTACTCCGTACAAGTAATGTCTCCATATCTTTAAGGCAAACACCACCGCCGCCAATTCTAAGTCGTGAACCGGATATTTATTTTCATGAATCTTCAATTGCCTCGAGGCATAGGCGATAACCTTGCCTCGTTGCATTAACACGCATCCGAGCCCCAATTGAGAAGCGTCCGAGTAAACCACCATGTCTTCAGTCCCTTCCGGTAAGGTCAGTACCGGAGCGTGGGTCAACTTTTCCTTGAGTGTTTGGAAAGCTTCCTCTTGCTTAATGCCCCACACGAACTTTTCCTCCTTACGAGTTAATTTGGTCAAGGGTAAGGCAATTTTGGAGAAATCCTGTATGAATCTCCGATAATATCCCGCAAGCCCTAAAAAGCTTCGGATTTCCGAGGGATTTCTTGGAGGGCTCCATTTTGTCACAGCTTCTATCTTTGACGGATCTACTAGTACTCCATCAGCACTAATAAGATGCCCAAGAAACTGTACTTCCCGTAACCAGAAAGCACACTTCGTGAATTTTGCATACAGCTTCTCTCGTCTAAGTGTGTCTAATATCTCCCGCAAATGACACATGTGCTCGGCTTCACTCTTTGAATATACCAGAATGTCGTCGATAAATACAATTACCGACTTATCTAGCATGGGTTTGCAAACCCGGTTCATGAGGTCCATGAAAGCCGCGGGCGCATTGGTCAATCCGAAAGGCATTACGAGGAATTCATAATGCCCGTACCTCGTACGGAAAGCCGTTTTGGGTACGTCCTCCTCCTTGACTTTCAATTGGTGATAACCGGATCGGAGATCAATTTTGGAAAACCAACTTGCTCCTTGCAGTTGGTCGAATAAATCGTCGATTCTTGGAAGTGGGTATCGATTCTTCACCGTGAGTTTGTTTAACTCCCGGTAATCGATACACATGCGCATACTGCCATCTTTCTTTTTCACGAATAAGACTGGTGCGCCCCACGGAGACGCACTCGGTCGGATAAATCCCTTGTCAAGAAATTCCTGAATTTGAGACATCAATTCTTGTAACTCCGACGGTGCAAGTCGGTATGGCGCCTTGGCCACGGGTTTCGCGCCCGGAATCAACTCGATTCCGAACTCTACCTCCCGTTCTGGCGGTATCCCCGGTAGTTCTTCCGGAAACACGTCTTCATAATCTCGCACGACTGGTACATCCCCAATTTTGAGGAGTTCCTTTTCCGTTTCGCTCGCATATACCATAAAGGCCTTGCATCCATGTTTCATGAGTTTGCGAGCTTCTAGCATTGAGCATATCACCGGGTTACCTCCCTTTTCTCCATATATTGTAACTTGCTTTCCGCTAGGAGAAGTTAGTTTTATTTCCTTTCGGAAACAAACCACTTTTGCGTGGTAACGGGATAGCCAATCCATTCCCACTACCACTTGGAATTCTCCCATCGACATCGGGATCAAGTCTATTGCATATTCCTCGTCATCAATATTCATCGTGCAGTTTTTACATACATCACAGACAATAAAGCTTTTATTATTACCTATCTCTACCTCTAAAGGCATAGGCAATTTTGTTAGAACAAATGAGGGGTGTCGAATAAACCCATATGAAACAAAGGATTTATTCGCACCAGTATCAAATAACACACGTGCGGGAATTGAATTTATAGTGAATATACCTGAGACCACGTCAGGTTCGACCTTTGCTTCAGCAGCGGTCAATTGAAAGGATCTTGCTTTGGCTTTTGCGGCTTCACCTTTTGAATCTTGCCCTTCATTCTTTCCCGCCAATTCTGGGCACTCTGATCTTTTGTGACCCGTTCGGTAACAGTTATAACAAACGGTCACTTTTTCCGGGCATGATATAGCCATATGTCCCGTTTTTCGACATATAGGACATGGCTTATCCTTGAAGCGACATTCACCTTTGTGATTCTTGCCGCAGATTTTGCAACTTGGCGTACCGCTCTTTGCGTCTGATTTCTTTGATGTTTCATTCGTTCTTGCCTTCTTGGTAGGGCTTGGATTTATATCCTGTGCCCTTCGTTCACCCCGCTCTATACTCTTCTTCAACTCAATCTCTCTTTCCCGAGCAGCATTGACAATCTCGGTAAGGGTCTCATACTTTGAAGGGGTTATGAACTCCCTATATTCAGCGCTCAGCATGTTATGGTAGTAATAGACTTTCTGTTCTTCGTTCGTGATCAGATCATCACAGAACTTCATTTTGTCCATAAACACCCCCGTGATCTTGTCTATGGATTCACCCTTGTGTCTGAGTTGCATGAACTCTTCCTTAATCTTGTTTATAACCGCTTTGGGGCTATGGTGTTTAAGAAACGGCGTCTTAAACTCCTCCCACGTCATGGCCTTAGCCGCTTCGTTTCCAATCTCTTTCTTCTTGTTATCCCACCAATCCTTCGCTTGACCTCTTAATTGACCCGTACCATAAGCTACGTAGTCATTTTCATCACAATGTGTTCTCTCGAACACTCCCTCGATATCGCCTATCCATCGCTGACACACGATTGGATCAACTTCCCCATTATAGATAGGCGGTTTACAAGCTATGAATTCCTTGTATGAACAAGGTTTTCGTTCCCCGGATTTTTCCTTTGCTAGATTTGAATTATCTTCCAGCTTCTTGATTCTTTCTTCTACCACTGATAAAACCGTATTTTGGATTTTATCAATGAAATTCGACAAGCTGTTTTCGATCGCCTTTCCAACTTCTTCGGCAATCACTATTCTCATCTGTTCGGTGACTCTTGGCACCGCATCTCCGTCACCTCCGCTTGCCATCTTTGATACTGAAATGTTTACATATATCGTTAAACATTTCATTTGTAATACATGTTTTACTTGTTTTGATTTGATCAAGCTCGCAACTTGACTCAATCATTCTTGTCTCATGCTTTTCTCGTGTTTGAGTGTGCTTACACACTCTTGATTCTATTATTCTTGTTTCATGCTTTTCTCGTGTTTGAGTGTACTTACACACTCTTTTCCATGTATATTCGTTTGTGAATTATTTCTATACTTCTAAATTCTACTTAAGCAATAACTCTTACCGGATGTTGATCAAGCTTGAACCGAACACTTATTGGCAACCTTAAGCTCTGATTACCAACTTGTAAGACCCAGCTTATTTTACCAAATTTAATAACCTAAAAACCTTGCATTTAACGCCAAAATGACGACTTTACAAAAACTTTCATAGTTTAACCCAAAATTAACACAACCTTCATGTATTGTTGTTACAAACCACATACAAGACAGTAACTACCATTAATTTACATAGTTTCTAACACAAAGTTTGGATGCGGAAGCGTTCTTAAAATGTGTGTGTTCGGTTCTATTCACTTGCTTGATCTTCATCCTTTTTCTTGGTACCTGAGAACTAACATTTAAAACAAGCATTAGTACTAACACTCTTGGTAATTACGTATTCGAATCAGGTCCGAACACGGATTCGAGAAAATGATCAAAACAACTTTTGTCAAACAGGGCTCCACCGTAATTTACGGTGTCACCGTAAATTACGGTGGCTTCTGGTCATTTGGGATCTACCGTAACACAGTAGAGACTCACCGTAAATAATTTCAGGCCACCGTAAATTACGGTACTACCGTAATTTACGGTAGACTCTGCACATCTCTTCCTTGTTTAAAATGCAGTTTTCTTGCTGATTCGCTATGAGTCGAAACAACACAAATTCGCATAAATTACTGCGCGGCTGGGCTAGTACTTTATACTTGTTTTGGTTTATAACATTACTCAACTATTCTTGAGCGGGCATGCTTACGAAATCAACTTACACCCTAGATTACAAGACATAATATTTGGTTGTTTATACTATTTTCATGCATCGGATATGCACCTTAGCTCCTATATTAAAAACAAGATTTCTTAATTTGGGTATGGTGTTCGTTACACGGCATACTTATCATGTAATTCACGCATTGTGTAATAAGGTCATGCTTCATGCTTATTACCATAACTTGTTTGACCCGTTTGGGTGTTAAACTTACACACCATTTCGGATATGTAAGATTTCATGCATTTTCACTTGTTTTGACCCATTTACTTGTTTAAGGCACTAATCATATTCGTGACGTATTGGTAAATCTTGGTCGTCGTGTTTCAAAATTGACTACATAAAACTAACAATAAGGTATAATGTAACGAAACGATAAATTTCGTACCTTTAGAGCGCGCCTTTTCCTCGTGATTTCCCCTCGGCTTGTCCGCTAGAGGAACCGGACTCTTTGCCTAGAAAATTCAGTTTTCACAACATGTTTAGATCTCTTTTCATGACCATAATCACATCATTATGGACCATTATCAAATCTGCGTTTTTATCCAAATTTTAACATTTAAGTCCTCACTTAGGCATTTCTACAAACACCTAGCGGGTCAGATTTTTCCACCTTCATAAACAAGTTCGTGACTTTAAGATTTGCCATCAAATTTCACTATAATAGCAATTTTGCACACAATTAGTATCAATATCACTGGAATTACTTCTTATAATGAAATTTATACTAGGATTACACCCAAAATCCTAATATTCATCATCAACATACAAAACCCATAACTTAACATTTATGGATTCATGGAATTTTTCCTGAATTAGGGCATGATTTCACCTATAGTTGTCTAAGTTTTAACCCTAGACACTATTTCATCTTTAATCTAACTAATTACTATCATGCATCAAATAAATTTCAGATTTTGCTAGATTCATGAGAATTTCAAGTAGTGAATTCTCACAAAATTTTACATACCTCTAGACCCTCTCGCGATGAGGAACACGATTCTAAGCTCGGATTTTGTTTTGGTTAGGATTTGAGCCTTCAATTTGCAAGAAATGGTGATGTTAGGGTTTTGGATATGGGGGTCGCCCCTTTTCTCTGCTTCTGTCGACCAGACCACCAATTTTTGGTGTGTTTGGTTTTGATTTTGTTACTATTAGTAATAAGAGTTTCATTTTTGACAAGTTTAGTCCCTTGACTACCATTTTCTCTAGTTTCAAGTATTTTAACCATAATATGAGTTATTTCTAGACTAGAACTTAACTAGGTTAAGTTCTTAATTGGTAATTTCTTGTTTATTAATTCCTTGAACTTTATAATATACGGGTTTACGTTTTTGGGGTGTTACAGTGTCTCACCGGTGGGCCCGGTGGGGGATTACCGTGACGATGTTGGCAACAATATAGTCAAACCACACAATTATATAATGCACAACGGAAGCATAAGATAAATATATAAATTTCAACCTCTGATCGTAATATCAAAATGTATTACAGGGGTTGAATATATCCACAGTGGATCGTAAATAAAGATAAAGTATTGTTCCATCAGATACTGCAATCAAGCTTGCGAGACTTATCCCGACGCTAGGGAGCTAATACCAGCCAATTACGTTTAGGTACCTGCACTTAATCTTTTTGGGGAAAATACGTCAGTTTACACTGGTAAATACATTCAACTGACACATTTGAAAATGTTTATTAAAAATTGATTTGAATGCACAAGGCACAAACTCTTTCATAACTTGGGAAAATTCATAATGATCTTGTAAACGTTTTACATGTTCTTTTATGCGTTCAGTAGCCCGGGTCGTGCCGGGTTAAAGATTTATAGACACACCACGTTTGCGTAAAACCGTAGTATAAAAACCAACGGCTACGTCTTTTAATTTTAATGTCGACACTTTATACCGGGTGTACGCCTACACCGGGATGTCGATGGTCGTGGCCATTTCGTAAAATGATGCCAAGGATATCCGGGACAACGGTCATTAAACCCCCCAAAGGCTTATAAGCAACAAAACTGTTTAAATGAGCTGATCATATTTAATCAATTAACCACCTAAGCGATGGAATTATATAATGCTCAATCAAGCGGTATTAGTATACCGTAACCCAAGCCCATATAGGGGAAATAAGTTAAAGTATTTACCTTTGCAAGTATAAATCCTTAATTTAGATCAAGTCACCGATAGCTTTTACTGGGGCTCCTAATCTGGAACGAAGGTTTTAATTAACCTCTTAGAATCCTAACGGTCCTTGTATTAGCCGTAGCTTAAACCGGTTGATTCCGATATATAGATATGGTTAATTCGCACGAAAAGGCGAAAACCGAGAATGGAGTATGATTTGGACCCAACAAGTTCAGTGACTTGTTTTATATGGTTTTATAGTTCATACTCTGGATTTTGGGGTTCAAATAATATAATTTGACCCATATCGGCTATTGCACGAAAACTAGTTCCATGAGCCGTACCGTGTGCGCAAAATAGGCGAAACGGTTAACTATGAGAGTCGTACGCTTATTTCCTAAGTCAATATGCCTTAAAAGTATTTTGGTATCAGTAGGATACCTTCCGTAATGCCCGTAACGAGTTTAGGTTTATATTATGCCCCGTAGGGGCTTTTCGGTCATTTTAAAGACTTTAAAAAGGGCTTTTCGAGTTCTACAGGAAATCTGAGTTTCCCGAACAGTTTATAAAGTTTAAAATACTTTATTTATTATTTAAAATCAGTGGCAACTGGAATCGGGTCAAAAGACCTTGTAGAACTCCCGTTTTGGCCAAAAAGGGCATATTCGGTATTTACCGAACCGTAGCCATAACCGCAGGTTATGAGTAAGGTAAAAATTATTAAAAATCTCTAAAATTCCCAAAATATTATTTTACCACAGTGGGTAAAAGTTTTGGTGACGAAAACTTGGGTTAGATGGGCGTTATGCTAATTGCGCCGTTAATTACAAAACTTTCTTAAAAGTGCGCCTTTTAGCATAACTCTCATTCTAGACCTCGGATTGACGTGAAACTTTAAGGACATGCTTATAATTTAATAAGCAAGGTTTTGGTCCGTTCACGTGTCCGAAATACTCGTTTTAATTTTAAAAGGCCGTTACGGTCAACTTTTAGGCGAATGACGGAATTGCGCAAAAGGCTCGGATAACTCATGAACCGACCACAGAGGTTTATACCAACATGTGACCTGGTCCTAAGAGAGTCCTAAGGTATATTTATACCTCACTAAAACGGGTCAGAACTGAAGTCAAAGCAAAAGTCAAACTTATGCGACTTTCGGCTCCGAACCGGTTCAATATAGTAAATGATCGATTCAAACGAGCGCAAACAAGTTTATATACTTATTATCATATTTTATGATTGTCAAAACAGGTTCCATAACATATACATTACAGATTATGCATAAATCGCTAAAATAGCTTTCTGTTGACTTTTTAACCGCACGTTTGACTCGACATTTGACATAGTTAGAGTGGTGATCAGGGGGAACCATTTTAGAGGTTTATTACCCACGTAAATACCAACTCATAACCACTTTTGATTCGTCATAAGACTGAACCATTACTGATTTATTGTAAAGTCAAACCGTAGTTACGACGGTTTGGTTCTTAGCCATTTACTAAGGAAATGTGAAACCACAAAGGGTTAGATCACTTACAGAAGTTAACTCTTGATTAGAGAACAGAGGAGAATGCTAGGGAGCTCTTGGAATGATCAGATGGAAGTGTTTGAGTTGTGTGAATGTTGTAACTACAACATGGCTATTTATAGTGCATTTTAGGCTCCAAGATCATTCCACATTGCCCTACAACTGGTCATGGATGATGGGCAGGTGTCCCTAAGGGTTATGGGTCGTGTAGGGGGCGCCCATGCTCCATTAATTGGTGTTTGATCGTTCAAAAGCTCCAAAAGGCAAGAAACTACAAAGTTTCTGCATCTGGGCACTTTACGCGGCCCGCATGGGAGTTCCCATGCATTTTAATGCGGGTCGCCTAAAGATCAAATATCAGTCGCGTATTTGAGGTGGCTCGCGGCCCGCCTCAACTTAACTATAACCTTCACGCGGGTCGCGAGAGGTTAAGATTTCAGAATTTTAAAATCTTTTGTTATGATTACAGAATCTGGCCATTAATAACGAAATCTTTCGTAATGATTTACCTGACCTTTCGGGTTTGAAGGGGTAACTTTGCGGTTTGGCCCTCGGTTATTTACCGATAGGGGCCTCGTGTTATTTACCCGCATTATTAAGTCCCCGGTTTATTTATTAATTATATTGGAAAGCCTTAACTTTCACTGTTGACGCTTTTAACCCTTCTTCTACGAATTCGATCGTAACTTTCTCGTTTCATATCGAAACTTCGCGAAATTTATATATATTATTTTAGTGAGGGTATAATACCGTTACAAAGTCTTTGGAACGTTAAAGGGTCACTCAGAGGTATTATTAAACATGTCGACACAGTTAACCCCTGTAGTTTGTAATCTCTCACTTTCTTCCGCGTTTTGTTTTTGTACGATCTATAATTTACTCGTTTGAAGGTTTAAGCATTATTTAGGGATACTATACAGTATATTTACCCTTGGTGACATTTATAACCCTCGAATTTATATACTTTCAAGGTTTGTCAAAATTAGTCCTTTATTTATTATAGATGCCACGTGTAAACAAATGACACGTGTTAACCCATCATTGGACACAAAAATTCGAGGTGTTACAGTTTACCCGAATCGCTTTTCAAGACTTGGTCCATCCTTTTCTCGCTTGGATCGAGTCATCGCAAATCTGTGTATACTATGTCGACACGTAGGACACTGCTTCACGGGACGGAAGCCATATGGTTAAAGCATGGTGGATACGCCGCTGATACTTCCTATATATAAGTGTTTTAACCATATTGTCGAACTTTCGTGGAAAAGTGCCATGCGGGGCCGACCTTAAATTTAAAATTTTGGTATTATTAAAAGGCTTTGTTTACAACAAATTTTAAACTGATCTTTTCTTACGAAACTTTTCTAACATTTGATCAAAATTTTTGTACAAAACGAGATTATCTTATAACGTTGTAGTGACAATCGACTCAAGTTACTGCCGCGTGATGAGAAAATTTCGTAAAACGAGTTTTAATCACTTTAAAATCTTTTAGTAACCTAACCAAAACCATTCTCATAGTGCTAGTGTGAACATCAATATAATTAACGCCGCACCGTGAGAAGATTTTCATAAACAAGTTTTTCCTAATTAAGCAACTTTTCAAAAATTTAAAACGCGTTGGAATCGCATTCTTGTGTGTGTGTTCGCCTCTGATCATACGGATCGCTTTAACTTGTCGCTCCCTTTTAGTCTTCACAATGCTCCCGCGCGTTAATTCTCTGTCGATCGCTCGCTATCTTGTCGCTTTTATCGCTTACTCGCTCGCATCGACTCTCGCGACCCTTCTTGTGGATTAATTTTGAGACGAAATTTCCTAAAGCAGGGGAGACTGTAACAACCCGCACGTTCGTGCGTTGTTACTACTCGTTATACTCATTACGCCTAGCACCGGAGATTCGAATCATAATGTACCTATATCGCATACATCGCTATATCGCAATATTTTCGCATATTTTATCGCTATCACATCACATTGTACTGGCTCACAACCACGAAGATGTCGAGTGAGGACCAATTCTACCCTCCTTGATAGCCGTGATGTGTCGCAGTGCAACTCATTACTCAAAACGCACATCGCATCACACACATTAACGTTCACGATGACATTGAGAGAGGACCTATTCTATCCTCCTCGATGACCGTGAAACGTCGCAAAGTAACGCATTTTCGAAACGAAACCCGGTTATTGTATCGCAACTTCGAAATATGGATATGTATATACGACCCAACGTGGCTAATTATAATAATATATGAAAAGGTGGATGAGAATGTGTAACCAAACTATCGCAACGCTTAACGATCGAAACGGAACGCCAAAACTCAGCTCACCGGAGGCATTTGATCGAATGGCACTTCGATCGAAAGGCCATCCGATCGGACAGCCATCCGATCCGACAGCCATACGATCTAACCCACTGCACCACTTGCTCTCATCTCTTGCATATAAATACCCCCACTCTCACATCATTCTCCCTGATGTGGAGCTCTCACTCGACCAGCACGCTTTGGGGCTAATTTCTCTCAATTTCTCGCGATTCTTGTAAGTTTTCAACCTAAATCTTATACTTCTATGACCTGCGCACACTTCTTCATCTTTTTCACCTTTGAATCTTAACATTTAACCATGAAATCAATGGATTTGGGGTGTTCTAGGGTGATGTCATCATGAAGTTCTTATGAACTTCAAGTGTTGGCCTCATTCCCCCAAGAACAACTCAAATCCGAAGGATTTCCACAAGAATAAACAACATTTTCACAACAGATCTACACATAATCATGAATAAAAGGATTGAAAGATGGTTTTCCAACTTTCTTTCAACTCTTTTACACTCAAGACCGATAGAATCGAAGCTTGTACCGACCTTCTACTCATTCTTAGTGTCGTGTTGGTTCAAGACCCGGTTTCTAACAAAGAGACGACCGATTTCGGGTTAACCAAGAACGACCATCACGAATCAGTAAACCAGTCAGATTTGGGTGATTCCTGTCTGATCGGGTCCCTTGGTTCGAGATGGGGTTTCTGTTGATTAACTCGTCACAACACCGTCTCGATCAAAACCCCCAAAGACCATCAAAATAGTCAAAGTGCCAAGGACAACTTGATCGTTTGGATCGAACAGCCGTCCGATCGGGCAGGCATACGAACGGGCAGGACATGTCACCCGAACGGACAGGACATGTCATCCGAACGGACAGGACATGGCATCCGATCGGACTGCCATCCGATCGGATTGCACCTTGGGTCCCACACTTGACTTTGATTTCAACATTTTGGAGTTCAAACATTGAACGGACTACCACCCGACCATGTGGTGTTTAGACTTCAACACTTACACAATTTTCAACTTATTCAATACAAACGGATTGTCACCCGATCGAACTACACTCCGATCGAGTGACAACTACTGTGAACTTGTTCTCACTAAAGTATCCACCAATCGGGTTATTGCCCGATCGAACAGCCGTCCGACCGACCGACCTAAAAGGTAGAGATACTTCCCTGTTTTCAAAATGCTACAACGAAAACTTCAAAAGGCAAAACATCATACACAAACACATCCTTCCCAGAGGAGGAAACAATCCACTCGAAAAGTCACCCGACCGGATGACCGTCCGAGCGGATTGTCACCCGATCGACCGGCCAATCCGATCGGATTACCGTCCGATCCTCTGACACTTTGCACCGATTTACGCGCCATTCGTCGCTTACGCTATCAATCTGTAATCTGGCTAATCTCAGACGCGCTCCCTTCAATCCAACCAAGTTGTGTTTGCTTGCTGAGCACCAACTGTGAGTATACTCGAACCCCTTTTTATCGCATTTTGGGTGTAACATACGTTCCTATTAAATCGAATTTAACAAACGAATTATTCAATCAAACTATTTACCACTTGCGAATGACTGTTATGCATATTTATATGTGATGCTAGTTACATATGTGCTAGGACTTTTACTCGCGAGGTCCCGCCTTAACTAGTATAGTTCTATAGCACCCGACGGGGTCTAGTTAGGATGAATAGCAATCGCAATCGCAGCTCGAGTGACTTAGCTGGTAGTATCTGTCTTGTATGCATGTATGTTGAGGTATCTCGTTTATGTATTTGGTAATTCGCAGTACTTTTAACTATTTACGCTACTCTATCAAAACTTGTATACTCGCCAATACTTTTGTATTGACGTTGTTTTAACGTATGTTGCAGGTTTAGTCACAGTCTACATCAAAATCAAGCTAGGAAGTCTAAAAACTCACCTAAAATCTATGTTGTCGGATTTGTATTGTTCGAGAGGACAAGAAATCTGTAATACCTTATGTGATCGTATTGTTTATTTGTATGGGATAATGAACGCATTAAATACTGTCTCAATATAGTTGTTATGGATTCTGTTGAGCAATCTGATTCGCTTAGTGCCGCGCCCCGATGATTCCGCCATCGGTTGGGGTGTGACAATTCTGGTGTAGGTTTTTTAAAGACAAAATTGCAGAAATCAACCTATATGTTATACCTAAAGTGCAATTCATACCTTTCACCATGAAATCAGCAAAGTTCAACCTTTATGTTAATGTTTTGATACAAGGTACAACCTTTACCACTATCCACGTTTATTTTCTTGGTTAAGTTGTCTCACAGCATGCGAGGATATTCTAGTCATTTTAAAAGCTTTTTTGTTTTATTTTATTTTTTGTTTTCTACAACAACAACCAACATCATTTTCAACGTGGGACATTAACCACCTACCACCCCACTACAACCTGCAACAACAACCACCTATCATTTTCAATAACCATCCACTACCGCTGAATCGTTATTACCTCCATTAATCTACATCGAACATCACCGCAAAACTGGACACTCAAGTACTCAACCCCCACTAAGTCACCACCCGTTGCACCCACCTTTTGCCACCGGTAATGTTGACGATGGTGATGATGATGATGATGGTGTTATGGTTTGTGCAACCTATGAGTTGGATCTTTTTGTTTTGGTCTTCTAAGTTTAGTGGTAAAGGTTGTACATTGTATCAAAATATTAACATAAAGGTTGAATTTTGCCGATTTGATAGTCAAATGTATGGATTGCAGTTTAGGTATAACATAAAAGTCGATTTCTACAATTTTGTCTTTTTTAAAACATAAGTGCATTCAAAATCGGGTAATTCTTGGAATCTTAGACTACACGGTATGGGGAATGTCCCCCACCCGTCCCGGATCGACGCCGTTCCAAACACCATCCCCCGACTTCGTCGTCTCCGTCCCTTTGGAGACGTTGGGGACGCTCCACAAAAGGACAAAAACATGTCCATTTCCCATACAATTTGACCGTTTAAAAAAAATAATTAATTTCCATATTTAAAAAGTAACAACCAAATTTCAAAAATACTCCAAAATCCAACCAAAATTTATATAAATTCAACACTTTGACACCACTTTTCACCCACTACAACCCCATCTCTCTCTCAATTTTTTTAAACCTTCTTCCCTTTTTATAAAACATTCTTCTACAATGGATCCATTCAACCCGAACAACCTTCTTCCCTTTTTAAAGAAAATGCAAGAAAACATTATGAAGAATCATAATAGTAGATGATTTTTTTAAGTTTATGTTTATTTTTTTTAAGTTTATGTAATTTTTTTTTAATATTAATGAAATTATTTTTCTATTTTATTTGTTAAATGTTAAAAAAAGTAGATGACTTTTTTTTTTAAAAAAAAAGGGTAAACTAGTGGGGTAGGATCATCCTCCTATTTTCATTGATTTGGTGTGTTGAACCATCCCCAAAGGAACAATGACATGACGCCTAGGTGTCGGATCATCATCCTTTGGAGGATGGTCACCATACCATCTAGCCTTAGGCTACAACAAGTGACGTTACGTTTGTGGGACCGTGATAATCCCAACTGCTTATAAGAGAACAACATCGTCGCCGGTATGAAATCGTGTTCGCTTTTATATTTTCCACAAACCAAATTGCTAATGACCAAACTCCTAGCGTGGAGAAAAAAACCGACCACACTTAACCTAGTTGTACAATATTTGATGGTATCTTTCGGAAATTCGGATTTGATAAAGATATTCTATAAAAACTGATGCAATTTCTTTCCCCAATTTCTTCTAACAATGTCGTCCTTTTTGAAATTCGCGCGTCATGTTTCCCAAAACCCTTCCCGTAAACCCTAAAACCCCCCTAAATTTCAAAATCTGTATCCTCTGCTCTGCATAAAGATGGTACCATTACAAACCCTTTACGCCCGGACCCACTTTCGCAACTTACAAATTCACAAACTTTATCGATCTTTTCACTCCACAAAGCATCTTTACAAAGAACCCATCACAGTCTCAACAGTTTATGATCCTGTAACCGGTTGTATGGTGACAAAATCGAATGAGGAACCGGATAAACAACGGGGTGAAAGACTATTGAATTCTGATTATGCTGATGCTTTTAAAGATGATAGGTCTTATGGGAGTGTTATGAAGGGGTTTGGGGGTGGGAAAAAGAAGAGTAAGAGTAAGAGTGTTTGGGTTTGTTCTGAATGTGGGTATTCGGATGGGCAGTGGTGGGGGTATTGTAGGGAGTGTAAGAGTGTTAATACTATGAAGGAGTTGGTGGATGTTGTTGATAGTGGTGGTGGTAAGACTAATGGCTTTCAGATGTCTGAGAAGTTAGTGCAGTCTTGGTTGCCCAAACGGGCTGGAGAGGCTGTTCCATTACGCTTGACGGATGTTAACCGTGGGGTTAACCATTCGGATTGGCGGTTTCCTTTGTAAGCTACTTATCACTCTATGGTTGTTTACTCTTAGCTGCATTTTGTGCTATATGGATTAAATATACTTAGGGCTGCAAACGAACCGAACGAACACGAACAAGACCTTGTTCGTGTTCGTTTGTTAAGAAATATATGTGTTCGAGAACCGTTCTTATCGAACGCGATTTTATGTTCGTGTTTGTTTGTAAAGGAAATGAACTTGTTCGTGTTTGTTTGTTAATTTTAGGCAACGAACATTGACGAACACAAACAATCATTCATGAACAAAATATATAATACAACGACACTTATTAGATATTTAATTTGTCGTAATTTTGAAGTATTTAAATAATATAAAAACTAAAAACACTAATGAAGTATCGAACACAAACGAATACGTTACCGAACGTTCACGAACATAAACAAACGAACACGATCTCTGTTCATGTTTGTTCATTCAACTAAACGAACGAAATTTATTGTTCGTGTTCGTTTGTTTAATAAACGAACGAATACAAACAAACTTCCCGCCGAACGGTTCACGAACTGTTAGCCGAACGTTCGGTTCGTTTGCAGCCCTAATCATATGTCTTGCTTGATGTACAGATCTGGACTATTTGGAGATGAAGTTTCTAGGGTTCTTGGTGGTGGTCTAGTACCAGGTACATGTTCCATATTAAATTTCAGTTTTCAAAATAATCCGGTTTACACGCGTGTTGTTTTGCAGGTTCTTTGGTTTTGGTTGGTGGTGATCCAGGTGTTGGGAAGAGTACACTAATGTTACAGGTTTTTTTTTTTTTTTTTTTTTTATCATGATCTCTACTTCATGTGTTTTTTTAATCCACAAATAATATAACTCTGGTTACTTTGCTATTTTAAATATGGAAGATTGCAGCAATTATAGCAGAAGGAAAAGAAATCGGTAAACCAGCGCCAGTACTTTATGTTTCAGGTGAAGAGGTAACAATCCACTTTCACCATTGATGCTGCTGCTTTCATTATTCAAAAACACACTTAAAATTATAACATTTAAAAAAAAACAAATTAAATACAGAGTGTAGAGCAAATTGGAAACAGAGCAGATCGTATGGAAATCAGCACAGATGAATTGTTCCTATATTCAAGTACCGACATAGAGGTGATTGTTTCATAATGAAGTTAGCTGGTGTGGTGGGTTCCTGAACATGTTTTATGATTTCAGGATATTTTGGTAAAGGCTCAAGCTCTCTCTCCACGTGCTCTAATAATCGATTCTATTCAGACGGTGCATCTAGCAGGAGTTACTGGTAGTGCTGGTGGTATCTACCAGGTTAGTCTTTTGTGTTTATGAACACTCTTGAAACATCCGTTTTGTTAAAAATATGATATGAACTTTTATAGGTTAAAGAATGCACTGCTGCCTTGCTTCGTTTTGCTAAGAAGACAGACGTACCTGTGTTCTTGGTGAGTATAAAAAATGAGCTATCCGGACTCTCGTTTATTGACTTTGTTTTACTATAAAACCTTTTTGTATTTGTGTCAGATTGGGCACGTAACAAAGTCAGGAGACATAGCTGGACCTCGTGTCTTGGAGCATATTGTTGACGCTGTTTTATATATGGAGGTTGGTACCCTTTTGCTTTATTCTATAGTGTAGTAAAGTATTTAGCCTTTCGTTGTCATGATTATCCAGGGAGAGCAGTATTCATCGCATCGTCTTCTTCGTGCATTCAAGAACCGTTTTGGCTCCACGGATGAGGTATTTAGTTTTTATTC
Organism: Helianthus annuus; assembly: GCF_002127325.2. Lineage (NCBI taxonomy): Eukaryota > Viridiplantae > Streptophyta > Magnoliopsida > Asterales > Asteraceae > Helianthus > Helianthus annuus. The sequence continues at coordinate 72,239,442 of NC_035437.2, read as the reverse complement.
TTGGTATCACATCACATCAACTTTTGCATAGTTGAAAAACAGTTATGTTTCAGCTTGGAGTGTTTGAAATGTCGCCATGTGGACTAAAAGCTGTCAAGAATCCCAGTGAGATTTTTTTGAGTGAGGAACGCTCAGATTCAGAATTCTTGGCAGGTCTTGCAACTGCTGTAATTATGGATGGATCCCGCACATTCGTCATAGAAATTCAGGTGCTTTTTAATTCAGTTTCTTGAGTTCCGTTATCAGTCAAATATCTTGAAAAATACAGATAAAAAAGTGATTTGCAGGCGCTATGTGCAACAGGGTCCTCGCTTTCTAGGCAAGTGAATGGTGTTCAAGCAGGCAGAGCTGATATGATTATTGCTGTGAGTAAACATCAAATATTTTCTTTTTCAAGTTAAAATATTCTAATCGCTCACGGCTGTTGCTAATTCTGTAGGTTCTTATGAAGCAAGCCGGTCTCAAGCTTCAGTCAAATGTAACTGTTTCAGCACTTAACCATTCAGATGTTGCCAAACAGCCCCTTACTGTTTCTTTCCGGGTTTTTTTTCATCCTTTTCTAAGCTAAATATTCTAAGCTAATATTGGTTACAGGCGATCTTCTTGAATGTTGTTAGTGGGGCTAGTCTAACTGAAACTGCTGGTGATCTGGCAGTTGCAGCAGCAATATGTAGTAGGCATGTTTGTATTTTTCACAAGTATAATTAATTTGCAAAATCTAGTATCTAAAATCCATTTTTTGTGTTTAGTTTTCTGGAGTTTCCTATCCCTAGCAACATGGCGTTCATTGGAGAAGTTGGGCTTGGTGGTGAGCTTCGTATGGTGAGTGTTTTTGTTGGATGAAATAAACAAACGCATTTACTGATGACGGTAGTCGTTGCAGGTACCAAAAATGGAGAAGAGGGTGGGTACATTGGCAAAACTGGGGTATAAAAAGTGTGTTGTGCCGGAACCTGCTGCGAAATTGTTGAGGGGATTAGATTTTGGAGAATTTGAGCTTTTGGGGTGTCAAACTCTAAAAGATGTTATTAACAGCGTCTTTATAACAAGTTGAGAGCTTCTTTTTGGATCATATCCGTTTGAATACTCTGTTAACAAACTTGTAATATCTTTAACAAGACAATGTGGTTGATCTTTTAAAATCCAACTATTTTGTTCCAATATGGTTTTTAAAAAAAGTATGTTTTTGTGTTTGGTAGGAGTGATCGATCATAAACCATTGAACTTAGTGTCGGAAATGCCTCATACCAGTAAACAAAAGCGAAACAAGATACAGTTATTCTGTATCATAAACAATAGCTTTCCTCAAAGCTATTCTCAAACTGTCCACACGGTTCGGTTGTCCACTTCCCATTCCTAACATACAGTTATTCTGCCACAAGATACCCTTTTATCATCATTTGATTGCAAAAAAATATAGGGTGTCTTTTGTCTTTTTACAATATTAGAGCGTGATTTTTGGATATAAACGAAACAAGATACATAATTGGGTAAACTTGAGAAAGAAAATACTGAGACAGTTGTAAAGAAACTAACCAACCTTTGCGATTACAATGGCATTGCTTTTAACATGTTTGACACAAAACCATGCAAACTTTGCATCATTAAGCTGGCTTTCTTGTGGTAGTGGGGAAGATGAAGATGAAGTGGATGGGTTGGTTAAATACCAAGTATTTTTCTTTTAACTTTTTAGTATAAATTTAACAGTAAGGGTATTTTTTGTCATTTCACAGCCTCTTAACTGAGAAAACTAACTGATGTTAGGCACAGGGACTATCCGAAAAAGAAAATTGAAAAGTTGGAGACTATAGCTGTAATTTTAGAAAGTGTTGCCATACCTTGGAAGAAAGGTGATGTTATGCTTATCAATAATTTGATGGTCCTTCATGGCCGACGGCCGCTACTATAGCCGCCTCATCGGATCTTCTTCCTGAACCACTATTGATCATGTTACCCCGCTGTGTGTTTGCTTCATTTTTATTGTAATATAATATAATTAGATACATATAGATATGAACTTATGTTATAAGATGTTTCATAGGTGGAGAGTCTACTACTGTACTTGTCGGTACATTACAAAGTACTAATGCTATAAAGTATAAACCAGAAACCAAATGCATGATAGCCTGCTTCATGTTTCATCTATATATTACAAGGAAACCACGTTACAAATAAATGTGTAGGTATAAAATGACACTATAACGAACCGTCTATGCAACTATTTACACACATTGTAAAGGCAAAAACTAACTTCTCATCAATTCAAGAATGGATAAAACTATCATCGGCCTTGAACCAGGCCACTAAACACTTGGCTGTTTCCTGCTAGCGTAGCTTCCCACTCAACAGATGATAAAAGAATATGAGAAAGTGAAATAACAATTTGCTTCATGTCTGGTCTCAAGATCGGGTCGTCCTCGACACATTGTTTTGCCAGCGTGGCCATCTGCAGATGCAAATAATAATTAATAAATGGGTGTGTGTATTCAAAACTCATTTGGACTAGAGATGGAATCATCTGGTACCTTGAAAACGCAGTCATGAGGGAACAAATCCAACAGACTAGGATCAATATGGTCTTTTAAGCTTGACATACTCATAGAGTCAGGTGAGTGCTTAAGTGCTGCCAACATCTGCAGTTAATTTTAGAGTTGAAGAACCTTGACAATTTAACAAATACACAATCTTTCAATTGACTTACAATCGATGCCAATGAGCGTCTCTCAGAGTTTTTCTTCACAACAGCATCAGTTCGTGTAATAGCCTCTTTTCCTGATATTAACTCGAAAAGAACAACACCAAATGCATATACATCACTTTTTGTTGTAGCTAAACCATCCCTGAGGTATCTGTGATGACATGGCAGATTGTATGATGTCAGTTATATAAATCGCGTAAACATGTGATTCTGACAACCAACCACCAGAATGATCACAGATGGCAATCAACGTTTGGTAACTTTTTATACTTCCATAAAAGGTTACTTATTAATATCACCAATTAGTAAAGAATTAATGAAGTAAAATAGAAATTAAGCAGGCAAAGACAAACATATCACATGTAAAATTGGTAATTAGGTAACAAATTGATATTTTTGGAAAAAAAAAAAAAGTTGCTATTTTTGGCAATTTTGGTGGTTGTTTGCTTGTATTAAACATATAAACTTACTCTGGAGCTAAATAACCAAAAGTTCCAACCACTCTTGTAGTTGAAGCTTCTCCATCATTAGGTATTCCAACAAGTTTTGCCAACCCAAAATCCGAAATCTGTTTGATGAAAAGTTGTTCAAATGACAGATGATAAAATTCTTTCTTGTGCAGCAAGTAAGATACCTTGGCTTTGAAGGCACCGTCAAGTAAAATGTTGCTTGTTTTAATATCTCTATGAACATAATGAGGCTTAGTGTGCTCATGTATGTATTCCAGTCCCCTTGCCGTGTCTAATGCAATTTGAACCCTCATTATCCAAGATAATGTAGGATGACCTACATGATATAATGCATTTTTATACATTCCTTTCACATCTTAACGTCTTTCAAGATAATGTCGAAATTTCAAGATTACCCTTGTTTTGAGGATCATGTAAATGACTTCCAAGTGAACCCTTTTGAGCATACTCATAAATGAGGAAAAGCTCATCATCACTAGCGGCATAACCAATAAGTTCTACCTTGACAATAAGAAAACCAAACAGAGTCAATACATAAAAGAAAAATAAATTTAAAAAAAAATGGTAGCGAGCTATGCCATGTGGATAGCAATATAAACATCAAGATTCGAAATTCTTACCAAATTTGTATGATGAACCTTGCACAAAAGTTTCATTTCTGCTATGAACTCTTTAGTTTTCGTAGCAGTCATCTTTTTGACAGCAACTTCCTGAAAATATATCAGTAAGATCGAGAGGGAGAAAATTGCTTCAGTTATATGGAAAAGGTCGAGAACTTGAGGTAGCATTTTTATGTAGTTCACCTACAAATGGGTCGATTTAGGCAATGTAACGGGTGGAAAGTCGCCATTCGAATGCATACAACCTCCTTAATCACTTTAATTAGAAAAAAGCCAGATTCTTGCTGTCAAAATCCGTGTTCCAAATCATAATATTGTGCACGTTTACGGGTAACATTGAACATAAAGTGTCTGATTAAAATGTTGTGACCCATTACCCAACCCGGCCATTTTGCCACCACTAGAAAAAGAGGGGAAATTAATAGCAAACCTGCTCGCGAAGTAAACCATAATACACAGAACCATATGTCCCAAGACCTAAGAGATTGGACTCGGAGAAACCATCCGTACATGAGAAAATTTCTTCATAAAAATACACAACAGGTTTCTCAATGTCAAACACATCCGTCCCAATAACTGAAATAATTCCAAATCACATCAAAAATTATACATAAAAGCATAAATAACCATAACCACAAGTCCAAACCTTTTGGAATGTTGGTATGCCGGTCACTAGACTCCTCAATGGTCTGCTCCCAATCATTAGATTTGCAGCAGAGCCTCCCCGAACCACACCAGAAGCTTGAAGTCCTTAATATATGAAACTTATGAGAAACTTGTTCATTTTCCGGATCCTTCAAATGACTCCTATTGTCATCCCGAGATGATCGTAGACATACAAAAAGTGCCACAACTGCTATAATCAAAGCTAAACCAACACCTAAACCCCCTATAATCCACCAATGCTTTGAATCACTCTTATGATCCCTTCCCTCTACAACAACAAAACACTCGTTACCGAAAAGACCATAACTCCATAAGCAAGAATTAAACAGAATAACAGATAGTTTACCTACAACAATTGCATCAGAATATGGTGATGGAGCAGGTGCAAGTGTGGAGTTATTCTCTATAGGATATGGCTCACCGGGAACTACAGGATTAAAACAAAATTATATTGAAATTAACTATAATATGCTCGAAACCATAAACCATGAAGTCAAATTCATCTATAATGAAAGCAACAAAAAGGCATGGTAGGTTTAACTTAATTAGTAAATTAACAAAATCGCCGGTTAATCTCTAATTAAAGCCCCTATTTTAAAGTCAACAATGGTTATTGGTGTAATTAACTGCAAAAGCAACAAAGTGAAAACTAACCAGAATTCAAAGGTATGTAATAAAGAGCACCAACAGTAATATTATCAGGATCAACAATTCCATTAACTTTCTCAATACTAGCCATACTAACACCAAACCTACTAGCTAACAGCTCAACACTATCACCATCCTTCACCACATAACTCATCAGATAATTCCACAATCCACTCGAACAACCACACAACAACCGCAACGACACCACCGCACCGGCAACCGCCGGCCGTGAGAAATTCGACACGTACGCCAGTCCTCCGTACGCATCCACCACCAGATCGTACACAGATCCACCACTTTTCCTAACAGTGTATGTAGTATTCGTTAGGTAGTAATGACCTAGCGGTGAGTTTGAATTTGTACACGAACAGTTTTTCCGAACGAAGATGCCGTTACCGTCAACTGTAACGTCGTTAGGTAAGACGTCGAACATGCTCATGATGACGTCTAGGGTTTGGTTTGGGGAAGGAGTGAAGGCTAAGAAGGATGTGCATAAACGAGATGCTTCTGTGCAGTTTAATGGCGTTAGGGTGGCCGTTGACGGCGTTTGTAAGTGAAGAAACAGAAGCACAAAGAAATTCAATGTTCGAATTGAAGAATTCATTGATATGAATTTAGGGTTTGATGACAGGGAGAATTACTTTTGTGTTAGTTTTGTTTTGGTTGTTTTAGAGGAGGAGGTGAAGACTATAAACTTGTGATATGGACTCCTCAGTAGAAAGTGGAAATATGACCGTACATGTTGCATGTAGTTTAGTTTTTGTCTTTGGAACTTCATGAATTAAAATATAAATTTATAACACCATGTGTAGTGGTTCTCGAGGATCTTCGGCGGTGTAAAATGGGGCCAAAGGGAGGGGCGCTAAGGCATTAACGGGTGATGAGAACGGGGGAAGCATCGTTTTGTTAATTCTTTAGGTAATTGCGTACCGTCACATCATTTACATTTTTTTGTTGAACCCTTGCACATTTTTAAAGGTGTAGTTAATCAGTGGCGGACATAAGGCTTACCGGGGGGCAACCTCCGCTACATCTTGGCGCGGAAAAATTTGGAAAAATTAGTGTAAATTTTGGAAAAATTTGACGTTTTTTCGATTTCGTTACGGCTTATTTATAAAACGTTACGGCTTAGTTTCGTTTCTAGATCCGCCACTGGTTAATTAAAGTTTTACTTGCTTTTGTGGTAATTTACTCAAATAAGGGGTGGCTAAACATACCCCTCGTGTGCTAAACGTACTTGACGTGAGAAAGAGATATTATTATTATTTTTTTTAATGAGAGAGGGCTCAGTAAGTGTATGAGAGGGGTGAATACATTTAGCAGATACTCATTTATGGTTATTGATCATGTGTAGCGAAGTAAATTTTCAATAGTTAATTATACGCCATTACATGTCTATACAAGTGGTAAACATTTTTGTTTTTTAGTTGCAACTATTTTTGGTTATATACAACTAACATAACCGTATATTTGTTTATTTTAAAGAATTGGTGAAAATGCTACAAATGATGGTTTTTTGCACACGGAGAGTAAACCGATGATTATTTTATCATACGATTTTTTTCAACTATAGAACTGTAATCATATAACATAATTCGGGTATTTTTATAATGTTGTGAATATAAATAAAGAGGTAAAATATACGAAATAAATGGATAATGATTATACACATGGAGGGTAATGGCCCACCAAGAGGGAACATGAATGTAAAAATGCATGTGTATCGATTAAAATAATACAAATGAAGGTGGCAACAATGTTTGCCCGTATTCTTCTAATAATTATATGTTGGATACTCTATAAATGCCCAACTTTCAACCTAATACACCATTATTCTACAAGTTTTTAATTTTCTTTCTATATCTACTGATATTTTAATTTTAAATGGTTACAAATTCCAAACAAGAAGATGCAATCACTTTGGCCGTATTTTCACAAAACTACAAAAGCTATGAATGTGATATTATTCGATTATGACGTACTATTTATTGGCTGTAAAGTCTAAATCGCACCAAATCACTAAAATCTCATCTAACAAGGGGAGAACATGGATGGTTCACTTATAGGTTATAATCGAATCTATAAACGATATTTCAGTTTTTAGGTTTTCATAATCAATCAGTTTTGATTTTAAACAATTTGATTATTGAAAAAGATGTTCATGCTTATGTTGGATATTTATTTCCGATTCGATAAGTCAACGCTGCCGACCGGGTCTTGACCCGTAAGCAGGGCCGTCTCCGAAAATGCTAAAAACAATTTGGGCCCTAGGCGAGACAAAAAACCGGGCCCTATTATACTATATTATTCAAAGTTTCAATTAAATATAATACTATCTTTTTTACCTGCCACATATTGTAGCAACGCCATACGTGACGAGTAAATTATAGACCACAGTCAACACGACTCGTTTCCGAACTAAATTTAAGTTGAAACGTAGAGTAATCCAAATTCATACCATTAAATGAAAATGTATTACATTTGATCCGACTTGTTTACAAATACAATTGTCGAAATGTAGACCTACTTAAAACGTACATAAAATAAACACGTGCGGTGGCGTCATATGTGGCATGATAAAATATAGACTACAATCGACCCGAATCGTTTCCGAACTAAATTTACGTTAAAATGTATGGGAACTTAAATTTATAATGTCGAATAAAAACGTATTATATTTGACCCAATTTATTTCCAAACATAATTTATGTCAAAACGTACTCAAACGTACATAAAAATAAAATACACTTTCTTCAAATAAAATACTAATGAATTATCAATAACAGTTTTAATTAAAAGGAAAATACATTTTAAATAATCTCTGAAGTTCAATTTCCAATTGGAAAAAAAGAAAATAAAAATGCATATACTGTGAACTTCAATTTTCAGTTGAAAATAAGAAAATATTCAATTTTCAGTTGAAAATAAGAAAATAAAAAGTGGAACAGAGAAAAGATTCGATCTCGGGACCTATGTTTCAAAATGGAGGTTACTTACCACTAGAACAAGCTGATCTTTTAACCCTGTTTTGTATCATACGGTATATATAACTTATATATAAAATATATAAAATTTGAAAATTTTTCGGGCCCTTTTACGATTTTGGCCCTGAGTTGACGCCCACCCGGCACTTGCTCAGGGCCGGCCCTGCCCGTAAGAGTTACACCATGGGCAACGAACTAAAATCCACTTAACTAATTTAACTGGTAATTACGAACGATACGCGGGTATTAACTGAGAGACGGGTACATGGACCGGGTGAGACAAGAACACTCCTCTCGGCACTTGTCATGCATGCACCTGTGTTGCGCCACTTGTCGCGCATGCAAAGAAGCCCGGCCACTTGTCGCGCATGCAGAAAAGCCTGCCCACTTGTCGCACATGTATTTTGCATGTCCGCCACTTAGCAAACATTCATGGACTTCCATGTACTATTTAATTGAGTTTCTTGGGTCTTTGTTGTTGTTGTTGCAAGAACTAAAAAGGGCTCTCAAAAGGAACATCCATAATCGCCCGCCGCTGCCGCCGCTCGCCGCCGGCCACCGCCACCGGTTCCGTCGCTGCCGCCACTCGCCGCCGGTCCCGCCACCGCCGTCGCTTGCCGCCAGCCACCGCCGCCGCTACACGAGTTCATACTCGTGTTTCGTTGGTTCGTATCACTAGCACTTGTTCGTTGAAACTCAGTGTCTTAACCGGTTATTTACTAACCGAAGGTATATCTAAACCCCCTATGGTTGGTGTTTTTATTTCGTGTTTGCATGTCGGTGATCTTGTTCCATTGCGGATACTCTTGGTATAAAAGGTGTTCATACTATATATATATATATATATATATATAGTGGAGAGTTCAAATGAGAAGAATTTTTTTTAAGAAGAAAAAAGAAGAAGTTTCAACCAATAAGAATGCTTCATTTTACTTTATTTAATATTTGCATTTAATTTTAATATAAGGGTATATTGGTAAACTTGCAAAAATCATTAATTTGTATTCTTCCCCTTTAATAACAAACTAAATTAAATTTGTAACTCCTTTTCAAAATATATATTTTTTCCAAATTAAAAAAAAAACAAGTTAATTTAAAGTGTAGAATAAATTACTAGTTGTGTAGGATAAATTACGAGTTGTGTAGGATATATTTTCGAGGTGTGAAGGATAAATTTCGACTGTGTAGGATAAAATTCTATAATATGTAGGATATATGTAGGGAAATTTTGGTATGTGTAGGTTTTGTAGATTATATGTAGCATAGTTAATGATTAGTTGACTAATTAATTAAAGAGTTAATAATTAATGATATGAGTTATAAATGAAATAGTATTTTACTAAGCCCTTTCTTCTTTTTCTTCTCACATTAATGATATGAGTTATAAATGAAATAGTATTTTACTGAACCTTCCCATATATATATATATATATATATATATATATATATATATATATATATATATATATATATATATATATATATATATATATATATATATATTAGTTATTAAAGGGGAAGAATACAAATTAATGCTTTATGAATGTTTACCAATATACCCTTATATTAAAATTAAATGCAATTATTAAATAAAGTAAAATGAAGCATTCTTATTGGTTGAAACTTATTCTTTTTTCTTCTTGCAAAATAATTCTTCTCATTTGAACTCTCCACTATATATATATAGGGGACCGCTAAAATGAGAATCACCTCGAGTTGTAAAAACCGTGAGAACTACACAGTACGGAGCGAGGTGGACCAATTTTTTTTTTCATAAACGTAGATGCGTGTATAATAAAGACATTTGTAAAAAAAATCAAAAAAAATGTCGTGTGTGTAGTTTTGAGCACCACAAGTTTGTGTTTACGGGTACCGGTACCCGTAAACACAAACTTGTGGTGCTCAAAACTACACACACGACATTTTTTTTTTGATTTTTTTTTACAAATGTGTTTATAATACACGCATCTACGTTTATGAAAAAAAAATTTTGGTCCAACTCGCCCCGGATCAAGTAGTTCTCACGGTTCTTACAACTGGAGGTGGTTCTTATTTTAGCGCAATTATATATAGGGGATCACTAAAATGAAAACCACCTCCAGTTGTAAGAACCGCGGGAACCACTTTCTGGCCATTAGATCTTAAAAATGGATGGATGAGATTAAAAGTAGCTAAAAGTAATATTAAATTATTTTTGTCTTATTATGTCTTTAATATTTGGAAAATTGGTATTTAATAAACCAACCTTTAACCAGTTGGTAAATAATAATCCAACCTTCAAAATTGGTAAATAATAATCTCACCTATCAACATGTTGGTACTCAATGAACTTCCGTTAATTTTTTTTAACTGAAGTTAGTTTTTATGTTTTATTTATTACACAAACAGTCCCAGTAGTTGTAATTTACTAGTTTTAACTATTTTATGAAAAAAAAAAACCATTCAAAAGTCCTCCTTTTCCTCGATTTGAGGTTTATAAAATAGTTAAAACTAGTAAATTACAACTACAGGGACTGTTTGTGTAATAAATAAAACTTAAAAACTAACTTCAGTTAAAAAAATTAACGGAAGTTCATTGAGTACCAACACGTTGATATGTAGGATTATTATATACAAATTCTGTAGATTGGATTATTATTTACCAACTGGTTAAAGGTTGGTTTATTAAATACCAATTTTCCTTAATATTTTAATCTAAAAGGGTATTTAAGTAATTTTGTTTTTTTTTGTCTTATTAAGTTTATTGTTTGTTATTACAATTTTGTCCTATTACAGTAATTATTTTTTTCTAAAATCAGATTTCTTTATTAAACAAAATATTTTGAAATCAGATTTTTTTATAAAAAAAATTTACGTGCGTTTTTTTACCACCCGTTTTTTACGACCCGTTTTACGCTCCGTTTTTTCACGCCGTTTTTGCAACCGTAGTTTTTAAGTGCCGTTTTTTAGGCCCGGTTTTAGGCGCCGTTTTTTGCCGCGCCGTTTTTTACATCACGTTTTTTGCAAGTCGTTTTTGTGCCCCATTTTTTACGTCCCTTTTTTTACGCGCCGTTTTACCGTCCCGTTTTTACGCGCCGTTTTTTACGCCTCGTTTTTTCACGCCGTTTTTGCGGCCGGGTTTTTACATAGAAAGTTTTTTACGTTTTACTTTAAAAAGTTTACGTTTTGCGTTAAAAAGTTTGCATTTTGCGTTAAAAAGTTTACGTTTTACATTTTACGTTAAAAATTTACGTTTTACGTTTTACGTTTTACATTTTATCTTTTACGTTTTTACGTTGTACGTTAAACTTTTTACGTTTTACGTTTTACGATAAACTTTTTACGTTTTTACATTTTACGTTAAAACGAACGCACCCAGAAATCGCAAAATCTCGGTAGGTGTCTCAGATAGATTGTTATCATCATCGACTGGGTAGAAAAAATTAAAAAACCAACAACATCAAAACAAAGTGTATCTCGAAAAAAAACGGGGTTTGGCTCAGATTTTCCGTAAATCAAAAGGCTGCAAAGTGGGGTTGCAGGTTTAAAAAAACCTACCCTCCATCATCGTTGCCGCGCCATCGTCATCAAAAATCTAGGTTTTTTTTTCATCATCGCCACCTAAATCCAATCGATCAAAACCCGCATAGTTCACTCATCAAAAATAACCAGAACATCCAAAAATCAGCCGTAAACATCAAAATAACCAGCATCATCAAAAAACATCCGTAAACATCAAAATAACCAGCATCATCAAAAAAACACCAGAACATCAAAAAATCTGCCGTAAACATCAAAAAACCAGCCGTAAACAGGGACACAAGATCAGCCGTAAACATCAAAAAGTCAGCCGTAAACAGGGACACAAGATCAGCCGTAAACATCAAAAAATAGCCGTAAACATAAAAAAATCACCAGAACATCAAAGAATCGCTAAATTTTTATTTGCTCAAACTCAAACCTGCATCCGGCTTCACCGGCTCAGCCACCGCCTTCCCTGGCTCAACCACCATCTCCACCGCCGGCCCTCTCCACCCACCCACCATACCCAACGCCACCACCACTAACCCCAACGCCACCACCACCAAACCCCAGTCTCAAAGGGGGGCGGCAGAGAGGAAAGGGAGGCAGAAGATGCCGCCAGAGAGCCGCCGCGACCAACCCCCAATGTTATAAACAACCATGACCGTCGAACACCTGCTCGGATCTTGAAAACGCTGGAACTCGAAACACCAACGACATCAGACTATGGGGTTATGGTGGTGTTCTTGTTGAGGATCGGGGATGCGGCGGAGGTTCAATGGAGAAAGACAGAGGGTCGCCGGAGAAGGAGGGGGTCCCCGGAGAAGGATGGGGTCGCCGGAGAAGGAGTGGTGTGTAGGTGGAAGACATTTTAGACTTTTGGTGGAGGTGGGAGACGGTGGTGTTCGATGGTCATCGGTCTTCATCTTCATCGCAGATGAAGAACACAAAGAGAAAATGGAAATTTTGAAAAGTTCAAATGAAGAGAGAGATAGTTGAAAGTGATGATATGTGAGAGGTGAAAAGAAAGTCAGCTGACTTTAATTGAGGAGAGAGAGAGATTAGACACATAAAGGAAATGACCAATTTACCCTTTATTCTGATTGGTTGAGAGTGGTTCTCGCGATTCTTACAACTGGAGGTGGTTTTCATTTTAGCGACTCCCTATATATATATGTATATATATATATATTGCCCAAAAATAAAATAAACCAAAACTTTAGACTTTTAAAGTTTGTGACTTATTATTCCGGTGAAAAAGACCGGTTTCGATTTGCATGTAGTGAGCATCGTCTCTGATACCATTGAAGGATATCCAAGGTATAATATTTTTTTTGAACTTGGTTCATATATGTATATATTTATTTCTTACAAAGATTAGCCAAAACACTTTTGAAAAATATGTACACATATGTATATTTTAGTTAAATAAACTTTAACTAGTGAAAATACATATATACATTTTAAGGCAACAGAAGCATATGTAACACAACATATATATATATATATATATATATATATATATATATATATATATATATATATATATATATATATATATATATATATATATATATATATATATATATATATAGGGGGCTGCTAGAATGAAAACCACCCCGAGTTGTAAGAACCGCGAGAACTACACCTCACGGAGCGCCGTTCGCCATGATTTTTTTTACAAGTAGATGTGTGTATTATAAACACAGCCGTAAAAAATCATGGCGAACGGCGCTCCGTGGGGTATAGTTTTTTACACCACAAGTTTGGTGTTTTTAATTTTTTTTCTTTTTTCTTTTTTTTTCACCAAACTTGTGGTGTAAAAAACTACACCCCACGGAGCGCCGTTCGCCATGATTTTTTACGGCTGTGTTTATAATATACACATCTACTTGTAAAAAAAAATCATTGCGAACGGCACTCCGTGGGGTGTAGTTCTCGCGGTTCTTACAACTCGAGGTGGTTTTCATTCTAGCGGCTCCCTATATATATATATATATATATATAAATATATATATATATATATATATATATATATATATATATATATATATATATATATATATATATATATATATATATATATATATATAGGTTTGGGTTCTTTTGTGAACACTTCCCAAGTGATGAACAAAACGAACAAATCCTGGCCATAGATCTTCTTAACTTTAACTCAAGGGTAGGATGGTCTTATAACATTTATAGTTTTATATATAATTTTCTTTTTTAATTTCTTTCTGGCAATTATCGGATGATGATAACCACCCACGATTCAACATCTCGAACAAATTCAAAATTCAATCGATCAACCCAAAAAAAAAATCTGTGTCCATATCTTCCGGTCCGTTCTTCATATCATCAACCTTCATTCACTTCATTCTTCAGATTATCAACAAGCAATTGAGCAGCGAATTTGTTCCACTGATGATTTACTAATCATGACACATACGAATGATCAGCAAGTTGTTTCAGCGAAGTTGCTAATTCATCAGAGTTCTGAATGACCAGGAGAAGAACATCGAGGTATAATCTTAAAACAGTTGTGTATACGAAGGATGTGGAAAGCATAAACGAACAGTTGGTCCGGGAAAGAAAGCAATCAAGAAGAGTAAAAAACCGAGAAGGAAATACAATTTATGCAAAAAAAAACGAGTTAGGGATCATGATAAGAGGAACTGTCCGCTCAAAAAGGGTGAGTCGGTTAAGGACGACTCGACAACCGAAGAAGAAGACGAGATATACGAAGATGACGAAACCCAAGAATCTAATATGGGTCCGAGGATCTTGTAAGTGAGGAATAGTTTCCGTAAAGCGTAACAACATTCGCCTTTTTTTTTCTAAACATTCTAATGGTTTATGTTTTGGATTTCATGTTTATGTAGTTTATCTTTAGATGTGTTTTAAAATATACAACCGAAGTGTTTTTAGGTTTTTTAATTTTTATCCATTATCCATGCTTTGTTTATTGATAATATTCTCCTGTCCTATTTTGACTCGCGAAATATGCTACACGTTAAATTTACATGTAGTCTAGTAGGTTATAATGGTATATTTGCATAAGTGTATTCTGAACCCAGTAGGATAGCATTTTAGAGGTGTATATGTGGATGTGTTGTTTGTATTGCCAGCTACAGTTGCAGATTTTGTTCAACAAAGTAAACTGATACCTTTTACTTCTAATACACTTCTGCAAAGTAAACTGATATCTTTTTATCATCTACGAATTTCGAACAAACTGATATCTTTTTAGCATTTGTTCAGTAGTAATTTTGACCTCTTTGTTGATGTAATAGTAGTGTAACGAGCCAAACCGATAAGAAAAGAAGGCCTGGGCATCCTGATAGTTTAAGGCAATATGAAAACTAACATAATTTTTGAATGACAAACTTGCCCTCTTTAAAACCTGCTCTTAAAATTAATCTATATTGTTCACTTTGTAGGGCGTAAACACTCATCAATTTGTTTATCTAAACGCCTTGTATCACTAAGTACCGTCGACATTATTTATTATTACTTGGGTTAATCACTGTGAGCCTTGATGATACACTATTATTATTATCGTTAAGTCAGGAGAAACAAAACGAAAAAACTGAATGAAGAATCTAAAAATCATCAAACTAAAGCCGGGTTCACCGATTTATGACGGAAGATGATTTTTAAGTTCATGCTCCTACGTGGAGCTCAACAAATTCAACAAAAATGACTAAACAGTCCAGAATTTGAACAAATTAATCAGACTGTCAAATATCTATACTATTTTTGTAACTTGCGGAATGCACATCAGCGTGTCCGTACAACTAACAAATATATACAAATAATGGACATTACGATGACGGTAAACGTTATCCTATACATGATAGTTCGACATAACATGATTAACACCCACCAAAACAAAGCACAACAAGGAGTCTGTTCAGATAAACCAGCCAAACAAAAGTAAAGATATTGTTTCAACACCAACAAAACTAAACTACACAAAATAAATTCCGCTAGCAGTCTTTTTATCTATTTCTTTCTGTTGATGCTGACATATTGGTAGGCTTCTTTTAGAATACGTTCGCGATGTTTGTTCGCCTCCGATGTTATCAACTTCACTGCATACTTCTTCCTAAGTTGTGCTATCTTTGTCTTTGCTTTAGCCATTTCGGTTGGGAACCCAACTTCCCAGCAATCTTCAATGATCCCCATCCAGGTTTCCATGTGTCGCATTATGTATATTTCGCAGTCTTCATAGTTTCCTATCGTCGCCCAACCTATCTCCAAACAAACAGGATGACGAGTTGCAATATCATAAAAACGTGGATGACGGACACGCTTTAAGTACTTGACGACCACATCTTTCTGCACATAAAACAACTTAGTTAATTAAACTTGCGGTACACATGTGTATTATATAACGACAGTCACGTACCACTTTCAACGGAGTTGACTTTAAATCACCTAAAACAAACCATGAAAAATAATCAACTGATAAAGTATTATAAACAAAGAGGTTTACACATTAAGTATATGAGAAATAAGTACACAATTCTATGATAAAAAAAAATGTATCACATTACCTACATATATGTACTTATCAATCTGATCAGTACATGGGTATTTCCAATACTTACACATGTGTATTCGTATAACAGTTAGGCTACCAATTTACACCATTCTAAACAACCTCAGTTCAAATCCCTTTTTTCAGACTAATGAAATCGATGGATTATAAAAATCATGCAACCTAACTACAAAATTTGTGTATTTCATCACAACCATATATCCTATGTACCCAACAGTCCCAACAATTTGTATACACATGTGTACTCTTATCATTTACACATGTGTATTATTATAATAGTTAATCTAACAGGTAAACCATTTTAAACAACATCAGTTCAATAGATTTTTTTACAAAACAATGAAATTGAACTACAAGACTCTACTAAACTGACACAATTAAATAAAATTCAGTATGTTACACTATGTAATCAGACCAAATACACAAATACTACTTTCTTTATAGACAACAAAATATCCCAAACTTTAAAAATTGAACGTATTTCGCAATCCCTAAAATAGCCAGAAGAACAACGGATATACACTTGATTAAGATATACAAGTTGGAACAGATACAACATATCTGAATGGCATATGATAAAGTTTGAACAAGTACACAACTAATCGGTTTAAATGTCTCAACAAACTAAGCCCTAGCTTCTTGATTAAAGGTATTTTGAGACATTATGGCAGAATAACTCATATTCATTCGGCACAAATCTGTAATCGGCCAAAACATATGAACAAATAACACCAATATATTATAAAAAAACGAAAGAACAACACTACCAAACGACTGATTACACAGACCCAACTAAACCGTAGATTTTGAGTTGTGAAGATTCGTGTGTATAAAGACGGAACATTCAAAATCATTGAATGAATACTACAATATGTAATGATACCTTGTTTTTATGATCCTTCTTGATGTTAATCGTTTTGCAAAAACCGCCGATGAGGGGAGAGAGGATGAAGACGATTGTTTTTTCTGTGTTGATAGAAATTATGATGTAGAGGTGGTTTTGATAGGATGAAGCTACACACTAACTACAACTGAATATCCTATGATTATGGGTTTCAAATTTCTTTGTTGAATCATTATATTTTCATGGGGTTTCAATGTGATTTCAGAGAACGAAATTTACAATAATGCCCTTATACGGTTACTATGTATCAATTTATTCTATTTATTAATTAAAAAACTATTTAAATCCTATAATCAAGATCTCATCATCCAACGGCCATGATCTGTTCGTTTTTTGTAACACCCCAAAAAGTTTTACTAGACATAGAAGTTAAATTAATTAAAGATTTAACTTAGTTAATGGAAATGATGCAAATATTAGTAATATAATGAAAAAGGTATAAGTTAAATAAGTAAACAAAATAGAAGGGCCAAAGGTGTAAATCCTTAAAACTTAATTTATTAAAAACAATTAAACCCAAAACACACAGTGTGTGTGTGTCTGGGGGATCGACCAAGAACAGAAGCACAAGAGGAAACCCTTGTGTCAAAGAATCAAGCAATTAAACTTGAAATTGAAGGATAATCCACTTCATGAACATCAAATAACACTCTTCTGAACTCGATTATTGAAGTGGTAAGTTCAATTCTTTGAGATTATGATTTTGTAGGAAGTGGGTTACAACCCAATATTTAGTTCATGTAACAAAATATGTAAATTGGAGTTAGGAATGCCCTCTAGAACAAGAATCATGCTTGATTTTAGGTCATTGAATGATTTTAGTATAAACCCATGTGATAAAAATATGTTATGAATGAGGTGATCAAAAATAGAAGTAATCATGTGTAATTCTAACATATGATGTTGTTGAAATACTTGAAATATTAAATAAATCAGTGAAGATTAAGAAGGATTTATGAATTTGGTTGATTGTTGGTAAGTTACTAGATGAACTAGTGGGATTATGTCTTTGAATAATTGTACAAAATGTCCTATTAATGCGAAACCCGCCAAGTGTTCGATGAAATGTCTAAGAGAAACAAATATGTGAAAATGTAGAAATTTTATGATTTTGTTGTCATATGAGGAATTATGTGAATGATGGAATGAAATAGTTTAGGCTAAATGAATGAATGGATGTAGGTGTAAAAGAAGAAAGCTCAAACGCTAGGAAAGCTGAAGACGTGCAAGATCGAGGTATGTTGTTCTATGCTTACAAAATTCTATTGTAATTGTCGTTTATGCTAAGACCGTAATTATGATAGTTTGTGATAGTTAAGTACGAAAGGAATGAAAGTTATGTTACGAATGTTATTAACCGTTATTAACGGATAAGTGATGAATGAATGAAATTTACTTGATCCGTCATTCACGGGTTGGAGTGTATGCGTATGAATGAAAGGAATGTATTCGTTTGTTATAAACGAACCGAATGAATGTTTATGTACAAATGGAAATGCCTGTTGGAACGGGATAAGAATGGTATGTTATATCTCAATTATGAGATAGTATGTCTTGACCCGTTTTATCGGGTAAGAAAATGCATGTATGAGATGAATGTATAAAATGGGTTAATTTTTATTTAGTAGATTAGAAGTAACATAACTGACGAATTTAATTTTGATGCTTGATGTAGGTAAATACGCAGTTTAGACGTTATGGCGAACTTGGAACGAACACACATGATACACCCACCTCGTGCTTCCGGAGTTATCTACGATTATGGGTCTAAAATTATGATTTTGTTTATTAAACCAAATACGTATAGTCTTTTGGTGTTCGTATGTACTTTAACTTATTATGATTAGTAGACCTTGACACCTTGTACCTAAATATTGTTTAATATGACTTATATTGTGTTAGAAAGTTAAAGTTTTGCAAATGTTTATTAATTGCTAAAAGCAGGGAACCGCCTATTTTACGAATGGGTCATGCCCAAATTTCATTAAAAATTGTATTTTATTATTTTTATTTTCGAATGTGGAAAGCGGGTGTTTCAAGTTGGTATCAGAGCCTAGGTTTGAGAGATTCGAGCACGTTAGAGTGCTCGGACTCAAACCGAAAGCTCGCAAGAAGGTGTGTGTTCGCTCCAAGACGCAAGAGGAGGTGAACTTGTAAGAATTATTTTATAAATTATGAATGGATGATGTTATGAGGAACGTTAGTAAGAAGTCACGGCAAATAAATATTGAAAAAGGGGTATGTTGGAAGTATCGGGAGTAACTTAATCGATAAATACATGGAACGGGTCAAAAAGGGGATGCAAATGAAGAAATTCAGATTGCTGGACTGGGCTCTACCGTAGCTTATGGTAGATACCGTAAGCTACGGTAGGTGTTTAGGACAAATATTGCTACCGTAAGACAGAAGATTTGTACCGTAGCCCTTTTCAATACCACCGTAAGCTACGGTGGCCGCCGTAGCTTACGGTGGAGGCCAGGTTCAGAAAATGAAATTTTTATTTAGTAACTTGTCTTTCATACTCTCGTACCGGAAATAACAAGTAAACAGTTGTTTACGAAAAATATTTAGCAATGAACAAAAATATTAAATTTTTGAATTATACGGCGTCATAAACCTCCTTATTCCCTAAGACTAACACAAGGACTTGATAAACTGTCACACCCCCAAAATCCACCTGCGGAGTATCACCGCTTGGGAGCGTGACTGACCAGGATCAAGCCACCAATCATATAGAACAATATATATAGTAAGAGTAATTGCCATTAAACCAAACCAAATCCATATGAAAGGTGTTCCAAAAACATAAGTAAGTTATCATTGTTTAGCGGAAGCGTATAAATAAAACCCATCATAATGAAGTATCAAATGTCATAAGTGTTTAACAAACTATCACGATCCAAGCCCACAACGACCAGCTCCTCCCTGTGCAAGCTCCATGTATCTAACGACCTGCAAGGCATGTAACAGAGGATCAACAACTAGTTGAGCGAGTTCACAGAAAGTAAATGCGTAATAGTAAGTTCGATTGTAACATGTGGCTCTACTGGGCCGATAGTACGTTCTATTGGTGGGGGCCTCCCATGTTGTATATCCACTAGACTATTCGTAACCATATGTGTTCTTCACAATCCGAGAACAGTAGTAAGTATAAGTTCACGTAGGTCTTACGTGAGTATCCTTCACATCCGAGGATAGTAATTAAGTATAAGTATCCTTCACAACCGAGGATAGTGATATGTATAAGTATCCTTCACAACCGAGGATAGTAGTATGTATAAGTATCCTTCACAACCGAGGATAGTAGTATGTATAAGTATCCTTCACAACCGAGGATAGTAGTAAGTATATGTGTACGTAGATTGCACGTATGTGTCCTGCACAACCGAGGACGATGGTATGGTAGTCTAGTAAGAATGTCAGTACGAATCTATTCAACCTTATTCCTTTAAAACCCATTCCCAAGCCCCGGGAATCCCATGCCTTAGTAAGAGTGTGAACTCACCTTGGTTTGCTCGGTATGCTTAATTATGTGCTAGCAATTATTCAATCAAATCCTATATTAAGCACGTATACTTGATTAGTTCATGTTCGTAATGTTTCATATGCAATTAATACCACAGAGTATGTTCGACAATCGCTATCATGCATCATACGCCAGTTAATCACATTAGTACGATCTCGGTTTCTCATCAAGGCTTTCTCAAATTAATCTAACAATAACATCCGCGCATAGCTGGATTAATACACTTTGCATAGTTCACATGCGCATCAGAGTTAATCAGGACAGTATTACAGTTAATTCACGCAACGTGGTTATCATACGGAGTCAATCACATTTAACATATCATATTTAACAGTGTTCGTGGCTTAGCAAAGTAACCTTCACATCTCAACAGATTCAACATGTTATAGCATACATTCATAGTTTCAATTTATCATCACACAAAGCCTTGCCCTATTAAAACTCAGACAAGAAGTGAGGGGGGGGGGTTCCCTGTTCAAAAGTCGGACAGGGGTTGGGGCCAAAACTCGGACAACGCATGCAATTAAGAAGCTCGGACTCCTTTCAGTGCTTAAACATCGGACAAGGGGGGGTATGGGGGTTAAAACTCGGACCCCATCTCCTGTTTGCAAAACTCGGACCCCTATTCCTTTCACAAAGGTTAGACTAGGCCCTTACATTCAAAGAAAGTCGGGCCATGTCCTTATAAAGCAAAACTCGGACCAGCCATGTTATACAAATTCGGACCTAACTAACATACATTAATGTCGGACTAGATTACATCACTTAAAGTTCGGACCCTAAGGCATTTTATAAAACTCGGACACATAGTCCCTTGCCAAAAGTCGGACACCCACCCCTTGCATACAAAGAACTCGGACTTCATTTCACACTTACAAAAGTCGGACCTCAAGGCCTCACAAAGTTCGGACCCCTTTGTGATGTGTAACAAATTCGGACAACATGTAACTTGGATGAAAGTCGGACAATCAAGCCTATAAAACTCGGATCCTTATAATTTTAAAGGTCGGGCTTTAACATATCATTCATAAAGCTCAGACAAGTGTTTAGGGTTTCAAAAACTCTGACATTCAATCAAACATACGTATATTCAAGTTCACAGTTACGTTTCTACAACAACAGTTACGTTTCAATAACCATTCCAAACCCTAGTTCATGATTTTCACAGTGCAAGATCAAATCAATAAGCCGATACTTAACAATCAACCATCCTCACAAGAACAATCTATCAAACATGCAACTAATCATGATCATCATCACAATATTTCATAATCAAATCAAAATCACAGGACACTTATATGAAGAATTAGGGTTTCACCAAGAATTACAAGAATCAAATTAATAGTAATCAAGCAATCAATAAACATAAATCATTTACCTTGTGTTGATTCTAGAGAAAATGTAGAAGCAAAAGTGATGAATGTCTTGCCAATGATTTGGTGATGATTGCTAGAGAATGTAAACTACGTGTTTTGGTTCTTGTGAAAATGACTAGTGAACAAGGGATTAGGGTTAAGAATCTCTAGGATTTCACTAATTACCCTCTACCTCCCTAAGTATCATATTTTACACATGCACACCATCTCACAACAATTTCATAGTTTCACCACCAAGTTTATGCATTTAACAAATTTATCACAATTAACACATAACCATGCATAATCAAACAATGCACTTTATTGTATCGGACGTTTATAATTCCATAGTGATTAACTGTGCAAATAAACAAGCGATAAATTCGAAATAGACATCTTGGAAATTCGAGTTGTCACATTATCCCCAACTTAAAAGAAATTTCGTCCCGAAATTTAGCATGCAGTTACTGAGGAAGCTACGTAAGTTGTATTGTTCACTGGTTTTCCTGGGGTGTCACATCATCCCCCCGTTGATTTGGAATTTCGTCCCAAAATTCAGTAGTAGTAGCTTCAGCCTCAGTAGTGGTTGCATTGGTTTCGAATAACTGGGGGTACTTTTCTGTCATCTGGTCTTCGCGTTCCCAGGTGTACTCTGGGCCACGTTTGGAGTTCCAACAAACTCGGACAAGAGGGATTCTCTTGTGCTTGAGGACCTTAACATCCCGGTCCGTGATTTCAACTGGTTCCTCGACGAACTGCAACCGCTCGTCGATAGTGAGTTCCTTAAAAGGAATTATGAGGGTCTCATCTGACAGGCACTTCTTCAGATTCGACACGTGGAATACGTTGTGAACTGCACCGAGTTCAGCTGGTAGGTTTAGTCTGTAGGCTACTTGGCCTATTCTTTCAGTGACTTCGAGCGGTCCAACATACCGTGGATTGAGTTTGCCTCTTTTACCAAAACTAACCACACCCTTCCAGGGTGAAACTTTGAGTAAAACCCGGTCCCCGACCTGAAATTCCAATGGCTTCCTACGCTTATCTGCGTAGCTTTTCTGGCGATCGCGAGCTGCCGCCATGCGTTGTCGTATCTGTGCAATTCGTTCAGTAGCGTCAACTACCATTTCTGGGCCTGTAATCTAACTACCCCCCACCTCTACCCAACCGAGAGGTGACCGGCATTTACGTCCGTACAATGCCTCGAATGGAGCGGCTTGAATGCTGGTGTGGTAACTGTTATTGTACGAAAACTCCACTAAAGGGAGGTGCTTTTCCCAGCTGTTGCCGAAATCGATAACACACGCCCGAAGCATGTCTTCTAGAGTTTGAATCGTGCGCTCAGACTGCCCATCCGTCTGAGGATGATACGCTGTGCTCATGTCTAATCGTGAGCCGAAAGATTTGTGCATCGCTTGCCATAGTTCTGACGTGAATCGTGCATCCCGATCCGAAATGATGAAGGTGGGCACCCCGTGCCTCGAAACAACTTCTTTAAGATTGATGTCTGCTAATGTAGAGAACTTATCCGTTCCTTTGATAGTCAAGAAATGTGCAGACTTTGTGAGTCGATCTACGATCACCCAAATAGTATCATTCCCGCGCTGGGATCTAGGCAGGCCAGTAACAAAATCCATGGAAATTTCTCCCCATTTCCACTGTGGTATCCTGGGTTGCTGGAGTAGGCATGAGGGTTTCTGATACTCTGTCTTGACTCTCGCACAAGTCAAACATTTGCCGACGTAAGTTGCAATGTGGGCCTTCATGCTAGGCCACCAATAAGTAGTTCTAATGTCGTGGTACACCTTATCCGACCCTGGATGTACCGAGTAGCGAGACTTGTGTGCTTCATCCATCACAAGTTCTCGTAAACCGCCGTATAGTGGGACCCAAATACGTCCTGTTACATAGTAGGCGCCGTCTTCCCTTTGTTCTAATTGATGCCTTGAGCCATGTAAAGCTTCAGCCTTTACGTTTTCTGGTTTCAATGCTTCCACCTGAGCATCTCGTATTTGTGCAGGGAGATCAGACTGAATAGTGAGCTGTAGAGCTCGCACACGCCTAGGTAGAGTGTCTTTCCGACTGAGAGTGTCAGCCACAACATTGGCCTTGCCTGGATGGTACTTGATGGCGCATTCGTAATCATTAAGTAACTCGACCCACCGTCGTTGACGCATGTTCAATTCCTTCTGCTTGAAGATATGCTCGAGACTCCTGTGATCGGTGTAAATTGTGCACTTGGTACCGTACAGGTAGTGTCGCCATATCCTGAGCGCGAAAACAACAGCTCCCAGCTCTAAATCGTGCGTCGTGTAGTTCCGTTCATGAACCTTGAGTTGACGAGAGGCGTAGGCAATAACTTTATCCCGCTGCATCAATACACAACCCAGCCCCTGTATCGATGCGTCACAATAAACCACGAAGTCATTCGTGCCCTCGGGCAATGAGAGAATAGGTGCGCTGCAAAGCCTATCCTTTAGGTACTGAAAAGCAGTCTCTTGGGAATCTCCCCAACGGTAGGTGACACCTTTCTGTGTCAGTAGTGTGAGCGGCTGTGCGATCCTGGAGAAATCTTTGATAAACCGTCTGTAGTAGCCCGCCAAACCCAAGAATTGGCGTATTTCCGTTGGTGTACGCGGTGCAGGCCAGTTCCTGATCGAATCTACTTTGGATGGATCAACATGAATCCCATCCCTGTTCACCACATGACCTAAGAAGTGGACTTCACGAAGCCAGAAGTCACATTTTGAAAACTTGGCGTACAGTTGTTCCTTTCGAAGGAGTTCCAAAATCAATCGTAGATGTTGCCCGTGCTCCTCTTGACTCTTGGAGTAAATCAGAATGTCGTCAATGAAGACAATCACAAACTTGTCTAAGTACGGCTTGCACACCCTGTTCATCAGATCCATGAATACAGCAGGCGCGTTCGTTAGCCCAAATGGCATGACGAGAAACTCGTAGTGACAGTAGCGAGTTCTGAATGCGGTTTTGGAGACGTCCTCATCCTGGACTCTCAGCTGATGATACCCAGACCTCCAGTCTATCTTGGAGTAGTAACTCGACCCCTGCAACTGGTCGAATAAGTCATCTATACGTGGAAGAGGATAACGGTTCTTCACCGTCACCTTGTTCAGTTCACGGTAATCAATTTCACATCCTGAAGGTGTCATCCTTCTTTTTCACCGATAATTGGTATCCAATAGTTCTTGTAGCTCCCCAAGGCGAAGATATAGGTCGGACAAATCCCTTATCCAAGATTTCTTGTAGTTGCGTCGATAGTTCTTCCGATTCTGGTGGAGCTAAGCGATACGGTGCTCGAGCTATGGGTGCTGCTCCTGGAGCGAGCTCGATTTGAAATTCGGCCTGACGATGAGGCAGTAGACCAGGTAAATCTTTAGGAAACACCTGAGGAAAGTCGCGTACAACTGGATGGTCTTCCAACTTCTTTTCTTTCGCAGATGCGTCAGTAACGAGAGCCAAAATTGCGGTGTGGCCCTTCCGCAAACATTTCTGAGCCTTCAAGAAAGAGGTGATGCCAACCACAGCACCACTTTTGTCGCTTTGAACTTCGAGAGGTTCTTGACTAGAACGAGGAATGCGAACAATCTTTTCTTTGCATAGGATTTCTGCTTGGTGTTGCTGCTGGCGATTCCGATTTGCAGGCCGTGGACTCCTGAATCCTTAGCTTCATGGCCCATCTTGAGACACCTCTGGCAACGTCCCTCGTTGCACTAACCACCGTGGTGTCTGTTGCATTAGTTACACATTGGGTGAATTCCCCGATATCCACCCTGCCCCTAACCACCAGAAGTTGGCTGACTCGGCTCTGGTGATCACTATTCTTGCGCTGCTGCTGTGCTTGAGACCGAACGGTAGCTGAACCCTTGCTGGAATACCCATCCCATTTCCGCTTGTTGTCACTAGGAGTAGCGGAAGTAGCAGAAGTGGTAGTGGTAGTAATAGCGCTGATACAACTAGGCAGCCTGTTCTGTTCCACTGCCGGATCCGTGAGGCGATGAGCAAGACACTGAATGTCTTGGATATTGTCGAGGTTAGCCGATGTAGCATGGCTCTGAATCTCTGAGGCTAGACCCTTGAAGTACAATTCGATACGCTTGCTTGGAAGGTCCACCATGGTTGGACACAAGGTAGCCAGTTCGTTCGACCGTTTCGTATAAGCATCAATTCCTGACCCCGTCATTTTCAAATGGTAAAGCTCCACTTCCAACTTGTGGATGTCATCACGCGTGCAGTATTTCCTTTTAATGCGTTCTTTGAATTCGTTCCATGGGGTGGCGTTAGCAGCTGCCAACCCTAGTATCTGTACTTGCGCGTTCCACCA
The DNA here is from genome assembly GCF_002127325.2 of Helianthus annuus. Classification (NCBI taxonomy): domain Eukaryota; kingdom Viridiplantae; phylum Streptophyta; class Magnoliopsida; order Asterales; family Asteraceae; genus Helianthus; species Helianthus annuus. The sequence goes on along the minus strand of NC_035437.2, from coordinate 72,213,167 downwards.
GGTTAGCGCGATTCCTCCCAAAGTACCAGTGGCGTACTTGACCCTGCGAGCCTCAGGGCATTCACACATCTCGAATACTGACTCGAGCTTCCCAAACCAATGGAGTAGTCCCACCGCTCCTTTTGTGCCACTGGATGTGCTTGGACGACAGTCCATGAAGTTCTTGAATGTGCAGACAGGTTGCTGTGCGTTCCGACCCGTTGCGCGAGAAAGTTAGGTCAAGGTTAAGCGCGAGGGTTGGGTCACGGGAGTAGGATCTAACATCCTAGGATAGGTCTGGAATAGCAGGTTATACCTCCTGCTTGTGCGGCTGCAAGCGCTGCAGCAACTTGTTCGTTAATGAGAGCCGTCAACTGGGCTTGAGTCATGTTAACACGTCCAGACATGATCGAACAGTAAAGGTAGCATAAGTATGAATGGTTCGCGAGTAGTGCGATGACAGAAAAGTGTAGGCACATAGGTGTTCTTAAGCAGTAACAAGTGGTGAACAAAGTAATGTAAGCATACTATGAGCAAAGTTCTATGCAATTCTAGCATGTAGGCAATAAACATAAACCTTATTACCTAGGATGTTGAGTCTTGCACGTGGAGCGAAGCGTCGTTGTGGATCGTTGAGAGCACTGTTCTGGTTATAGTCTGGTTTTAATAAAATGTTTTCCCATATTAAAACCTAGTTCTCTATAACCAATGGCTCTGATACCAATCTGTCACACCCCCAAAATCCACCTGCGGAGTATCACCGCTTGGGAGCGTGACTGACCAGGATCAAGCCACCAATCATATAGAACAATATATATAGTAAGAGTAATTGCCATTAAACCAAACCAAATCCATATGAAAGGTGTTCCAAAAACATAAGTAAGTTATCATTGTTTAGCGGAAGCGTATAAATAAAACCCATCATAATGAAGTATCAAATGTCATAAGTGTTTAACAAACTATCACGATCCAAGCCCACAACGACCAGCTCCTCCCTGTGCAAGCTCCATGTATCTAACGACCTGCAAGGCATGTAACAGAGGATCAACAACTAGTTGAGCGAGTTCACATAAAGTAAATGCGTAATAGTAAGTTCGATTGTAACATGTGGCTCTACTGGGCCGATAGTACGTTCTATTGGTGGGGGCCTCCCATGTTGTATATCCACTAGACTATTCGTAACCATATGTGTTCTTCACAATCCGAGAACAGTAGTAAGTATAAGTTCACGTAGGTCTTACGTGAGTATCCTTCACATCCGAGGATAGTAATTAAGTATAAGTATCCTTCACAACCGAGGATAGTGATATGTATAAGTATCCTTCACAACCGAGGATAGTAGTATGTATAAGTATCCTTCACAACCGAGGATAGTAGTATGTATAAGTATCCTTCACAACCGAGGATAGTAGTAAGTATATGTGTACGTAGATCGCACGTATGTGTCCTGCACAACCGAGGACGATGGTATGGTAGTCTAGTAAGAATGTCAGTACGAATCTATTCAACCTTATTCCTTTAAAACCCATTCCCAAGCCCCGGGAATCCCATGCCTTAGTAAGAGTGTGAACTCACCTTGGTTTGCTCGGTATGCTTAATTATGTGCTAGCAATTATTCAATCAAATCCTATATTAAGCACGTATACTTGATCAGTTCATGTTCGTAATGTTTCATATGCAATTAATACCACAGAGTATGTTCGACAATCGCTATCATGCATCATACGTCAGTTAATCACATTAGTACGATCTCGGTTTCTCATCAAGGCTTTCTCAAATTAATCTAACAATAACATCCGCGCATAGCTGGATTAATACACTTTGCATAGTTCACATGCGCATCAGAGTTAATCAGGACAGTATTACAGTTAATTCACGCAACGTGGTTATCATACGGAGTCAATCACATTTAACATATCATATTTAACAGTGTTCGTGGCTTAGCAAAGTAACCTTCACATCTCAACAGATTCAACATGTTATAGCATACATTCATAGTTTCAATTTATCATCACACAAAGCCTTGCCCTATTAAAACTCAGACAAGAAGTGGGGGGGGGGGTTCCCTGTTCAAAAGTCGGACAGGGGTTGGGGCCAAAACTCGGACAACGCATGCAATAAAGAAGCTCGGACTCCTTTCAGTGCTTAAACATCGGACAAGGGGGGTATGGGGGTTAAAACTCGGACCCCATCTCCTGTTTGCAAAACTCGGACCCCTATTCCTTTCACAAAGGTCGGACTAGGCCCTTACATTCAAAGAAAGTCGGGCCATGTCCTTATAAAGCAAAACTCGGACCAGCCATGTTATACAAATTCGGACCTAACTAACATACATTAATGTCGGACTAGATTACATCACTTAAAGTTCGGACCCTAAGGCATTTTATAAAACTCGGACACATAGTCCCTTGCCAAAAGTCGGACACCCACCCCTTGCATACAAAGAACTCGGACTTCATTTCACACTTACAAAAGTCGGACCTCAAGGCCTCACAAAGTTCGGACCCCTTTGTGATGTGTAACAAATTCGGACAACATGTAACTTGGATGAAAGTCGGACAATCAAGCCTATAAAACTCGGATCCTTATAATTTTAAAGGTCGGGCTTTAACATATCATTCATAAAGCTCAGACAAGTGTTTAGGGTTTCAAAAACTCTGACATTCAATCAAACATACGTATATTCAAGTTCACAGTTACGTTTCTACAACAACAGTTACGTTTCAATGACCATTCCAAACCCTAGTTCATGATTTTCACAGTGCAAGATCAAATCAATAAGCCGATACTTAACAATCAACCATCCTCACAAGAACAATCTATCAAACATGCAACTAATCATCATCATCACAATATTTCATAATCAAATCAAAATCACAGGACACTTATATGAAGAATTAGGGTTTCACCAAGAATTACAAGAATCAAGAATTAATAGTAATCAAGCAATCAATAAACATAAATCATTTACCTTGTGTTGATTCTAGAGAAAATGTAGAAGCAAAAGTGATGAATGTCTTGCCAATGATTTGGTGATGATTGCTAGAGAATGTAAACTACGTGTTTTGGTTCTTGTGAAAATGACTAGTGAACAAGGGATTAGGGTTAAGAATCTCTAGGATTTCACTAATTACCCTCTACCTCCCTAAGTATCATATTTTACACATGCACACCATCTCACAACAATTTCATAGTTTCACCACCAAGTTTATGCATTTAACAAATTTATCACAATTAACACATAACCATGCATAATCACACAATGCACTTTATTGTATCGGACGTTTATAATTCCATAGTGATTAACTGTGCAAATAAACAAGCGATAAATGCGAAATAGACATCTTGGAAATTCGAGTTGTCACATAAACTCCCGAAAGTAGCATAAAATATAACAAAATTGTACGAATACGAATTACGTCACACGATTACGTTTCAGTAATATGTAATGTGTAATGTGGAGATAGGAATAAGGACGGATAGGGATTTTTTATCCTTATGATTTGAAGTTATGCATTGTATGGATCTTATTGACACAAGATGATGATGATGATGATGATGATGATGATGGTGATGGATAAGAAATGAAAGTTATTAAAAGTTAATTGTGATGGCATGGAGTAGCATGCGGTGAAGTAAGCTTTCTAACCCATCAAACCAAATCGTGTAAGGTTGAAATGTCACCTCGATTTCCACGTGTTTCACCGGTGGGCCCGGTGGGGGATTACCGTGACGTAGTTGGCAACAATATAGTCAAACCACACAATATTTAAATGCACAGCGGAAGCATAAAGATAGATATATTCCGACCATTAAATGTAATATCCGAGTATCACAAACAGTCGAATATAATCCATAGGGGATCAAAATAAAATAGAATAATGTTCAACAGATAATGGCATCCCAAGCTTGCGAGACTCTAACAATGCTAAGGAGTGGCCAGCCTATTTCGTACAGAACCTGCATTTAATCTTTTTGGGGAAAATACGTCAGTTTACACTGGTAAATACATTCAACCGACACTTTTTGTAAAAAGGTTTAATAAAATTGATTTGAATGCACAAGGCACAAACTCTTTATAACTTGGGATAATTTATCAATTAAATCTTGTAAAAGAATTACATGTTCACTATGTGTTCAGTCGCCCGGGTCGTGTCGGGTTTAAGTTTAATAGACACGCCACAAAGCATAAAGCCGTGGCGGGAAAACCTACGGTTATACCTTTAATAATATAGACACATTGCCGGGTGTACGCCTACACCCGCGTGTCGAGGTCGTGGCCATTTCGTAAAATGATGCCGAGGATATCCGGGACATGGTCATTAAGCTCCCAAAGGCGCAAAGCCAACAAAACCAATTTTTAAACGGGTCACATTGATAATACCCAACTACTAATGAGTTAGGGTCAATTGCCCGACCAAGCGGTATTTTTTATATATTTAGTAACCCAAGCCCGTATAACGGAAAATAAGTTAAAAGTATTTACCTGAGCAAGTAATAACCTCAATAAACAAGTGCAAGTATCTTTTACTGGTCTCCTATTCTGGAATGAAGGTTTATAACAACCTATTAGAATCCTAACGGGTCTTTAATTTAGCCTTAGCTTAGACCGGTCAGTTTCAAAGGATAAATACGGTTTAATCGCGTGAAAAGCGAAAACCGGTAATGGAATGTGGTTTGGACCCAACAAGTTTGAAGACTTGTTTTACATGGGTAGTATAACCACACTCTTGATTTTGAAGTAAAAACGATAAGGTTTGACCCGTTTCGGCTAGTCTATGTAAACTAGTTACATAAACCGAACCGTGCGCGCAAAAGGCGTAACGGGTAACCGTAAGAGTCTTACACAAGTTTCCTAAGTTAATATGCTCTTAAAGAGGTTGTGGTATCAGTAGGATACCTTCCATAATGCCCGTAATGAGTTTAAACCCAATATACGCCCCGTAGGGGTATTTCGGTCATTTTAAAGATTATAAAAGAGGTTTCCGAGTTCTACAGGAAATCTGAGTTTTCCGAACAGTTTATAAAGTTCAAAATACTTTATTTATTATTAAAAATCAGTAGCAACTGGAATCGGGTTAAAATACCATGTAGAACTCAAGTTATGTCTGAAAAGGGTATATTCGGTATTTACCGAACCAATGCTATAACCGCAGGTTACGAGCAGGTTAAAATAATTAAAAATCTTTACAAACTCCAAAATATTATTTTACAACAGTTTGTAAAAGGTTTGGTGTTGAAATTTGGGTTTAGATAGTCTTTATGCTAATTGCGCCGTTTAATTACTAAAGTTTCCGTAATTGCGCTATTTAGCATAACTCCTATTCTAGACCTCGGATTGACGTGAAATTTTAGGGACATGCTTAGAAATCAGTAACTAAGGTTATTGTCCTTTCACATGTCCAAAATTCCCGTTTTAAAGTAAAAAGGGCGTTATGGTCAACTTTTAAGCATTTAACGGAAATGTGCAAACGACTCGGACAAACAACGACCCGGTTACAGAGGGTTATACCATCATGTAACCTGGTCCTAAGAGAGTCCTAAGGCATATCTAAATCATACCATAACGGGTCAGAACTGAAGTCAAAGCAAAACTCAAAGTTTTGCGACTTTCGGTTCCGAACCGGGTCAAAACAGTAAATGGTCGGATCAAACAAGCTTAGACCAATTATAATACTTATTATCATGTTTTATGAGTGTTAAAACAGGTTACACGCCATCTACATTACTGATTATGCATAAAATCGAAAGTTAGCATTCTGTTGACTTTTTCTAAGCAAGTTTGACTCGACATTTGGACTAGTTAGAGTGGGAATCAGAGGGTGCCCTTTTAAGGGTTTAAAGCCCACATGATTACCAACATATAACTACCTTTATTTTGATTAATCACTGGACCATTTGTGATTAACCGTTAAGTCAATCGTTAATTACGACACATTGACTTTTAAGCAATAACTAAGCGAAACTTAACCAAGAAAGGGTGGAGCACACTTACAAGAGTCCTATGCACGACCAGGGATGAGTATTGAAGGCACATGAGCTCCAGGAATGATCAGAAGTGTTGTTTGAAGGTGTGAAGAACAATGGTGCACTAAATGGCCTTTTATAGTAAACTTCACACCTTAGATCATTGACAACTAAGGCTACAAGTGTTCTTGGATGATCACCAAGTGTCCCTGAGTGCTAGGGGACGTTTAGGGGGCGCCCATGCTCTCATAATTGCTTCATAAGTCGGTTAAAACAGCAAACAGTGCTCCTGTCCGACTTTTCTGCATCTGGGGGGCTGACGCGGCCCGCGTTTAGGATCACGCAACCTTTACGCGGGTCGCCTGAATCCATACGTCAGAGCCCATATCTTTACTGACAATGCGGCCCGCGTAAGATCCTTTGATTCTTTAACGCGGCCCGCCTGAGACTTGTTTTTCAAGATTTTCAAATCTTTTTAATATTGCACCTGGCCTTTGGGTTTCGAAGGGGTAACTTTGCGTTTTGGGCCTCGTTTGTTTACGAATAAGGGCCTCGGAACTTTTACCCAACTTATTAACGCTTGGTTAATTTATTATTACCCGAAAGGTCACAACTTTCGATGTTTGACGCTTTTAACCCCTCGCATACGATTTTGATCATAACTTCCTCGTTTTAAAACGGAACTTCGCGAAATTTATATCGCGCATTCTAGTGAGTATAATTTATCATTACAAAGTCTCGGGTAAGCCCAAAGGTCACTCAGAAGTATAACTTAAACATGTTGACACATTTGGCCCCTGTAGTTTGTAATTCCTCACTTTCTTCTATAATTCGTTCCGTACAATCCATGATTCATTCGTTTGAAGGTACGAGCATCGTTTAGGGTTACTGTACAGTATATTTATCCCTTGTTGACATTTTTAACCCTCGAATTTACACACTTTAAATGTTTGTCAACTTTAGTCCTTTATTTAGTATTTAACACCACGTGTAACCCTAAGACATGTGTCAATACATTATTGGACGAAAAAAAAATTCCGAGGTGTTACATCCTCACCCCCTTAAAAGAAATCTCGACCTCGAGATTTATTGAAATAAATGAGGGTACTTTTCTTTCATCGTGGACTCTACCTCCCACGTATACTCGGGACCTCTACAGGCATCCCATTTTACCTTCACAATCGATATATATTTCCTGCGAAGCTTCTTAACCTGTCGATCCTCGATCGACACAGGTTTTTCAACAAATTTTAAGCTTTCATCGATGTGTACGTCTGTATGCGGTATAACCAGTGATTCGTCAGCGAAACACTTCTTTAGGTTACAAATGTGGAATACATTGTGGATACCACTGAGCTCTTCCGGTAAGTTTAATTTGTAGGCAATCGATCCGACACGTTCGATTACCTCGAAGGGTCCAATATATCTTGGGCTTAACTTGCCTTTCTTACCGAATCGCATCACCCCTTTCCAGGGTGATACCTTAAGCAAAACCTTGTCGCCTACTTCGAAATTGAAAGGCTTACGCTTCAAATCTGCGTAGCTTTTCTGCCTGTCTCGGGCAGCTTTCAATCGATCGCGAATTTGGACAATCTTGTCCGTTGTTTCAAATATAATATTAGGTCTTGTCATCTGGACATCTCCAACTTCTGCCCAACAAACGGGCGTTCTACACTTTCTACCATATAGGGCTTCAAAAGGTGCAGCCTTAATGCTTGTATGGTAGCTGTTGTTATAGGAGAACTCGACTAATGGTAGGTGGTTATCCCAATTACCACCTAAGTCGATCGCACATGCACGAAGCATGTCTTCCAACGTCTGTATTGTACGCTCACTCTGTCCATCTGTCTGAGGGTGGTAAGCCGTACTGAAGTTTAGCTGCGTACCCAAAGATTGTTGGAAACTTTTCCAAAAGTGTGAAGTGTATCTGGTATCTCTATCAGAGATAATAGACCCAGGCACGCCATGAAGGGCTACAATCTTATCCACAAACAACTGGGCTAACATATCGGAGCTATGAGTCTCCTTTATGGGTAGGAAATGTGCTGACTTAGTCAGTTTATCAACTATTACCCATATTGTATCGTTTCCCTTCTTTGTCTTTGGAAACTTGGTGATGAAATCCATCGTCACCATTTCCCATTTCCACTCGGGAAGTTCAGGCTGTTGTAGCAAGCCTGAAGGCTTTTGATGTTCAGCTTTTACTTGCGCACAAGTCAAACACTTTGCTACATAGGTGGCTATAGACTTCTTCAAGCCTATCCACCAAAAGTTTGCCTTCAAGTCCTGGTACATTTTATCAGCTCCAGGATGAACGTAATATCGGGAACTGTGGGCTTCCTGAAGGATAACGTCACGAATACCTCCATAAACAGGAACCCATATCCTTCCATTCAATCTCAGAATTCCGTCCTTGCCATAGGATAACTGCTCTTCAGTTACTCCCAGCTTTTCGTTAGGATAGTTAGCTTCTAACACAGCTTCTTTCTGTGCAGCTAACAATCTTTCATTCAGACTGTTCTTGATTTCAATGCTCTGGGCATTGATCCTTATTGGTTTCACTCTTTCTTTTCTGCTCAAGGCATCTGCGACTACGTTGGCCTTGCCTGGATGGTATCTTATTTCACAGTCATAATCGTTCAGAGTTTCCATCCAACGTCGCTGCCTCATATTCAAATCTTTCTGATTGAATAGATGCTCAAGGCTTTTGTGATCAGAATAGATCATAAATTTAATACCATACAAATAGTGCCTCCAAAGCTTTAGTGCAAATACAACGACACCCAACTCCAAGTCATGGGTGGTGTAATTCTTTTCATGCATCTTTAATTGTCGTGAAGCATAGGAAATCATCTTACCCTTCTGCATAAGCACATACCCTATACCGGTGTGCAATGCATCACAATATACGACATATTCTTCCATTCCGTCCGGCAATGTCAACACTGGAGCATTGCTCAGCTTTTGTTTGAGGAGATCAAAAGCTTCTTGCTGCTTAGGGCCCCAATTAAACTTTATACTCTTTCTAGTTAAAGAAGTTAGGGGTGCAGCAATTCTTTAAAAATTCTCGATGAAGCGTCGGTAGTATCCTGCTAGACCTAGGAAACTGCGAATCTCCGTAGGCGTCTTCGGCTTCTGCCAATTCATGACGGCTTCAACCTTGGCGGGATCCACTTGGATACCACGCTCACTGACTACGTGTCCAAGGAATTGTACTTCTCGTAGCCAAAATTCACATTTAGAGAACTTGGCGTAAAGCTTTTCTTGATGAAGCAACTTAAGAATACATCGAAGATGCTTCTCGTGGTCAGCTTGACTTTTTGAGTAAATGAGGATGTCATCGATGAAGACAATGACAAATTTATCCAAATAAGGCTTACAAACGCGATTCATGAGATCCATGAATGCGGCATGTGCATTAGTGAGCCCAAAAGGCATCACCAGGAACTCAAAATGACCATAACGAGTTCTGAAAGCGGTCTTGTGCACATCTTCGTCTTTAACCTTCAATTGATGGTAACCTAACCTTAGGTCAATCTTGGAAAAGTAGCTCGCTCCTTGCAACTGATCAAACAGATCGTCGATCCTGGGCAAAGGATACCTATTCTTGATTGTAACTTTATTCAGCTTACGGTAATCGATGCATAGACGCATCGAACCATCTTTCTTCTTGACGAACAGGATTGGCGCTCCCCAAGGAGATGAACTTGGTCTAACAAAACCTTTGGCTAGCAGATCATCTAGCTGCGTCCTCAATTCTTTCATTTCCGTGGGTGCCAATCTATAAGGTGCTCTTGCGATAGGCGCTGCTCCTGGAATGATGTCGATACTGAATTCCACTTGCCTATCTGGTGGCAAACCAGGCAGTTCTTCCGGGAAAACTTCAGGATTGTCAGAGATGACTGGAATGTCTTTAATCTTGGGTTTCTCCTCACCGATAGTCACCTGTGCCATATAAATGACACATCCTTTCTTCAAACATCTGGATGCCTTTAGCATAGATACTTGTGCAGGCAATCCATGTCGAGTATCTCCCTGAATGGTAAGTGGTTCTCCAGACGGAGTCTTGATTACCACTTGCTTCTTATTGCACACGATTTGGGCTTGGTTATGCGATAACCAATCCATACCCAATACTACGTCGAAACCAGCTAGTTTAAAGGGTAACAGGGATAAAGGAAATGAGTGATTCCTAATGGATATAACACATCCATCTAAAACAGTTGAGACTGTTCCCATAGTCCCATCAGCTAGTTCTACTTCATATTTCACATTCAAGGTTTTAACAGGCAATTTTAACAACTCACAGAACTTATCATCCACAAAGGATTTATCTGCTCCAGAATCAAATAATACTCTTGCGAATACATCGTTGATAAGAGACGTACCGATTATGACGTTGTCGTTCTGGATAGCCTCTTGAACATTCATCTGAAAGACCATCGCATTGGTCTTTTTCCCTTCTTCAGCCTTCTTCACTATCTTCGGGCAGTTAGTCTTGATGTGCCCTTTTTCGTTACAACTATAACAAGTTGCATCCTTGAGTTTCTTGCACTAAAGAGTCCTATGTTCAGAGGACTTGCAAATCCCACATGCCTTTGGCTGGGATTTCTGCTCATATCTGCACCTTCCGAAGTGGTGCTTCTTGCAAACATTGCACTTGGGCCTATCGCCCGACTGGCGGTCATTCTTCTTGGTCTCTGATCCCTTCTTGTGGTCACGATTCCCCCGATGCTTCTTGCTTGACCTACGTGAATCATCATCTTCACGTTTCCTTTTCTCACCGTCAGCATTTCTCAGAGATCTCTATCTCACCGCATCCAGCGTAAGAGACAGAGATATATCTGCCACGGATCTAAATGTAGCAGGCCTAGAAGCCTTCACGCTAGCTTTTATCTCTGGGGCCAAACCCCCAATGAAACGCGTGATCCGTTTGGGCTCCGGGGTTACAAGGTACGAAACCAATCTTGACAGGGTATTGAAACGCGTGAGATATGCCTGGCAATCCAGGTTCTTCATGACCAGTGATAGGAAGTCAGACTCTATCTTCTCAACCTCGTGCTGAGGGCAGTAGTTTTCTTTAATGAGAGCAATAAATTCCTCCCATGACATGCTATACAAAACAGCCTTCCCTGAGGCTTGAACCAATGATCTCCACCACGCTAGGGCTTCACCCTTAAATGACTGGGATACAAACTTCACCACATCCCTCTCAGCACAACCACTAATGTCCACCACGGTGTCCATTTCGTCTAACCAGGTCATACAATCCACCGTGCCTTTTTTCCCCAGTGAAATCTCTGGGCTTGCAGGAGACAAAGTACTTATACGTGCAACCCTTGGCGCGAGGTGCATCAGTGAACACTTTCTTCTTAGGACGGACACTATCCTCATTTGATGAGTGCCGATCGTCGTCCTTCTTAGGCTTAGACTGGGTTGAGGGTGGTTTGCGGTGATGCTCAGAATGGGTTTTTGGTTTAGAGTGTGGTGCAGATCGGGTCCTGCTTCGAGACTCGCTATACTCTTCGTACTGCCGATCCAAGGCTGTCTTCACAGCGTTGTCTACTAAAGCTTTCAATTCCGCGCCCGTTATATGAATTTGGGCGTTATCATTGTCATCCTCCTTAGAATGACTATTGATGTAGGTTAAAATACCCATATTTGTCCCGTGTAAATTGTATAATTATTGTATAGTTTTTTATTCTTTTTATTTAGTTTTAGTATTAGATTACATTATTTGGTGTTTTGGCAGGTTCTGGTGCAAATGGAGCGGAAACGAGTAATAAAGAAATAACCTGCCAGTTGAGTAGAGTAGGGCGCCAATGACTGAACTAAAATATTGCAACCATTTTCCGTGATTAGGCCGAACCCGCTATTTCTATGTTGCGGTTGCCATCTTTACTATTATTTATTGGTGTGGTGTTGGGCTTTTAATACATATATAAAACAATTGTATCCATACATCAGATGCACGTGAGTCTAGTTTTGGAGGATATCAAGTGGACATCAACAACTAAATGGGTTGCCATGATTTTGTTTGGGCTGTGAACAAAAGAAAGAGTGTGGCGCAAAAATTTTAGGGAGGCAACAGCAAGTGGAATTATGACATTGGGCCGCAAGAAAGGCATAAAACCCAACCATATTATCTTTCGACAAACATCAGTTGGGTATGGTTTTGTTATTTTTGTGGGCTTTTGAAACATTTGTTAAGTGGATATTAATTATTAAAAAAACCCTAAATGGTGAAAGGAGATATATATTGAATTGAAGTATTGTTGAAATAGAAAAGGGGAGTTAGACGACAGAAGGATAAGGACGACAACATCAGAGGACGGACGCACGGAGAAGATTATTTGGAGAGGGAGGTTCGATCAGCCGTAAAAAGAAGAAGGGTTCAAGATTCAAAGCCGCAATCAAGATTCAAGTCCGGGTTCACAACGAGTTAGTGTTTTGGTTTTAATTTACTTTATGTTATTCGAACCAATGAACATGATTTGTTATTTATTTGAGACTTATTTCTTTTTAGTGACTATGGTTCTTGGCTAATTTTCTTTAACTACCTAGATATGGTTGAATGATTGCTATATGATTTGATTATATTTTGGATTTATGGAAGCTATGGATTATTTATAAATTGTAAACGGCTTGTTCTATTGGTTAGATGTGTTTGCGTGCTTGATAGTATTTGAATATTGATTATTGCTTCACATGAATCTTGGTGACGGTCTTTATCACATAATAGAGTCATGCTAGGATTTTAGGTTTTGGTGAGTGTCTATATCACATAATAAATCTCTAATCCTTTAGGGTGAAAATTGCATAAGTAGCCTTAGAAGTAATAATTGGTAATCTTATAAAATCAAGTGCTCTACTAATCATCAATAGCTGTAAGGTGCGAGATTATTGCTAGGTCTAAGTGATTAAACCGCAAGGTGGGTCCTTCTTAGGAAGTTAACCTTTTGGCTGCTGTCTAGCAAGTCTAGCTGAGAAAACAAGCCTATCCTAGGTTTAGGTCTCGTAAGGGAGTGAGCCTTTTAGGATACTTTTATAAACCCATTAGATGTCTTGTAAAGGAGTCTAATAATTGGTAATTTAACAACCTTTAGGGGATCTTAGCGTGCTCTTGAAAAGGGTTAGGGGTCCTTAGATTTCCCGAGAGGTGAGAATTTTAAGATCCTGGTTCCATAGCAGACAACTTCCAATTATACTCGTAACTAAAAGCAATCAGGATTCCTGTCTAGGTAGTTCCTTCACCATCCTTGAGTTCAACCTTCGTGTGAGTTGCGTCTGGTTCGTCTAGTTAGTTTATTTTCAATTATATTTTTAGGATATTTAGAAACCCCCCCAATCAATAAAATATTAGTTAAAGTCCGTGTCAGTCTAGGTCTAGATAGAGTCATTAGCGTAATCAGTAGAGTCTCTTGGGTTCGACACTCGGACTTGCTTTAGCTTTACTACATTGATCGGTTCACTTGCCGGTTGTGTGGTTTAGGGTTTAGAGAGTCTTAGTTTTATAAATTTAAAGCTTAGAGAGTCTAGAATTAGGGTAATTTTAGTTGTTTTCAATTAACCCATTTTCAGCACATCAAGTTTTTGGCGCCGTTACCGGGGAACCCAAGACCTATTAGCTCCATTTGGGTCAGCCATTTGAGATCTTGATCTGCTACAGAGGATAATGACAAAATTTTATTAGGAGTTTATTATGGAATTGTCTTTTATGGCAATTCATTAACCATGGTAAACATAGACCATATTCGGTTAATTTGTTACTCACTTTTATTTAGGATTTGAATATAACTTATCCTAATTACAAACAATATTGTTAGTGGCACAAAAGCCTAGTCACAAGGAAGTTTTATATATTATTAGCCAGGATTTCAGAGAATCAAGGCATGAAGGTTTGAACCAGAGTTCTTTTACCTTTTCTGACAGGGAGTCATAGACTACAACTGTGTTTTGTCTTTAATGACAATAAGTATGGCCGTAGGCACTACATCACTAATGGATGATTTAACCCATGGTTTATAAATCATTAATTTAGGTCTTGGAATCCTTTGAAGGATTCTTATATAAGAATGACGCGTGTGATTTTAACAAATCACATCTGCCAAGAATGTTAACATGTTTACAGAGGTTAACAGGAATCTGAACCTTTTACCCAGGTCTCACCATCTTGGCCGGGTCTTAAAAGGACACCAGGCTAGGTCTCACCATTTAAGATTCTTTATTTAGGCAGACTTATTTAAAAGGAATGATTTTTAATTTATTTCATATAATAATGTATTAAAATGACAAAATGAAATTTATAAACTTAACATTCCATTAATCATAATGATGATTACACACTGCCCTAAATGGGACTTTCAATAGACAAATACCTACGCAGATGTTTACAGAAAACAAGTCCACGCAGGGACCAAATACAAGGATAGATGTCCGCACAGGGACAAAAAGATAAGTCCACGCAGGGACTGAAAGGCAATTGTCTACGCAGGGACTAAACACAATAAATGTCCACGCAGGGACTTGGTTAAAATAGGAAATACAATAGAACATATAAAGACTAATGATCTCGCTTCTTCTTCACCTTTAACAGGTTTGCTAGGCCCGTAAGGAATCCATGATTATTCTTACGTTCTTGCTCAAAGTCTCGTTCCACACAATTTAAACGGTGAAGGATTTCTTCCTGCTCCGGTGGGGAAAAACGTGGCTGCTGCGTTACGTGCTGAGCCAGAGTCCTAGCAGGAGCTGGATACCCATGCGCTGCGTATCCTAATCCCCAAGGATCCCCATAAGGTCCTTCGGGATGGAGGGCGTTTGTCACACCCCGATTTCCACGTGTCTCATGAGCAACCTGTCACACCCCGATTTCCACGTGTCTCACCGGTGGGCCCGGTGGGGGATTACCGTGACGATGTTGGCAACAATATAGTCAAACCACACAATTATATAATGCACAGCGGAAGCATAAGATAAATATATAAATTTCAACCTCTGGTGATAATATCAATGTATTACAGAAGTTGAATATCCACAGTGGATCGTAAGTAAAAGTAAAGTATTGTTCCATTAGATACTGCAATCAAGCTTGCGAGGCTTATCCCGACGCTAGGGAGCTAATACCAGCCAATTACGTTTAGGTACCTGCACTTAATCTTTTTGGGGAAAATACGTCAGTTTACACTGGTAAATACATTCAACTGACACATTTGAAAATGTTTATTAAAATTGATTTGAATGCACAAGGCACAAACTCTTTTATAACTTGGGAAAATTCATAATGATCTTGTGAACGTTTTACATGTTCTTTTATGCGTTCAGTAGCCCGGGTCGTGCCGGGTTAAAGATTTATAGACACACCACGTTCGCGTAAAACCGTAGTACAGAAACCAACGGCTACGTCTTTTAGTTTTAATGTCGACACTTTATACCGGGTGTACGCCTACACCGGGATGTCGATGGTCGTGGCCATTTCGTAAAATGATGCCGAGGATATCCGGGACAACGGTCATTAAACCCCCCAAAGGCTTATAAGCAACAAAACTGTTTAAATGAGCCGATCATATTTAATCAATTAACCACCTCAGCGATGGAATTATATAATGCTTAATCAAGCGGTATTAATATACCGTAACCCAAGCCCATATAGGGGAAATAAGTTAAAGTATTTACCTTTGCAAGTATAAATCCTTAATTAAGATCAAGTCACCGATAGCTTTTACTGGGGCTCCTAATCTGGAACGAAGGTTTTAATTAACCTCTTAGAATCCTAACGGTCCTTGTATTAGCCGTAGCCTAAACCGGTTGATTCCGATATATAGATATGGTTAATTCGCACGAAAAGGCGAAAACCGAGAATGGAGTATGATTTGGACCCAACAAGTTCAGTGACTTGTTTTATATGGGTTTATAGTTCATACTCTGGATTTTGGGGTTCAAATAATATAATTTGACCCATATCGGCTATTGCACGAAAACTAGTTCCGTGGGCCGTACCGTGTGCGCAAATAGGCGAAACGGTTAACCATAAGAGTCGTACGCTTATTTCCTAAGTCAATATGCCTTAAAAGTATTTTGGTATCAGTAGGATACCTTCCGTAATGCCCGTAACGAGTTTAAGTTTATATTATGCCCCGTAGGGGCTTTTCGGTCATTTTAAAGACTTTAAAAGGGATTTTCGAGTTCTACAGGAAATCTGAGTTTCCCGAACAGCTTACAAAGCTTAAAACATTTTATTTATTATTTAAAACCAGTGGCAACTGGAATCGGGTCAAAAGACCTTGTAGAACTCCCGTTTTGGCCAAAAAGGGCATATTCGGTATTTACCGAACCGTAGCCATAACCGCAGGTTATGAGCAAGGTAAAAATTATTAAAAATCTTTAAAATTCCCAAAATATTATTTTACCACAGTGGGTAAAAGTTTTGGTGACGAAAACTTGGGTTAGATGGGCGTTATGCTAATTGCGCCGTAAAATACAAAACTTTCTTAAAAGTGCGCATTTTAGCATAACTCTCATTCTAGACCTCGGATTGACGTGAAACTTTAAGGACATGCTTATAATTTAACAAGCAAGGTTTTGATCCGTTCACGTGTCCGAAATACTCGTTTTAATTTTAAAAGACCGTTACGGTCAACTTTTAGGCGAATGACGGAAATGCGCTAAAGACTTGGATAACTCATGAACCGACCACAGAGGCTTATACCAACATGTGACCTGGTCATAAGAGAGTCCTGAGGTATATTTATACCTCGCTAAAACGGGTCAGAACTGAAGTCAAAGCAAAAGTCAAACTTTTGCGACTTTCGGCCCCGAACCGGTTCTACATAGTAAATGATCGATTCAAACGAGCGCAAACATGTTTATATACTTATTATCATGTTTTATGATTGTCAAAACAGGTTCCATAACATATATATTACAGATTATGCATAAGTCGCTAAAATAGCTTTCTGTTGACTTTTTAACCGCACGTTTGACTCGACATTTGACATAGTTAGAGTGGTGATCAGGGGGAACCATTTTAGAGGTTTAATACCCACATAAATACCAACTCAAAACTACTTTTGGTTCGTCATAAGACTGAACCATCACTGAGTTATTTTAAAGTCAAACCGTAGTTACGACGGTTTGGTTCTTAGCCATTTACTAAGCATAAACTGAATCACAAGGGATCTAAACGACTTACAGTAGTTGGTTCTTGCTTAGGGAACTTCAGAGAAGTCTTGAGAGCTTGAGAGATGTTTAGTAGAAGTGTTTTTGAGTGTGTGAATGTTATGAGCCAAAGAGGCCTATTTATAGTCACACAAGACCCTCAAGATCTTTACACAACATACTATAACTGATCATGGATCATGGGCAGGTGTCCCTAAGGGTAATGGGTCGTGTAGGGGTCACCCATGCTGCCATAATTGATCAAATGATCGTTCAAGAGCTCAAAAGTCAAGAAGTTACAACCATTCTGCATCTGGGCGTCGTACGCGACCCGCATGGACAATCCATGCAACTTGTACGCGGGTCGCCTGGGATTAACAATTCAGACGCGTAATAGAGGGAGCTCGCGGCCCGCCTCAACTTAGGTTTAAACCTTACGCGGGTCGCGTGAGGTTATATTTTCAGAATTTTTCAAATCTTTTATAATCATTACAGAATCGGGCCATTAATAACGAAATCTTTCGTAATGATTCACCTGGCCTTTCGGTTCTGAAGGGGTAACTTTGCGGTTTGGCCCTCGGTTATTTACCGATAGGGGCCTCGTGTTAATTACCCGCATTATTAAGTCCCCGGTTTATTTATTAATTATATTGGAAAGCCTTAACTTTCACTGTTGACGCTTTTAACCCTTCTTCTACGAATTCGATCGTAACTTTCTCGTTTCATATCGAAACTTCGCGAAATTCATATATATTATTTTAGTGAGGGTATAATACCGTTACAAAGTCTTTGGAACGTTAAAGGGTCACTCAGAGGTATTATTAAACATGTTGACACAGTTAACCCCTGTAGTTTGTAATCTCTCACTTTCTCCCGCGTTTTATTTTTTTTTTGTACGATCTATAATTTATTCGTTTGAAGGTTTAAGCATTATTTAGGGATACTATACAGTATATTTACCCTTGTTGACATTTATAACCCTCGAATTTATATACTTTCAAGGTTTGTCAAAATTAGTCCTTTATTTATTATAGATGCCACATGTAAACAAATGACACGTGTTAACACATCATTGGACACAAAAATTTCGAGGTGTTACATCCTCACCCCCTTAAAATAAATCTCGACCCGAGATTTACTCAAATAAATAGGGGTATTTTTCTTTCATTGTAGCTTCGACTTCCCACGTATATTCAGGACCTCTACGAGCATCCCATTTGACTTTTACAATCGGTACGTGCTTTCTGCGAAGCTTCTTCACCTGTCGATCTTCAATCGACAAAGGTTTTTCTATAAATTTTAAGCTCTCATCTATATGCACATCTGTGTGTGGAATCACCAACGACTCGTCGGCGAAGCACTTTTTGAGATTGCAGATGTGGAACACATTGTGAATTCCATTGAGCTCTTCAGGCAAGTTTAGTTTATAGGCAACTGATCCGACTCGTTCAATGACCTCAAAAGGTCCTATGTATCTCGGACTCAATTTGCCCTTCTTGCCGAAACGCATCACCCCCTTCCAGGGTGACACCTTAAGTAATACTTTTTCACCCACTTCGAAGTGAAAATCCTTACGCTTTGGATCAGCGTAGCTCTTCTGCCTATCGCGGGCAGCCTTGAGACGTTCCCGGATCTGGACAATCTTGTCCGTAGTTTGGAAAACAATCTCTGGTCCCGATAATTGGACCTCTCCTACTTCCGCCCAACAAACAGGCGATCTGCATTTCCTACCATATAATGCCTCAAAAGGCGCAGCCTTTATGCTGGTGTGGTAGCTATTATTGTAGGAGAATTCGATCAGGGGTAGGTTTTTATCCCAGTTACCACCTAGATCGATCGCACATGCACGAAGCATGTCTTCTAGCGTTTGGATAGTACGCTCACTTTGACCGTCCGTCTGTGGATGGTAAGCCGTACTAAAATTTAAACGCGTGCCCAAAGATTGCTGGAAACTCTTCCAGAAGTGTGATGTGTATCTAGTATCCCTGTCGGAGATAATAGACACAGGTATGCCGTGTAAGGCTACAATCTTATCAACATAAAGTTGGGCTAACATATCGGAGCTATATGTCTCCTTGATGGGTAGAAAATGAGCTGATTTAGTCAGCCTATCGACTATGACCCATATTGTATCGTTTCCTTTCCTGGTTTTGGGTAACTTGGTTATGAAGTCCATAGTTACGCATTCCCACTTCCACTCGGGAAGTTCAGGCTGTTGTAGCAAGCCAGACGGCCTTTGGTGCTCGGTTTTGACTTGAGCACAAGTCAAGCACTTTGCTACATGGGCGGCTACAGACTTTTTCAAGCCTATCCACCAATAATTTGCCTTTAAGTCTTGGTACATTTTATCAGCACCAGGATGGACTGAGTATTTGGAACTATGGGCTTCCTGGAGAACAACATCACGTAGTCCTCCGTAAACTGGAACCCATATACGTCCATTCAGTCTTAGGATTCCATCCTTGCTAAGAGTCAACTGCTCCTCAGTTACTCCCAGCTTTTCATTAGGATAATTAGCTTCCAACACAGCCTCTCGCTGTGCAGCCAAAATCCTTTCAATCAAATTATTTTTAACCTCAATGCTCTTGGCATTGATTCGAATGGGTTTTACCCTTTCTTTCCTGCTCAACGCATCGGCGACTACATTCGCCTTGCCGGGATGGTACCTGATTTCACAGTCATAATCATTCAGGGTTTCCATCCAACGGCGCTGTCTCATGTTCAACTCTTTCTGGTTGAACAGGTGCTGAAGGCTTTTGTGATCTGAATAAATCACAAATTTAATACCATAAAGGTAATGCCTCCACAACTTAAGTGCAAATACAACGGCACCCAACTCCAAATCATGGGTGGTGTAATTCTTTTCATGCACCTTTAATTGCCTTGAAGCATAGGCAATCACCTTGCCCTTCTGCATAAGCACACACCCCATGCCTGTGTGTGATGCATCGCAGTAAACTACGAATTCATCTGTACCCTCAGGTAAGGTCAACACAGGTGCGTTACTTAGCTTCTGCTTCAGTATTTCAAAGGACTCTTGCTGCTTCGGGCCCCAAATGTATTTTTCTTTCTTCTTGGTCAAGGAAGTCAAGGGCGCAGCAATCCTTGAAAAATTTTCAATAAATCTTCGGTAGTATCCTGCTAAACCCAGGAAACTACGTATTTCGGTAGGCGTCTTTGGCTCTTACCAGTTCATGACTGCCTCTACCTTAGCGGGATCCACTTGGATACCACGCTCACTCACAACGTGTCCTAAAAACTGGACCTCTCGTAGCCAGAATTCACATTTCGAGAACTTGGCGTAGAGTTTCTCACGTTGTAGTAATTCGAGAATGCAACGGAGGTGCTTCTCGTGGTCAGCTTGATTCTTAGAATAGATCAAGATATCGTCTATGAAGACTATGACGAATTTATCTAAATACGGCTTGCACACGCGATTCATGAGATCCATGAACGCAGCCGGTGCATTTGTGAGCCCAAAAGGCATCACTAGGAACTCGTAATGACCATAGCGAGTCCTAAATGCAGTCTTGTGTACATCTTCATCTCTGACCCTTAGTTGATGATAACCCGACCTTAAGTCGATCTTGGAGAAGTAACTTGCTCCTTGCAGTTGGTCGAACAGATCATCGATCCTTGGTAAAGGATATCTATTCTTTATGGTAACTTTATTTAGCTCTCGGTAGTCGATGCACAACCGCATCGATCCGTCCTTCTTCTTTACAAATAGGACAGGAGCTCCCCAGGGAGATGAACTAGGTTTGATAAAACCTTTCGCCAGCAGTTCATCCAACTGGGTCCTTAGTTCTTTCATTTCCGTTGGCGCTAATCTGTAAGGTGCTCTGGCTATCGGAGCTGCTCCAGGAATGATGTCAATTCTGAACTCCACTTGTCTATCTGGTGGCAAACCAGGTAGTTCTTCAGGAAAAACCTCGGGGTATTCAGAAATGACAGGAAGATCCTCGATCTTCGGCTTTGGTTCTTCAATTATCACCTGAGCCATGTAAATTACACAGCCTCTGTTCAAACACCTTGAAGCTTTCAGCATAGATACGTCTTCGGGCAATCCGTAGTGCGTATCCCCTCGAATGGTAAGAGATTCACCACTCGGAGTCTTTAAGACTATTTGTCTCTTGCCACAAATGATTTGGGCCTGGTTATGGGATAACCAGTCCATGCCTAGCACGATGTCAAAACCCGCCAATTTGAAGGGAAGTAGAGATAAAGGAAAAGAATGGTTCCTAATGGATATTTCACATCCTTCTAGAACGGTAGAGACGGTTTCTATCGTGCCGTCTGCTAACTCTACTTCGTATTTTACGTCTAGGGTTTTGATTGGCATATTTAGTAGTTGGCAAAATTTCTGGTCTACAAAGGACTTGTCAGCGCCAGAATCGAACAGTACTCTTGCAAATATATTATTTACGAGAAAAGTACCTGTAAGCACAGTGTCGTCCTTGACCGCTTCCTTTGCATCCAAACGAAAAATTCTCGCATTTGATTTCTTCGTTTCTTCCGCCTTCTTGGCATACTTCGGGCAATTACTCTTTATGTGCCCCTTTTCGTTACAATTATAGCAGGTTGCATCCTTTATCTTTTTGCACTCCACTGTCTTATGCTCCTTGGACTTGCATAGCCCACAGGGTGGAGTCCTTTGTTGCGACTGCGAACCAGACGCAAACCTACACTTCCCGGAGTGAGGTTTCTTGCAGACCTTGCAGTATGGTCTCCCATCAGCTTGCCCCTCCTTCTTTGCCTCCGACCCTCTCTTGCCCTCACCGTTTCCACGGTGCTTTTTACCGGACTTTCGTGAGGTATCATCCTCACGTTTTCGCTTTTCAGCCTCCTTGCTCCTTTGCGCCCTCAGACGGACAGCATCAAGTGTAAGAGACAAGGAGAGGTCAGTAACTGACCTGAAGGTCGTTGGCCTAGAGGCCTTTACGCTGGCCTTGATCGCCGGCTCTAAGCCCCCAATGAATCGGGCAATCCTTCGTGGTTCTGGTGTCACAAGATATGGCACCAGTCTTGACATAGTGTTAAAGCTTGTCAGATAAGCTTGACAATCCAGGTTTGTC
Source organism: Helianthus annuus (assembly GCF_002127325.2). Lineage (NCBI taxonomy): Eukaryota > Viridiplantae > Streptophyta > Magnoliopsida > Asterales > Asteraceae > Helianthus > Helianthus annuus. The sequence goes on along the minus strand of NC_035437.2, from coordinate 72,190,992 downwards.
ATCACCAGTGAGACAAAATCTGCCTCAATCTTCTCAACCTCGTGCTGAGGGCAGTAGTTTTCTTTTATGAGGGTAATAAACTCCCCCCATGACATTTTGTACAAGGCAGACTTACCTGAAGCCTGCACCAGAGCTCTCCACCACGCCAGGGCCTCGCCCTTGAATGACTGGGACACAAACTTAACCACGTCCCTCTCAGCGCACCCGCTGATGTCCACTATCGTGTCCATCTCGTCCAGCCAGGTGATACAATCAACCGCACCTTTCTCCCCTGTAAATTCACGGGGCTTACATGATACAAAGTATTTGTAGGTGCAACCCTTAGCACTGGACGCATCCGTATATTCTCTATCGCGGTGAACGCTGTGCTCAGTAGACGAATGCTTGTCGTCATCTTTCTTGGGTTCAGAGGGTGGTTTGGAGTGTGTCTTTGGTTTAGAGGGTGGCTTTGACACAGATCTGCCTTGAGACTCAGTATTCTGACGATCAATAGCTGCCTGGACAGCATTGGTTGATCAGAGCCTTTAGCTGTGCGCCTGTCAAATGTACTGACGCATTGTCATAGTCATCTTCATTCGTGTGGCTGTTCTCTCCATTGGGATCCGCCATTTGTAACTTGAATCTGTTACAGAAGATAACAAAATTTTAATTTAGGAGATGATTATGTGATTGTCTTTTATGACAATTTGTCAACCATGGTACAGAGACCATATTCGGTTAACTTATTAACTCATTAAATATTAGGATTTGAATATATCCTATTTTAACTATATAAATAGTATTGGTGGCATACAGCCTAATCACGATGATGTTTTATAATATTAGCCGAGATTCCAGAGAATCAAAGGCATAGAGAGTTGAACCGTAGTTCTTTTATCTCTTTCTGACAGAGAGTCATAGACTACTACTGCCTTTTGTCTTATAAGACAATTATTATGGCCCATAGGCACTACACCTCTAATGGATGTTTTGATAATATTGGCCCGTAGGCACTACATCACTAATGGATGTTTTAATAATTCTGGCCCGTAGGCACTGCATCACTAATGGATGTTTTAATAATACTGGCCCGTAGGCATTGCATCACTAAATGGATGTCTTTATAGTACTGGCCCGTAGGCATTGCATCACTAAATGGATGTCTTTATAGTACTGGCCCGTAGGCATTGCATCACTAAATGGATGTCTTTATAGTACTGGCCCGTAAGCATTGCATCGCTAAATGGATGTCTTTATAATATTGACCACCTTCATTGGTGATTTAACCCACGATCTATATATCATTTAGTTGGGTTTTGAAATCCTCAAAGGATTATTGTATAAGAATGACGTGCGTGATTATAACGAATCACATCTGCCATGAATGTTAACATGCGTACAGAGGTTAACAGGGAATCAGAATCTTTTCAGCTAGGTCGTACCATCTTGACTGATCTTAAAAGACCCCAAGCTAGGTTTCACCCCCTTAAGATTCTTTATTTAGGCAGATCAATGTAAAAGGAATGGTTTTGATTTATTTTTATATATTAAAACAAAACTCATAACATACATTCCAAAATCTCAAATACAATTACATTTTGCCCTAAACGGGTCTTTCAAATAATACATACCTCCATAGAGGTTTTAAAATAAGTGACAAGTCCACGCAGGGACTAATATAAGATAGGTGTCCATGCAAGGACTAAAGATAAGTCCACGTAGGGACTGAAATACGATAAGTTGTCCACGCAGGGACTTATTTCAAAGTAGAAATTACAGTAGTACTACTATTACGGGCTAGTGGTCACGTTTCTTCTTTTTGCCCTTTAGTAGGTTCGCCAAGCCCTTGAGAAATCCTCTGTGGCTTTTCTTCTCTTCCTCGAACTCTCTCTCCACACGATCTAGTCGATGGAGTATTTCTTCCTGTTCAGGAGGAGAGAATCGTGGTTGTGGCGCTTGATGCGGAACTGGAGGTCTGGGAGGTATTGGATACCCATGAGCTGAGTAGTCCGGTGGTCCCATGTTTCCATGTGCTCCGTCAGGGTAGCGCGCATTATATCTAGCCGACACCACATATGGGTCGTGCTCATAGCCGTAGTTGTATTGTGCTTGTGATGGTTCAAACGGGTTGTAAGTCGTTGGACCTGTGTACGCTGGTATGGGTTGGTCATACCCAAATGGTGGCGAATTTCGTGCAGTAGGTGCGGAATTCGCTTCTTGTATAGGACTTGAAGGTCCTTCTTCATGTAGCGGCGGATAGTGGCTACTACTAGAATGTCGAGGAGTGCTGAAGTGGTTACCCCCTCCTCCTCGTGTAGACATACGAGCATTGGTCCTCCTACGCCTCGGCGGATCAGGTATAACTGGTTGTGCCGGTGGCGGAGGTGGTGGCGTAACTGCCTCAAAGCGTGAATCCTCAGAGGGATCCTGCGGATGTCTCGGTTGCGATGTCTGATGAGATGGTGTGTTATACCACTCATGTCGGTCAAACAAGGCCATAAAGCTATCTGGGCCTTGATACTGCGGACCATGATATGAAGATCCATCAGATACTTCTATCGGATGCGTGGGCGTACCACGAGCTGGTTCAGTTGGATCCTCATCTTCCTCCATAGGATCTTCAGAAAAATGGTCTTGTGGCCCTAGTGGAACAAATCCTGAAGGTTCCTGTATGTAGTCAGCCGGATTAAACTGAGCTACGTAGTACGGACTAGGGTCGTCGTAGTTCCGGTGCGAAACCGAACGTTGTAGAGGTATGAAGGAAGGTTGTGGGTTGTTGGGATTATTTTCTGAATCTGGCCCAAAGGAATGCCGGTAGGATGGCGTCGAGCTGTGCGAAGTGGAATGCCTCGCTGGTTCGTAAAGATCTCTTCGTCTCTGTGGCTCTTCGCTTCTTGTCATCGAAGGATGTCTTGTACCAGATGGTCCAGCTTCTTGATCGTGATGTGTCACGATCTCTCCTCGGCCTCTACGTCCCCTTCCTCTTCCTCGGAATATAACAGGTGGCATTTTCCTGCTCCAAAACTTATTAAAAATCAAATCGAAAAATAAAGACAAAAAGGAGTATAAATCCGAATTTGTCCTAAGTTCTTGTCTAGACTCAAGTATGTGCAATTGTGTCACTGAGATTAAACACATTAGGATAGTGTTTAATTCACTCAATGTTGGCTCTGATACCAACCTGTCACACCCCGATTTCCACGTGTCTCATGAGCAACCTGTCACACCCCGATTTCCACGTGTCTCACCGGTGGGCCCGGTGGGGGATTACCGTGACGATGTTGGCAACAATATAGTCAAACCACACAATTATATAATGCACAGCGGAAGCATAAGATAAATATATAAATTTCAACCTCTGGTGATAATATCAATGTATTACAGAAGTTGAATATCCACAGTGGATCGTAAGTAAAAGTAAAGTATTGTTCCATTAGATACTGCAATCAAGCTTGCGAGGCTTATCCCGACGCTAGGGAGCTAATACCAGCCAATTACGTTTAGGTACCTGCACTTAATCTTTTTGGGGAAAATACGTCAGTTTACACTGGTAAATACATTCAACTGACACATTTGAAAATGTTTATTAAAATTGATTTGAATGCACAAGGCACAAACTCTTTTATAACTTGGGAAAATTCATAATGATCTTGTGAACGTTTTACATGTTCTTTTATGCGTTCAGTAGCCCGGGTCGTGCCGGGTTAAAGATTTATAGACACACCACGTTCGCGTAAAACCGTAGTACAGAAACCAACGGCTACGTCTTTTAGTTTTAATGTCGACACTTTATACCGGGTGTACGCCTACACCGGGATGTCGATGGTCGTGGCCATTTCGTAAAATGATGCCGAGGATATCCGGGACAACGGTCATTAAACCCCCCAAAGGCTTATAAGCAACAAAACTGTTTAAATGAGCCGATCATATTTAATCAATTAACCACCTCAGCGATGGAATTATATAATGCTCAATCAAGCGGTATTAATATACCGTAACCCAAGCCCATATAGGGGAAATAAGTTAAAGTATTTACCTTTGCAAGTATAAATCCTTAATTAAGATCAAGTCACCGATAGCTTTTACTGGGGCTCCTAATCTGGAACGAAGGTTTTAATTAACCTCTTAGAATCCTAACGGTCCTTGTATTAGCCGTAGCCTAAACCGGTTGATTCCGATATATAGATATGGTTAATTCGCACGAAAAGGCGAAAACCGAGAATGGAGTATGATTTGGACCCAACAAGTTCAGTGACTTGTTTTATATGGGTTTATAGTTCATACTCTGGATTTTGGGGTTCAAATAATATAATTTGACCCATATCGGCTATTGCACGAAAACTAGTTCCGTGGGCCGTACCGTGTGCGCAAATAGGCGAAACGGTTAACCATAAGAGTCGTACGCTTATTTCCTAAGTCAATATGCCTTAAAAGTATTTTGGTATCAGTAGGATACCTTCCGTAATGCCCGTAACGAGTTTAAGTTTATATTATGCCCCGTAGGGGCTTTTCGGTCATTTTAAAGACTTTAAAAGGGATTTTCGAGTTCTACAGGAAATCTGAGTTTCCCGAACAGCTTACAAAGCTTAAAACATTTTATTTATTATTTAAAACCAGTGGCAACTGGAATCGGGTCAAAAGACCTTGTAGAACTCCCGTTTTGGCCAAAAAGGGCATATTCGGTATTTACCGAACCGTAGCCATAACCGCAGGTTATGAGCAAGGTAAAAATTATTAAAAATCTTTAAAATTCCCAAAATATTATTTTACCACAGTGGGTAAAAGTTTTGGTGATGAAAACTTGGGTTAGATGGGCGTTATGCTAATTGCGCCGTAAAATACAAAACTTTCTTAAAAGTGCGCCTTTTAGCATAACTCTCATTCTAGACCTCGGATTGACGTGAAACTTTAAGGACATGCTTATAATTTAACAAGCAAGGTTTTGATCCGTTCACGTGTCCGAAATACTCGTTTTAATTTTAAAAGACCGTTACGGTCAACTTTTAGGCGAATGACGGAAATGCGCTAAAGACTTGGATAACTCATGAACCGACCACAGAGGCTTATACCAACATGTGACCTGGTCATAAGAGAGTCCTGAGGTATATTTATACCTCGCTAAAACGGGTCAGAACTGAAGTCAAAGCAAAAGTCAAACTTTTGCGACTTTCGGCCCCGAACCGGTTCTACATAGTAAATGATCGATTCAAACGAGCGCAAACATGTTTATATACTTATTATCATGTTTTATGATTGTCAAAACAGGTTCCATAACATATATATTACAGATTATGCATAAGTCGCTAAAATAGCTTTCTGTTGACTTTTTAACCGCACGTTTGACTCGACATTTGACATAGTTAGAGTGGTGATCAGGGGGAACCATTTTAGAGGTTTAATACCCACATAAATACCAACTCAAAACTACTTTTGGTTCGTCATAAGACTGAACCATCACTGAGTTATTTTAAAGTCAAACCGTAGTTACGACGGTTTGGTTCTTAGCCATTTACTAAGCATAAACTGAATCACAAGGGATCTAAACGACTTACAGTAGTTGGTTCTTGCTTAGGGAACTTCAGAGAAGTCTTGAGAGCTTGAGAGATGTTTAGTAGAAGTGTTTTTGAGTGTGTGAATGTTATGAGCCAAAGAGGCCTATTTATAGTCACACAAGACCCTCAAGATCTTTACACAACATACTATAACTGATCATGGATCATGGGCAGGTGTCCCTAAGGGTAATGGGTCGTGTAGGGGTCACCCATGCTGCCATAATTGATCAAATGATCGTTCAAGAGCTCAAAAGTCAAGAAGTTACAACCATTCTGCATCTGGGCGTCGTACGCGACCCGCATGGACAATCCATGCAACTTGTACGCGGGTCGCCTGGGATTAACAATTCAGACGCGTAATAGAGGGAGCTCGCGGCCCGCCTCAACTTAGGTTTAAACCTTACGCGGGTCGCGTGAGGTTATATTTTCAGAATTTTTCAAATCTTTTATAATCATTACAGAATCGGGCCATTAATAACGAAATCTTTCGTAATGATTCACCTGGCCTTTCGGTTCTGAAGGGGTAACTTTGCGGTTTGGCCCTCGGTTATTTACCGATAGGGGCCTCGTGTTAATTACCCGCATTATTAAGTCCCCGGTTTATTTATTAATTATATTGGAAAGCCTTAACTTTCACTGTTGACGCTTTTAACCCTTCTTCTACGAATTCGATCGTAACTTTCTCGTTTCATATCGAAACTTCGCGAAATTCATATATATTATTTTAGTGAGGGTATAATACCGTTACAAAGTCTTTGGAACGTTAAAGGGTCACTCAGAGGTATTATTAAACATGTTGACACAGTTAACCCCTGTAGTTTGTAATCTCTCACTTTCTCCCGCGTTTTATTTTTTTTTTGTACGATCTATAATTTATTCGTTTGAAGGTTTAAGCATTATTTAGGGATACTATACAGTATATTTACCCTTGTTGACATTTATAACCCTCGAATTTATATACTTTCAAGGTTTGTCAAAATTAGTCCTTTATTTATTATAGATGCCACGTGTAAACAAATGACACGTGTTAACACATCATTGGACACAAAAATTTCGAGGTGTTACAGCGTTGTAATTGGCCGCTACCACGTATGGGTCGGCATCTGCATAATTATAGTTGTAGTGCGTGTGAGCTGGCTGCTCAAACGAGTTGTACGCTTTGGAACTGGCGTACGCAGGTATAGGTTTATCATACCGAAATGGTGGCGGAGGTGGTGCAACTGGTGCAGAATTCACCTCTGCAGGGTGGCCCGAAGGTTCACCCATTTGTGGTTCTTCAGGCAATGGCGGAAAATGACTCGCACTCGAGTGGCGAGGGGTGCTAAAGTGAAATTCCCCTCCTCGGGTGGACATCCGCACGCCTGATCTCCTACGCCTTGGCGGATCTGGAGGTGCTTGAAGAGGTTTCTTCTACGCCTCTGAGTATCACAAACTGTGTGAGGTAGACCGTCACAGTGGGGGATTACCGTGACGTAGTTGGCAACAATATAGTCAAACCACACAATATTTAAATGCACAGCGGAAGCATAAAGATAGATATATTCCGACCATTAAATGTAATATCCGAGTATCACAAACAGTCGAATATAATCCACAGGGGATCAAAATAAAATAGAATAATGTTCAACAGATAATGGCATCCCAAGCTTGCGAGACTCTAACGATGCTAAGGAGTGGCCAGCCTATTTCGTACAGAACCTGCATTTAATCTTTTTGGGGAAAATACGTCAGTTTACACTAGTAAATACATTCAACCGACACTTTTTGTAAAAAGGTTTAATAAAATTGATTTGAATGCACAAGGCACAAACTCTTTATAACTTGGGATAATTTATCAATTAAATCTTGTAAAAGAATTACATGTTCACTATGCGTTCAGTCGCCCGGGTCGTGCCGGGTTTAAGTTTAATAGACACGCCACAAAGCATAAAGCCGTGGCGGGAAAACCTACGGTTATACCTTTAATAATATAGACACATTGTCGGGTGTACGCCTACACCCGCGTGTCGAGGTCGTGGCCATTTCGTAAAATGATGCCAAGGATATCCGGGACATGGTCATTAAGCTCCCAAAGGCGTAAAGCCAACAAAACCAATTTTTAAACGGGTCACATTGATAATACCCAACTACTAATGAGTTAGGGTCAATTGCCCGACCAAGCGGTATTTTTTATATACCGTAACCCAAGCCCGTATAATGGAAAATAAGTTAAAAGTATTTACCTGAGCAAGTAATAACCTCAATAAACAAATGCAAGTATCTTTTACTGGTCTCCTATTCTGGAATGAAGGTTTATAACAACCTATTAGAATCCTAACGGGTCTTTAATTTAGCCTTAGCTTAGACCGGTCAGTTTCAAAGGATAAATACGGTTTAATCGCGTGAAAAGCGAAAACCGGGAATGGAATATGGTTTGGACCCAACGAGTTTGAAGACTTGTTTTACATGGGTAGTATAACCACACTCTTGATTTTGAAGTAAAAACGATAAGGTTTGACCCGTTTCGGCTAGTCTGTGTAAACTAGTTACATAAACCGAACCGTGCGCGCAAAAGGCGTAACGGGTAACCGTAAGAGTCTTACACAAGTTTCCTAAGTTAATATGCTCATAAAGAGGTTGTGGTATCAGTAGGATACCTTCCATAATGCCCGTAATGAGTTTAAATCCAATATACGCCCCGTAGGGGTATTTCGGTCATTTTAAAGATTATAAAAGAGGTTTCCGAGTTCTACAGGAAATCTGAGTTTTCCAAACAGTTTATAAAGTTCAAAATACTTTATTTATTATTAAAAATCAGTAGCAACTGGAATCGGGTCAAAATACCATGTAGAACTCAAGTTATGTCCGAAAAGGGTATATTCGGTATTTACCGAACCAATGCTATAACCGCAGGTTACGAGCAGGTTAAAATAATTAAAAATATTTAAAAATTCCAAAATATTATTTTACAACAGTGTGTAAAAGGTTTGGTGTCGAAATTTGGGTTTAGATAGTCTTTATGCTAATTGCGCCGTTTAATTACTAAAGTTTCCGTAATTGCGCTATTTAGCATAACTCCTATTCTAGACCTCGGATTGACGTGAAATTTTAGGGACATGCTTAGAATCAGTAACTAAGGTTATTGTCCTTTCACATGTCCAAAATTCCCGTTTTAAAGTAAAAAGGGCGTTATGGTCAACTTTTAAGCATTTAACGGAAATGTGCAAACGACTCGGACAAACAATGACCTGGTTACAGAGGGTTATACCATCATGTAACCTGGTCCTAAGAGAGTCCTAAGGCATATCTAAATCATACCATAACGGGTCAGAACTGAAGTCAAAGCAAAAGTCAAAGTTTTGCGACTTTCGGTTCCGAACCGGGTCAAAACAGTAAATGGTCGGATCAAACAAGCTTAGACCAATTATAATACTTATTATCATGTTTTATGAGTGTTAAAACAGGTTACACGCCATCTACATTACTGATTATGCATAAAATCGAAAGTTAGCATTCTGTTGACTTTTTCTAAGCAAGTTTGACTCGACATTTGGACTAGTTAGAGTGGGAATCAGAGGGTGCCCTTTTAAGGGTTTAAAGCCCACATGATTACCAACATATAACTACCTTTATTTTGATTAATCACTGGACCATTTGTGATTAACCGTTAAGTCAATCGTTAATTACGACGGATTGACTTTTAAGCAATAACTAAGCGAAACTTAACCAAGAAAGGGTGGAGCACACTTACAAGAGTCCTATGCACGACCAGGGATGAGTATTGAAGGCACTTGAGCTCCAGGAATGATCAGAAGTGTTGTTTGAAGGTGTGAAGAACAATGGTGCACTAAATGGCCTTTTATAGTAAACTTCACAACTCAGATCATTGACAACTAAGGCTACAAGTGTTCTTGGATGATCACCAAGTGTCCCTGAGTGCTAGGGGACGTTTAGGGGGCGCCCATGCTCTCATAACTGCTTCATAAGTCGGTTAAAACAGCAAACAGTGCTCCTGTCCGACTTTTCTGCATCTGGGGGGTTGACGCGGCCCGCGTTAAGGATCATGCAACCTTTACGCGGGTCGCCTGAATCCATACGTCAGAGCCCATATCTTTACTGACAATGCTGCCCGCGTAAGATCCTTTGATTCTTTAACGCGGCCCGCCTGAGACTTGTTTTTCAAGATTTTCAAATCTTTTTAATTATTACACTTGGCCTTTGGGTTTGAAGGGGTAACTTTGCGTTTTGGGCCTCGTTTGTTTACGAATAAGGGCCTCGGAACTTTTACCCAACTTATTAACCCTTGGTTAATTTATTATTACCCGAAAGGTCACAACTTTCGATGTTTGACGCTTTTAACCCCTCGCATACGATTTTGATCATAACTTCCTCGTTTTAAAACGGAACTTCGCGAAATTTATATCGCGCATTCTAGTGAGTATAATTTATCATTACAAAGTCTCGGGTAAGCTCAAAGGTCACTCAGAGGTATAACTTAAACATGTTGACACATTTGGCCCCTGTAGTTTGTAATTCCTCACTTTCTTCTATAATTCGTTCCGTACGATCCATGATTCATTCGTTTGAAGGTACGAGCATCGTTTAGGGTTACTGTACAGTATATTTATCCCTTGTTGACATTTTTAACCCTCGAATTTACATACTTTAAATGTTTGTCAACTTTAGTCCTTTATTTAGTATTTAACACCACGTGTAACCCTAAGACTTGTGTCAATACATTATTGGACGAAAAAAAAATTCCGAGGTGTTACATCCTCACCCCCTTAAAAGAAATCTCGACCTCGAGATTTATTGAAATAAATGAGGGTACTTTTCTTTCATCGTGGACTCTACCTCCCACGTATACTCGGGACCTCTATGGGCATCCCATTTTACCTTCACAATCGGTATATATTTCCTGCGAAGCTTCTTAACCTGTCGATCCTCGATCGACACAGGTTTTTCAACAAATTTTAAGCTTTCATCGATGTGTACGTCTGTATGCGGTATAACCAGTGATTCGTCAGCGAAACACTTCTTTAGGTTACAGATGTGGAATACATTGTGGATACCACTGAGCTCTTCCGGTAAGTTTAATTTGTAGGCAACCGATCCGACACGTTCGATTACCTCGAAGGGTCCAATATATCTTGGGCTTAACTTGCCTTTCTTACCGAATCGCATCACCCCTTTCCAGGGTGATACCTTAAGCAAAACCTTGTCGCCTACTTCGAAATTGAAAGGCTTACGCTTCAAAGCTGCGTAGCTTTTCTGCCTGTCTCGGGCAGCTTTTGTGACAACTCGAACTTTAGACTTGCTTTGATGTAACGTTACGTGCTTATGAGAACTGAATTATATGATTTTAAATGAATGTTTGTTATGTGCCTTAGGTGTATGTATGTTATGAGAATGTTACACGAGTCCAAACCGCACACCATAACTAATCGCACAAGCCCATTCGGGCCTCATGCTTTGCACACGGAACCTTGGGCAGCCCAAGAGAGGGTTCGGCCCACCCCTACCTTAGCCGATTGACATATGGGAATGTTGTAACCATTCCCCACTTTTTAAAAAAACCACAATACACACAAGAACCCTAGTTGCTACTTTTCTCTCTCGGCTTGCTTGGAAATCCGACGGCAAACAATCCTTCTTCGGATCAAGGATCTCGGCTCACCTTCTCTTTGTTCCAATCCATTCGGTTAGTATGTTAGTATGTATGATTCATGTGTCATTGTATGTGATGTTGTTAACAACCGAGAATCCTTGTTCGCATGATCTTCTGTGATTATAGTTAATAGTGGTTGTAAATCAGCCTTCATGTATTAATTTTATGGTTGTTGATGATGTGATGATCGGGTACTAGTTCACAGGATTTGGATGCTTGTTTATATAATAACCGGTTGATAGAATGGCTAGATGATTGGTATGAATGTTGTATAGTTATTGATGAATTGTTTAAGTGTTGTTCATGTTGTTGTTCATACGAATTAAGGTTTAGAAAACCCTGTTTGATCGATGATTTCTTGAATGGTAAACTGTTAGTTGTTAATTGATTTTTGGAAACTGACAACGATAATTGATTTGCATAAATGTGGTAACTGAATTGCATGAAATCAGGAAAGCTGTTACACGCTTGGTTGCGACCCAGATTGCGAGTCGGGAACCCACAGTCTCGACTCGAGACCATAACAGCATCAGTCGAAACCTTGGTTGCGAGTCCTGTTGCGACTCGTAACCGAACCATGACGAGCCGAGACCACTGTTGCGACTCGTAATCTCCTGTTGTGACTCGTAATCCCCGTTGCGACTCGAGAACGCTGGTTGCGACTCGAGACCAGTATGCACGAACACTGTTTTGGACTCACATTTGTCACGGGCCCAATCAATTGGGCCAATTAAATTGGACTTATGAAATTGACGGTTTAATGTATTGGGCCGTAAGTATTATTGGACTGCTTATCTGTTTGGGCCGAAATGTTATTTGATGGTTTGTATATTGGGCTGATTGTCTTTTGGGCTTAGACATTGGATCGCACAAGATTAATATGTGGTAGATATTTGGGCCGGGTTATGTTGGGCCGAGATTAGAACACACAAGTTATGCTCTTGACTGCTAAGTGTTACCATGTTCTATAAGTGCTCGAAACATGTTAACTTGTATGTTTTATACGTGCATTACGTGAAGTCAAAACCTGACTTGTATAAACCGTGATAGGACGTGGTTGACCATTTACTTGCTACCTGTATTCTTTGTGTATCTGCCGAGCAAACCAAGGTGAGTTCACACAGCCAAGGCATGGGATTCCCAGGTTGGGAATTGGGTTGGATATGTTGATATTGAAAGAGTTACTCGTACTTACGCATTCACTAGACTATAGACCATCGTCCTCAGGATAGTCAGGACACGTTACGTAAAGCCTACGTAACCCAGTATTTGCCATTTGTCTCCCGGGTCGGGAGGACACGTTACGTAAAGCCTACGTAACCCAATACCTTCTACTGTCTTCCGGGTCGGAAGGACACGCTGCGTAAAGCCTACGTAGCCCCCACGCGTACCACTGTCCTCGGGGAAGGGCACGTCACGTAAAGCCTACGTGACCCAGTACGTATTCCTGTTCTCGGTAAAGAAGAACACATGGTTGGAAGTTAGTCTAGTAAGTACCACTAATGAGAAGCCCTCATTAGTAAGGATAAACGTGGGAAGCCCCCCACCAGTAATATAAACACAATGGTTGGGAAGCCCCCACCTTTAGTACGTACTAGTATGGGAAGCCCCCACTAGCTAAACCTATGCACTATGTTATGAACTTACTTTCTGTGAACTCGCTCAACTAGTTTGTTGATTATTTGCTGCATGCCTTGCAGGACTTTAGGTACTTATGGAGCTTGCACAGGGAGGAGCAGGTCGTTGTGGGATATGGATCATGAACGATATTTGAACTTATAACTATTTTGAGTTACATTGCTATGCTTCCGCTACTTAAACAATGTTTGGTTTTGAAACATCAATCATGTCATGATGAATTACATTAATTACTTTTATTATTAAATGCTACGTTTGATATGATTGATGGCTGGATCCTGGTCAGTCACGCTCCCAAGCGGTGGCATTCCGCGGGTGGATTTTGGGGGTGTGACAGATTGGTATCAGAGCCATTGGTTATAGAGAACTTGGTTTTAATATGGGAAAACGTTTTTATTAAAACCGGACTATAACCAGCACAGTGCTCTCAACGATCCACAACGACGCTTCGCTCCACGTGCAAGACTCGATATCCTAGGTAATAAGGTTTATGTTTATTGCCTGTTTGCTAGAACTGCTTAGAACTTTGCTCGCATTACGTTTAGATACACATGATACTATAGCATGAGAATCCCTACGTGCTTACACTTTTCTGTCATCGCCCTACTCGCGAACCACTCTCATTTACGTTACTTTTTACTATGAAGATCATGTCTGGACGAATCAACATGACTCAAGCCCAGCTAGAGGCTCTCGTCCAAGCTCAAGTTGCTGCGGCGCTTGCAGCTGCTCAAGCAGGTAGTATACCCTGCAGTATAGATTCATACTAGGATCCTTAGATCCTGTAGTAACTCTCGTATTTAATCTCGTCCTATTCGTACACAATAGGTCAACACGCGCAGCAACCTGTCTGCACATTCAAGAACTTCATGGACTGTCGTCCAAGTACCTTCAGCGGCACAGAAGGGGCAGTGGGACTCCTCCATTGGTTTGAAAAGCTAGAATCAGTATTCGAAATGTGCGAGTGCCCTGAGGCTCGCAAGGTCAAGTATGCAACTGGCACCTTGGAAGGAATCGCGCTAACCTGGTGGAACGCGCAGGTGCAAATTCTGGGGTTGGCAGCTGCTAACGCCACACCCTGGAACGATTTTAAGGAACTTATCAAGAGGGAGTATTGTACGCGTGAAGATATTCACAAGTTGGAAGACGAGCTGTATAATCTGAAAATGGTTGGGTCAGAGATTGAAGCGTATACTAAGCGGTCGAATGAGCTGGCCGTTCTGTGTCCAACTATGGTGGACCCTCCATACAAGCGCATTGAGATGTATCTCAAGGGATTGGCGCCAGAAATCCAGAGCCATGTTACCTCGGCTAATCTCGACAACATCCAGGAAATTCAACGCCTCGCTCATCGTATTACCGATCAGGCAGCGGATCAGAATAAACTGCCTAAGCGTGTCAGCGCTACTACTACAGTCACTCCTTCAGCTACTCCTGCTACTACTAGCGACAGCAAAAGAAAATGGGATGGAGATTCTAGTAAAGGTTCAGCATCCGTTCAGTCTCAAGCTCAGCAACAGAAGACTGACCACTACCAGAGTCCCAGTCAGCAATCCTCTGGTGGTCATAGACGGGGAAGATATCAGGGATTTCACCCCAAGTGTCACAATTGCAACAGGCACCATAGCGGCCCATGCAGCAAGGGTCGTTGTCAAAGGTGTCTTAAGATGGGGCACGAGGCTAAGGACTGTAGGAGTCCTCGTCCTGCGAATCAGAATCAACAACCTCAACAACCAGCTCCACAGAACCCACAGCAGCAACAGCAGCCACAGCGTGGAAACCGGGGATGTTTCCAGTGTGGGGCTGAAGGTCATTTCAAACGCGACTGCCCACAGTTGAACCAGAATCGCAACAACAACAATCAGGGCAACGGGAATAACAACAACGGGGGAAACAACAACAACGGCAACGAAGCTCGTGGTCGTGCTTTCGTACTAGGTCGAGGCGACGCAGTGAACGATCCCAACGTCGTTATGGGTAAGTTTCTCCTCGACAATATTTATGTTACTGTTTTGTTTGATTCGGGTGCGGATACAAGTTATATGTCTGTGAAAATGTGTCAACTGCTAAAACGTGCACCAACACTTTTATCCACCAAACATGTAGTAGAGTTAGCTAACGGTAAAAGTCTAGAAGCCACGCACGTAGTTCAGGGTTGTAATCTTATCCTAGCTGGTCAAGCTTTCTCTATCGATCTCATTCCCATAGTTTTGGGTAGTTTCGACGTCGTGATTGGGATGGATTGGTTATCCCAACACCAGGCAGAAATCTTATGCAGTGAGAAGATAATTCGCATTCCTCGTTCGGGTCAGGAACCTCTCGAAGTTCAAGGCGACAAGAGTGGTGCTGTGGTTGGCATCATCTCTTTCTTGAAGGCTCAGAAATGCTTACGAAAGGGGCACACTGCCATTCTGGCTCTTGTTTCAGACGCATCAGCAAGGGAAAAGAAATTGGAAGATATTCCAATTGTACGTGACTACCCTCAGGTGTTTCCTGAAGACTTACCTGGCTTACCGCCTCATCGTCAGGTCGAATTTCAAATCGAGCTCGCTCCAGGAGCAGCACCCATAGCTCGCGCACCATACCGTCTAGCTCCATCAGAGTTGGAAGAATTGTCAAAGCAGCTACAAGAGCTCTTGGAAAAGGGTTTCATTCGTCCAAGCTCTTCGCCTTGGGGAGCTCCAGTACTTTTCGTGAAAAAGAAAGACGGTACGTTCAGGATGTGTATCGACTACCGTGAACTCAACAAGGTAACGGTGAAGAACCGTTATCCTCTTCCGCGCATCGACGACTTATTCGACCAGTTGCAAGGGTCGTGTTACTATTCCAAGATAGACTTGAGGTCAGGGTATCATCAGCTGAGAGTCCGGGATGAGGACATCTCCAAGACAGCCTTCAGAACTCGTTACGGCCACTACGAGTTTCTTGTCATGCCGTTCGGGTTAACGAACGCGCCTGCTGTATTTATGGACCTTATGAACAGGGTGTGCAAACCCTATCTTGACAAGTTCGTCATTGTTTTCATCGATGACATTCTGATTTACTCCAAGAGTCAAGAGGAACACGAGCAGCATCTTCGCCTTATTTTGGAACTCCTTCGGAAGGAACAGCTATACGCTAAGTTTTCAAAATGCGACTTCTGGCTTCGTGAAGTCCATTTTCTAGGCCACGTAGTGAACAAGGATGGGATCCATGTCGATCCATCCAAGGTAGATTCGATCAGGAACTGGCCTGCACCACGAACGCCAACGGAAATACGCCAATTCTTGGGTTTGGCGGGTTACTACAGACGGTTTATCAAGGATTTCTCGAAGATTGCTCAGCCGCTTACGTTACTGACACAAAAGGGTGTTACCTATCGCTGGGGAGAACCCCAGGAGACTGCTTTTCAGCACCTAAAGGATAGGCTTTGCAGTGCACCTATCCTCTCTCTGCCAGAGGGCACAAATGACTTCGTGGTTTATTGTGATGCATCCATTCGGGGACTTGGATGTGTGTTAATGCAGCGCGACAAGGTTATTGCTTACGCTTCACGCCAACTTAAGATTCACGAACGGAACTACACGACGCACGATTTAGAGCTGGGAGCTGTTGTTTTCGCGCTTAAGATATGGCGACACTACCTGTACGGTACCAGGTGCACAATTTACACCGATCACAGGAGTCTCGAGCATATCCTTAAGCAGAAGGATTTGAACATGCGTCAACGGCGATGGGTTGAACTACTGAACGATTACGAATGCGCTATCAAATACCATCCAGGCAAAGCCAATGTTGTGGCTGATGCCCTCAGTCGGAAAGACACTTTACCTCGGCGCGTGCGAGCGCTACAGCTTACGATTCAGTCTAGCCTTCCTACACAGATACGAAATGCTCAGGTAGAAGCGTTGAAACCCGAAAACGTCAAGGCTGAAGCCTTACGCGGCTCACGACAGCAAATGGAACAGAAGGCAGACGGCGCCTACTATGTAACGGGGCGTATTTGGGTCCCACTTTATGGCGGTCTAGGCGAACTTGTAATGGATGAAGCTCACAAGTCTCGCTATTCGGTACATCCAGGGTCGGACAAAATGTACCACGACATCAGAACTACTTATTGGTGGCCTAGCATGAAGGCCCACATCGCTACGTACGTTGGAAAATGCTTGACCTGTGCAAGAGTCAAGGTTGAATATCAGAAACCAGCCGGCCTACTTCAGCAGCCAAAAATACCTCAGTGGAAATGGGAAGAAATTTCCATGGATTTCGTTACAGGCCTACCTAGATCCCAACGTGGGAATGATACCATATGGGTGATCGTGGACCGACTCACCAAGTCTGCACACTTCTTACCTATAAAGGAAACGGATAAGTTCTCCACTCTCGCAGACATCTACCTTAAAGAAGTTGTTTCGAGGCACGGGGTGCCCACGTCCATCATTTCGGATCGCGATGCACGATTCACGTCAGAACTTTGGCAAGCAATGCACAAATCTTTCGGCTCACGATTAGACATGAGCACAGCATATCATCCTCAGACGGATGGGCAGTCTGAGCGAACGATCCAAACTCTAGAAGACATGCTTCGGGCATGCGTCATCGATTTCGGCAACGGCTGGGAAAAGCATCTCCCTTTGGTGGAGTTCTCATATAATAATAGTTATCACACCAGCATTCAAGCCGCTCCATTCGAGGCATTGTACGGGCGTAAATGCCGGTCACCTCTCTGTTGGGCAGAGGTGGGGGATAGTCAAATTACGGGTCCAGAGATTGTAGTGGACGCCACAGAAAAGATCGCACAGATACGACAATGCATGGCGGCAGCACGCGACCGTCAGAAAGCCTACGCGGACAAGCGTAGAAAGCCTTTGGAATTTCAGGTCGGGGACCGGGTATTATTGAAAGTCTCACCCTGGAAGGGTGTGGTACGTTTTGGCAAACGGGGCAAACTAAATCCGCGCTATGTCGGACCATTCGAAATCATTGAGAAGATTGGCAAAGTAGCATACAAGCTAAATCTACCAGCTGAACTCGGGGCAGTTCACAATGTCTTTCATGTATCGAAGTTAAAGAAGTGCCTATCAGATGAAAACCTCATCATTCCTTTCAAAGAACTCACTATCGACGAGTGGTTGCAGTTCGTCGAGGAACCAGTTGAAATCACGGACCGGGATGTGAAGGTCCTCAAAAACAAGAGAATCCCTCTTGTTCGAGTTCGTTGGAACTCCAAACGTGGTCCAGAGTACACCTGGGAACGCGAAGACAGGATGACAGAAAAGTACCCCCAGTTATTCGAGACCAATGCAACCACTACTGAGGCTGAAGCCACTACTTCGGAATTTCGGGACGAAATTCCAGATCAACGGGGGGAGGATGTGACACCCCAGGAAAATCAGTGAACAATACAGTTTACCTAGCTTCCTCAGTGAGTGCATACCAAATTTCGGGACGAAATTTCCAATTAGTTGGGGATAATGTGACAACTCGAACTTTAGACTTGCTTTGATGTAACGTTACGTGCTTATGAGAACTGAATTATATGATTTTAAATGAATGTTTGTTATGTGCCTTAGGTGTATGTATGTTATGAGAATGTTACACGAGTCCAAACCGCACACCATAACTAATCGCACAAGCCCATTCGGGCCTCATGCTTTGCACACGGAACCTTGGGCAGCCCAAGAGAGGGTTCGGCCCACCCCTACCTTAGCCGATTGACATATGGGAATGTTGTAACCATTCCCCACTTTTTAAAAAAACCACAATACACACAAGAACCCTAGTTGCTACTTTTCTCTCTCGGCTTGCTTGGAAATCCGACGGCAAACAATCCTTCTTCGGATCAAGGATCTCGGCTCACCTTCTCTTTGTTCCAATCCATTCGGTTAGTATGTTAGTATGTATGATTCATGTGTCATTGTATGTGATGTTGTTAACAACCGAGAATCCTTGTTCGCATGTTCTTCTGTGATTATAGTTAATAGTGGTTGTAAATCAGCCTTCATGTATTAATTTTATGGTTGTTGATGATGTGATGATCGGGTACTAGTTCACAGGATTTGGATGCTTGTTTATATAATAACCGGTTGATAGAATGGCTAGATGATTGGTATGAATGTTGTATAGTTATTGATGAATTGTTTAAGTGTTGTTCATGTTGTTGTTCATACGAATTAAGGTTTAGAAAACCCTGTTTGATCGATGATTTCTTGAATGGTAAACCGTTAGTTGTTAATTGATTTTTGGAAACTGACAACGATAATTGATTTGCATAAATGTGGTAACTGAATTGCATGAAATCAGGAAAGCTGTTACACGCTTGGTTGCGACCCAGATTGCGAGTCGGGAACCCACAGTCTCGACTCGAGACCATAACAGCATCAGTCGAAACCTTGGTTGCGAGTCCTGTTGCGACTCGTAACCGAACCATGACGAGCCGAGACCACTGTTGTGACTCGTAATCTCCTGTTGTGACTCGTAATCCCCGTTGCGACTCGAGAACGCTGGTTGCGACTCGAGACCAGTATGCACGAACACTGTTTTGGACTCACATTTGTCACGGGCCCAATCAATTGGGCCAATTAAATTGGACTTATGAAATTGACGGTTTAATGTATTGGGCCGTAAGTATTATTGGACTGCTTATCTGTTTGGGCCGAAATGTTATTTGATGGTTTGTATATTGGGCTGATTGTCTTTTGGGCTTAGACATTGGATCGCACAAGATTAATATGTGGTAGATATTTGGGCCGGGTTATGTTGGGCCGAGATTAGAACACACAAGTTATGCTCTTGACTGCTAAGTGTTACCATGTTCTATAAGTGCTCGAAACATGTTAACTTGTATGTTTTATACGTGCATTACGTGAAGTCAAAACCTGACTTGTATAAACCGTGATAGGACGTGGTTGACCATTTACTTGCTACCTGTATTCTTTGTGTATCTGCCGAGCAAACCAAGGTGAGTTCACACAGCCAAGGCATGGGATTCCCGGGTTGGGAATTGGGTTGGATATGTTGATATTGAAAGAGTTACTCGTACTTACGCATTCACTAGACTATAGACCATCGTCCTCAGGATAGTCAGGACACGTTACGTAAAGCCTACGTAACCCAGTATTTGCCATTTGTCTCCCGGGTCGGGAGGACACGTTACGTAAAGCCTACGTAACCCAATACCTTCTACTGTCTTCCGGGTCGGAAGGACACGCTGCGTAAAGCCTACGTAGCCCCCACGCGTACCACTGTCCTCGGGGAAGGGCACGTCACGTAAAGCCTACGTGACCCAGTACGTATTCCTGTTCTCGGTAAAGAAGAACACATGGTTGGAAGTTAGTCTAGTAAGTACCACTAATGAGAAGCCCTCATTAGTAAGGATAAACGTGGGAAGCCCCCCCACCAGTAATATAAACAAAATGTTTGGGAAGCCCCCACCTTTAGTACGTACTAGTATGGGAAGCCCCCACTAGCTAAACCTATGCACTATGTTATGAACTTACTTTCTGTGAACTCGCTCAACTAGTTTGTTGATTATTTGCTGCATGCCTTGCAGGACTTTAGGTACTTATGGAGCTTGCACAGGGAGGAGCAGGTCGTTGTGGGATATGGATCATGAATGATATTTGAACTTATAACCATTTTGAGTTACATTGCTATGCTTCCGCTACTTAAACAATGTTTGGTTTTGAAACATCAATCATGTCATGATGAATTACATTAATTACTTTTATTATTAAATGCTACGTTTGATATGATTGATGGCTGGATCCTGGTCAGTCACGCTCCCAAGCGGTGGCATTCCGCGGGTGGATTTTGGGGGTGTGACAGCTTTCAATCGATCGCGAATTTGGACAATCTTGTCCGTTGTTTCAAATATAATATCAGGTCTTGTCATCTGGACATCTCCAACTTCTGCCCAACAAACGGGCGTTCTACACTTTCTACCATATAGGGCTTCAAAAGGTGCAACCTTAATGCTTGTA
The DNA here is from genome assembly GCF_002127325.2 of Helianthus annuus. Classification (NCBI taxonomy): domain Eukaryota; kingdom Viridiplantae; phylum Streptophyta; class Magnoliopsida; order Asterales; family Asteraceae; genus Helianthus; species Helianthus annuus. The sequence continues at coordinate 72,170,215 of NC_035437.2, read as the reverse complement.
TGGTAGCTGTTGTTATAGGAGAATTCGACTAATGGTAGGTGGTTATCCCAATTACCACCTAAGTCGATCGCACATGCACGAAGCATGTCTTCCAACGTCTGTATTGTACGCTCACTCTGTCCATCTGTCTGAGGGTGGTAAGCCGTACTGAAGTTTAGCTGCGTACCCAAAGATTGTTGGAAACTTTTCCAAAAGTGTGACGTGTATCTGGTATCTCTATCAGAGATAATAGACACAGGCACGCCATGAAGGGCTACAATCTTATCCACAAACAACTGGGCTAACATATCGGAGCTATGAGTCTCCTTTATGGGTAGGAAATGTGCTGACTTAGTCAGTCTATTAACTATTACCCATATTGTATCGTTTCCCTTCTTTGTCTTTGGTAACTTGGTGATGAAATCCATCGTCACCATTTCCCATTTCCACTCGGGAAGTTTAGGCTGTTGTAGCAAGCCTGAAGGCTTTTGATGTTCAGCTTTTACTTGCGCACAAGTCAAACACTTTGCTACATAGGTGGCTATAGACTTCTTCAAGCCTATCCACCAAAAGTTTGCCTTCAAGTCCTAGTACATTTTATCAGCTCCAGGATGAACGGAATATCGGGAACTGTGGGCTTTCTGAGGGATAACGTCACGAAGACCTCCATAAATAGGAACCCATATCCTTCCATTCAATCTCAGAATTCCATCCTTGCCATAGGATAACTGCTCTTCAGTTACTCCTAGCTTTTCGTTAGGATAGTTAGCTTCTAACACAGCTTCTTTCTGTGCAGCTAACAATCTTTCATTCAGACTGTTCTTGATTTCAATGCTCTTGGCATTGATCCTTATTGGTTTCACTCTTTCTTTTCTGCTCAAGGCATCTGCGACTACGTTGGCCTTGCCTGGATGTTATCTTATTTCACAGTCATAATCGTTCAGAGTTTCCATCCAACGTCGCTGCCTCATATTCAAATCTTTCTGATTGAATAGATGCTGAAGGCTTTTGTGATCAGAATAGATCACAAATTTAATACCATACAAATAGTGCCTCCAAAGCTTTAGTGCAAATACAACGGCACCCAACTCCAAGTCATGGGTGATGTAATTCTTTTCATGCACCTTTAATTGTCGTGAAGCATAGGCAATCACCTTGCCCTTCTGCATAAGCACACACCCTATACCGGTGTGCGATGCATCACAATATACGACAAATTCTTCCATTCCGTCCGACAATGTCAACACTGGAGCATTGCTCAGCTTTTGTTTGAGGAGATCAAAAGCTTCTTGCTGCTTAGGGCCCCAATTAAACTTTATACTCTTTCTAGTTAAAGAAGTTAGGGGTGCAACAATTCTTGAAAAATTCTCGATGAAGCGTCGGTAGTATCCTGCTAGACCTAGGAAACTGCGAATCTCCGTAGGCGTCTTCGGCTTCTGCCAATTCATGACGGCTTCAACCTTGGCGGGATCCACTTGGATACCACGCTCACTGACTACGTGTCCAAGGAATTGTACTTCTCGTAGCCAAAATTCACATTTAGAGAACTTGGCGTAAAGCTTTTCTTGATGAAGCAACTTAAGAATACATCGAAGATGCTTCTCGTGGTCAGCTTGACTTTTTGAGTAAATGAGGATGTCATCGATGAAGACAATGACAAATTTATCCAAATAAGGCTTACAAACGCGATTCTTGAGATCCATGAATGCGGCAGGTGCATTAGTGAGCCCAAAAGGCATCACCAGGAACTCAAAATGACCATAACGAGTTCTGAAAGCGGTCTTGTGCACATCTTCGTCTTTAACCTTCAATTGATGGTAACCTTACCTTAGGTCAATCTTGGAAAAGTAGCTCACTCCTTGCAACTGATCGAACAGATCGTCGATCCTGGGCAAAGGATACCTATTCTTGATTGTAACTTTATTCAGCTCACGGTAATCGATGCATAGACGCATCGAACCATCTTTCTTCTTGACGAACAGGATTGGCGCTCCCCAAGGAGATGAACTTGGTCTAACAAAACCTTTGGCTAGCAGATCATCTAGCTGCGTCCTCAATTCTTTAATTTCCGTGGGTGCCAATCTATAAGGTGCTCTTGCGATAGGCGCTGCTCCTGGAATGATGTCGATACTGAATTCCACTTGCCTATCTGGTGGCAAACCAGGCAGTTCTTCCGGGAAAACTTCAGGATTGTCAGAGATGACTGGAATGTCTTCAATCTTGGGTTTCTCCTCACCGATAGTCACCTGTGCCATATAAATGACACATCCTTTCTTCAAACATCTGGATGCCTTTAGCATAGATACTTGTGCAGGCAATCCATGTTGAGTATCTCCCTGAATGGTAAGTGGTTCTCCAGACGGAGTCTTGATTACCACTTGCTTCTTATTGCACACGATTTGGGCTTGGTTATGCGATAACTAATCCATACCCAATACTACGTCGAAACCAGCTAGTTTAAAGGGTAACAGGGATAAAGGAAATGAGTGATTCCTAATGGATATAACACATCCATCTAAAACAGTTGAGACTGTTCCCATAGTCCCATCAGCTACTTCTACTTCATATTTCACATTCAAGGTTTTAACAGGCAATTTTAACAACTCAAAGAACTTATCATCCACAAAGGATTTATCTGCTCCAGAATCAAATAATACTCTTGCGAATACATCGTTGATAAGAGACGTACCGATTATGACGTTGTCGTTCTGGATAGCCTCTTGAACATTCATCTGAAAGACCCTCGCATTGGCCTTTTTCCCTTCTTCAGCCTTCTTCACTATCTTCGGGCAGTTAGTCTTGATGTGCCCTTTTTCGTTACAACTAGAACAAGTTGCATCCTTGAGTTTCTTGCACTCAAGAGTCCTATGTTCAGAGGACTTGCAAATCCCACATGCCTTTGGCTGGGATTTCCGCTCATATCTGCACCTTCCGAAGTGGTGCTTCTTGCAAACATTGCACTTGGGCCTATCGCCCGACTGTCGGTCATTCTTCTTGGTCTCTGATCCCTTCTTGTGGTCACGATTCCCCCGATGCTTCTTGCTTGACCTACGTGAATCATCATCTTCACGTTTCCTTTTCTCACCGTCAGCATTTCTCAGAGATCTCTATCTCACCGCATCCAGCGTAAGAGACAGAGATATATCTGCCACGGATCTAAATGTAGCAGGCCTAGAAGCCTTCACGCTAGCTTTTATCTCTGGGGCCAAACCCCCAATGAAACGCGCGATCCGTTTGGGCTCCGGGGTCACAAGGTACGGAACCAATCTTGATAGGGTATTGAAACTCGTGAGATATGCCTGGCAGTCCAGGTTCTTCATGACCAGTGATAGGAAGTCAGACTCTATCTTCTCAACCTCGTGCTGAGGGCAGTAGTTTTCTTTAATGAGAGCAATAAATTCCTCCCATGACATGCTATACAAAACAGCCTTCCCTGAGGCTTGAACCAATGATCTCCACCACGCTAGGGCTTCACCTTTAAATGACTAGGATACAAACTTCACCACATCCCTCTCAGCACAACCACTAATGTCCACCACAGTGTCCATTTCGTCTAACCAGGTCATACAATCCACCGTGCCTTTTTTCCCTAGTGAAATCTCTGGGCTTGCAGGAGACAAAGTACTTATACGTGCAACCCTTGGCGCGAGGTGCATCAGTGAACACTTTCTTCTTAGGATGGACACTATCTTCATTTGATGAGTGCCGATCGTCGTCCTTCTTAGGCTTAGACTGGGTTGAGGGTGGTTTGCGGTGATGCTCAGAATGGGTTTTTGGTTTAAAGTGTGGTGCAGATCGGGTCCTGCTTTGAGACTCGCTATACTCTTCGTACTGCCGATACAAGGCTGTCTTCACAGCGTTGTCTACTAAAGCTTTCAATTCCGCGCCCGTTATATGAATTTGGGCGTTATCATTGTCATCCTCCTTTGAATGACTATTAGCTCCATTTGGGTCAGCCATTTGAGATCTTGATCTGCTACAGAGGATAATGACAAAATTTTATTAGGAGTTTATTATGGAATTGTTTTTTATGGCAATTCATTAACCATGGTAAACATAGACCATATTCGGTTAATTTGTTACTCACTTTTATTTAGGATTTGAATATAACTTATTCTAATTACAAACAATATTGTTAGTGGCACAAAAGCCTAGTCACAAGGACGTTTTATATATTATTAGCCAGGATTTCAGAGAATCAAGGCATGAAGGTTTGAACCATAGTTCTTTTACCTTTTCTGACAGGGAGTCATAGACTACAACTGTCTTTTGTCTTATATGACAATAAGTATGGCCGAAGGCACTACATCACTAATGGATGATTTAACCCATGGTTTATAAATCATTAATTTAGGTCTTGGAATCCTTTGAAGGATTCTTATATAAGAATGACGCGTGTGATTTTAACGAATCACACCTGCCAAGAATGTTAACATGTTTACAGAGGTTAACAGGAATCTGAACCTTTTACCCAGGTCTCACCATCTTGGCCGGGTCTTAAAAGGACACCAGGCTAGGTCTCACCATTTAAGATTCTTTATTTAGGCAGACTTATTTAAAAGGAATGATTTTTAATTTATTTCGTATAATAATGTATTAAAATGACAAAATGAAATTTATAAACTTAACATTCCATTAATCATAATGATGATTACACACTACCCTAAACGGGACTTTCAATAGACGAGTACCTACGCAGAGGTTTACAGAAAACAAGTCCACGCAGGGACCAAATACAAGGATAGATGTCCGCACAGGGACAAAAAGATAAGTCCACGCAGGGACTGAAAGGCAATTGTCCACGTAGGGACTAAACACAATAAATGTCCACACAGGGACTTGGTTAAAATAGTAAATACAATAGAACATATAAAGACTAATGATCTAGCTTCTTCTTCACCTTTAACAGGTTTGCTAGGCCCTTAGGGAATCCACGATTGTTCTTACGTTCTTGCTCAAAGTCTCGTTCCACACGATTTAAACGGTGAAGGATTTCTTCCTGCTCCGGTGGGGGAAAACGTGGCTGCTGCGTTACGTGCTGAGCCAGAGTCCTAGCAGGAGCTGGATACCCATGCGCTGCGTATCCTAATCCCCAAGGATCCCCATAAGGTCCTTCTGGATGGAGGGCGTTGTAATTGGCCGCTACCACGTATGGGTCGGCATCTGCATAATTATAGTTGTAGTGCGTGTGAGCTGGCTGCTCAAACGGGTTGTACGCTGTGGAACCGGCGTACGCAGGAATAGGGTTATCATACCCAAATGGTGGCGGAGGTGGTGCAACTGGTGTAGAATTCACCTCTGCAGGGTGGCCCGAAGGTTCACCCATTTGTGGTTCTTTAGGCAATGGCGGAAAATGACTCGCACTCGAGTGGCGAGGGGTGCTAAAGTGAAATTCCCCTCCTCGGGTGGACATCCGCGCGCCTGATCTCCTACGCCTTGGCGGATCTGGAGGTGCTTGATGAACTGGTGGCGGTGGAGGCGGTGGCGTGACTGCCACGAAACGCGAATCCTCGGAAGGATCCTATTGTTGCTGCTGCTACTGGTGAGGTGATGAATGGTGAGAGGGTGTAAAGTACCACTCGCACTGGTTAAACCTCGCCTGGTAACTGTCGGGACCTTGACAGGGTGTTCCATAAAAGGATGACCCATCAGAGATCTCGATAGGATGGTTGGGAGTACCTCTTGCAGGTTCTATGGGATCCGTGTCCTCGTCCATATCTACCGCATTATCTTCGGAGAAATGGTCTTCAGGTCCTAAAGGGTTATAACCTATTGGTTCTTGGACATAATCAGCCGGGTTGAACTGGCCTTGGAAGAAAGGAGTAGGATCGCCATAGGAACGGTGCGAAACAGAACGCTGGAGAGGTATGAAAGAAGGTTGAGGGTTACTGGGCTCGTTCTCCGAATTTGCTCCAAAAGAGTGACGCTATGAAGGTGTCGAACTGTGTGAGGTAGACCATCTTGCGGGCTCAAAGAGGTTTCTTCTACGCCTCTGAGTATCACAAACTGTGTGAGGTAGACCGTCACAGTGGGGGATTACCGTGACGTAGTTGGCAACAATATAGTCAAACCACACAATATTTAAATGCACAGCGGAAGCATAAAGATAGATATATTCCGACCATTAAATGTAATATCCGAGTATCACAAACAGTCGAATATAATCCAAAGGGGATCAAAATAAAATAGAATAATGTTCAACAGATAATGGCATCCCAAGCTTGCGAGACTCTAACGATGTTAAGGAGTGGCCAGCCTATTTCGTACAGAACCTGCGTTTAATCTTTTTGGGGAAAATACGTCAGTTTACACTGGTAAATACATTCAACCGACACTTTTTGTAAAAAGGTTTAATAAAATTGTTTTGAATGCACAAGGCACAAACTCTTTATAACTTGGGATAATTTATCAATTAAATCTTGTAAAAGAATTACATGTTCTCTATGCGTTCAGTCGCCCTGGTCGTGCCGGGTTTAAGTTTAATAGACACGCCACAAAGCATAAAGCCATGGCGGGAAAACCTACGGTTATACCTTTAATAATATAGACACATTGTCGGGTGTACGCCTACACCCGCGTGTCGAGGCCGTGGCCATTTCGTAAAATGATGCCAAGGATATCCGGGACATGGTCATTAAGCTCCCAAAGGCGTAAAGCCAACAAAACCAATTTTTAAACGGGTCACATTGATAATACCCAGCTACTAATGAGTTAGGGTCAATTGCCCGACCAAACGGTATTTTTTATATACCGTAACCCAAGCCCGTATAACGGAAAATAAGTTAAAAGTATTTACCTGAGCAAGTAATAACCTCAATAAACAAATGCAAATATCTTTTACTGGTCTCCTATTCTGGAACGAAGGTTTATAACAACCTATTAGAATCCTAACGGGTCTTTAATTTAGCCTTAGCTTAGACCGGTCAGTTTCAAAGGATAAATACGGTTTAATTGCGTGAAAAGCGAAAACCGGGTATGGAATGTGGATTGGACCCAATAAGTTTGAAGACTTGTTTTACATGGGTAGTATAACCACACTCTTGATTTTGAAGTAAAAACGATAAGGTTTGACCCGTTTCGGCTAGTCTATGTAAACTAGTTACATAAACCAAACCGTGCGCGCAAAGGGCGTAACGGGTACCCGTAAGAGTCTTACACAAGTTTCCTAAGTTAATATGCTCTTAAAGAGGTTGTGGTATCAGTAGGATACCTTCCATAATGCCCATAATGAGTTTAAATCCAATATACGCCCCGTAGGGGTATTTCGGTCATTTTAAAGATTATAAAAGAGGTTTCCGAGTTCTACAGGAAATCTGAGTTTTCCGAACAGTTTATAAAGTTTAAAATCCTTTATTTATTATTAAAAATGAGTAGCAACTGGAATCGGGTCAAAATACCATGTAGAACTCAAGTTATGTCCGAAAATGGTATATTCGGTATTTACCGAACCAATGCTATAACCGCAGGTTACGAGCAGGTTAAAATAATTAAAAATATTTAAAAATTCCTAAATATTATTTTACAACAGTGTGTAAAAGGTTTGGTGTCGAAATTTGGGTTTAGATAGTCTTTATGCTAATTGCACCGTTTAATTACTAAAGTTTCCGTAATTGCGCTATTTAGCATAACTCCTATTCTAGACCTCGGATTGACGTGAAATTTTAGGGACATGCTTAGAAATCAGTAACTAAGGTTATTGTCCTTTCACATGTCCAAAATTCCCGTTTTAAAGTAAAAAGGGCGTTATGGTCAACTTTTAAGCATTTAACGGAAATGTGCAAACGAATCGGACAAACAACGACCCGGTTACAGAGGGTTATACCATCATGTAACCTGGTCCTAAGAGAGTCCAAAGGCATATCTAAATCATACCATAACGGGTCAGAACTGAAGTTAAAGCAAAAGTCAAAGTTTTGCGACTTTCGGTTCCGAACCGGGTCAAAACAGTAAATGGTCGGATCAAACAAGCTTAGACCAATTATAATACTTATTATCATGTTTTTTGAGTGTTAAAACAGGTTACACGCCATCTACATTACTGATTATGCATAAAATCGAAAGTTAGCATTCTGTTGACTTTTTCTAAGCAAGTTTGACTCGACATTTGGACTAGTTAGAGTGGGAATCAGAGGGTGCCCTTTTAAGGGTTTAAAGCCCACATGATTACCAACATATAACTACCTTTATTTTGATTAATCACTGGACCATTTGTGATTAACCGTTAAGTCAATCGTTAATTACGACGGATTGACTTTTAAGCAATAACTAAGCGAAACTTAACCAAGAAAGGGTGGAGCACACTTACAAGAGTCCTATGCACGACCAGGGATGAGTATTGAAGGCACTTGAGCTCCAAGAATGATCAGAAGTGTTGTTTGAAGGTGTGAAGAACAATGGTGCACTAAATGGCCTTTTATAGTAAACTTCACACCTTAGATCATGGATAACTAAGGCTACAAGTGTTCTTGGATGATCACCAAGTGTCCCTGAGTGCTAGGGGACGTTTAGGGGGCGCCTATGCTCTCATAATTGCTTCATAAGTCGGTTAAAACAGCAAACAGTGCTCCTGTCCGACTTTTCTGCATCTGGGGGGCTGACGCGGCCCGCGTTAAGGATCATGCAACCTTTACGCTGGCCGCCTAAATCCATACGTCAGAGCCCATATCTTTACTGACAATCAGCCCGCGTAAGATCCTTTGATTCTTTAACGCGGCCCGCCTGAGACTTGTTTTTCAAGATTTTCAAATCTTTTTAATTATTGCACTTGGCCTTTGGGTTTCGAAGGGGTAACTTTGCGTTTTGGGCCTCGTTTATTTACGAATAAGGGCCTCGGAACTTTTACCCAACTTATTAACACTTGGTTAATTTATTATTACCCGAAAGGTCACAACTTTCAATGTTTGACGCTTTTAACCCCTCGCATACGATTTTGATCATAACTTCCTCGTTTTAAAACGGAACTTCGCGAAATTTATATCGCGCATTCTAGTGAGTATAATTTATCATTACAAAGTCTCGGGTAAGCCCAAAGGTCACTCAGAGGTATAACTTAAACATGTTGACACATTTGGCCCCTGTAGTTTGTAATTCCTCACTTTCTTCTATAATTCGTTCCGTACGATCCATGATTCATTCGTTTGAAGGTACGAGCATCGTTTAGGGTTACTGTACAGTATATTTATCCCTTGTTGACATTTTTAACCCTCGAATTTACATACTTTAAATGTTTGTCAACTTTAGTCCTTTATTTAGTATTTAACACCACGTGTGACCCTAAGATACATGTCAATACATTATTGGACGAAAAAAAAATTCCGAGGTGTTACATGAAATGATAGAATGATAAGCATGATCAAACCTAGAAGGTATTGAACGTGAAAATATGATAGAGTTGTGAGTGTAGTATGGTTCTAAGGATGAAAAACTGGTCAAATAAAAAGTAAATGTTAGTAGAACGAAAATTTTAAAGGAAGTTATTTATATGGAAACGCAACGCTTGAAACATAATGTAGAGTGTTACGTTGAGATGCAATACATGAAACAGAATGTAGAATGTAGTTTTGGAATATAACACTTGAAGTTGAATATAGAAGGCGGCTGCGAGACATCTTACATGAGATGAGATGGGAGAATGATGAGACGAAAGAAAGAAATGTAAGAATGAACGGTTTGAATCCGTAGATGAGTGCGAATCAACAAATAAGGATGAAAGGTACGAAAGAAAACGTTCGAACCCGTAAGTGAATACGGGCCAAGCATACTCGAATGGAATGCCCTAATAGACAGTCAGAACGAAAGGATTGTATCCGAGTAAGTAAGAATGGATAAAAACCTTAAGAATGGGTTATAAACGGATGAAAGTTAAGGCCTTTAGGTGGGAAGGAATCTATGAAAGCAAATGAGGAGATGCGTTCCCCCACCTAATTTAAGATAAGTACAAACATAATAAGTAAGTAGCACTGATAATCTGATCGGTCAAGCATGATGTTGGACTAAAAGAATGTGTATATATATAGGTGATGTATATGTGAACATGCGTGAAATAAGTTATAGCTGGTTGTGGGAATATAGTAAGGATATATTGATAGTTAACCGTGGTAGACCCAAAACGGGATATACAAGTAAGCATAAAACATATGACAAATAAGGTAGCATGTGATGGTGTAAGTAAGTATATCTATAGAAAGATGTTGTGGTAATAAAAGATTCTAATGAAAGAATGATGCACTGAATATGTTACGAATTAGACATTGTAGTGATCGACTCGTGATGATCAGAATGGATAATAGGCTAAGATCTTGATGGATGATTTAAGTACCAATAATGGTAGAGATTTTTTTTGAAAGAAATGGTAAAATAATAGTATGTCCGAATTGAAACGAGATGAGGAGGTAAAGACCTCGATGTGAAGAAAACTAATAAACTTAGCGAAATGATGCTCACGAGCAGAAACTCATCACAGATATGCCTAGTGAGCATGTGTAAGAAGGGAAAAGAGGATGTAAGACACTCGGGTAATCAAGAACATTCCATAATAAAAAGGGAGGGTATGAATGAATAACTAGAAAGAAAGATAGAATACAATTGTGTAAAAATATTAAGAAATAGACATAGAATTTGAATGTTCGAAATATATGCATGAATTGCAAGAAAGAAAGAAGTAGAATCTGAATGTTAAGATATGCACGAATTACAAGAATAAAGGATGTTGGCCCAACATGTAAGCATAATTACCTGTTGGACTTGTTAGTAAACGATTCAAAAGAAACAGGATGGCTAACAGGTTGAGACCCTAACAAGTGGCTTAATTTTAACTAAGGAAAGATATTTTTTTGCAAGGCATGGCAAGAGCAACATTTACATAAGTATGTCTAAAATTAACAAGGAAGTACAAATGTACGAATCAGTCCATATTGTGGGGATGGAAGGGCAATGACCAAAAGTCATGAGTTTTAATTAACGAAGTTGAACATGTAATATGGTTGGGAAGGAAAACATTAAATTTGTCATAGTAAGCTAGATAACTAGATATTGCATACGAAAGAAATTTGTGAATGTTTGAAAACACAAGCAATTAACAGGAATGGAGTTACTAAATGCCCGTGGCGTGTATATATATACGCACATTTAGTGGTAGTCATAATTTAACATTACAAAAGGAGGCGATTAGAAAGAATGAAGATAATAATAATGGAGGGATTGAGTAGTAGGCTCATGATGAACGTTATCGTTACTAACAGTATATTGAAGGAACAAGTATAGTTAGTAATTTAGAAAGCAGAAGTAAATGAGTTATTATACTGGCAATTGAATTATAAACTTCATATCAATACAGGAAATTAGAGCGGCTCTAAATTCTTATTAATTGCAAAGGATAGTTATTAGATGTCTTAATGTGTCGTTGTGGAAAGATTGTAAGAGTCGACCCGCATATAAAAAAAATGGGTAATAGAAGGGAAAGTAAGGAACTGGTAACAAAGCAAGGTAAATGCTCAGAATGCCAAACTTAAAATAATTAGAAAGAATTGTATGGTAGATTTGAAAGGTTAACATGGAGGGAAGTTAGAATGAAAACAATAGAATGCATAACTATTAGAAGGTGAACCGTTACATAAAGAATAATTGAGTGGAATGTGTCATAAAAGATATTTTGCCACAAGTAAGCCTTGCAAAGAATGTAAGACGGGATTACACTATGGAAAGAAATTTTGGACTAAGTGAGTAAATGAATGCATATTTGAATGAATCATACCCCTAGTTTGGTTTCCTAACACATGTGAGGACTTATTAGAAGGTGAACCTCCCGAGAAATGTCACGAGTTAAAGTTTGTATACGTAAGGATTCTTGGTTCATTTTATAGGACAACCCTAGGAGGTAAAGTATAAACACATTATCAAATGAATGGTTATACCTAGTTTTATGTAACTCATACGTGGAGTGGAATGGAATGGCATGTGAAATAAGCTTATAATCTCATATGTAACGAAACTTTAGTAGGTATATAGGTAGAGTTATCCATTGTGGTACGATGTTAGGTATTTGCCTTAGTACTGCAATGTTAGAAGGACTGATGTATGTATGGCATTTATTGAATGTGATAGCGTGCATAGTTGCGTATAACACCTTGGGTGTAATATGAGTTACATGAATGTAAGTACTGATACACGATTATATTGGTTGTGTGATTAGAGCCTTATGTATTTATTTATAACCAAGGGATAGACGGTAAGAGGGGTTGGAGCAAGATAGTATATACGCGAGTTGTATAAATGTGTGAATCGAATTGCGGTTAACCATGAAAATATGATAGATTATCAATGAAAGAAATATTGGTCTCGGGTAGAGATCGTGCATAGGTATTACAAGAAAAATGTGAAAAGAATTACCAAGCCAGTGACATGAAAGAAATTTTGCTTGATACTGGCCCAGAAAAAGGGTGGGGTGTATGTAGAAGCTAAATAGTTAGCAACTATTGAATGGTGTTTGACTTGTGATTTTATATGAATAAATAGGAATGAACAAGAATGAATATTATGATAATTGTTTCCTTAAGTGGGTGTTAGAGGTATGTGGGTATGCATAGTTTGACACACAAGATTTAAGAAAATCAGCTCGAATGAATGAACGTTGATCGTGGAATAATGTAACAGGATCGTATTGAATCATACAATATTGAATTACCAAGTCTATTGGAAAAGTTGTAAAGTGGTAGTGACCAATTCATTATGATGGGTGATCGGATGAAAACTTGTTGTCAAAGTTCGAGGTATGTACTTACGAAAGGATACGAGTAGACTTGTCAGAATGTATACTAGCTCGAGTCGGAACGGTGGCATATCGGATAGAACTACCACCAGCGTTAGAAGGAATTCACAACACCTTCCATGTGTCGCAATTATGAAAATGCCTCGCGGATGAAACGACATATATACCTTTGGATGATATCGAGGTGGATGAAAGTTTAAATTATGTTGAAAAGCCCGTGGAAATAAAAGACTACAAAGTGAAACAACTTCGCAACAAAGCCATTCGACAAGTGATGGTTTAATGGCAACACCGAAAGGGATCAGATCTTATGTGGGAAGCGGAGAATGAAATGCATGAACACTACGCGAAATTATTTGGTGCGTATTCAGGTTTCGAGGACGAAACCTTCTTTAAGGGGGGTAGACTTGTAACACCCCAAAAGTTTTACTAGAGATATAAGTTAAATTAATTAAAGATTTAACTTAGTTAATGGAAATGATGCAAATACTAGTAATATAATGAAAAAGGTATAAATTAAATAAGTAAACAAAACAGAAGGGCCAAAGGTGTAAATTCTTAAAACTCAATTTGTTAAAAACAATTAAACCCAAAACACACAGTATGTGTGTGTCTAGGGGATCGACCAAGAACAGAAGCACAAGGGGAAACCCTTGTGTCAAAGAATCAAGCAATTAAACTTGAAATTGAAGGATAATCCACTGCATGAACATCAAATAACACTTTTCTGAACTCGATTATTGAAGTGGTAAGTTCAATCCTTTGAGATTATGATTTTGTAGGAAGTGGGTTACAACCCAATATTGAGTTCATGTAACAAAATATGTAAATTGGAGTTAGAAATGCCCTCTAGAACAAGAATCATGCTTGATTTTAGGTCATTGAATGATTTTAGTATAAACCCATTTGATAAAAATATGTTATGAATGAGGTGATCAAAAATAGAAGTAATCATATGTAATTCTAACATATGATGTTGTTGAAATACTTGAAATGTTAAATAAATCAGTGAAGATTAAGAAGGATTTATGAATTTGGTTGACTGTTGGTAAGTTACTAGATGAACTAGTGGGATTATGTCTTTGAATAATTGTACAAAATGTCCTATCAATGCGAAACTCGCCAAGTGTTCGATGAAATGTCTAAGAGAAACAAATATGTGAAAATTTAGAAATTTTATGATTATGTTGTCATATGAGGAACTATGTGAATGATGGAATGAAATAGTTTGGGCTAAATGAATGAATGGATGTAGGTGTAAAAGAAGAAAGCTCAAACGGTAGGAAATCGGAAGACGTGCAAGATCGAGGTATGTTGTTCTGTGCTTACAAAATTCTATTGTAAATTATGACAACTGTCAAATTTGCATACATCCCTACAGTTAACTAATACTTAACTTGTGCTTAATTACTGTTCTTGATTTCAATTACGAATAAATTACTTACTGATTTCTGTTACATACATACACATGCATCACCTTCATACTGTCACTCCATTCATTATATACAAACTTTAGTGACAAACCTGATGCACAAAGCACAGTTAGCACAGTGAACGGATAACCCAGTAAACGTGTTGACATGGCCAACACTAGACAGACACTGTCTCTAAGGCCATTATGAGCCGGAAATAGATTACTACACTGGTAGGGAGTGTAGGGAGGTGAGGATTGTAGAACTGCGTCACTAGGTAATATTTATAGTGACCGGATATGCCTAAAACATGTTCAAATTACGAAATTCTGCACTCTTTTACAAAATTCAGCATTTAACGTAACTGGTGAAGGGCAAAAACATGGGAAAATAATACTAGACACTTTCCAAAGTGTCGGGAATTCATTGTGTCACTAAAAATAATATTAAAGGAACTTTAAATGCTTATTTAGCACTTTAACGGATCAATATCCAACCAAACAACCGGACCTTACCCGGAACCTAAAAATATTGTCAACAACCTTGTTTACACTTTTTCTGAGCCAGTTAGGGTCCCCGAACACCCTAACACCCGTTGTATCACATAACACACTAATAACCTACATGAGTACCTAACTAAACTAACTAACCTCTTAACTATTTAGTTAAAATCTAACTATATAGTCCCCCCCCCCAACCGATCGTCTCCCAAGAGGGGACACACCCCACCATTTGTTGAATAAAATAATCATTCTTGTCTAGTGTCAAGTGGACACTTTACATGTTGGTTAAAGGTAATAATGGTTTATAAATTAACCTTAAGGATCTAGAGCTCTCATTTACAAACCACCAACTCAAACAAGCTCCTCCTTCCCTTCCCTTGCTTGTGTTCGGCTGACTTCCCACACACACACACCACCCACTTTTGTTTCAAGCTTCAAGCATTTCAAGGTTATTCAAGGGTGTATCAAGGTGTTCAACGAAGCGTGGTGTGTTCGGAAGCTCAAGGACCTCTCTCATTTTCTTTTAACCACCATAGTTCTTCACTTGAACTCTCCTAGCTTTGTGCTAGTGGTAAGCACTTAGATCCTTGTATTTTACTTGCTATTTGAGTGGTTAATGGTGTTTAAAGATCAAAAACATAAGAAACTCTAAAAACATAAACAAGATCATGAACATAAGAACTTTACACAAAGGTCATGAGATGAAAAGTGTTAATACATGATAAATCTGGATTAAATGAACAAAGATCTGCTATAAAAGACTTAGGGTCTGATGTTAATCGTATTAGAATGAATGGTAATCGTATGTGTACTTTTTAATGGCACTTATACTATAAACAGCTTGCTGATTTGCATTTTCAGCCGACTTTAACTCGCTATAAACATGTCATAACTCGACGAAAAATACGTTTTCTGAAGTCTGGGTTTATGTACTATGAAATACGGTTCTAATGGCACCGGAATCATAATTTTTGGACTTCGTTTACTATTTTTAAAGCGTCGATTTGTAACAGCAGCTAAAGCTGCATTTTTACAGCAGTAAATGAGAGTCATATGTTCAGTCATAACTTGAATTCTGTGTAGAGTTAGATCATAAAATTTATACTGTAGATGGACACTGTTGTTGCCGTGATCCTCCAACTGGAATTACGTCCAACAGACTTACAATAAATTTTAAATAAAATATTCCGTGCACTGCAGTCAGAAAAAGGTAGATCTGAATGCAGTTCGGAAAATGAATTTTTGTAAGATATTGGTGATGATTTGGACCACGATTTTTTACACAATAATATTTGGAACGTATAAGACATTCTGTAAAAATTTGGGGATTTTCAGAGTAAGATAACTATTTTATTAAAATACCCGAAAACAGCCCAGTTTTGTGTTTAAAAACTGAATCAGTATAAGTAGTATTTTGCATGCCTAAATGTCGGGTTGGTTATTTGGAAGTGATCTAACGGGTTATATGTTAAAGAAAATGATACGCTAGTAAGCGTGGACGCCTCCATTACAAAGGAAACTCTGGCGAAAATTTTCTAGGAATATAACGCTTAGAAATATTTTCGGTGATAAGTGTTATAAATATATTTTTAACTTGTTTTCTAAAATATAAATTTCGCCATGATTTTATTACAAAATAACCAAGTGTCGGAGGTGGATTTTTGTAAATGAAACCTGTTAAATATATATTGAGAATATATATTTCATAATAAAACGCTTGTGTGCTTACGTGATTATTTTGTGAACTAGAGATAAATTATTTTTAGGGTAAAAATAATATTACTTGGAATGTCAGGAATATACGACTCCAAATAATACCAACGCCCTCACAAATAAATATTTAAGTTACATCGGTATTGTTTTTACAACGCGAACTCTAAAATGTAACGCGCGTGTTTTCGGAAAATACTCTTAATGGTGTATTTTGAAAAAGTATTATCTTGGGAAATTGTATGGAATAAAATATAATAATTTTGGGAAAAATATGTATATTTTCGAGACAGAATATTTTAGATAAGTGGGACTTAAAGTATATTTTCGGAATTATAAAGCATACATCCCCCATCCTTGGGAAGGAAATACGCATATACAATACTTGAGAAATATAACTCCAAAATAGTTGTCTAACTAATATCCCAGAACTAAATACAATTATTATAACTTGGAATAATACCAGAATCGTAACTCAAAATCATACATACTAAGACAAGGCACTACCCGTTCGTCTAATAGGCATTAGACCATTGTAGGTAGTCGTGATTGCCGCGGAAATTTGGGTTACGAGTACGAAGACGCAATACGGTGAGTTCATGTCCCCCTTTTCTTTTAGCTGTTTTCAGTTTTACAACTTCGGGGGTGAAATACATGTTACATACTGGTTACAAACGCTTTAAAAATGGTATGATTAGCTAAGGAAATCACTGCTAGATCACGTGAATGGGTAGGCTATTATCGTAAGACCATTAATCCTTGTATAAGGACCGAGAGGCATGAGTGATAGATCTATCGGGTGTGGCGAGCCCCACACATGGGCCAGCGTGTGGCTGCATGTGGTGATCTATCGGGTGATGTATGCAACAACAAGGCCAAAAAGAGAAAAGAGTACATGGGTAAACTACCTAAATGCGACAGATGCTGACGTCATCATACCGGGCGATGTAAAAATGGGAAGTGTGACAACTGTGGCAAAGTGGGACACAACCGGGAAATATGTTGGCGTGAGATGAAGCGTGGGAAGAAAGGAAAGGGGAAAGATAAGGGATGTTATAACTGCGGGGATATGAGGCACTATAGGAAAGAATGCCCAAGGGAGATTAAACAAAATCATGGGAAAGATGTCTAACACCGGAGCTAGGGAAGCACGCTAGGAATCCAAGCATGGATATCGGTACGTCCCATATTACTCAATGCTATGCATTTGCGCTACTTGATACTGCTGTAAATTTTAGCTTCGTATCTCTAGAGTGAGAGTATACTTGGTTTAGTAGCAAGTAAGTTAGATAATCCGTACATGATAGTACTAGCTAACGGGAAGCTAGTGGAAGCCAACGAAGTAGGTGGAATTGGCAAGATAGAACTTGGAGAGTGTAGGTTTACGCTAGATCTATTGCCAGTTGAGTTGGGAAGCTGCCACGTGGTAACTGGGATGGGTTAGTTGCCAAGCGATCGAACAAAGATTGATGTTCGCATCCAAATAACGAACGAAGAAACGATCGGGACTCACGAAGCAGGATACACCTCCACAGATCACGAATTGTTTGAAGGCACGAAAGTTGTTGTGGGAAGGATGTGTTGTTCTCCGGCTCATGTCGGGGACAAGGGAGCCGAAGAACTAAAACTCGAAGATACCCCCTGATCGGAGAATATCCTGAAGGCTTCCTCGAAGACTAGCCAAAATTATCTCCTCAACGACAAGTTGAATTTCGCATCGATTTAATTCCAGACGCAACGTCTGTTGTTGATGCACTTTAGCGACATACACCTTCGGAGATGCAAGGATTGCCAGTGTAACCTCAGTGGTTGCTAGAAAGGGAAGATAACAGACCAAGATTCCCTTGTGGGTAATCCTAATTCTACTCGTCAATAGGGAGGACGATACCTTTCCGAACTGATATCAAACTACCAGGAGCCGAATGACCTAACCAACTGGGGTTGATAACTCTTGCTAAGAAGTAACGAATTATTTAACTTACTGTGAGGATTCAACTACTATTTCACGACTGACCGATGATCGAGTGTGATTAGCTGTGACTCCAGGAAGAAAGTATACCAGGGCGAAATTGTGGGACAATGGCTTGTTCTTAGACGTAGACAAAATGGTGTTTCCTACACAAAGTACAAACCGGATCTACACGGGATACGAAATCCGGAGAATCTAGAAAACTTATATCTAGGACCTTTGGGAACCTAGGACTAAACTCGTGAGGGCTTTAGAACCCATATCTGTCAACTCAATCAAACGTCATCAACTTGACAAACTTGTCACTTCAGTTAACAAAACCGAAAGTACTTAAATTACTTCCGTGGAAGTCTTCACTTTTACTTCTAACGAGTAGATATTTGCATCTCTACTCCCCTTAAAGTAGTTGCATCACGCTGATTTCATTCGCTGAGAGCGAACACACGTTTGCTTCGTATACTTGGTCACTTCTCCCTTTTGGTGGAAACACATCGCTTCATCACTTGAAAACTTATACATAACCCATGCACCTTTTTGCTACGCATGCGGTTTCATTTCGAATAAACGCTTCATTAAAGTTCAAATGTTACGTTGCTAAATCTAATTACCGGTTTGTGATTCGAATGACCTACGTACTGTCATTGTTGACTCTTTTGTTATCAAGTCAACACACGTTCTTGAAACCGCTTTCTTTCAAGTTACATGTTTGCTATCATGCCAAGATTCCCTTGTTGATATGTACGTTTATTGTTGGGTTACGTTGAAACCAAGTTCGATAGCTTGAACTTATCCAGTTCACGTGTTTGATTTGAGACGCCATGTGATGTATTGAGAGCATCATATTCTAATACTTTGGCACAGATTCTTTTGTTTCGAGCCGTAGTAGACTTGTTTGGTCTATGACTCCACTAAATCGTTGATTGATTTCGATACCTTGCAGTGATACTTTCACAGAATTGAAGCTTGTGCTAATTGGGTTACTCATTTCATACACGGATTTAATTGCCTATTTATTTGTTAACAATCCATTTTGATATCCCCGATCGAAGCAGTCTTAACACAATTATGTGTTGAGGCAATGGTACATATATTCATTTCATAAGCACCATGTACCTCCTAAAGATTCTTTCGTTGTCAATCAAATGCCTTACAGTACTTAATACTTTTTCATCTTCGATCAAAACAGTGGCACTTTGATGATCCATATTCAACCGAAAAAACTTTATGACATTGTGAAAATCAATTCTCCAGGATTGTTTCGATACACTTTCATCTGATCTCAAACACGGTGAACTTGTTCAATCACCGCTATTATGGAATTATGTCATTGCGACACCTTGTGGTGTCATTACAAACTTGTAGCTTGTGCTAATCATGGTCAACTGTTTCACGCAAAAAAAATACATAAACTTTTGTTGACTTGTCATTTAAACATTTCTGATGCAACTACAAATCAAGGCAAGGATACACCAGATTCGCTTGTATTCACTCGGTGTATTCTCGCAATTCAAAATGTTCAACACATTGAATCTTACCATTCGTCTACTCGGGAGTTGACAGATCATTTTACTATTTCATTAAGTTGTTGATTTTGGATTCATATAGCGGGTGCTATGTTTCGTGAAAACTCGTTTACATAATGCGATCGATCGATTGAGGGTCTTATTAGTCAAGGCTCCTCTTTTGTGGACCCCCTACTAGCTGGATTACACTAGGCTATACGTCAAGTACGTCTTGTACCCTTGACCTCAACTGCTATGAGCACACACCTTTTAACCCTAGGATTCGGGTTAATATATATTGGACTCACCAAATGTGAGTAAGGTCTGATTTGGTTTGAAGGTTATCCACCTTGATATCATTCATATACATGCACGTTTGACGTAACCATACGAAGTTAAGTTAATACAAATTTCGGGGACGAAATTTTCTAAACGGGGGGAGAATGTGACAACTGTCAAATTTGCATACATCCGTACAGTTAATTAATACTTAATTTGTGCTTAATTACTGGCTTGATTTCAATTACGAATAAATTACTTACTGATTTCTGTTACATACATACACATGCATCACTTTCATACTATCACTCCATTCATTATATACAAACTTTAGTGACAAACCTGATGCACAAAGCACAGTTAGCACAGTGAACGGATAACCCAGTAAACGTGCTGACATGGCCAGCACTAGACAGGCACTGTCTCTGAGGCCATTATGAGCCGGAAATAGATTACTACACTGGTAGGGAGTGTAGGGAGGTGAGGATTGTAGAACTGTGTCACTAGGTAATATTTATAGTGACCGGATGTGCCTAAAACATGCTCAAATTACGAAATTCTGCACTCTATTACAAAATTCAGCATTTAACGTAACTGGTGAAGTGCAAAAACATGGGAAAATAATACTAGACACTTTCCAAAGTGTCGGGAATTCATTGTGTCACAAAAAATAATATTAAAGGCACTTTAAATGCTTATTTAGCACTTTAACGGATCAATATCCAACCGAACAACCGGACTTTACCCGGAACCTAAAAATATTGTCAACAACCTTGTTTACACTTTTTCTGAGCCAGTTAGGGTCCCCGAACACCCTAACACCCGTTATATCACATAACACACTAATAACCTACATGAGTACCTAACTAAACTAACTAACCTCTTAACTATTTAGTTAAAATCTAACTATATAGCCCCCCCCCCAACCGATCGTCTCCCAAGAGGGGACACACCCCACCATTTGTTGAATAAAATAATCATTCTTGTCTAGTATCAAGTGGACACTTTACATGTTGGTTAAAGCTAATAATGGTTTATAAATTAACCTTAAGGATCTAGAGCTCTCATTTACAAATCACCAACTCAAACAAGCTCCTCCTTCCCTTCCCTTGCTTGTGTTCGGCTGACTTCCCACACACACACACCACCCACTTTTGTTTCAAGCTTCAAGCATTTCAAGGTTATTCAAGGGTGTATCAAGGTGTTCAACGAAGCATGATGTGTTCGGAAGCTCAAGGACCTCTCTCGTTTTCTTTTAACCACCACAGTTCTTCACTTGAACTCTCCTAGCTTTGTGCTAGTGGTAAGCACTTAGATCCTTGTATTTTACTTGCTATTTGAGTGGTTAATGGTGTTTAAAGATCAAAAACATAAGAAACTCTAAAAACATAAACAAGATCATGAACATAAGAACGTTATACAAAGGTCATGAGATGAAAAGTGTTAATACATGATAAATCTGGATTAAATGAACAAAGATCTGCTGTAAATGACTTAGGGTCTGATGTTAATCGTATTAGAATGAATGGTAATCGTATGTGTACTTTTTAATGGCACTTATACTATAAACAGCTTGCTGATTTGCATTTTCAGCCGACTTTAACTGGCTGTAAACAGCTCATAACACAACGAAAAATGTGTTTTCTGAAGTCTGGGTTTATGTACTATGAAGTACGGTTCCAATGGCACTGGAATCATAATTTTTGGACTTCGTTTACTATTTTTAAAGCGTCGATTTGTAACAGCAGCTAAAGCTGCATTTTTACAGCAGTAAATGAGAGTCATATGTTCAGTCATAACTTGAATTCTGTGTAGAGTTAGATCATAAAATTTATAGTGTAGATGGTCACTGTTGTCGCCGTGATCCTCCAACTGGAATTACGTCAAACGGACTTACAATAAATTTTAAATAAAATATTCCGTGCACTGCACTCAGAAAAAGGTAGATCTGAATGGAGTTTGGAAAATGAATTTTTGTAAGATATTGGTGATGATTTGGACCACGATATTTTTACAGAATAATATTTGGAACGTATAAGACATTCTGTAAAAATTTGGGGAGTTTCGGAATAAGATAACTATTTTATTAAAATACCCGAAAACAGCCCAGTTTTGTGTTTAAAAACTGAATCGGTATAAGTAGTATTTTGCATGCCTAAATGTCGGGTTGGTTATTTGGAAGTGATCTAACGGGTTATATGTTAAAGAAAATGATACGCTAGTAAGCGTGGACGCCTCCATTACAAAGGAAACTCTGGCGAAATTTTTCTAGGAATATAACGCTTAGAAATATTTTCGGTGATAAGTGTTTTAAATATATTTTTAACTTGTTTTCTAAAATATAAATTTCGCCATGATTTTATTACAAAGTAACCAAGTGTCGGAGGTGGATTTTTGTAAATGAAACCTGTTAAATATATATTGAGAATATATATTTCATAATAAAACGCTTGTGTGCTTACGTGATTATTTTGTGAACTAGAGATATATTATTTTTAGGGTAAAAATAATATTACTTGGAATGTCAGGAATATACGACTCCAAATAATACCAACGCCCTCACAAATAAATATTTAAGTTACATCGGTATTGTTTTTACAACGCGAACTCTAAAATGTAACGCGCGTGTTTTCGGAAAATACTCTTAATGCTGTATTTTGAAAAAGTATTATCTTGGGAAATTGTATGGAATAAAATATAATATTTTAGGGAAAAATATGTATATTTTGGAGACAGAATATTTTAGATAAGTGGGACTTAAAGTATATTTTCGGAATTATAAAACATACATGTATAAATACCCCCATCCTTGGGAAGGAAATACGCATATACAATACTTGAGAAATATAACTCCAAAATAGTTGTCTAACTAATATCCCAGAACTAAATACAATTATTATAACTTGGAATAATACCAGAATCGTAACTCAAAATCATACATACTAAGACAAGGCACTACCCGTTCGTCTAATAGGCATTAGACCATTGTAGGTAGTCGTGATTGCCGCGGAAATTTGGGTTACGAGTACGAAGACGCAATACGGTGAGTTCATGTCCCCCTTTTCTTTTAACTGTTTTCAGTTTTACAACTTCGGGGGTGAAATACATGTTACATACTGGTTACAAACGCTTTAAACATGGTATGATTAGCTAAGGAAATCACTGCTAGATCACGTGAATGGGTAGGCTATTATCGTAAGACCATTAATCCTTGTATAAGGACCGAGAGGCATGAGTGATAGATCTATCGGGTGTTGCGAGCCCCACACATGGGCCAGCGTGTGGCTGCATGTGGTGACTATGTCGTTCCGCCGGAAGGACCGGTAAGAAATACGCGTTACAGGTTTGAGTGCTTCCTAGGCCATATCACTTATTAATGTATTAGCTACACATTAATTGATCTCTTTTTCCTTATTGCTACATACCAAGAACATACATTATACAGACACGTTCTAACGATTTATACAGACTCACAAACACATGAACTCGCTCAACTTTATGTTGACTTTTCAAACTACATGTATTTCAGGGAACTAATGGATCTGGCACGGTATGCACGTATTTTCAAGATGCGTTTGAATAAAGAAGTCATGCAGGGTTTAGAAGGTGTAACCTCTTCCTGGACGGGTTACATATCTCTAAACCTAGTATCGTTTAAAGTCTTTTGCTAAGTTTTTATGAACTCATTAAATCAAGTCATGGGTTGTAACTTATTTTGGCGATTGTTGTTTTAAGACAAGTATAATATGGTATTTTTCTGAACTTTATTTATGGGTGAATATCTTATGTTTTTATCATATAGCATTGTTATGGTTGTTGCTATGGTATTAAGAAGTCACACTAAATAACCCACGCTTCCGCAAAGCCAGGGTGTGACATAAATTGTCGTTTGTGCTAAGACCATAACTATGATAGTTTGTGATAGTTAAGAATGAAAGGAATGAAAGTTATGTTACGAATGTTATTAACCGTTATTAACGGATAAGTGATGAATGAATGAAATTTACTTGATCCGTCATTCACGGGTTGGAGTGAATGCGTATGAATGAAAGAAATGTATTCGTTTGTTATAAATAAACCGAATGAATGTTTATGTACGAATGGAAATGCTCTCTCAATTATGAGATAGTATGTCTTGACCCGTTTTATCGGGTAAGAAAATGCATGTATGAGATGAATGTATAAAATGGGTTAATTTTTATTTACTAGATTAGAAGTAACATAACTGACGAATTTTGTCACACCCCCAAAATCCACCATGCGGAGTACCACCGCTTGGAGGCGTGACGTGACCAGGATCGAGCCACCAATCATATCGAACAACATAATTAAGTTAATAAAACCAAACACAATACGATTGGTGACCAAAAGGAAGTAAACCGATTTTAGTTTAACAACGGAAGCATAAAACATAAGTTCAAAACATAGTCCATAGTTCAAGTTAAAGTTTCAAACGCAAGTTTAATAAGTTCATAAGGATTATATATTAAACACGGGACATAACCGTCCGTACACCACAACGACTCCTTCCTCGTGCAAGCTCCAAGCATTTAGCGACCTGTAAGGCATGTAACAACGAGTCAACAACAAAGTTGAGTGAATTAACAGTTGGTTGTTTAGTTAGAGCATTCGTTTCGTAAATCATTTGTTCGTTTTGAAAACCATGTATCGTATGAGTTTGCATCGCGGTCTTTCTGACATGTTTGCGAAGATTAGTGGGGGTTTCCCATGTGTTACTAGACCACGCGTATCGACTGCTACGAAAATGTAAGAGGTGCCCTAAGTCAATGTCTATCAGCATTGACCCTTTGCCCATAGTCCATTAGTACACGCCCGTCCGACTGGCACGGTGTGAAGTTTGTTAAACCTAATAGCGCTATTAACTAATGACTCGCTCGCCATAGGCCTCGGCGATTAAGTCGATAAATGAGGGACTTAAAGTGATAGAGTTGATGGTCTTATGATCGTGTACGTAGGCTTTACGTACGTGCCCTTCAATCCGAGGACAGTAAAAAGTAGTTTAATAGTAATGATAGTACAAGTAGTTATTCAATCCCATTCCCAACCCCTGGGAATCCCATGCCTTAGAAAGAGTGTGAACTCACCTCGGTTCGCTCGGTTAGATTCTCAAATATAGCTAACAGTCAAGGTCGGTCAATCACGTCCTAATATAATTTACCAGTTAGTCATTTAGTGGCTTTCAAATAGAATACAAAGTTCCTACACGTATCTATCACACAACATGCATCGTTTTAACGGTTTATGCCCCTCTAAGTTTCCCATCCATTCCTCACTCAAAATCAAACATACGATAATGCACATAACATATATAACATGTTAGATCATCCACGGATAGCATACTCGACATTTAGACACGCAAGTCACAACTTATCTCAATTCAGCATTTATATTCAAAACCGGCTGTTTTCGGATGTTTTAATAAAATAGTTAAATTATTCCAAAAATTCCCAAATTTTTACAGGATGTCTTAAACGTTCCATATTTTATTGTGTAAAAATATTGGGGTCCGGTTCACTACCAATATTTTATAAAAAAATCATATTCCGGACTGAACTCAGATTTATGAATTTCTGACCACAGTCCACGGAACAATTTATTAAAAATTCATCGAGTGTCCGATTTACGAAATTCCAGTGGGGTAATTACACATGCATCGGTTGTCATCTACTGTATAAATCTCATGGTCCGATTCTACACAGAATACAAGTTACAACAGAAAATACAACACTCATTTATTGCTGTAAAAACTCAGCCAAAGCTGCTGTTACGAATCGGTTCTTTAAAAATAGTAAACAAAGTCCAAAAATTACGATTCCGGTGCCATTAGAACCATATTTTA
The DNA here is from genome assembly GCF_002127325.2 of Helianthus annuus. Classification (NCBI taxonomy): domain Eukaryota; kingdom Viridiplantae; phylum Streptophyta; class Magnoliopsida; order Asterales; family Asteraceae; genus Helianthus; species Helianthus annuus. The sequence goes on along the minus strand of NC_035437.2, from coordinate 72,144,235 downwards.
TAACACATAAATCTAGGCTTCAGAAATCACGTTTTTCGAGTTTTTAAAGTCCGTTTACAGCCTGTTGAAGGCGGCTGAAATAGTGACTCAGCATGCTGTTTTGTGATTTAGATGTTATTAAATCGTGTTATAAGTGTCCGATTAGCGGGTTAAACAAGAAAACAACTTTTAAATATCAAGTATGTGTTATCCACCCCTTAAACCGACAAGATTCCACTTCATAAATCATACACAAGTAAACTTTTATGTAGATTTTATGTTCATAACTTATGTTTGGTATTTTTTCTAATATTCTTGTAATTTAGTGATTTAATCAACAATACTTCATGCGATATGTCAATATTTCGAACAAGATGAGATCAAGTATGAAGAAACTTACTACTAGCCTCTAGCTAGGGAAGAATCTTGTGTAAAAATGATGAGAAAAAGATGTAGAACCAAGCAAGAACAATGCTCCCTTGAAATCCCTTCAAGTTGCACCTTCCATGGATGATTTCTAGGCTTTGAATGGACAATGTAATGAAGAAGATGAGGATGTTTAAGGTGGTGATGGTGTGCTCGGTTGTGGGCAGCCGATCAAGAGAGAGGAGAGTGAGTGAAATGGATGAGTAAACTTGTGAAATGATAGGTTGTAAGACATGCCATACTTATATATGATTTAGCTACTTCTACAAGTAAGAGATCCATTAAAAAATTGAATTAAAATCTTTCCAAATATTTGGGGTAAGGTTAGATGGATATGTGGGGTCCCACATGGGAACTAAATCGTTTGGGGGGGGGGGGTATAAGTGAAAGATTGTGACAAAAGTGGCTAAGTGTAAGTTAGATGTAAGTAATGTGATATAAGTTAGTTGGTTTATTTTTAGCGGGTGTTATGGCATACGGGGATCATGACTAGCCATAAATAATAAAACAATGTGTCTGCCAAAAATTTAGTGTCTCGGGTAATGTCCGGTTATTCGGTCGGACACTGTTCCGTTAAATTGTTTAATTGTTCCGTAAGGCGTCTTATTTATATATTTTTGTAACGAAATAAATTCCTAACACATAGGAAAATACACCGGACCATTTAGTGACTTTTCTGTATACTACCAGTATGCTAACACGCACATGTAAGTATAGTTCAGTAATCAGAGAGCAGTTAAATATTTCAACACAGTTACCAAGCACTTAAATTATTATTAAATAAATTGTACGGAATACATGTAAATTGAGGGTTGTCACAAATTTAATTTTGATGCTTGATGTAGGTAAATACGCAGTTTAGACGTTATGGCGAACTTGGAACGAACACACATGATACACCCACCTCGCGCTTTCGGAGTTATCTACGATTATGAGTCTAAAATTATGATTTTGTTTATTAAACCAAATACGTATAGTCTTTTGGTGTTCGTATGTACTTTAACTTATTATTATCAGTAGACCTTGACACCTTGTACCTAAATATTGTTTAATATGACTTATATTGTGTTAGAAAGTTAAAGTATTGCAAATGTTTTTAATTGCTAAAAGCAGGGAACCGCCTATTTTACGAACGGGTCATGCCCAAATTTCATTAAAATTTCTATTTTATTATTTTTATTTTCGAATGTGGAAAGTGGGTGTTTCATTTTTGTTCACAATTTAAACATGGTTCACTCTTGATCCCTACCCTATATATATATATATATATATATATATATATACTATATAGGGTCATAATTTAACTGTTAATATTTGGTTGACCAAAAATGGCCCATACATACTTTTGGTTATGTTAAATATGTAAATCGGGCTTGACCTTGTGGTTGTGTTTATGTTTGGTTTTGTTCATGGTTTTGGCCCATTTTGCGACTCAAACGTGACAACTGTCAAAATTCTAGGTACCCGTACAATTATTAAACAGTAGTTATGACTTAATGACTGTACTGATTTACAATTAATGACTTGAATTACTTTCTGATTATTGTTATCATACATACATGTGCATCATATATTGCATAATGTCATATCATTATTGCATGCAACATTTATTGATTTAAATGATGCACGATACAAAGGTAGCAGAATTATCAGATAAATCAGAAAAATGCTGACGGAGTTCAGTACATAGACAGACATGGTATTGAGACACAGAATGTGCCAGAAACCAAGAGTTACACTACTAGTATAGTGTGTAGGGAATTAAGGATCACAAAACTGCCTTCCTAGAGATAGTTTAAGTGCCGGAAAATGCCTAAAACTCACACAAATTGCTGAATTCAGCAAAAATCAGCATTTAAACACTTGAATATCATGCAGAAATATGGTTAAATGGTCCAGAATTCTTTCCTAAGTGTCGGGAATCAAAACTGTCACAAAAGGTAACATAAAGCTCACTAAACTGCATAGTTTAGCACCTTAACGAACGGGTAACCAACCGAATAACCGGACACTACCCGAAACACCAAATTTTCACTAGAAGCATTGTTTTAACATTACCAAGCTAGTTATGGTCCCCGAACATCATAACACACTATATAAACACATAATAACTAATTAACCTAACTATAACATTAGATTTCAACCATTTAAACTAACTACCATTTACCCCCTAATCTAGACCCCCCACCTATTCACGGCCATGATGTGGCCCCCACATGTGATTTTATTTGTTTATTAAATTGGATCTTGTCTCCATTTTTATAACATATAAACCAATAGATAAATATGTGTTGGGAATTATAAGAACTAACCGAAGGATCATAACCATCATTCTCTAATTCACCTCAACACTTGAACTCATCTCCTTCCCCATCTTCTTACCTTTGGCCGGAACCCCCACACACACATCCATCATCATCAATCAATTTCCATCCATTCCATACATATACAAAGGTGTAAGAAGCAACATAAGGAAGCTAGGAACTCTTGGAAGTTGAAGGACCTCTCATACAAGATTTTATCCACCTTTTCTTCATCTTGTGATCATCCCTAGCCTTGAGCTAGTAGTAAGATCATTCTACACCTTATTTTACATCTTGTTTTGTTGGTTAAAGAATGATACAAGTAACTAATCTTGAAGAACACTATGAATCTTGAACATGAAACTTGAACATAAGCTTAAAAATCATAAGAAATCAAGTTGTTCAAGTGTTGTTATGCTTGTTGATTGATTGTGTTTATGATGTTAAACATCATATGATCTTGCTAGATGGTGATTAAAGACATAATCTAGCAAGATGAGAGGATGATTATGTTAAGATCTAAGTAATCATCCATATGTAAAGCATGAACTTGAAAGTATAAATTGTTTTTCTTGAAGTATGATGATCAAAGTGAATATGAAGTCTTGTAAACCTATGATTTCAAGAAACCAAGTTAAAAATACAAGATTTATATAAACTTGGTTCTTAAGGAAATTAACCACATTTTTAGTGGTTAATCAAGTGTAGGAATACATATTTAACAAGAAAAACTCAAGAAGAAATATTTTTAGAAAATTTATTTACAAGTTGTAAACATCTAACTTCTTCAATAATGATGTTTTTAAATAAATAACCACACTTTAAACGGTAACTAAGCTTACTAAACACACTAGTAAGTTACTACAAATTTTTGTAAACTTTCAAGTTCATGAAGTAGTAATTTATGCTTGGTTTTAGAAAATTGGTAAGTATTGGTTGCTTTGTTGTTGATTGTGTTGATTTATAAAAGAAAATGATATGCTTTGAAAGCATGGAAACCTCCATTTTTAGGGGAAACTATGGCAAAATTTTTCTAGAAATTTATTAATTAGAAAAATATTTTTAAACAAATATTTACAAGTATATTTTAAACCATGGATTTTCATATAAAATTTGCCGTAACTTTTGCTAGAAAAATTATAAATATTGGAGGCTGGTTTTTGATAATAAAAGGGACTAAATATGTTAGGAAAATATATATTTAGATGTCACCATGTATGTGATTATTTGTATATTATGTGTATTAACTATAATATTTTAGGACTTGAAATAATATAATTCACCAAAATACCAAAAATTACAATCCAAAATATTACCAAAATTCCAAGAAATAAATACATAATTTATACCAAAAAATATTGGAGAAACCGAACAAGGAATATAACTTACAAAAATATTCCAGAAATAAATTCATAAGTATATTTTGGTAATTGGTATATTGGACACCAAGAGAACAAAAATATGATTTTTTACAATTATTACAAAAATATATCATATTTTTTACAAGAAGAAGATATATTATTTTTGGGTGAATAAAAATATATATTTTCTTGAAATTATTAGAAGATATATTATTTTTGGGATGATATATATTTTCCAAGTTAAACTTGAAAATATATTATTTTTGAGGTTGATAGGAAAATATAAATATATTTGCCAAGGGAAAAATTATAAATAATTTTTCTATGTAATATTTCTTAAAATATATATTTTGGGAATATATATTGATGGTTTTTTATTAGAAATATTATTCCGGAAAAATAAATACAAAAATTAAGTATAAAATACGTAATAAACACAATAAAAATACGTATTCTCGTACGTATAAATACACCGGAATACGCCACCGATACTTGGCGAAAATACACAAGGTTAAGAATAAGAGTATAAATACACTCATCCTTGGGGAAGTTATACATGTACAAATACAAAATTGTGTCAAGTTAAAATGTATTATCTTAACAAATGTTCCAACATTTAATAAATATAATATAAGTTAAAATATTTATTATTTTAACAAATAATTATATAACTTGGAATAATATTGATGACACAAAGAAACGTATCTCAAAGACACTAATTAATACTAAGTCAAGGCATGACCCGCTCGTCTAATAAACCGTAGTACGTTTAAATGTATTTCTTTGTGCACACGAGTAGCAGCTTTGGGTTACATTTGGATACGAAGAACGCAAGATTGTGAGTTCATGTCCCCCTTTTCTTTTAACTGTTTTCGGTTTTATAACTTCGGGGGTGAAGTACATGTTATAAATTGTTTACAAACGTTTACATATGGTATGATTAGCTAAGGAATGTACTGCTAGATCATGTGAGTGGTGGGTACAACGCTTAAGACCATTAATCCTCGTAGTAGGACCGAGGGACATGAGTAATAGATCTATTTGGGTGTAGCGAGCCCCACCCATGAGGACCGGGATTTGGCCCATGAGGTGACTATGTCTTACAGCCGGAAGCCCGTTACAAAATCTGCTAGGATTGAGCCTTCCTGCATCACATCACACATATTAATGGCCTTGCAAACCATTAATCGATCCGTTTTCCTTGTTTGCTTTCATACCGAGTTTACAAAACATACATACTTACAATGATTACAAAGTTTACTCGTGCACACATACAAAACACATGAACTCGCTCAACTTTTGTTGATGTTTTCAAACTACATGTATTTCAGGAAACTAAATGTGGATCTGGCGGGCGTTTGGAAGTTTTCAAGTGTTGTTTGAAATAAAAGATGCCATCCGGTGTCTATGGGTTTGGATCGTGTATCTTATCCTGGATAAGATGCATAGTTCAAAGCCCAGCTCTTAGTAGTGTCTTTTGTCGAGTCCTTATGGAACTCTAAACAATTTGAATGGTTTGTAATATGAATTTGAAGTCTCGGATTCCTGTTAAACAATGTTGTTTGTGATGTTTTAAAACTATCTATGGATGAACATCTTAGTTTTATAAAATAGCTGTTTCTTATGGTTGAATGCAACGATATTAAGCAAGTCACACATAATCACGCTTCCGCAAAAGTCAGGGTGTGACAGTTTCGTATCAGAGCTTCGATTGTAGCGAACTAGGATTCTTTCTCGAGTCTAGACTACAATCATTAGGGCTCTCACGAAAATATTTTTACAACGTGTTTTCATTGCATACACGAAAGCCCAGATCCATGGAACAAATGTTTTATAAAAGGAAAGACAAACATGTATTCAAGACAGTTATCACTCAAAACGCGTGGATTGTTATGTTAGAGGCATTATGACTTGATTTCATACTAAGTGTTAGTGGTTAATATATGTGCACATGTTATGATTGTTATGTTACAGGCATTATGTCTTCTTCAGAGAGCGGGTTATCAGACGTTGATGATCCTATGGCTATCGTCTCAGATGATGAGATTGCACCCGAGCCGAAGATTCTTACGTCAGACACAGAGATTGACCCTGACCTGCTATCGGATGACGAGGACGACTTCCAGCCGTTCGTGTTGCCCAACTTTGGCGATGATTTACCGCTTGCTGATGGTATTCTAGATGAGGATCCTTTTCTCATTCCTGTTCCAGTCCATGATCATCTCATCATTGGGCATCCCGATGGTGAGCACATCGTGGCTCCGATCCTCGATCCTGCTCCTCTCGTGGTCATTCCTCCCGAGGATTGGCCTTTTGACGATCTATTTGATGATGACGTTGATTTGTTTGTTGATGGTCCTCCTGTCGACGCCCAGGGTGATGGAGAGATAGACGAAGATGTTGCTGTTCCACCTCCTGAGATTCCTGTCATTGAGTTATCCTCTAATTCTAGTTTACACTCCGTCTCATATTCCTTTGAGTCTGTGACATCCTCAGCCCTACAGGCGGTCGGATTACAGCGTTACGCTACTGATTCTAACGATGATATTGCTATGTCAGCTACACCATCTCCTCCACATGACCCCGAGCTTGATCCTGAGCCAGATTTTGTTCCTCTTGATCAGCCTGATGTTGCACCTGCTGATCCTGAGCCGATACCCGACCCTGACCATGTTCCTTTTGGTTTACCAGACATTGCACCCCTTATACTTGACCCAGTTCCTGCACCTGTTGACCCTCCTTTTGTTGAGCTATTTATTCCTCCACCTGCACCTGCACCCGCTGATGTTGCTCCTCTCCCTCCCGTAGAGTCCGATGTCCATCGCCCTGACTTACCTATTGTTTTCTTACAGGACATCCCTGCACCCCGTCCAGGGGAAGGTACTTCTGGCTTAGCACCCGCGTGACGATCCTTTTGCTTCAGCAGCATTTCCTCTGACCACACAGGCTGCACCATTTTCTCCTTTCACTTCTTCGCCACTTGATGAGCCATTCCGATGGTTCCCACCGTATTCTATGCCGATCTTAGATCCCTATCATCCCTCCCATTTTGTTGGTTATACACGGGATGAGTTGCTCTTATCACTTCAGCTCCAATTTGAGATTATGAGCCGTAGAGTTTTGGAGCTTGAGTTGACATCGCGTCCCCTACCGTGTCCTTGTCAGCCTACTTTTGTTCCCCCTCGTTTATCACATCTCCTTTTGCACATCCACCTGCTCCTCATACTCCTTTTCCAAAGTTTGATGCTCGTTTCCTTATGGTCGAGCAGCAGATCAGTTACTTTCTTCGATGTGTCTATGAGCTTGAGGAGGAGCTTGCGCATGTTCGCAGCTTGCTTTTCTTCCCTCCTCCTCCTCCTCCTCCTCCACCACCATCAGCATAATTGGTTTTTGGTCTTATGCAGATTGCATTACTTTTGGTGAGAGCAGCACTATTGAGCCGAGATTGTGAAGCCTTTTGGAGACCCCCTTTTGATCATGTGATTTTTGTATATTGATAGACTTATTGGACAAGGGTAGTGTGACCCTATGTCCCTTTTGATGTGATACACTCTGTAAACAATGTAACTGTGGTCGATGATTAATGAAAGCTCAATCGTCATGTTCTCACTAAACATATTATTGGATTACTTGTTTATGCTATGATTGTGTTGTTGCATGCTTGCTTGCTATGATAAATGCTATTATATATACAAACTATTTACTATTTAACGAATAAGACCTGACCTATACAATCTTCTTCTTAGAAGATGCCTCCTCGAAGGAACACTCGGTTTCCCACAACCGAGGCAGAACTACAGGAACACATCTCAAACAGGCAATCGCACAACATGAGGCCCTACGCTCCGAGCACAGCGGAGGTTCCTCAGGGAATAACCCACCTAACGGTAATGTTTAAGTCACTTAAGACACATTACAATACGTTTAGACATTTCCAAGTGCGTTTTGCTAATGCCTTCTGTGAATGATGTTGCTTGTGTACAGGCTATACTTACAAGCAGTTTTTGGACTACAAGCCTCTGAAGTTCGACGACACTGGAGGCGCAGTAGCTTTTGTGAGATGGGTTGAGAAGACAGATTCTGTTTTGCGGATGAGTAAATGTGCGCCAGAGCATCAAGTCACGTACATTTCTGGACTGTTTCTAGATGGGGCTCTGTCATGGTGGAACCTTCATGTTCAAACTTTAGGTGAGGAAGTGTTAGTGCACTACGTCTATTGACTTCGTCTTGTATCATGTATTAGAATAGGATAGGTTAGAATATCCTGTGCACGAGGTTCGAGATACGAAAAGTGGTGGTTTAGCAAGGAGGTCCGCTTATATGGACATTGTCCATATAAGCGAACCATACAAAGCTCATAGGTTCGCTCATATGGCATAACCACATAAGCGAACCAGCCAAACTATATATAGTGCACAAGTTTGTTTCATTTGGAATGGATCTGAAAGTGTAACGAAGTGCTGCGAAATTGCTTCCAGGTTGTAAACTTTGTCAGATCAATAAAGGAAAGCATTATATTTAGTGTGAGCGTCTGATTCACTGATTCCGCCTTTGAATTAGATAAACGACTCTTCTGATCGACTCATTCAGGGTCAACGACGATCCAACAAGTGGTATCAGAGCACAGGAGGAAGAGTTTAGCTCAAATTGGATCCGTTTTCTGTCTTCTACACCTTCTTTTTCGATTTGGACAAGTTTCCACAGTTAAAACTGGACAAATTTTTCACAGGATGTGTATTAGTGAATAATAACAAACCCTTGAAAGTTTCATATCAAAATTCAAACTAAAAATGGACAAAATAACCTTCGGATATAGGTCCGCTTTTTGAACAATACACAGGTTCGCTTCAGTGAACAAGATTGTTTGTAGTTTCGCTCCAGAGGTTCGCTCTTTGGGTTATTGTCTGAGTAGATTCGCTCGAAAATACCTAGATTCGCTCCAAATCATCTTGACAGGTCCGCCTTTGTGTCATCAGTTGTCAAGGGTTCGCTTCAAAGACACATAAGATTCGCTTGAACATACAAGCTAGGTCCGCTCGAATGAACAAAGTAGGTCCGCTCAAACGAACCCTGTAGATCCGCTCGAATCTGGTTCGCTTATCTGGACATAACTTGGTTCGCTTATTTGGTCAAATCAGTTCCATGTATTTGTACATCTTGCAGTTTCGCCTTTACGGCCCAATCATAGTTGAGCTGTGTAATTGGTTGTCTAAGTGGAGGCTAAAGCAATAACTACTGAAGTAACACTTACTCGTGAAGAAAGGCATGCGCGTATGAGATTGGATGATGTGTATGATGCTTACAAAGAAGCAACACTAGCAGGTAGGTGGAGCAAAGAAAAGGAATGCTATGTTGATCCTCAAGGAAACCCAACGGTTGATCCGAAGACGGTAGATCTTGATGCATTAGTTGCTGCTATACCTACTGTGAGTGTTTGGTGCAAAGGCCTTAGGGAAATTCCAAGGTACAAAGAGCAGGTGGAAGAAGGAATTCGGAAGGTGATATTTGCTAGTCTGGAGAAGAAGAGAATAGAAGAAAACGTGAATAAGATGGTTGAAGATTTGAAAAAGAAAGCTTTAGAGGAAGTAAAAACTGAAGCAGATAAAACTGAAAAGAGTTTGGAAGTTAAATCTGAAAAAGATGGAAAAATTTCAGAAGAAGATGATTCAGAAAGAGCTCCAGTTTTTGATTATTCATGCTCATCTGATGAAGAGTGTGATGATGATAGCAAAAAGGCCGATAATGAACAGATTCTGGAGTTACGCTTGAGTTGTGAAAAGCTAAAATCTGAGAATGATAAACTGTTAAATGATTTGAACAGTTTATCATCAGAAAACAAAATTTTGAAAGAAAAAGAAAAAGACTTTGAAAGCAAAAGAAAATCTTCAGAAAGTGAAGATTTCTGGATAAAACTGGAGAACAAGAATTTGAAAGAAAATGAAACAAAATTTCAAGAACAATTAAAAGTTTTGAAAAATGAAAAATCTGTGCTTGAAAATGTTAAAATTGAAAATGAAAAATCAATCAAGTCTCATCTTGAAAGAATATCTCAGCTTGAAAATGAAGCTGAGAATTCAAGAAACAAGATTGATGAACTTGAAAAGAAGTTGAAAGGTTTTGTGACTTCATCAGATAGGTTGAATTTTCCCTGTCCAAAACCAATCAACTCTGTTCCAATAAGTGACAAGGTCACAAATTTTGACAAAGTCAAAATTGAAGATTGTGATGAAATATCTGATGATGAAAAAGAAAAGAAAAGAAAAATATTTTTAGATTTACAAGAAAAATTTCAAAAGACTGTTTTGCAATCTACTGAAGTAGGTGAATGCTCGAAGCAAAAACCTGTTAAGAAGAATGCAGAACAGAAACAAAAAGATAAAAATTTGAAAAATTCTAAAAATGAAAATAAAAGCTCATCAGATAAGTCATCCAATCGTTATGAAAAAACACAAAAATTTAAAAAAGAAAACTCACAAAATGTTGGTAATAAGTGGTGCAGGTTTGACCACAGTGCTCAAAAGACAAATCCAGCATTGAAGAGGAGAAATGAGTATAACCAAGCCAAACAATGTTATGATCTGAAGGTTTGGACTGAAAGAAGTGAATGGTATGATAACAAAGTGTGCTACACCTGTGGTGTGACAACCGGTGATCTATGGCTCCTAATTACGCGCAAAACAAGCATTAAGACAATAATAAATAGTGTTTAAAACGTAAATTACCTTGATTAGGTCTTTGGAGTGTCGAGGAACGTTTATCCAGCTTTACAGTACGCGAATGACGATTTACGGGAAAACTGCTGAACGTTAAATGGTAACGAACTAACACCGGACGAAATTCTTTCAACTGGGGAAGACTGTAATATCCCCAAATTTTCAGGTCCTTATTTCGATAAACACTATACACACAACATTATTTGATATCATAAATTACTTAGTGTAAATTATATATACAAATCATATCACGAACCACTATCTTACCTGGCCAAATTAAAACCCACTTATACATGACTAAAAAAAATAAATAAATAAATAAAAATCTGGATTCCCCAAGCTTCATTTGGACCAAAATTCATCTTATTTTTCATGCTCACAATACTAGACATAAAGGACATCATGATAGTATTTAATTCCACAAAATAACACAATGTTTTTTTTTCCTTTTCTTCTTCTTACCTTTCCAACGTAACCCCATCCTTCACACTACAATTGATTTTTTTTCATTTATTTTAACCTCCTAGCACATCCATGCTTTGACCATAGTAATATGCAAGACATGGTTATACTATGCAAGGACGATTATATATTACAAAAATCAACCTATCATATTTTTACTACTCAATTGCCTAACATCTATGCTCAGCTAGTAGGAATGTCGTAGTTGCACGCTAGCTAGTTCATGTTCATGGAACGGCACTACGGAATCACGCTAAGCTAGCATTGCACAGGAATATCCTGGTGAGTTCATAACCCCCACTTTTCACTGTTTTACATTTTTTTTTATAAAATGTTTTCGGGGGTGGAAAGACATGCAAGTTTTGCAAAATCACACAAGGTTTCGATAAATCAATATCACATATTTATAAACCATTTTGCGACAGAATTTCAACGAACTCAAATGGTTTACGAAAAGATTATACTAAACATACCGGTTTTATGAAAACATAAGTGTTTTTCGAAACATGCATGAGTTTTAATAACACAAATGACGTGGGCAAAGGCCTAAGGACATGGGCAGAGGCCCAAGGACATGAATAACTCACACATTATACGTTAACTAGGGTATGGTTAAGCTAAGGAATGAACTGTTAGATCAGGTGAGCGAATAGTAATCTCTCTTAAGTGCCATTAATCTTGTATAAGACCGAGGGCAAAAGTGGTAGATCTATCGGGTGTAGCGAGCCCCACTCTTGGGTCCTTGTGTGGCCCATGTAGTGCTTTTGTTGTTCTAACCGGGTGGACCGGGGGAAATCCGCTAGGGTTGAGTGCTTCCTATGTCGCCACACATATTAATGTCCTTGCAAAACATTAATGATCTGTTCATAGACGCTTACATACCAGTTTTAATACTCAGATTTTCAAATGTTTTTAAGATTCATTTGAAGTAAACTCACAAATACATGGATTTACAAACTTTGGTAACGTTTTTCAAACTATACCTAAGTAAGAGGACACGCTGATCCTGCTTACAAAGGTTCGTTTGGGCTCGGCCCATTCTCTCTCGTGCAATGCACAAAGACTCTCGTGGGCTAGACTCACAGTTTTCATATATCATGCCAAGAAAATGATTTTACTATATTTTCTCAGCAACTTTAAAACCGGTTATCAAAAAGATTTATTTTAAATCTTTTCAAAACAAACTATGAACTCGCTCAACTTTATGTTGACTTTTTCGCATGTCCTTTCTCAGGTTACATTTTCAAAACTATGGAACGGTTGGAATAGGAGAACCCATGGGAATTCGAGTACTTAGCGGCGTTCACTTGCTAGAAGTCTTAGCTCAAACACTTCCGCTGTGCAATGAAGATACCGGTCCAGTCACGCCAGCTCTGATATTTCGGGGTGTGACATCTGTCACACCCCCAAAATCCACCTGCGGAGTATCACCGCTTGGGAGCGTGACTGACCAGGATCAAGCCATCAATCATATTGAACATAGCATAACATAAATAAAGTAGTTCGTAAAACCTCATTCAATACAATTGATGTTTCAAAACAAACATAGTATCAGTAGCGGAAGCATAAGTAAATAACCCAAGTAAACCATAAGTTCAATTATTCGAAATGTTTAAACATAGCGTTCATAATCCACTGCCCACAACGTCCCGCTCCTCCAGTGCAAGCTCCATAAGTACCTAAGGTCCTGCAAGGCATGCAGCAGATAATCAACAAACTAGTTGAGCGAGTTCACAGTTTAAAGTTCAATATCGTATAGTGTGAGTAATGGTTTAATCGTTACGTTCCATATGATTAGTTCCATCGCGGCCTCCCAGGCAGGTGTGCGAAGATTATGTTCGAGTAGTTCGCGACCATAGTCTTTACCGACCAGGGTGTGTGCGAAGGCGGTTAATCAGTTCGTTCGCGACCGTAGTCTTTACCGACCAGGGTGTGTGCGAAGGCAGTTGAGTAGTTCGTTCGCGACCATAGTCTTTACCGACCAGGGTGTGTGCGAAGGCAGTTCGTAAGTATCAACAGTTTAATCGTTCGTTATAATATCAAAGTATGCACAAGTAATCATCCAACCCATTCCCACCCTGGGAACCCATGCCTTGGCTGTGTGAACTCACCTTGGTTTGCTCGGTCTGCTAGGTTATGCGCTCACTAGTAATTAATCACGTCCTATCGTATGCACGTATAACAAATCAGTTCATGTTCACAATGATACGCATGCAATTTAATGTTCACATAACAGTCAGTTTGCATATCGGCACAACACGTATTACTTCACATTAAATCATTCAAAGTATGTTTATAACCACATATCTTTCGAATCCACCCTTATCTTTCGACCTATTAGTTATCTTTCGACATATCAGTTATCACAGTTATCTTTCGGACCGAATGTTATGTTTCGAGACACATGCCGTCTTCCGACCTAAGGGCATCTTTCGGTAATTATGTTTCGGTCAATGCTATCCTTCGGTCAACACTACTATGGTTCGAAGGTCAAGTATCTTTCGGTCACATCTATGTTTCGACAATAAGTATCTTTCGACAATAACTATGTTTCGAGTAGCAAGTATCTTTCGATACATATCAGTTACGGAATATCAGTTACGTTTATCACGCAGCCAGTTACAGAAACAGAAACCCTAATCATCTACAGCCGTCATCAACATTATCGATCAAACAACAATCATGCAGTAATCATAGGATCATCATCTAATCATCATGCAATCATCATAATACTAATACCCATCGTGATCCCTAGTTTATGTGTTCACCAAGCCGATTAACATAGTATGTCACATTATCGAACCCTATTAACATGCCATGAACATTCAGATCTCACCAATAACACCCTAATCAATTTGACAATAACAATCATTCCGATAACACATCAAGCAAGTCAGTAAGATCATAACATTAATCATAAATCGATAACCCTAATCATACAAGTTGTGTAAATCGCAGATTATTACGGTATTCCTAAGCGATTCATAGACAAGTAAGTGCTAGAAGTAACTAACCGAGATGAGGGTTTGGTCACGCAAAAGTTTCCGGTGGTTTCTAGTTTGCCGTCACAGTGAAATAGCTCTAGGGTTGAAAAATGACAGCCGATTACGTGCTTTCACGTATATATACATATTACAGAAATGGGCCAAGCCCATCTGAAAGACTGGGCCGAAGGATCTGAATTCCAGTCGAAGGATATGTTTCGTGGCCGAAGGATGTCGAAGGATAAAGTTCTTGGTCGAAGGATATGTTTTGAGATCCTTCGAATCGAAAGTTGATCCTTCGAATCGAAGGATATGTTTCGAGATCCTTCGATCTGCATATCATGTTTCGATCTAGACTAAGTGTTTTAATAATATTTCTAATATTATATTCTACCACAGCAAGTAATCACATATATGCAACACGACAATATGTTTCATTAAAACACAACGCGTACAATTTCAAGTCCACAATTCAGACAACTAAACAGTCAAAGTCAACGCGCATTTAATGCGAAAGTGAAAGTCAGAAACTCGAGTTGTCACATTATCCCCAACTTAAAAGAAATTTCGTCCCGAAATTTGGTACGCACTCACTGAGGAAGCTAGGTAAGTTACATTGTTCACTGGTTTTCCTGGGGTGTCACATCATCCCCCCGTTGATTTGGAATTTCGTCCCGAAATTCAGTAGTAGTAGCTTCAGCCTCAGAAGTGGATGCATTGGTTTCGAATAACTGGGGATACTTTTCTTTTATCTGGTCTTCGCGTTCCCAGGTATACTCTGGACCACGCTGAGAGTTCCAACGAACTCGAACAAGAGGGATTCTCTTGTGTTTGAGGACCTTAACATCCCGGTCCGTGATTTCAACAGGTTCCTCGACGAACTGCAACCGCTCGTCGATAGTGAGTTCCTTAAAAGGAATGATGAGGTTTTCATCTGATAGGCACTTCTTCAAGTTCGATGTGTGAAAGACATTGTGAACTGCTCCGAGTTCAGCTGGTAGGTTCAACTTGTAAGCTACCTTGCCAATCTTTTCTGTAATTTCGAATGGTCCGACGTACCGCGGATTTAGTTTGCCCCGTTTGCCAAAACGTACCACACCCTTCCAGGGTGAAACTTTCAATAAAACCCGGTCCCCGACCTCAAATTCCAATGGTTTTCTACGCTTGTCCGCGTAGGCTTTCTGACGGTCGCGTGCTGCCGCCATGCGTTGTCGTATCTGTGCTATCTTTTCTGTGGCGTCCACTACAATCTCTGGACCCGTAATTTGACTATCCCCCACCTCTGCCCAACAGAGAGGTGACCGGCATTTACGTCCGTACAATGCCTCAAATGGAGCGGCTTGGATGCTGGTATGGTAACTGTTATTGTACGAGAACTCCACCAAAGGGAGATGCTTTTCCCAGCCGTTGCCGAAATCAATAACACATGCCCGAAGCATGTCTTCAAGGGTTTGGATAGTTCGCTCAGACTGCCCATCCGTCTGAGGATGATATGCTGTGCTCATGTCTAATCGTGAGCCGAAAGATTTGTGCATCGCTTGCCAAAGCTCTGACGTGAATCGTGCATCGCGATCCGAAATAATAGAAGTGGGCACTCCGTGCCTCGAAACAACTTCTTTCATGTAGATGTCTGCTAGGGTAGAAAACTTATCCGTTTCTTTGATAGCCAAGAAGTGAGCAGACTTTGTGAGCCGATCAACGATCACCCAGATAGTGTCATTCCCACGCTGGGATCTAGGTAAGCCCGTAACAAAATCCATGGAAATTTCTTCCCATTTCCATTGCGGTATCTTAGGCTGCTGAAGCAGGCCTGATGGTTTCTGGTACTCGATTTTAACCCTTGCACAAGTTAAACACTTGCCGACGTAAGTTGCGATAAGAGCTTTCATGTTTGGCCACCAATAAGTTGTTCTGATATCGTGGTACATCTTATCCGACCCTGGATGTACCGAGTAGCGAGACTTGTGCGCTTCATCCATCACAAGTTCGCGTAAGCCGCCATAAAGTGGGACCCAAATACGCCCCGTTACATAGTAGGCGCCGTCTTCCTTTTGTTCCATTTGTTGCCTTGAACCGCGCAAGGCTTCAGCCTTGACGTTTTCGGGTTTCAGTGCTTCTAACTGAGCAGCTCGTATCTGTGCAGGAAGACTGGACTGAATAGTAAGTTGTAGCGCTCGCACGCGCTTAGGTAGAGTGTCTTTCCGACTGAGGGCATCAGCCACAACATTGGCCTTGCCTGGATGATACTTGATGGCGCATTCATAATCGTTTAGAAGTTCAACCCATCTGCGTTGACGCATATTCAAATCCTTTTGCTTAAGAATATGCTCGAGACTCCTGTGATCGGTGTAAATCGTGCACCTGGTACCGTACAGGTAGTGTCGCCATATCTTAAGCGCGAAAACAACAGCCCCCAGCTCTAAATCGTGCGTCGTGTAGTTCCGTTCATGAACCTTGAGTTGCCGAGAAGCGTAGGCTATCACTTTATCACGTTGCATCAATACACATCCAAGCCCCTGTATCGATGCGTCACAATAAACCACGAAGTCATCCGTGCCCTCTGGCAATGAGAGAATAGGTGCGCTGCAAAGCTTATCTTTTAAGTACTGAAAAGCGGTCTCCTGCGTATTACCCCATCTGTAAACGACACCTTTCTGTGTTAGCATAGTAAGTGGTTGCGCGATCTTTGAGAAGTCTTTAATAAATCGCCTGTAGTAACCCGCCAAACCCAAGAATTGGCGTATTTCTGTCGGTGTACGTGGTGCTGGCCAGTTTCTGATCGAATCAACCTTGGATGGATCAACATGAATCCCATCCTTGTTTACCACATGGCCTAAGAAGTGGACTTCACGAAGCCAGAAGTCGCATTTTGAAAACTTTGCGTACAGTTGCTCCTTTCGAAGAAGTTCCAAGATAAGGCGTAAGTGCTGCTCGTGCTCCTCCTGACTCTTGGAGTAAATCAAAATGTCGTCGATGAAAACGATAACAAACTTGTCGAGATAGGGTTTGCACACCCTGTTCATAAGATCCATGAAGACTGCAGGCGCGTTCGTAAGCCCGAATGGCATGACAAGAAACTCGTAATGACCGTAGCGAGTTCTGAAAGCGGTTTTGGAGACGTCCTCATCCCGGACTCTCAGCTGATGATACCCTGACCTTAAATCAATCTTGGAATAGTAACACGACCCTTGCAACTGGTCGAATAAGTCGTCGATGCGCGGAAGAGGATAACGGTTCTTCACCGTCACCTTGTTGAGTTCACGGTAGTCGATGCACATCCTGAACGTACCGTCTTTCTTCTTCACAAATAACACTGGAGCTCCCCAAGGCGAAGAGCTTGGACGAATAAAGCCCTTTTCCAAGAGCTCTTGCAGCTGCTTCGACAGTTCTTCCAGTTCGGTTGGAGCTAAACGATACGGTGCGCGGGCTATTGGGGCTGCTCCAGGAGCTAACTCAATCTGAAACTCGACTTGACGATGAGGAGGTAAACCAGGTAAATCTTCAGGAAACACTTGAGGAAAATCACGCACAACTGGTATATCCTCCAGCTTCTTTTCCTTTGCTGATGCGTCAGTGACAAGTGCCAAAATGGCAGTATGTCCCTTTCGTAAACATTTTTGCGCCTTTAAGTAAGAGATGATGCCAACCACAGCACCACTCTTGTCACCTTGTACTTCGAGAGGTTCCTGACTGGAGCGAGGAATACGTATAACTTTTTCTTTGCATAAGATCTCCGCATGATGTTGGGATAACCAATCCATACCGATGACGACGTCGAAACTACCCAAAACTATGGGTATGAGATCAATCGAGAAAGTCTGACCCGCTAGAACAATACTACAACCCTTGACTACCTGTGCGGCTTCTACACTTTTACCATTGGCTAGTTCTACGACGTGTTTGGTGTCTAGAGGTGTTGGTGTACGTTTTAATAATTTACTCATTTTCAATGACATATAGCTTGTATCAGCACCCGAATCAAATAAGACAGTAACATAAATATCGTCGAGAAGAAACTTACCCATAACCACATTGGGATCATTCACTGCATCTCCTCGACCCAACACAAAAGCACGACCACGAGCTTCATTGCCGTTGTTGTTGTTGTTTCCCCCGTTGTTCTGATTATTGTTGTTATTCCCGTTGCCCTGGTTGTTGTTGTTGTTGCGATTCTGGTTCAACTGAGGGCAATCGCGTTTGTAGTGACCTTCAGCCCCACACTGGAAACACCCCCGGTTTCCACGCTGTGGCTGCTGCTGCTGATTCTGTGGAGCTGGCGGTGGAAGTTGCTGGTGCTGGTTTGCTGGACGCGAGCTTCTACAATCTTTAGCCTCATGACCCGGCTTGTGACATCTTTGACATTGACTCCTGCGACATCTTCCACTGTGGTGTTTGTTGCACCTGTTACACCACGGGTGATTTCCCTTATAGCCACTATGTCCCTGACTGCCCGATGATTGCTGACTCGGACTCTGGTAATCGTTGGTGCGACGTTGCTGAGTTTGGGACTGAACAGACGCTGATCCCCTGCTGGAATCCCCGTCCCACTTTCTTTTATTCTCGCTGGGTGTGGCAGAAGTAGCAGCAGTTGGAGTGACTGAAGTAGCAGCTGTAGCAGTAGCGCCGACACGCTTTGGCAGTTTATTCTGATCCACTGCCTGATCGGTGATGCGATGAGCGAGACGCTGTATTTCCTGGATATTGTTGAGGTTAGCCGAGGTAACGTGGCTCTGTATTTCTGGCACCAAACCTTTGAGATACAACTCAATACGCTTGTAAGGAGGGTCCACCATAGTTGGACATAACACAGCCAACTCATTCGATCTCTTGGTGTAAGCTTCGATTTCCGAACCAACCATTTTCAAGTTATACAACTCGTCCTCCAACTTGTGAATGTCTTCTCTAGTGCAGTATTCCCTCTTGATCAGTTCTTTGAAGTCATTCCAGGGTGTGGCGTTAGCAGCTGCCAACCCTAAGATCTGCACTTGTGCGTTCCACCAAGTGAGCGCAATCCCTTCAAGTGTGCCAGTGGCGAACTTCACCCTGCGAGCTTCAGGGCATTCACACATTTCGAAAACCGACTCGAGCTTTTCAAACCAGTGGAGGAGTCCAACTGCTCCCTCCGTGCCACTGAACGAGCTAGGGCGACATTCCATAAAGTTCTTGAAGGTGCACCCAGGTTGTTGCTGAGCGGGTTGACCTATTGTGTACGAATAGGGCAAAGTTAAGTACGAGAATTAATGTAGGATCTAAAGATCCTAGTGTCTATACTGCAGGGTATACTACCTGCTTGGGCGGCTGCAACTGCCGCAGCAACGAGAGCCTCTAGCTGGGCTTGAGTCATGGTAATTCGTGCGGCCATTGATCTTCACATCAAAGGCAACATAAGTGAGAAAGGTTCGCGAATAGTGCGATGACAGAAGAGTGTAAGCACATAAGTATTCTCATGCAATGACAAGTTGTGAGCAAGGTAATGTAAGCATACTACGAGCAAAGTTCTATGCAAATTCTAGCAAGCAGGTAATAAACATAAACCTTATTACCTAGGATGTCGAGTCTTGCACGTGGAGCGAAGCGTCGTTGTGGATCGTTGAGAGCACTGTTCTGGTTATAGTCTGGTTTTAATAAAAACGTTTTTCCATATTAAAACCAAGTTCTCTATAACCAATGGCTCTGATACCAATCTGTCACACCCCCAAAATCCACCTGCGGAGTATCACCGCTTGGGAGCGTGACTGACCAGGATCAAGCCATCAATCATATTGAACATAGCATAACATAAATAAAGTAGTTCGTAAAACCTCATTCAATACAATTGATGTTTCAAAACAAACATAGTATCAGTAGCGGAAGCATAAGTAAATAACCCAAGTAAACCATAAGTTCAATTATTCGAAATGTTTAAACATAGCGTTCATAATCCACTGCCCACAACGTCCCGCTCCTCCAGTGCAAGCTCCATAAGTACCTAAGGTCCTGCAAGGCATGCAGCAGATAATCAACAAACTAGTTGAGCGAGTTCACAGTTTAAAGTTCAATATCGTATAGTGTGAGTAATGGTTTAATCGTTACGTTCCATATGATTAGTTCCATCGCGGCCTCCCAGGCAGGTGTGCGAAGATTATGTTCGAGTAGTTCGCGACCATAGTCTTTACCGACCAGGGTGTGTGCGAAGGCGGTTAATCAGTTCGTTCGCGACCGTAGTCTTTACCGACCAGGGTGTGTGCGAAGGCAGTTGAGTAGTTCGTTCGCGACCATAGTCTTTACCGACCAGGGTGTGTGCGAAGGCAGTTCGTAAGTATCAACAGTTTAATCGTTCGTTATAATATCAAAGTATGCACAAGTAATCATCCAACCCATTCCCACCCTGGGAACCCATGCCTTGGCTGTGTGAACTCACCTTGGTTTGCTCGGTCTGCTAGGTTATGCGCTCACTAGTAATTAATCACGTCCTATCGTATGCACGTATAACAAATCAGTTCATGTTCACAATGATACGCATGCAATTTAATGTTCACATAACAGTCAGTTTGCATATCGGCACAACACGTATTACTTCACATTAAATCATTCAAAGTATGTTTATAACCACATATCTTTCGAATCCACCCTTATCTTTCGACCTATTAGTTATCTTTCGACATATCAGTTATCACAGTTATCTTTCGGACCGAATGTTATGTTTCGAGACACATGCCGTCTTCCGACCTAAGGGCATCTTTCGGTAATTATGTTTCGGTCAATGCTATCCTTCGGTCAACACTACTATGGTTCGAAGGTCAAGTATCTTTCGGTCACATCTATGTTTCGACAATAAGTATCTTTCGACAATAACTATGTTTCGAGTAGCAAGTATCTTTCGATACATATCAGTTACGGAATATCAGTTACGTTTATCACGCAGCCAGTTACAGAAACAGAAACCCTAATCATCTACAGCCGTCATCAACATTATCGATCAAACAACAATCATGCAGTAATCATAGGATCATCATCTAATCATCATGCAATCATCATAATACTAATACCCATCGTGATCCCTAGTTTATGTGTTCACCAAGCCGATTAACATAGTATGTCACATTATCGAACCCTATTAACATGCCATGAACATTCAGATCTCACCAATAACACCCTAATCAATTTGACAATAACAATCATTCCGATAACACATCAAGCAAGTCAGTAAGATCATAACATTAATCATAAATCGATAACCCTAATCATACAAGTTGTGTAAATCGCAGATTATTACGGTATTCCTAAGCGATTCATAGACAAGTAAGTGCTAGAAGTAACTAACCGAGATGAGGGTTTGGTCACGCAAAAGTTTCCGGTGGTTTCTAGTTTGCCGTCACAGTGAAATAGCTCTAGGGTTGAAAAATGACAGCCGATTACGTGCTTTCACGTATATATACATATTACAGAAATGGGCCAAGCCCATCTGAAAGACTGGGCCGAAGGATCTGAATTCCAGTCGAAGGATATGTTTCGTGGCCGAAGGATGTCGAAGGATAAAGTTCTTGGTCGAAGGATATGTTTTGAGATCCTTCGAATCGAAAGTTGATCCTTCGAATCGAAGGATATGTTTCGAGATCCTTCGATCTGCATATCATGTTTCGATCTAGACTAAGTGTTTTAATAATATTTCTAATATTATATTCTACCACAGCAAGTAATCACATATATGCAACACGACAATATGTTTCATTAAAACACAACGCGTACAATTTCAAGTCCACAATTCAGACAACTAAACAGTCAAAGTCAACGCGCATTTAATGCGAAAGTGAAAGTCAGAAACTCGAGTTGTCACAAGATTGGTATCAGAGCTATAGGTTTCAGCGAATTAGGTTTCTGTAGAGATACCTAGGCTCTAACCTCACCATCCTCTGGGGATTTAGATTACTAAGAATTGAACACGTACAGAATGCCTAGGACTCGCATATGGGTTCCAACCGTTGCCGAAAACAATGAGTCAACTGTTTTGATTTTAAACTTATACAAATGTTGTGTCGATACACAGTACACGAAACAATTACACACATAAAGCAAGACTTTGAGAGTTGTGGTAACACACAATTAGGATCTTTGGAAAAACTTATGTGAAACTCATTAAAGGTCATCACGTAGGAACCGCGATTATTAACTCGGGCAAATGCTATTATATTTTGTCGTCTGTGCTATTTTAATTACCCTAGCAGGTAATCTACGTGGAATGAAACGCTAGTGCGCGAGTGCACATGAAACTTAAACTATACGTCAGCGGACGTCGAAGTATATCACAGACGACTTTCAAGACAAGGTCTTGGGAAAGCATGATTGGGCACAACAGCAACGATGCTAATCTCGACAACGGGAGAACTAACGACTGCAATGCAGCACTTTGCCACGCGATAATATAAATGACACGAATCATGCTGAGGTACGTTAAAACAAGATTTCACAACCGTCGATACTTAGTCTAAGAGACTCACAATTACTGGTGCTGCAAAAGAAGTCACATGTTTTCGCATTCCCCCTATTTCACTTATGGCGATTACGCTATGTTCGAAATTCCAGGTAAAGTCCTTACATTTCTTTTGTTGAAATTTCGACTTCTTGCATATAGTGAGTAGATTTTTGCATTTCTACTCCCCCTAATGGCCATTGCATCACGAAGATTTTATTTCATGATAACGAACACTTAATTGCATCATTCTTGACAAAATCATATGTTACACATGCGTTGTTCGTTACGCATGTGGCTTCACTCGAAGTTGTTGCTTTATCAACGTTCAATATTGTTTCGCTATGTCGATTATTGCATTGTGATTTGGATGATTGCATTGTTGCAAAGCGTTGTCTCCTTGATATCGAGTCAACGAAACTTGTTGAAACTCCTTTCCTTTTCAAGCTACATACATGGTTTTTCGTTGTAACCATGTCAAAATTTTGTATCGATACGTGCATTCATTGTTGAAATGTGACTAAACCAAGTTCAATTGTTGAACTTGCTCATAATATATATTCGATTCAAGATTCCATATGATGGATTGAGGCCATCATATTCGAAATAATCCCAACAAACACTTCATTTGCTTTGAACCATAACATGCTTGCTTGGTCTTCGACTTCATTGAATCGTTTCCTTGATCACGATCACCTTGTGGTGACGTTCTCACAAATTTGAAGCTTGCGCTAATCTCGTTGCACACATCATGTTCGGATTTAATTATTTATTTATTTGTTTATTGATATTAAATCCGCTTTGTTGATTTATCATATTAAAGCAATCTTAGCACAATCGTGTGTTAAGATAATGGTACACAAGTTTATGTCATATTTCAGTGTACCTCTTAACGGCTCTTTCATCATCGATCGAACATTTTGTGATATTTATTGATCCTTCGTTTTCGATCGAAAGGCATTATTTAATTGCTTCATTTTCAATTGAAAATCCTATGAGATTTGTTGAAACAAACATTCAGATTTACTTCGTTGAACCTTTCACCTGATTTAAAACACGGTGATACTCGTTCGATCACTGTTATCATTGAATTATTCCAATCACTACGACACCTTGTGGTGTCGGTATAAACTTGTAGCTTCGGCTAATCATGATCGAGCGTTTCATGCAAAACACGGTGATACTTGTTCGGTCACCGCTATTGTTGAGTTATTTCATTCACTACGACACCTTGTGGCGTCGGTATAAACTTGTAGCTTGTGCTAATCACGATCAGTCGTTCATGTGAAACTATATATGCTTTTCGTTTGACTCATCATTTAAATAGTCTTAATGCAACTATGTATTAAGACGATGATACACCAGGTTCGGTTGTATTCCATTTTGGTGTATCCTTGCAACACGTTGATTTTATTCATTTAATAGTTCGAGAGTTGATAACTAATTTTTATGATTCTACTTATTTGAGTTTGTTGAATTCGAGTTTCACTTATGCAACAACCAACGCTAGATTCCGTTGGTAGTAAATTCTATTGTTTCAAAAATTGATTTGCAGTTAGTGAACGTTCATTTGGAATTCCCTGGTTGAATTTCCTCTTTTGTTGAGCCCAGTAAACCTAGTCACATTGGTGATAGTATCACAACATCTCGTTCGCTTGACATCGATTTCTAGAACAAAATCAGTTAAACCATTGGGTTTCTATTGATGCAAAATGTTCTTCCAATCACGTAATCTGAACAAGTTTTGGTTCGATTACACGGTCATTCACTTTAGTATTATTCGGACTTACCTAGAAACGTCATAACTCTAAGGAGATAACATAGTCTAAATTTCGAGGACGAAATTTCTGCAACAGGGGGAGAATGTGACAACCGGTGATCTATGGCTCCTAATTACGCGCAAAACAAGCATTAAGACAATAATAAATAGTGTTTAAAACGTAAATTACCTTGATTAGGTCTTTGGAGTGTCGAGGAACGTTTATCCAGCTTTACAGTACGCGAATGACGATTTACGGGAAAACTGCTGAACGTTAAATGGTAACGAACTAACACCGGACGAAATTCTTTCAACTGGGGAAGACTGTAATATCCCCAAATTTTCAGGTCCTTATTTCGATAAACACTATACACACAACATTATTTGATATCATAAATTACTTAGTGTAAATTATATATACAAATCATATCACGAACCACTATCTTACCTGGCCAAATTAAAACCCACTTATACATGACTAAAATAAATAAATAAATAAATAAAAATCTGGATTCCCCAAGCTTCATTTGGACCAAAATTCATCTTATTTTTCATGCTCACAATACTAGACATAAAGGACATCATGATAGTATTTAATTCCACAAAATAACACAATGTTTTTTTTTTCCTTTTCTTCTTCTTACCTTTCCAACGTAACCCCATCCTTCACACTACAATTGATTTTTTTCATTTATTTTAACCTCCTAGCACATCCATGCTTTGACCATAGTAATATGCAAGACATGGTTATACTATGCAAGGACGATTATATATTACAAAAATCAACCTATCATATTTTTTGCTACTCAATTGCCTAACATCTATGCTCAGCTAGTAGGAATGTCGTAGTTGCACGCTAGCTAGTTCATGTTCATGGAACGGCACTACGGAATCACGCTAAGCTAGCATTGCACAGGAATATCCTGGTGAGTTCATAACCCCCACTTTTCACTGTTTTACATTTTTTTTATAAAATGTTTTCGGGGGTGGAAAGACATGCAAGTTTTGCAAAATCACACAAGGTTTCGATAAATCAATATCACGTATTTATAAACCATTTTGCGACAGAATTTCAACGAACTCAAATGGTTTACGAAAAGATTATACTAATCATACCGGTTTTATGAAAACATAAGTGTTTTTCGAAACATGCATGAGTTTTAATAACACAAATGACGTGGGCAAAGGCCCAAGGACATGGGCAGAGGCCCAAGGACATGAATAACTCACACATTATACGTTAACTAGGGTATGGTTAAGCTAAGGAATGAACTGTTAGATCAGGTGAGCGAATAGTAATCTCTCTTAAGTGCCATTAATCTTGTATAAGACCGAGGGCAAAAGTGGTAGATCTATCGGGTGTAGCGAGCCCCACTCTTGGGTCCTTGTGTGGCCCATGTAGTGCTTTTGTTGTTCTAACCGGGTGGACCGGGGGAAATCCGCTAGGGTTGAGTGCTTCCTATGTCGCCACACATATTAATGTCCTTGCAAAACATTAATGATCTGTTCATAGACGCTTACATACCAGTTTTAATACTCAGATTTTCAAATGTTTTTAAGATTCATTTGAAGTAAACTCACAAATACATGGATTTACAAACTTTGGTAACGTTTTTCAAACTATACCTAAGTAAGAGGACACGCTGATCCTGCTTACAAAGGTTCGTTTGGGCTCGGCCCATTCTCTCTCGTGCAATGCACAAAGACTCTCGTGGGCTAGACTCACAGTTTTCATATATCATGCCAAGAAAATGATTTTACTATATTTTCTCAGCAACTTTAAAACCGGTTATCAAAAAGATTTATTTTAAATCTTTTCAAAACAAACTATGAACTCGCTCAACTTTATGTTGACTTTTTCGCATGTCCTTTCTCAGGTTACATTTTCAAAACTATGGAACGGTTGGAATAGGAGAACCCATGGGAATTCGAGTACTTAGCGGCGTTCACTTGCTAGAAGTCTTAGCTCAAACACTTCCGCTGTGCAATGAAGATACCGGTCCAGTCACGCCAGCTCTGATATTTCGGGGTGTGACATGTGGTGTTAGAGGACACATTGCTGTTAATTGTCAAAATTGGAATTATGAAACAAGACGGTGCTATGAATGTCATATCAGAGGACATATTGCCAGAGATTGCCCAAGGAGTTCGATGAGAAGATCGAGGGTTGAATCTCAGAAAATGGTGAAGAAACCAGTCAATGTCAAGCCCAAAGAACAGAAGGTTCAAGAACCTAAAGTTCAGGAAGCAAAAGTAAAACTTTCTCAGGGGTAAAAAGACAGACTGCGAAAGAAGAGGAAGAAGGCCAGGGAGTATCTGGAGAAGATTTTGTCCTCGGGTATACCGGACAGATTGAATAAGAGTACTGATGAATCGCTTCACTCGACTGCAAAGCCAAGCAAGTTGGTTTCATCAGTTACAAAGAGAAAAAAGGAGAAAAAGAAAAGTGTCGGCGATGAATCTGACAGATCAAAGTCAGACAAGCCACACTCGGGCAATGAATCTGATTCCACAAAATCAGAAGAGCCACAGCTTGAGGTAAAAAAGGAAGAAACAATTCCTTTAATGAATGATAAGGATTTTCCACCATTACAAGCCGCGAACCGAAAATCAAAAGGTGTTGATACTGGAAAAATGTTTAATAGCAATGTTAAACATATTTTTAGTAAGATGGCTGATGGTAAGGAAAAAGGAGTAAAAGAATTTTATGAAGAAAAGAGAAAACCTCAAAATACGCCTAAGACTGGTCAGGCTTGGGTGTCAAAATTGGTTGGTTGAATTTCTGACTTGCCGGAGCTTCCAGGTTGGTAAGCGAGAAGCAGGTATCGGCATTTTTCTTGAGAAATTCACAGGATGGTAACTGTGATATTTCGATTTACTAGTGGGTAATCAAGGACATTAATTTGTACTTGATTTTCTACAAGTGTTTGTGTAAATTGATCTTATATTGTTAAAATTACAAGATGATGATGTAAACCCCTAACATTCAAATGGTTGGAAAGCAAACTATTTTTCCAGAAAAAACCATTTTGATTAAAACAAACTTAAGTGTTTTGAAATCATAATGGGGAAATAGTTTGTTGTAAAGGAGAGTGTTGATTGAATACGCCGAAACCCTCACGGCTGAACAAGCATGATTACTGTCACAGATTGAAGCACGGTTTTCTAACTGTCAAAATCAATGGGTTGTAAATCATGGGGGTACTTGATAATAGATTTTCTGCAAATCAGAGCACTTTAAGCAGAAAATGGATGGCAAGACAAAGCTATCTACATCGGTTATCAAATTTTTAATGATTTTGCATTTTAGGGGGAGAAAAATTGTTAGAAAATACAAAAACATTAGAAAATTTGAAAAAGCCAAAAACATGATAAAATTCAAAAAATTTTGAGTTTTGCGTAAAAAAGAGGAAATGATAGTACATCAGTAGACAGTTACAGTATGCTAAAGAAATGTAATGATTAAATAGTGTTAAACAGTCTCACTGATGATACGTTGATAGGTTTTTATACACTTAGTAAACTTTTTCGGGATATAAACCTAAATTCAAACACTTGCTTATTTCGTGGGGAACACTACTTGGATATATAGGTAACCCCTGAAATCTCGTTTGAAAGGTCCCATATTCTGAGATACTAGGTCTTTATACTCAGTGATATCTAGGGTATTATTCCGGGACTTCTGCTGTATGGAAGTACTAACCTAGCCCCCGAATAATACTTTCTGCAAATGCTTGAAACACAGCATCGCCCTCAGCAAGCTGATGAAACAATAAAATTGATAGTCGTTGCTGTTGTAATCAAAAGATCCTCTAAAGGGGACACACCGAAAAGTCGAAGTCGTCATCTCTCTGCGTATACGGAAGTATTGACCTAAGCTCTCACGGCCCTCGCATCTAACCCCTTACAGATATCATTTGTGGTATACTCACCTGTAAGACTGAATATTTGGGAATCTGGATACGGGAGTATATTCAAGAGGTGGGACACATGTGTGACACCCCGTTGAAACGCTTTCACTTACACTAGCTTGACAGTGGCTGCCTTAACTTTCGGGACGAAAGTTCCTAAAACTTGGGGATAATGTGACACTTCGGACTTTCCCGAACAATCCTTCGATGTAACTTACGTGTGTATATTTATTAAATGAAAACCCGTGAACTTTCGTGTTACATGTTATGTGTATCTACGTGTTGGTGTATTTAGATATGTATGTATATATGTGTGCGTGTAATACATATGAGCCGAAACCACAAGCAACCCGACTCGAGACCACGGTCTCGAGTGAACATTAGTAATGGGCCGGCTAGGCCTTGGCCTTGTAGGGAATTGAACCCAACCCGGAAACCCCCTAAGCCCATTCGGAACCTTATATAAACCAACCCACCCCTCCCTTATCCATTTTTACAACACTCACTACACTCTAACACCCTCCTCTCATCTCTCTCACTAAAACCCTAAAACCCTAAGCAACCAAGATCACCTCTTCTCATCTCCTTCTTCTCGGATCAAATCGGTGACCACTAGGAGCTCTCGGATCAACACACACACCCGTTAGAAGTTTCATACTCACCCTTGAACCTCACCAACCGGTTAGTGTCTTTAAAATATTTGTTGATTGTTAGATGATAGCATGAAGGACATAATTTAGCTAGTGTAGTTGTATACTTGGTGATGTGGTTTTGTGTGTAAAATGAATAATCGGCTAACATGTTTCTAGTTTCGGATAAGTTGCTAATGTGTTCATGACATTTTTGTGGCTAAAAATGACGCAAACCATTGATGTATGATGCTCATGAAAATCGGTTTGCATATGTGTGACACCATATGAATCGGTTTGGTTTAGAGTTGATTCTTAGGATTTTCATGATAAAATGTTGTTTTGATAACTTGTTTGTGTGTTTTGATGTTGTCCGAGAAATATAAGATTTTGGTTAGTGGGTTTTATGCATAGTATTTGGGTTAATGATGATGAGTGTTGTTGAATGTTGCTTGAATAATGATGAACAAGATGAATGTCTCATGAATATTTGAAAATGCCTTGTTTGATCCATTTTAGACAAAGGTTAGACAAGAAAACATGTTTTAGTGGCATAGTACAACCTGATTTCATGAAATTGCAATATCATTGGATAGTACACTGCAGGTTCTAGAAGTATGCCATGCACGTTATCACAGTTGCGAGTCGCAACCTTTGGTTGCTACTCGAAACCACGCGTGACCAGTCGAAACCTCCCAGTTGCGAGTCGCAATCAGCACGCATCAAAC
Source organism: Helianthus annuus (assembly GCF_002127325.2). Lineage (NCBI taxonomy): Eukaryota > Viridiplantae > Streptophyta > Magnoliopsida > Asterales > Asteraceae > Helianthus > Helianthus annuus. The sequence goes on along the minus strand of NC_035437.2, from coordinate 72,114,531 downwards.
CTGGTTGCGAGTCGCAACCAAACCTGCTAAGTCGCAATCTCCGGTTACGAGTCGTAACCAAATCGTGACGGACCGAGACCGCAGTTGCGAGTCGCAACCTCGGTTGCGAGTCGCAACCACCTTAGTTTCGACTGGGCTGTTTTATGTTATTGGGCCTTGACTGTTTGTCTTGTTGTTTTGGGCTTCAACTGTTGGGCCTCCTATTGACTGGACTTCATTCTGATCTGCTACTGTATGTACATATGTTACTGTTTGTAGTTCTGCCTGTTAACTGTTTGTATACGTGCATGCTATACGTGTTTACTTGTACCCGACTTGACCCATATTTGGTAACCATGCTAGGACGTGGTGACCAACATACTTAACCAAGTAACGTATCATACCGAGCAACCCAAGGTGAGTTCACAACTTAAAAGCATGCGTCCCGGTGGTTTGGGACACGAGACTAAAACAACCCTATCCCCTTGTAAAGGGGATACCGTCTACACTCCTTCCCTAGTTATTGGGAAACAACTTACTTTATCTTCCCTTGTATTGGGAAACCTTTTTTAGTTAATTACTGTTTATACGGATTGCAACTAACGGCACTAAACGCAACTCTATCACTCAAGTCCCTACTACATAATACCGATTAGTCGCCGGTGCCAGGCGAACGGGTTATTAGTTGATAGCGCTATTTAGGTCTTACCAGCCTCACACCGTGCCATGGTATGGGATCGGTCGTGAACTAATGTACTCAGGCATCCGTCAATGATGATAGAACATTGACATCGGGGCATCCTGCGGAAACGCATTCGGTTACCTAGTGTTCGGTATTGGAAAAACAGTTTAGTCGCTAACTTTTGGGGTAGCTCCCCATGGCATGTATAAACGGATAAATTAACTGGTGAAACGAGTTTTGGTAATTAAAACTGGACAACTAGTGAACTCACTCAGCATTATTGTTGACCCCCTTACTGCATGCTTTGCAGGTGGCCAGTGACTGGAGCAGCTGCTTGGGATGTGTAGTGGTCGTCGGCCCGTCTGTTGGACATTTATCATGTCTACCTTTCGAACTTTGTTTAAAACTGTTTACTTATGCTTCCGCTACTTTTTAATCTGAACTTTAAAACTTTAAACTCTGAACTTGATATTTGCTAATCGTACGGTTAGTAAGTATTACTTTAATATTAACCAATGCTTAGTATAATTGGTGGCTGGATCCTGGTCAGTCACGCCCCCGAAGCGGGTGTTATCCGCGGGTGGATTTTGGGGGTGTGACAGATTGGTATCAGAGCCATTGGTTATAGTGAACTTGGTTTTAAAAAGGGGAAAAATCTTTTTGAGAAAAACCAGACTATAACCCGTGACTCGTGACGACACTACACTCCAAGTACAAGGCTCGACTTATCTGACCTCATAGCTCGGACCCATAGTTACTTGCTTACTTGTCTTATGCTTTCTGCTTGCTATACGTACTAGTTGCCTGATTAGATAGATACATCTTCTCTCTTCTATCTTATTCTCGCTATCACGCACTCATACTATGTTTTCTGGTTATGAAGACAATGAGTGGACGCGGACGAGGAAACGTCAACATGACCCCGGCTCAGTTCACTAGCCTGCTCAACACTGTGGCTGCAGCTTTCGCAGCTCACCCTATAGGTAAACTCGTTGTCTTAGGATGTTTAGATCCTACCGCCGCATCGTCTTTTCGCCTCTAAACCTATTTCGCTTCACTCCTCACAACAGGTCAGCCTGCACCTGTGCAACCACGTGTTTGTACCTTCAAGACCTTTATGGATTGCAAGCCTCTTCCTTTCAATGGCACGGAGGGTGCCATAGGCCTTCTGCACTGGATTGAGAAGGTCGAAGCTGTTTTTGCTGTCTGTGAATGCCCAACTGCTAACTGGGTGAAGTTTGCTACTGGTACTCTAGAGGGAAGCGCACTTTCATGGTGGAAAGCGCAAATTCAAATGCTTGGCTTGGAGACTGCAAACGCTACTGCGTGGGAAGATTTCAAGGATATGATCAAGGAAGAGTACTGTCACAGGGATGACATCCACAAGCTGGAGAATGAGTACTATGAACTCAAGATGGTTGGGTCGGAGATTGAGACCTACACCAAGCTGTCCAACGACTATGCTGCTCTTTGTCCAAACATGTCTCGACCCATGTATCGAAGGATCGAACTGTACATCAAGGGTCTGGCCCCAGAAATCCGAAGCCATGTAACTTCAGCCAACCACACTACCATTCAGCCGATCGTTCGACTTGCTCACAAACTCACGGATCAGGCTGTGGAAGAGGGCAGGTTGCCCAAAAGGATCAGTGCTGCGGAAGGAAGTTCTAGTGACGGAAAACGAAAGTGGGATGGAAATCAGGGTAAGGATGCTAACCCTACTCAAGCCCCAGCTCAGCAAAGGAAAACTGACAACAGCAAAGGCACTCAGCAACAGGGTGGCTACCGGGGAAACTACCCTAAGTGCAACAAGTGTAACAGGCACCACAATGGGGCATGCAACAAGGGTCAGTGTCAGCGATGCCACAAGATGGGGCACGAAGCAAAGGATTGTAGAAGTCAGTTCCCGGCAAGGCAGAATCAGCAACAACCCCAACAGCAACAGCAGCAGGGAAACAACAGAGTATGTTTTAAATGCGGGGCAACAGGGCACATGCGAAAGGATTGCCCTGAACTGAATCAGAATCGCAACAACAACCAGGGAGCTGGGAACAATGAGCAGAATAACAATGCTGGAAATGCAAGGGGCAGAGCTTTCGTGATTGGAGCTGGAGAAGCTAGGAACGATCCCAACGTCGTGGCGGGTAAGTTCCTACTTGATGATCGTTATGTTTCTGTGTTATTTGATTCCGGTGCCGATGCCAGTTATGTATCCCTTCGCATTAGTAAGAAACTTAAGCATTCGCCCGCATTATTAAGTTCTAAGCATACCGTCGAGATAGCTAATGGTAAGAACATCGAGGCCACGCACGTGATCCACGACTGCACCCTAGAATTGTCTGGCCATACGTTTAGTATCGATCTTTTCCCTGTCAAACTCGGAAGCTTCGACGTCGTCATTGGTATGGATTGGTTATCCAAACATCGCGCTGAGATCCTCTGTCAAGAGAAAGCAGTTCGTATACCTCGTCGTTCTGGTCAACCCCTCATCGTCAAAGGCAACAAAGGTGGAGAAGTCACAGGCATTATCTCGCTTCTAAAAGCCCAGAAGTGTTTGCAGAAAGGGCACACCGCTATCTTAGCACTCGTCACCAATACTCGCGAAAAGGAAAAGAGGATTGAAGATTTTCCTGTAGTACGCGACTATCCCGAGGTATTTCCTGAGGAACTACCTGGACTCCCACCCCACCGTCAGGTCGAATTCCAAATCGAGCTAGCTCCTGGAGCAGCACCCATAGCTCGTGCACCGTACCGTCTAGCCCCTGCAGAACTGAAGGAACTCTCTACGCAACTACAAGAACTATTGGATAAAGGATTTATCCGTCCTAGTTCATCACCCTGGGGAGCCCCAGTGCTCTTTGTCAAGAAGAAGGACGGCACATTCCGAATGTGCATCGACTATCGTGAGTTGAACAAGGTTACCATCAAGAATCGTTACCCTCTCCCGCGCATCGACGACCTATTCGATCAGTTGCAAGGATCGAGCTACTATTCAAAGATTGACCTGCGATCAGGCTACCATCAGTTGAGGGTACGTGACGAAGACATCTCTAAGACTGCATTCAGGACTCGTTATGGTCATTACGAGTTCCTCGTCATGCCTTTTGGAATGACTAACGCACCTGCAGTGTTCATGGATCTTATGAACCGCGTATGTAAGCCTTACCTCGACAAATTCGTGATTGTGTTTATCGACGACATCTTGATTTATTCAAAAAGTCAAGAAGAGCATGAACAGCACCTACGCCTTATCCTCGAACTCCTTCGCAACGAGCAACTGTACGCCAAATTCTCTAAATGTGACTTCTGGCTTCGGGAAGTCCATTTCCTCGGTCATGTAGTTAATAAGGACGGAATTCATGTCGACCCAGCTAAGATCGAATCGATAAAGAACTGGCCTACGCCTAAGACTCCCACTGAAGTACGCCAATTCTTGGGCTTGGCAGGCTACTACCGCAGATTCATTCAGGGATTCTCCAAGATTGCACAACCTCTCACAACACTCACTCAGAAAGGCGTCGCCTACAAGTGGAATACAGCACAGGAATCTGCCTTTCAGAGGCTTAAGGATAACCTCTGTAGCGCTCCTATTCTCTCGTTGCCTGACGGCACGGACGACTTTGTGGTTTACTGCGATGCGTCTATTCATGGGCTCGGTTGCGTGCTAATGCAACGCGAGAAAGTTATCGCCTACGCCTCTCGACAACTCAAGACGCATGAGAAGAACTACACGACGCACGACTTGGAACTAGGAGCAGTGGTTTTTGCTCTTAAGATATGGAGACATTACCTGTACGGTACCAAGTGCACCATTTACACCGATCACAGAAGTCTCGAGCGTATCTTTAGGCAAAAGGAATTGAACATGCGACAGCGCCGATGGGTCGAACTCTTGAACGACTACGAATGCGCCATCAAATACCATCCGGGCAAGGCCAATGTCGTGGCAGACGCCCTCAGTCGAAAGGACACCGTACCAAAGCGCGTGCGAGCACTGCAACTTACCATCCAGTCTAACCTCCCTACCCAGATTCGAAATGCTCAAGTTGAAGCATTGAAGCCGGAAAACATTAGGGCTGAGTCTCTGCGTGGATCGAGACAGCAAATGGAACAGAAAGAAGATGGTGCTTACTATGTGACAGGACGCATCTGGGTTCCACTCCTTGGAGATTTACGCGAACTCGTGATGGACGAAGCCCACAAGTCCCGCTACTCAGTACATCCTGGTTCGGACAAGATGTACCATGATTTAAAGACTACCTACTGGTGGCCTGGTATGAAGGCCCACATAGCAACATACGTCAGCAAATGTTTGACTTGCGCGAGAGTCAAGACAGAATACCAGAAGCCAGCAGGTCTACTCCAACAACCAGAAATCCCGAAATGGAAATGGGAGCAAATTTCCATGGATTTTGTTACAGGGTTACCTAGATCTCAACGAGGAAATGATGCTATTTGGGTAATCGTAGATCGATTGACCAAGTCCGCGCACTTTCTGGCTATTAAGGAAACAGACAAGTTTTCTACCCTGGCGGAGATTTACTTAAAGGAAGTAGTTTCGAGGCACGGAGTGCCAACCTCGATTATTTCCGACCGAGACGCTCGATTTACTTCGGAATTGTGGCAAGCTATGCACAAATGCTTTGGCTCACGTTTGGATATGAGCACTGCTTATCACCCGCAAACGGATGGACAGTCCGAACGCACCATCCAAACTCTAGAAGACATGCTTAGAGCGTGTGTGATCGACTTTGGCAAGAACTGGGAGAAGCATCTACCGTTAGTAGAGTTCTCATACAACAACAGCTACCACACTAGTATTCAGGCAGCACCTTTTGAGGCATTGTACGGTCGTAAATGCCGGTCACCTCTCTGCTGGGCAGAAATCGGTGATAGTCAAATCACGGGCCCAGAGATGGTGGTAGATACAACGGAAAAGATTGCCCAGATCAGACAACGCATGGCGGCAGCTCGTGACCGTCAGAAGAGCTACGCTGATAAGCGTAGGAAACCATTGGAATTCCAGGTCGGTGACCGGGTTCTACTTAAAGTCTCACCCTGGAAGGGTGTGGTTCGCTTTGGTAAACGGGGCAAGCTTAATCCGCGATATATCGGACCATTCGAAATTACCGAGAAGATCGGTAAGGTTGCTTATAGATTGAACCTGCCTGAAGAACTGAGTGCGGTACATAACGTTTTCCACGTATCTAACCTGAAGAAGTGTTTGTCGGATGAAACACTTGTGATTCCTTTTAAGGAACTGACGATTGACGAACAGCTACACTTTACTGAGGAACCAATCGAGATCACGGATCGAGTGATCAAAACCCTCAAACGTAGCCAGATACCTCTTGTACGAGTTCGTTGGAACTCGCGGCGTGGCCCAGAGTATACCTGGGAGCGGGAAGACCAGATGAAGCACAAGTATCCCCAGTTGTTCCCTAGCGAAAACCCCAGCACTGAAGCTACGAACGAATTTCGGGACGAAATTCCAAACTAACGGGGGGATGATGTGACACCCCGTTGAAACGCTTTCACTTACACTAGCTTGACAGTGGCTGCCTTAACTTTCGGGACGAAAGTTCCTAAAACTTGGGGATAATGTGACACTTCGGACTTTCCCGAACAATCCTTCGATGTAACTTACGTGTGTATATTTATTAAATGAAAACCCGTGAACTTTCGTGTTACATGTTATGTGTATCTACGTGTTGGTGTATTTAGATATGTATGTATATATGTGTGCGTGTAATACATATGAGCCGAAACCACAAGCAACCCGACTCGAGACCACGGTCTCGAGTGAACATTAGTAATGGGCCGGCTAGGCCTTGGCCTTGTAGGGAATTGAACCCAACCCGGAAACCCCCTAAGCCCATTCGGAACCTTATATAAACCAACCCACCCCTCCCTTATCCATTTTTACAACACTCACTACACTCTAACACCCTCCTCTCATCTCTCTCACTAAAACCCTAAAACCCTAAGCAACCAAGATCACCTCTTCTCATCTCCTTCTTCTCGGATCAAATCGGTGACCACTAGGAGCTCTCGGATCAACACACACACCCGTTAGAAGTTTCATACTCACCCTTGAACCTCACCAACCGGTTAGTGTCTTTAAAATATTTGTTGATTGTTAGATGATAGCATGAAGGACATAATTTAGCTAGTGTAGTTGTATACTTGGTGATGTGGTTTTGTGTGTAAAATGAATAATCGGCTAACATGTTTCTAGTTTCGGATAAGTTGCTAATGTGTTCATGACATTTTTGTGGCTAAAAATGACGCAAACCATTGATGTATGATGCTCATGAAAATCGGTTTGCATATGTGTGACACCATATGAATCGGTTTGGTTTAGAGTTGATTCTTAGGATTTTCATGATAAAATGTTGTTTTGATAACTTGTTTGTGTGTTTTGATGTTGTCCGAGAAATATAAGATTTTGGTTAGTGGGTTTTATGCATAGTATTTGGGTTAATGATGATGAGTGTTGTTGAATGTTGCTTGAATAATGATGAACAAGATGAATGTCTCATGAATATTTGAAAATGCCTTGTTTGATCCATTTTAGACAAAGGTTAGACAAGAAAACATGTTTTAGTGGCATAGTACAACCTGATTTCATGAAATTGCAATATCATTGGATAGTACACTGCAGGTTCTAGAAGTATGCCATGCACGTTATCACAGTTGCGAGTCGCAACCTTTGGTTGCTACTCGAAACCACGCGTGACCAGTCGAAACCTCCCAGTTGCGAGTCGCAATCAGCACGCATCAAACCTGGTTGCGAGTCGCAACCAAACCTGCTAAGTCGCAATCTCCGGTTACGAGTCGTAACCAAATCGTGACGGACCGAGACCGCAGTTGCGAGTCGCAACCTCGGTTGCGAGTCGCAACCACCTTAGTTTCGACTGGGCTGTTTTATGTTATTGGGCCTTGACTGTTTGTCTTGTTGTTTTGGGCTTCAACTGTTGGGCCTCCTATTGACTGGACTTCATTCTGATCTGCTACTGTATGTACATATGTTACTGTTTGTAGTTCTGCCTGTTAACTGTTTGTATACGTGCATGCTATACGTGTTTACTTGTACCCGACTTGACCCATATTTGGTAACCATGCTAGGACGTGGTGACCAACATACTTAACCAAGTAACGTATCATACCGAGCAACCCAAGGTGAGTTCACAACTTAAAAGCATGCGTCCCGGTGGTTTGGGACACGAGACTAAAACAACCCTATCCCCTTGTAAAGGGGATACCGTCTACACTCCTTCCCTAGTTATTGGGAAACAACTTACTTTATCTTCCCTTGTATTGGGAAACCTTTTTTAGTTAATTACTGTTTATACGGATTGCAACTAACGGCACTAAACGCAACTCTATCACTCAAGTCCCTACTACATAATACCGATTAGTCGCCGGTGCCAGGCGAACGGGTTATTAGTTGATAGCGCTATTTAGGTCTTACCAGCCTCACACCGTGCCATGGTATGGGATCGGTCGTGAACTAATGTACTCAGGCATCCGTCAATGATGATAGAACATTGACATCGGGGCATCCTGCGGAAACGCATTCGGTTACCTAGTGTTCGGTATTGGAAAAACAGTTTAGTCGCTAACTTTTGGGGTAGCTCCCCATGGCATGTATAAACGGATAAATTAACTGGTGAAACGAGTTTTGGTAATTAAAACTGGACAACTAGTGAACTCACTCAGCATTATTGTTGACCCCCTTACTGCATGCTTTGCAGGTGGCCAGTGACTGGAGCAGCTGCTTGGGATGTGTAGTGGTCGTCGGCCCGTCTGTTGGACATTTATCATGTCTACCTTTCGAACTTTGTTTAAAACTGTTTACTTATGCTTCCGCTACTTTTTAATCTGAACTTTAAAACTTTAAACTCTGAACTTGATATTTGCTAATCGTACGGTTAGTAAGTATTACTTTAATATTAACCAATGCTTAGTATAATTGGTGGCTGGATCCTGGTCAGTCACGCCCCCGAAGCGGGTGTTATCCGCGGGTGGATTTTGGGGGTGTGACAACATGAATGAGTTTAAGTTCTTAAAACATCTAATTCGTATCCTGAATCAGTTGAAATTTGTATGAAAATTTAAGTGGATCAGTATATCGACAATCTAAGTGAATTGTTTAGTTCTTAATGTGTAATTAAGCTCAACGGTACTTGTAACTTGTCAAAAACTGATATGATCCTCTGTCGCATACTCAAACAAAAATATTATCTGTAAATATGTTTGTACATATTTCTTTACCGCTTTATATTTTCAGAAAATACAAAAAGATTTTGATTTCTGCTTTATTTTCGATAAACCGATGTCTGAATTGCTGAGTTTCAAAATCTAAGTAAGCTGATTGTGTTTCTGAAAATAAAACAAGTTCATTAATTTGAAACTTGAAATTTCTAGAAAAGTTCAAAAACAGTTTGTGATATCTCCAAGGTCATTAATTTGGACTTGGATGATAAACTGTGAGGGAGTTGGATTCTTTAATGCTGCCATATCTGTTGAGTTGATTGATTGGGGAGTAGATTAGAGAATTTGATTAATGGTTTTAAAATGTTGTTACTTATCATTTGTATGAGTGATTGCAGGAAAGAACCAGACTACGATCCCATAAGCAAAGTCTGAGGGGAGTCTGATGACAAGCTGAAAGAGAGCATGAGCTTGTAGCTGGAAAGCTAGGTGTCGATCCCTAAAAGCACGAAAGCTTGACGAGAGGGGGAGCCAGCTGACGATGAAAAGTTATTGTTAGAGCTAGTGTAGAGATCTTGGTGAAAAAGTCAAATAGAGAAAGATTGAAGGTTACTTACATTGTTACAATCTGAACAAGATTGCAAGATGATCAAGACTGAAGAGGTGGCATAACAGAGAAGGGTCACTGAAGACTTCGTCAATATCCGAGGGGGAGTCTGTTAGTGCACTACGTCTATTGACTTCGTCTTGTATCATGTATTAGAATAGGATAGGTTAGAATATCCTGTGCACGAGGTTCGAGATACGAAAAGTGGTGGTTTAGCAAGGAGGTCCGCTTATATGGACATTGTCCATATAAGCAAACCATACAAAGCTCATAGGTTCGCTCATATGGCATAACCACATAAGTGAACCAGCCACACTATATATAGTGCACAAGTTTGTTTCATTTGGAACGGATCTGAAAGTGTAACGAAGTGCTGCCAAATTGCTTCCAGGTTGTAAACTTTGTCAGATCAATAAAGGAAAGCATTATATTTAGTTTGAGCGTCTGATTCACTTATTCCGCCTTTGAATTAGATAAACGACTCTTCTGATCGACTCATTCAGGGTCAACGGCGATCCAACAGGAAGCTGCGTATGCATTGTCATGAGATGAATTGAAAGAGCTGATGTGTAAGAAGTATTCTTCCCGAGCCGAAATTCAGAAGTTGGAAACTGAATTTTGGAATCGAAAGATGGAAGGTCCCAAAGTAGCTGAGTATGTGCAGAGGTTTCATGAACTGTCAAGAGTGGTTCCTTATTTGGTAGAACCAGAGTTCAAGCTGTGACAACTGTCCTCTTTAATCGATGAACAATGCAAAACAATGTTAATTATCAATAAAACAATGTGCTTTGGTGTTATTATATGTGTTTTATGTGTGTATTTGTGTTTGATGAATTTACAATTCGATTCGATTCGATTTCAAGCTTTAAATCGCTTTCTGGAGGGTTATACGCAAACTGGTGCGTAAACGCAATCAGTTAAACACGACAAACACTCCGGGATAGTGAAATAGGCTTAACATACCTTAAATAACCTTCACATAACTTAGAAATAAGTTTTAGATGGTTTGGTGTGTCGAAAACTAGTTTGTTCGATCGCAGGGACTATTTGTGTCAAACTGTGAAACTATACCGATTTGTATAGTAACGAACATTCCGGAACTTGATCATAAGTTAAATATGCCCTAAATATCCTTTACATAGCTTAGAAATAGTCTTTGAGGTGTTTGGTGCGCAAAAATAAACTTATTGGTCATTCAGGGACTAAAAGCGTCAAAAAGTGCATAAGTTTGCATTTTCGCACATATCTTACGTTCCGAATATATCAGGACATCCAAAAATTTATGTAATCATTAAAATATTTTATTTTAGTGATTGGCATGAAAAAATTCCATTCGTCGCTTAATTTGGATCGTTTTTGCGTCCGTTACGACTTCCGTCGAAATTAACCGAACAACGCGATCGTACGACCAAACGAACCGACATCCGAGATTTTTTGAGCATGTTTTGAGTTCCCAATACCTTAACATCATTTTAGAGCCTTGAAATGAGGATAACGGGGCTTAAACGTGTCAAAAATGGGCCGAAATGCATGTTTTGAAAGTTCAGGGGCTAAAATTGTCATTCTGCCAAAGATGGCCCAAGCGGCCCGCGTGAGCCTAGCAATATCCTTACACGGCCTGTGTCAGTGTTGCAGACAGAAACATTGAATCTGGTTATTTAGCTCGTTTTTGATGGTTTTGATCAATGGTTTTCAATGCTATGGGCTGGTTTGTGTGGAGAACAAGTCCCCCAATCAGTCCTTAACACTTGTATGGCCTAGATCATTCCCTCTTCTCTAAGAAATGATCCTAACAGTTTTGCGAAAATTATATATAGCATGGCCTTCATTCCATTTTCTGCACATTTGGTCTGAGATTTCTCTAAGTGGTTGTGATTATTCACTACCTACCTGAGAATACTTGGAACCAAATCTATTTGGACCCTTTGTAAGTCCTCTTTCGTTCTTTTATCGCTTTCTAGCTTAAAAGTCAAACAATGTTTGACTTTCAGCTTTGACCACGAGATGGTCAATGAGAAGTTCGTTTGAACTTCGCAACGTGAGCGTAATCACGATGGTTATAGTCCCTTGTGACTATACCTACTGATTACCACATTGACTAGGCATAGTGACGAGTCGTAGTTTCGGTCAAAATGCGCATTTAAGTGTATTTTGCAACCAAACTACTCTTGGTATCAAAACACTTTGTTTTGATATCAAAACCTGTTTTTTCTAACTTAGTTAAGCATGTTTTAAAATGCTTAGCTCGTCACTCTTAGTTTAGTGCTTGTTTAGAGTCGTAAGTCAAGCGGTCTAAACCACCGCTTAGACTTTCGAACTCGACCCGTTTGGTCGATCTTTAGGATCCGACCAAGCATGATTAGTGACCATAGTTGCATAGGGAATAACCTTTCGAGGTTATACCTTGTGGTCACCTAGTTTAAGTAGTTGTATGATAGGTATATTATATGCCTTAGGTAAATTACCAAAATGCCCTTTTCATGCATAATTGGACTTTAAGCATATGTAATCTAACTTTTGTCACCTAAACTGATTATGCAACCTATTTAAACATGTTTAGGCATATAATACTTGTCATAGGACTAGTTAGACATCTCGAACAGGCGTGTAACGCGAACGACGCGTTAAAGTAGCGTAAGCTACCTAAACGGGTCGTAACGGGTCGAAAGCACTTAGGTTAGGTTTCAATTTAGGATGTAGGCTTTGTTAAACCATATCACATGAGTTCCAACACTCATTTGGTTTACAAGACCTCATTCTGTCCTATCTCCCGATTTAGGCGTCTATTATTTGACTAGTGGTTCGATTATTAGGTGCTGCTTGAGTTTCCTTGGTTTGATTGAGCTTGTTGTGTTCTTTAAATTGAGGATACTTTGCACTTCAATGTGAGTACATAGTTCCCCTATTTTACTATTTTCAATTGTTTTGGGGTGATTCATATGTACAAAACGATTTCAAGGTTTAAATGATGATTTCAAAAACGATTAAGATGGTTTATACAAAACTAATAACGATTTCAATAAAGTGAACGAAACTTGTTGGTTGTAGTTACATAACAAATGACATTCATTAGCATTGATCAAGCCGACCAGTATTAGGTTATGGTACCATAGGATCTGACAAATCTCGTTATCAGACTACAACCATGGTTATGTGTGGGGGTTATGTAGGTAACGACCGAATCTGTGATTGTTAACTTACCCTTTGGTGGTTTGTTAATACGAGAAATGAAGTAGACGAGTCACAAAGGTTTGAATGTTATTAGCGAGACGACCAAAAGTAGTTTCACTATTAAAACGAATACGATTTTGGGACGAGTTAAACGATTTGAGACGACTTAAACGAGATAAACGATTTGGATAAACGATTGGTTTTGGGTAGTGATTAGATAATGGGATGGGTGTAGCATGATATAAGCATGGTAGATACGCCGCTGGTACATCTTATATATAAGTGCTTCTATCATATTACATTGCGTGTCGTTATTTAGTTCGCTTGGGAAAAACGATTTGAAACGATGTCACACAACGAGGTTTTTGAAACGATATAAACCATGCGAGTTTTATTAACGAGTTTTTACGAAATGTTTACGAGTTGGTTTATTAAAAAAAACATTTTGGGTTAAGAATCATGGCTACGAGATTTTTATAAACTATAATCAATTCGATTTGAGTTGGTTAATTATGTTGCAATACACTTTTCAAAACGAGGTTTGTACTTTTGACTCTTGTAGTCTAACGAGGTACTGCAGCATATAAACGAGCCATGAATCCAATACTCTCATAAAACCTATGTACTCGCCAGCATTTCTTTGCTGACTTTATTTTTACATATGTTTCAGGTGGTATTGCTTGATGTTGCTTGCTAGGATGCTTGTGTCACATAGGACCTGGACGAGGCCTTAGTGACTTAAAAACAGTTATAAACAATGTGTAGTTTGTTGTTTTGGTTTAAAGACAATGTACATTACATAATAATTCAATAAAACGAAACATTTGGTTACCATGGTTGTGGAACAATAATTCTGTTACAACACTCCCCGACGTTTCCGCCACGGTTTGTTGTTTTAACGTGGTCGGGGTGTGACACAAGCGGGTTGAACGTTTCATCTGGGGATTGGCACCCCAGATACTCAGCATGGTAATTGCCTCCAAGCCGCCAACAATTACTGAGGCAATCGACCTGAGTGTGGCACTCACTGAAGAAGCAATCAGGTTAGGCAAGTTCTCGATTTCTAAGCAAAAGAAAAAGGAGACTCATGTAGAGTCGTCTAGAGAAAACAAAAGGAAGTTTTCGAATTTTAAGAAGGGTACCCAAGGAAACAACAACAGTGCTAGCAAACGAAGAGATGCTAACCCACCAGCCAAGGTCAGGACTGGTGCTGTGAATGCTGAGAACAAAGGGAAAGGATATATGGGCACTCTGCCCAAGTGTGATGTATGTCAGTTTCATCATGCCGGCCAGTGCAGGTTTACGAATTGTGGTAATTGTGGAAAGAATGGTCCTTCGAAGGAAACGTGCTGGGTTGGAACTGGTCGCGGAAATGGTGGTCAAGGCGGAAATGAAAATGGTAATGGTAACCGCGGTGGAAGTGGTTATGGGAATAGAAATCAGGGAGGTAATGGAAACCGGAATGGAAATGGAAACTAGGCGGGAAATGGAAACCGCGGAGGAAATAATAACAACAACCAAGAAGGACGCAAACATAACAACAATCAGGGTGGTACTAGGAACGGTCAAGGTTGCTTTGGTTACGGTGATGTGGGGCACTTCAAGCGGGATTGCCCAAAGAACAACCAAGCCCGTGGAAGAGTGTTTAACATTGGAGCTAGGGAAGCTTGACATGATCCGAACGTAGTCACTGGTACGTTCCCTATTAATCAACATTTTGCATCTGTGCTATTTGATACCGGTGCCGACTATAGCTTCGTATCCCTAGAGTTTAAGAATATACTTGGTTTAGTTGCGAGTAAGTTAGATAACCCGTACTCGATAGAACTACCTAATGGGAAGATAGTGGAAGCCAACGAAGTGATTAGAGGTTGTGTGATAGAGCTTGGAAAGCATTAGTTTTTGATAGATCTTCTGCCAGTTGAGTTGGGAAGCTTCGACGTAGTAGTTGGGATGGATTGGCTATCAACTAATCGAGCTGGATTGTTTGCCATGAGAAGATTATCCGCATCCCGATGGCGAATGAAGAAACTATCGTGATTCATGGGGAGAAGCAGGATATGCCTCTATGGATTATTAGTTTTTTGAAGGCACAAAAGTCTTTGCGTAAAGGATGTATTGCCTTCTTAGCTCATGTCGTGGACAAAGAAGCCGAAGAACCGAAGATCGAAGATATCCCTGTGGTAAGGGAATATCCGGAAGTCTTTCCCGAAGACTTGCCAGGATTACCTCCTCAACGACAAGTCGAGTTCCACATTGACTTGGTTCCAGGCGCTGCGCCTGTAGCCAAGGCACCTTATCGACTTGCGCCTTCATAGATGCAAGAGTTGTCAGCGCAGCTTCAGGAGTTGTTAGATAAGGGATTTATAAGGCCAAACTTCTTGCCTTGGGGAGGTCCAGTACTGTTCGTCAAGAAGAAGGACGGTAGTTTTCGTATGTGTATCGACTACCGAGATCTAAACAAGTTAACCATCAAGAATCGGTATCCCTTGCCGAGGATTGATGATTTATTCGATCAACTTCAGGAATCAAGTTACTATTCCAAGATCGATCTTCGATCAGGTTATCACCAGCTGCGGATTCAGGAAGAAAGTATACCGAAGACTGCCTTCAGAACTTGTTATGGACATTACGAGTTTCTAGTGATGTCGTTTGGGTTGACTAATGCACCGGCTGTGTTTATGGATTTGATGAATCGGGTTTGCAAGCCATATCTCGATAAATTCGTGATTGTGTTTATCGATGATATTTTAATCTATTTGCGGACAAAGGAAGACCATGAGCAGCACCTCAGAGCCATCTTAGAGCTGCTAAAGAAGGAGAAGCTCTATGCTAAGTTCTCGAAGTGCAAGTTTTGGATACGCGAAGTGCAGTTGCTTGGTCACGTGGTGAATGAGAATGGAATTCATGTGGATCCCACCAAGATTGAGGCGATTAAGAATTGGGAAACTCCGAAGACGCCAACCGAGATCCGACAGTTTCTGGCTTTAGCAGGGTATTATCGCAGATTCATTGAGGATACCTCCAAGATCGCTCAACCGTTGACCTCCCTTACTCAAAAGGATAAGAAGTACGAATGGGGAGACAAACAAGAAGAAGCTTTTCAGGTGCTTAAGAATAAGCTTTGCGATGCACCTATATTATCCCTACCCGAAGGCACCGACAACTTCGTGGTATACTGCGACGCCTCGCGTCAGGGATTGGGCTGTGTGCTAATGCAGCGACAAAAGTTTATCGCTTATGTTTCGTTCCAATTAAAGGTCCATGAGAAGAACTACACCACGCATGATTTGGAGTTAGGCGCAGTGGTGTTTGCTTTGATGATTTGGCGACATTATCTATATGGCACTTGATGTACTATCTTTAGGGATCACAAGAGCCTTCAGCACATATTCGATCAGAAAGAGCTTAATATGAGACAGAGACGTTGGGTTGAGTTGTTAAATGATTATGATTGAGAAATCAAGTATCATCCAGGAAAGGCGAATGTGGTGGCAGACGCCTTAAGTCAAAAGGAAAGGATCAAGCCCATAAGGGTTAGGGCTTTAGAGATGATTATTCAGACAGATCTCTCGTTGCGTATTCATGCTGCACAAAGAGAAGCTCTTAAGAAGGAGAACCTTAAGGATGAATATCTCCGAGGAATGGAAAAGAAATTGGTACCCAACAAGGAAGAAACCTTGTATTTTATGGGACGTATTTGGGTTCCGCTTTTTGGTGGCCTTAGAGAGGTTATTTTCAATGAAGCTTATAAATCGAGGTACTCGATCCATCCAGGATCGCACAAGATGTACCAAGATTTGAAAGATTACTATTGGTGGTCAAAGCTTAAAGGTGATGTTGCTACTTATGTTGGGAAGTGCTTAACTTGTGCCAAGGTGAAGGCTGAGTATCAGAAGCCTTCAGGTCTTCTGCAATAGCCAGAAATACCCATGTGGAAATGGGAGCAGATTTCAATGGACATCATCACAAAGTTGCCCAGAACTCCCGTAGGTCATGATATTTGGGTAATCGTGGACCGATTGACAAAGTCTGTGCATTTCTTGCCGATCAGAGAAAGGGATAAGACTGGTAAGCTAGCTGAGCTTTACCTAAGGGAGATAGTAGCACGTCATGGAGTGCCTATCTCGATTATATCGGATAGAGATGGACGGTTTGTGTCAAGGATTTGGCAATCCTTTCAAGAAGCTTTTGGTTCTCAGTTGAATCTGAGTACAACTTTTCACCCACAGACGGACGGACAAAGCGAGAGAACGATTCAGACACTTGAGGATATGTTGTGTGCTTGTGTAATGGATTTAGGTGGCAGAAGAGTTATGCGGACCAAAGACGGAAACCCTTGGAATTTGAAGTGGGTGACATGGTGTTGTTAAAAGTCTCACCTTGGAAAGGTGTGGCACGCTTTGGGAAGCGTGGTAAGTTAAACCCACGTTATATCGGGCCGTTCAGAATTTTGGAAAGGGTTGGTTCTGTGACAACCCTCACCAAATCAGGTATCCGTACGACTTAATTAATATCTAATTACTGCTTAATTTCTGTGCTTGCTTGAAAATGTGAATAAACTGCTACTTGAATTCTGATATACTTACTTGCATCATACTTTATTTATTGTCACTCCGTTTTTTTTTTACATACTGAACTCTAGTGACAACCTTGATGCACAAAAGCACAGTAGCACTATGAACGGATAACCTATTAAACATGCTGATGTAGCCAGCATCAGGCAGACACTGCCTCTAAGGCCTGTATGAGCCAGAGATATTTTACTACACTAGAAGAGAGTGTAGGGATATAAGGGTTGTAGAACTGCGTCACTAGGAATAAGTTACAGTGACCGGATGTGCCTAAAACGTACTCTAAGTACAAAATTCAGCATTTTAACTAAAAGTTCAGCTTTTAGCTAACTAATAAAGTGCCAAAACATGAGAAAAATATCACTAGACACTTTCCAAAGTGTCGGGAATAAGTTGTGTCACCAAAAATAGTATTAACGACACTTTAAAGCTTTGTTAAGCACTTTAAATGGATCACTATCCAACCGAACAACCGGACTTTATCCGGAACATAAAAATATTGCCAACAACGTTGTTTCTCTTTTTCTGAGCCAGTTAGGATCCCCGGATACCCTAACATCCGTTATAATGCATAACACGCTAGTAACCGAGTTAACCTCCACTTAACTTAACTAATACCTAACTATTAGTTGGAAATGAACTAGGATACCCCCCCCCAACCGAATCGGTCACATTGTGACCACCCCATGTACTTGCATGATTATTTTATTCACACTTGCCTAATATCTTGGAGACATAGGAACTCTTGGATAATAATCATGATTTTGCCTATAAGTAACTAAGCATAATCCACCATAACATTCACACTCACAAACTCAACTTCATCACTCTCTCTCCCTCTCCAAAGCTTTCGGCCGAACACCCCCTTCACCATCCATCCATCTTTCGATTTCCATCAAGCTATTCCAAGTAACTACAAGTGTCAAGGATCTCACACAAAGGAGCTCGGTGCATTCGGAACGTGAAGGACCTCTTCTCATTGCTTTTATCCACTCATTCTTCGACTAGAATCTTCCCTAGCCTCGAGCTAGTAGTAAGTTGCTATAAACACACTCTTAATCTATTTTAAAGTGGTTAAAACGAAATATGACGGATAAAACTCATGAACATACAAGATGATGTGTTAAAAGTCTACTAAAATGTTAAAGTAGTTGGTTAAAAGCACAAGGGTTGTGTAAATCTTGTAAGATTTGTTTTGTGTAACTATTTAGAGCCGATCTATGTTGTGGTAGCTCGGATCATCGTCTAACCCGGATTGGTCATGATCATGGACCATGACATAGAGTATGTTGAAGTGTACAAAGGGTTAAATGATGAAACTCTACCACACACTAAACATGAACTTGTGTAAAATCGATTTTACTTACGAAATAGTGTTCAAAACTAGTAGATCTACGGATCTACAAGCGGTATTTTCAAAGGACCAAGTGTCAAAGAAATCATATTTTCTAAAACCGGATCTTACATGAACAAGAATGATTTTTAAACACACAAGTATGTAAACACTTGTGTAACACTAAGTTTCGACAAGGAACTAGTTTTGTCAAATTTTACAAGAAGTTGTAAAGATGGAATTCCTTTAAAAACGAGGCTTTTACGAAACCGGATTGATTTATACAAAGATCCACTAAAAGTAATGAGATTTACTTCATATTCCGGACAAACCACAAGTTCGTGTAATTTTTGCGATTTACATATATGTTGACTAGTTTGGTGGTTTGGAAATTGCTTTGGTTGAATGAGAAAATTGTTGATTTGAATTTTAAAAGAAAATGATACGCTTGAAAGCGTGGCCACCTCCAGTTACAGGGGAAACTCTGGAGAAATTTTTCAAAAAACCTAACACTTAGAAATATTTTCATTACAAGTGTTAGAAATACATTTTAGACTTGTTTTCAAAATGTAAATTTCGTCACGACTTTATTTACAAAATATCGGAGGTGGGATTTCACAAAATAAAACTTGATAAATATATATTTAGTATATATTTTCATAACAACACTTGTGTGAATTTTTGTGATTATTGGTGAACTATATAAATATTATTTTTAGGGTAAAAATAATATTACCGATTGTTAACGCTTCCAAAATATTACGAACGCCTCTACAATAAATATTTAAGTTACAATGGTATAGTTAATACCACCCGACCTTTAAAACGTAACTTACGCATTTTAAGAAAATATGCATGAACGCGTATTTTGTCAAAGTATTATTTTGGGAAAATTATATGTATTAAAATATAATATTTTGAGAAAAATATTTATATTTTGGAGTTAGAAATAAAATATATATTAGGTGAGACTTAATAATATATTTCGAAGTTATACGAACGCACATGTATTAAATCCCCCATCCTTGGGAAGGAAAATAAATTACCAAGTATTTACAAAATGTAAACACGACATAGTTGTCTAACCATTTCCCAAAAACTTAAACCATAAAGCTAAGGTACAGCCATCCGTCTAATAGAGTTAGTACGTGTAGGTCGTCGCACAGCTGCTTGATCAGGAGATATACTTGGTAGAGACGCACCACTGTGAGTTCATGTCCCCCTTTTCTCTTAACTGTTTTCAGTTTTCTAAACTGCGGGGGTGAAATACATGTTACTTTGATTACGAATACTTTATACATGGTATGGTTAGCGTAAGGAGGGTTATTATTTAGATCATGTGAATGGGTAGGCGGAAACTTGAGGCCATTAATCCTCAGTGTAGGACCGAGGGGCAGGAGCGGTAGATCTATCTGGGTGTAGCGAGCCCAGCCCCAGGCCCAGCATAACGGACCTCGGGGTGACTTTGTACCCAACGTATAAATCTGCTAGGTTTGAGTCTTCCTACTTGCACTTCACACATATCAATGGCCTTGCAAACCATTGGTGATCTCTTTTTCCTTATTTGCTACATACCAGGATTTTTATACTTACAAAGGTTTTACTTACTCACTTTCACATGAACTCGCTCAACATTATTTGTTGATTTTTCCAACTTACATGTATTTCAGGGAATTAAAGATCTGGCGCGGTATGTCATGTTTTCCCGCTGCATATGGGTTACGAGGTCATCCGAGTTTAAGGGATGTGACTTTTTCCTGGACGAGTCACAGTTCTTAAACTGTGTTTATTTCTTGTTGATGTTGTGTCTTTTGAACACTGTTTATGTTGTTAGGATGTAATTTCTGTTAAGCTAATGTTGTGGTTCTTTACTTTTCAAACTTAATTTAATGGATGATCTTGCATGTTTTATTATCATATAGCTTTGTTATGATTAAGCTATGGTATTAAGAAGTCACACCAAAATTAACCACGCTTCCGCAAAGCCAGGGCGTGACAGCTTGGTATCAGAGCTCTGATCATAGCGAACTAGGATTCCTTCTCGAGTCTAGACTATGATCACTAGGGCTCTCACGAAAACATTTTTACTGCATACCACTTAAGTCCAGATCCAAAACGCTTTTATAAACAAATGTTGAGCATATTTTATTTATTATTTTTAGGCTCAGTCTGGGAGGCTGAGGCTCGGTCTGGGAGGCCGAGGCTCGGTTTGGGAGACCGAGGTAGTTGGCTAGTGGGACTAGGGAGTCAGTCTGAGAGGCTGGAGAATTGGCTAGTGGGACTAGGAAGAGCAGTCTGAGAGGCTGGGAGAATTTGGCTAGTGGGACTAGGAAAGAGCAGTCTGAGAGGCTGGGAGAATTTGGCTAGCGGGACTACGAAGATCAGTCTGGGAGGCTGGGAGGCTAGTGGGACTAGGAGAACTATTTGATTGCTTAATTGGTGACTAATGTGTTTATTTGACTATGTGACTGATTATTTGTGCATGTGTGTGTTTGCGTTACAAGACGGCATGGCCTCCTCTTCAGATACTGAAGTGACGGACACCTTGGATCCTTTAGCAATCGTGTCGGGCGATGAGATTATGACAGAAAGTGAGGTACACACTTCGGATACCACCAGCACGGATGAGGATGATTTCCAGCTCTTCTCGCTACCCGGTGCTGCCGCCGAGCTCGCTGATGGCCCTTTGGCCGGGGACATACCACTCGTAGAGATCCCAGCCCCCATACCTTTGGCCGTTTATCCTGCTTACGAAATACTTCTCGACGCTGACGCTGATGACGACGTCGATCTGTTTGATGACGAGCCCCTAGAGGATGATGTTCAGGGCGAGGCCCTTCTAGCTTCTGGTGATCTTTTGTTGCTCGCAGATGCTCCCGCTGAGGAGTCACCTGCTCACTCACCCGTCCCGGACTCTTTCGAGTCTATGGCCTCCGTACCATCACACACTCAGAGTGCGCAGCACTTTTCTCACGGTTCAGATCCTGATAGGGCATCCTCTGTAGCCCCTGCCCCTAGCTTTGCTTTCGATCACGATGTTGAGGAGGATTCCGATCCTGTCTTTCCTCCAGGATTCGACCCAGATCAGGAGATCGAGTTTATACCACTGGATCAGCCTATGGAGGACCCGGTTGACCCAGTTGGCCCAGTTGATCCCATTGACCATGCATTTGATTTGAGATGGCGTTCGATGACCCCGAGCCTGCCGTAGCCCCCGAGCCAGTAGTTGGCCCAGACCCCGTATTCGAGCATGACCCTATTCATGCTGATGTACCCGCTGTTGATCCTTGATTGATGATGTACCTATCGATGACCATCCTATTGTTGCTCCACTGTTGGAGGATGAGCATGCTGTTAATGCCCATGTTGATGCCCCTCACATTGCTGATATTCCTGCTGATCCTGTTATTGCCCCTTTTCCTGACCCTGTGCCTGTACAGTTCAATCATGCGCCTCTTACGACCCAAGTTGATCCTCGATACGCGCACACCCGAAGTGGGTGGATAGTCGATGACAATGGTTACCCACCTTTCGAGTTTCATGTGACTCCTGCTTCAGCCCCTGTTCCAGTTCCTATGGATGCACCTTGTTTCCCACACTCACCACTGATACTCACCACACCGTTACATGACCCGGAGCCTGCACTTGAGCCAGCTACTACACCATTTGAGACGGCTTGATATTGCGCCTGCTGAACCTACACCTATACGTGATCACGATCCTGTTTCTTTTTAGTCTGCCAGACGTTGCACCCCTTATACCTACCTACATCAGGCAACCCCCCCTCATTTGTGGAAAGGTTCGTTTTTCCCTTGTGCAGATCGACGCCCGTTGCGCCATCATGCCTAACGCTTTCTGTCAGGATATACCCACGCCTAGTAGGGATGCTCCAGGCTGCACCGCTTGCTACATTCACCTCTACAACGCTCGATAAGCCGATTTGATGGTCCCTATAAACGCACTATGCTAACTATAAACCCTTACCATTTCTCGCATTATGAAAAACACACACAGGATAAGTTGCTCCAGTAACATCAACTGCAGTTAAGGATAGGAGTCGCGGAACGTTGAAGCTTGAGCTGACACCACAAAGGGCAACTTCAAATACAAAACATTACATAACCAAAAACATGAGTTAAGTGTCTACATCGCAAGACAGCATAATGTCTGAAAATTTTAAGTAAAACACCACGTCCTCCACCAGCATGCCTTGATCCGCCACGTACATCAGGATCCCTTTTATGCCCTTAACCTCTGATATTCCACTATCCCCAGGATTTTTGATGATCATTCCTTTTACCATTAAGCGACAAATCAGTTGATTACTTCGAGGAATATACAAACTCGCGGAGGAATTCAAGCATGTCGACAGTTTACTTTTCTTTCCTCCCCCACCTTAGTCACCAGAAATGTTGGTGTCTGGATAACGCAGATTGCGTTGTGATTGGGTAGAGACCCCAAGATGGTGGAAATTTGTGAAGACCACGTCTGACTACGTAATTTAGATATGCGGATATACTTGTTGGGCAAGGGTAGGGAGACCCGGTGACCCTGATAATGTGATACATTCTGTAAGACAATGAAGTTGTAGCCGGAAAACGATGGGAACCAATTGTCATTAAGCATGCACCAAAACATTGTGGCCAATAACCAACGAAAGCTCAGCCGCCATGTCATTGCTAAGTGCGATCAGTAACGCTTATGTGCGTACGAAAATTTTAAATACTACGTGTTTACTTGCTATACTTTCATTAAACGAAACCCTCAAATTACGTGCGAATGTTATGATTTTGATGCAATGTGCTTACCCGTTTAATGAAAACCTAATCATAAGACGTGATACCAATATAACAGGAATGTGCTATGACTGAGAAACACGTGTTTGTTTGATATACTTTCGGTAAACATGATTCCAATTACTTGCTTGATAAATTACGTGATGTGTAATATGATGACTTAAATATGTGAGATACATGTGTTCCAAACGACTATTTATGTTCCCTGAATAGAAGAGACCTAACTAACATGAACTTCTTCCTAGAAGATGTCGCATCAAGAGACCACCCGACTGACTGAGGCAGAATGGTTAGCGCACGCCTCTCGAGTCAGAGCTCAGCACGAGGTTCTTCGCTACAAACATGGCGAAGGTGCTTCAGGGAGAAACCTACCTAACGGTAATGTTTAAGTCACCTAAGACACATTACGACACGTTTGGAAAGTCCCCAAAGTGCCTCGCTAATACCTTTTGTGATGATGAATTCTTGGATACAGGTTGTACCTACCAGCATTTCCTAGAATGCAACCCTCTGAATTTCGGTGGCACGGGAGGTGCCATAGCATTTGTAAAATGGGCTGAGAATGTGGATGTCGTTGTGCAAATGAGTGGTTGCACGCCAGAGCAGCAAGTCCCGTACGTTTCCGGATTGCTACAAGATGGAGCTCTATTATGGTGGGACCGTAAGGTTCGAGAATTGGGCAGGGCTGTAGCATATGCGATATCATGGAGCGACCTGAAAGAAATAATGCGAGAATATTATTCTCAGAAGGATATCCAAGGGCTGGAACTAGAGTTCTGGGAGCTACAGAAGGAAGGTCCAGATGTGGTGAAGCACGTGCGAAGTCTTTACGATTTGTTGCGAGTCATTCCGTACCTAGTGGAACCCGAGTTGAAGAGAATGGAGCAATCCATTTGGGAACTGACACCTCAAGCCTTGAGCTTGATGATGGTATCAACGCCACCATCACCTGTGATTGCCCATGTGATAGGACTGGATCTCACCAAGGAAGCACTTAGGCTGGTGAAACTTTCGATCCCAGACGAGAAAAAGGAAACACCAGTGGAGACATCTGGGAGGAACAAAAGGAAGCTCGGTGAATTTCAGGGAGGTGATCAGGCAAATGAAAAGAATAAGGCCAAAAAGGGAAAGATGTACCTGGGTAATCTACCTAAGTGTGAAGTATGCCAGCACCATCATAACGGGAAGTGCGGTAATAGAAAGTGTGATAACTGTGGCAAAAGGGGACACGACAGGGAAACGTGTTGGCAGGAGACGAAAAGAGGAAAGGAAGGTTGTAACTGCGGTGGTATAGGGCACCTTGGGAAGGATTGCCCAAGGGAGATTAACCAAGACCATGAAGGAGCACCCAACACCGGAGCTAGTGAAGCATGCCAGGATCCAGATATGGTCGCTGGTACGTTCCTTATCGACCCAAAAATTTTGCATCCACGTTATTTGATAACAGTGCCGACCATAGCTTCGCATCTCTTGAAATTAGGAATCTACTTAGTTTAGTAGAGAGTAAGTTAGACGACCCACTCGTAATGAGGCTGGTTAGTAAACGTCCTCGACGTAGTAACTAGGATGAACCCGCGATCGAGCAACCAAGCGGAGAATCGTTATCCGCATCCCGGAGACGAACGACGAAGCAATCATGACTCATGAGGAAAGATACGCCTTTACAAACTACAAATTTCTTGAAGGCATGAAGGATGTTGCATAAAGAATATGTTGTTTCTTGGCCCATGTCGGGGACAGGAGGAGCCGAAGAACTAAAGCACGAAGATCTTCTTATTACAAGGAAATGCCCTAAGGTCTTCCCCGAGGATTTGCCAGTATGTTCTCTCCCACGGCTAATCCCGTTCGCATTAGATAAATTCCCGACGTCGCACCTGCGGTCAATACCCCTCAACGACTTACATCTTCGGGAACGCAAGGATTGACAGTGAAGCTTCAGAAGTTGATGGAGAAGGAAGATAACAGACCAAAAATCCGCTGTTGGGAAAACCCCATATCTGCTCGTCAAAAAAAAAAAAAAAAAAAAAAAAAAAAAAAAAAAGAGGGATGATGAGTTTCAAGTAAGCGTCAGCTACCAGGAACCGAACGAGCTAACCCACCAGAGTCAGTGGCTCTTGCTAAAAATTAGCGGACTTCTTACACGACCGACTATGATGACTCAACTACTACTACACGACTGATCGACGATCGAACATCGTCAGCGGAGCAACTCAGGGAATATACCAAGGTATAAATTGTGGGACAATGATTGTGCTTAGACTTAAACAAAATGCTGCTTCCTACACAATGTATAGACCGGATCCACACGAGATGCGGAATCCAGAAAAAGTAGAAGCCTTACATCTAGGAACCATATCTGTCAACTCAGTCAAACATCATTAACTTGACCAACTTGTCATTGCAGTTAACGAATCCGAAAGTACTTAAATTTTCTTCCGTTGAAGTCTTCACTTTCACTTCTAACCAGTAGAAATTTGCATGTCTGCTCCCCTCAAGTAGTTGCATCACGTTGTTTTCCTTCGCTGAGAGCGAACGCACGTTTGCTTCGTATTTTTGGTCACTTCTTCGTTTTAGTAAGAACGCATCGCTTTATTACTTGAAAACCTATATGTAACCCATGCGCCATTTGCTACGCATGCGGCTTCATTTCGAATAAGCGCTTCATGAATGTTCAGATATTACGTTGTCAAATCAAATTACCAGTTTGCGATTCGAATGACCTACATTTTTGTCATTGTTAACTCTTTTGTTATCAAGTCAACACACTTATTGAAACCACCTTCTTGCAAGTTACATGTTTGCTATCATGTCAAGATTTCCTTGTTGATATGTACGGTTATTGTTTGGTTACGTTGAAACTAGGTTCAACCACTTGAACTTATCCAGTTCACATGTTTAATTTGAGACGCCATATGATGCATTGAGAGCATCATATTCTAATACCTTGGCACAGATTCTTTTGTTTCGGGTCGTAGTAGACTTATTTGGTCTATGACTCCACTAAATCGTTGATAAATTTCGATACCTTACAGTGATACTTCCACAGAATTGAAGCTTGCGCTTATCTGACTACTCACTTCGTACACGGATTTAATTGATTATTTGACAACTTGCCCTAAATCCGTTTTCTTTATCACAACTAAATCACTCTTAACACACTTACGTGCTGAGTCAAAGGTAAATAAATTCATTTCATATCATGGTGTACCCCCTAACGATTCTCTCGTTACCAATCAAACGCCTTGCAGTACTTAGTTTCATCTTCCGGCTTGTTTCGGTACACCTTCATCTGGTTTCAAACTCGGTGATTTTGTTCAGTCACCGCTATTTTGAATCTTGTCGTTGCGATACCTTGTGGTGTCATTACTAACTTGCAGCCTGTGCTAATCATGGTATACCGTTCCACGCAAAATACATAAACTTTTGTTGACTTGTCATTTAAATATTCCTGATGCAACTACAAATCAAAGCAAGAATACACCAGATTCGTTTGTATTCATTCGGTGTATTCTCGCCGTTCAAAATGTTCCGCGCACTGAACCTTGCCACTCGTCTACTTGGGAGTTGACAGATCACTTTACCATTTCATTTGTGTTGATAATTTCTAAATTTATATAGAGGGTGCTATGTTTCGTGAAAACTTGCTGGGATACTACAATCGATCATTTGAGGAGCTTATTAGTTGAAACTCCTCTCTTATGGACTCCCCTGCTAGCTGGAATACATTAGGCTATACGTAAAGCACGTTTGGTACTTCTAACATCAACTGCTATGAGCACCCACCTTCTTAACCCTAGGGTGCGGATTGTTAAATATTCTTGGACCAACCAAGTGTGAGTAAGGTTTGATTCGGTTTGATGACTATCTACCTCGATGTTAATTATATATATACATGTGTGACGTGACCATAAGGAGTTAAGGTAGTACAAATTTCGAGGACGAAATTTTTCTAACGGGGGGAGAATGTGACAACCCTCACCAAATCAGGTATCCGTACGACTTAATTAATATCTAATTACTGCTAAATTTCTGTGCTTGCTTGAAAATGTGAATAAACTGCTACTTGAATTCTGATACACTTACTTGCATCATACTTTATTTACTATCACTCCATTTTTTTTTACATATTGAACTCTAGTGACAACCTTGATGCACAAAAGCACAGTAGCACTATGAACGGATAACCTATTAAACATACTGATGTAGCCAGCATCAGGCAGACACTGCCTCTAAGGCCTGTATGAGCCAGAGATATTTTACTACACTAGAAGAGAGTGTAGGGATATAAGGGTTGTAGAACTGCGTCACTAGGAATAAGTTACAGTGACCGGATGTGCCTAAAACGTACTCTAAGTACAAAATTCAGCATTTTAACTAAAAATTCAGCTTTTAGCTAACTAATAAAGTGCCAAAACATGAGAAAAATATCACTAGACACTTTCCAAAGTGTCGGGAATAAGTTGTGTCACCAAAAATAGTATTAACGACACTTTAAAGCTTTGTTAAGCACTTTAAACGGATCACTATCCAACCGAACAACCGGACTTTATCCGGAACATAAAAATATTGCCAACAACGTTGTTTCTCTTTTTCTGAGCCAGTTAGGATCCCCGGATACCCTAACATCCGCTATAATGCATAACACGCTAGTAACCGAGTTAACCTCCACTTAACTTAACTAATACCTAACTATTAGTTGGAAATGAACTAGGATACCCCCCCCCCAACTGAATCGGTCACATTGTGACCACCCCATGTACTTGCATGATTATTTTATTCACACTTGCCTAATATCTTGGAGACATAGAAACTCTTGGATAATAATCATGATTTTGCCTATAAGTAACTAAGCATAATCCACCATAACATTCACACTCACAAACTCAACTTCATCACTCTCTCTCCCTCTCCAAAGCTTTCGGCCGAACACCCCCTTCACCATCCATCCATCTTTCGATTTCCATCAAGCTATTCCAAGTAACTACAAGTGTCAAGGATCTCACACAAAGGAGCTCGGTGCATTCGGAACGTGAAGGACCTCTTCTCATTGCTTTTATCCACTCATTCTTCGACTAGAATCTTCCCTAGCCTCGAGCTAGTAGTAAGTTGCTATAAACACACTCTCAATCTATTTTAAAGTGGTTAAAACGAAATATGACGGATAAAACTCATGAACATACAAGATGATGTGTTAAAAGTCTACTAAAATGTTAAAGTAGTTGGTTAAAAGCACAAGGGTTGTGTAAATCTTGTAAGATTTGTTTTGTGTAACTATTTAGAGCCGATCTATGTTGTGGTAGCTCGGATCATCGTCTAACCCGGATTGGTCATGATCATGGACCATGACATAGAGTATGTTGAAGTGTACAAAGGGTTAAATGATGAAACTCTACCACACACTAAACATGAACTTGTGTAAAATCGATTTTACTTACGAAATAGTGTTCAAAACTAGTAGATCTACGGATCTACAAGCGGTATTTTCAAAGGACCAAGTGTCAAAGAAATCATATTTTCTAAAACCGGATCTTACATGAACAAGAATGATTTTTAAACACACAAGTATGTAAACACTTGTGTAACACTAAGTTTCGACAAGGAACTAGTTTTGTCAAATTTTACAAGAAGTTGTAAAGATGGAATTCCTTTAAAAACGAGGCTTTTATGAAACCGGATTGATTTATACAAAGATCCACTAAAAGTAATGAGATTTACTTCATATTCCGGACAAACCACAAGTTCGTGTAATTTTTGCGATTTACATATATGTTGACTAGTTTGGTGGTTTGGAAATTGCTTTGGTTGAATGAGAAAATTGTTGATTTGAATTTTAAAAGAAAATGATACGCTTGAAAGCGTGGCCACCTCCAGTTACAGGGGAAACTCTGGCGAAATTTTTCCAAAAACCTAACACTTAGAAATATTTTCATTACAAGTGTTAGAAATACATTTTAGACTTGTTTTCAAAATGTAAATTTCGTCACGACTTTATTTACAAAATATCGGAGGTGGGATTTCACAAAATAAAACTTGATAAATATATATTTAGTATATATTTTCATAACAACACTTGTGTGAATTTTTGTGATTATTTGTGAACTATATAAATATTATTTTTAGGGTAAAAATAATATTACCGATTGTTAACGCTTCCAAAATATTACTCTACAATAAATATTTAAGTTACAACGGTATAGTTAATACCACCCGACCTTTAAAACATAACTTACGCATTTTAAGAAAATATGCATGAACGCGTATTTTGTCAAAGTATTATTTTGGGAAAATTATATGTATTAAAATATAATATTTTTGAAAAAAATATTTATATTTTGGAGTTAGAAATAAAATATATATTAGGTGAGACTTAATAATATATTTCGAAGTTATACGAACGCATATGTATTAAATCCCCCATCCTTGGGAAGGAAAATAAATTACCAAGTATTTACAAAATGTAAACACGACATAGTTGTCTAACCATTTCCCAAAAACTTAAACCATAAAGCTAAGGTACAGCCGTCCGTCTAATAGAGTTAGTACGTGTAGGTCGTCGCACAGCTGCTTGATCAGGAGATATACTTGGTAGAGACGCACCACTGTGAGTTCATGTCCCCCTTTTCTCTTAACTGTTTTCAGTTTTCTAAACTGCGGGGGTGAAATACATGTTTCTTTGATTACAAATACTTTATACATGGTATGGTTAGCGTAAGGAGTGTTATTATTTAGATCATGTGAATGGGTAGGCGGAAACTTGAGGCCATTAATCCTCAGGGTAGGACCGAGGGGCAGGAGCGGTAGATCTATCTGGGTGTAGCGAGCCCAGCCCCAGGCCCAGCATAACGGACCTCGGGGTGACTTTGTACCCAACGCATAAATCTGCTAGGTTTGAGTCTTCCTACTTGCACTTCACACATATCAATGGCCTTGCAAACCATTGGTGATCTCTTTTTCCTTATTTTCTACATACCAGGATTTTTATACTCACAAAGGTTTTACTTACTCACTTTCACATGAACTCGCTCAACATTATTTGTTGATTTTTCCAAGTTACATGTATTTCAGGGAATTAAATATCTGGCGCGGTATGTCATGTTTTCACGCTGCATATGGGTTACGAGGTCATCCGAGTTTAAGGGATGTGACTTTTTCCTGGACGAGTCACAGTTCTTAAACTGTGTTTATTTCTTGTTGATGTTGTGTCTTTTGAACACTGTTTATGTTGTTAGGATGTAATTTCCATTAAGACAATGTTGTGGTTCTTTACTTTTCAAACTTAATTTAATGGATGATCTTGCATGTTTTATTATCATATAGCTTTGTTATGATTAAGCTATGGTATTAAGAAGTCACACCAAAATTAACCACGCTTCCGCAAAGCCAGGGTGTGACAGGTTCTGTAGCGTACAAGTTGGAGCTACCAGCAGAACTTAATGGTGTTCATGATACATTTCATGTATCTAATCTGAAGAAAAGTCCAACTCAAGAGACAGTGGTCATCCCTGCGGATGAAGTTCACATTGACGACACGCTACACTTTACCGAAGAACCCGTTGAGGTTACAGATTGGAAGGTTAACAAGACTCGGAGGAGTAGTGTTAAGCTTGTCAAGGTTCGTTGGAACGCACGTCATGGCCCAGAGTTTACCTGGGAGCGTGAAGATCGTATGAAAGCTAAATACCCACAATTGTTCCCCAACTCCCCTGCAGCTAATAGTAAAGCTTAAAATTTTGGGATGAAATTTTCTTAAAAGGGGGAGAATGTGACAACTGTCAAAATTCTAGGTACCCGTACAATTATTAAACAGTAGTTATGACTTAATGACTGTGCTGATTTACAATTAATGACTTGAATTGCTTTCTGATTATTGTTACCATACATACATGTGCATCATATATTGCATAATGTCATATCATTATTGCATGCAACATTTATTGATTCAAATGATGCACGAAACAAAGGTAGCACAATTATCAGATAAATTGGAAAAATGCTGACGGAGTTCAGTACATAGACATACATGGTATTGAGACACAGAATGTGCCAGAAACCAAGAGTTACACTAGTATAGTGTGTAGGGAAGTAAGGATCACAAAACTGCCTTCCTAGAGATAGTTTAAGTGCCGGAAAGTGCCTAAAAGTCACACAAATTGCTGAATTCAGCAAAAGTCAGCATTTAAACACTTTAATATCATGCAGAAATATGGCTAAATGGTCCAGAATGCTTTCCTAAGTGTCGGGAATCAAAACTGTCACAAAAGGTAACATAAAGCTCACTAAACTGCATAGTTTAGCACCTGAACGAACCGGTAACCAATCGAACAACTGGACACTACCCGAAACACCAAATTTTTACTAGAAGCATTGTTTTAACATTACCAAGCTAGTTATGGTCCCCGAACATCATAACACACTATATAAACACATAATAATTAAATAACCTAACTATAACATTAGATTTCAACCATTTAAACTAACTACCATTTACCCCTAATCTAGACCCCCCCCCCACCTATTCACGGCCATGATGTGGCCCCCACCTGTGATTTTGTTTGTTTATTAAATTGGATGTTGTCTCCATTTTTATAACATATAAATCAATAGATAAATATGTGTTGGAAATTATAAGAACTAACCTAAAGATCATAACCATCATTCTCTAATTCACTCAATACTTGAACTCATCTCCTTCCCCCTCTTCTTACCTTCAGCCGTGAACCCCACACACACATCCATCATCATCAATCAATTTCCATCCATTCCATGCATATACCAAGGTGTAAGAAGCAACATAAGGAAGCTAGGAACTCTTGGAAGTTGAAGGACCTCTCATACAAGCTTTTATCCACCTCTTCTTCATCTTGTGATCATCCCTAGCCTTGAGCTATTAGTAAGATCATTCTACACCTTATTTTACATCTTGTTTTGTTGGTTAAAGAATGATACACGCAACTACTCTTGAAGAACACTATGAATCTTGAACATGAAACTTGAACATAAGCTTAAAAATCATAAGAAATCAAGTTGTTTAAGTGTTGTTATGCTTGTTGATTGTTAATTGATTGTGTTTATGATGTTAAACATCATATGATCTTGCTAGATGGTGATTAAAGACATAATCTAGCAAGATGAGAGGATGATTATGTTAAGATCAAAGTAAGCATCCATATGTAAAGCATGAACTTGAAAGTATAAATTGTTTTTCTTGAAGTATGATGATCAAAGTGGATATGAAGTCTTGTAAACCTATGATTTCAAGAATGATTTTTCAAGAAACCAAGTTAAAAATACAAGATTTATATAAACTTGGTTCTTAAGGAAATTAACCACATTTTTAGTGGTTAATCAAGTGTAGGAATACATATTTAACAAGAAAAAATCAAGAAGAAATATTTTTAGAAAATTTATTTACAAGTTGAAAACATCTAACTTCTTCAATAATGATATTTTTAAATAAATAACCACACTTTAAAGGGTAACTAAGCTTACTAAACACACTAGTAAGTTACTACAAATTTTTGTAAACTTTCCAGTTCATAAAGTAGTAATTTATGCTTGATTTTGGCAAATTGGTAAGTATTGGTTGCTTTGTTGTTGATTGTGTTGATTTATAAAAGAAAATGATATGCTTTGAAAGCATGGAAACCTCCATTTTTATGGGAAACTAAGGCGAAATGTTTCTAGAAATTTAACACTTAGAAAAATATTTTTAAACAAATATTTACAAGTATATTTTAAACCATGGATTTTCATATAAAATTTTCCATAATTTTTGTTACAAAAATTATAAATATCGGAGGTTTGTTTTTGATAATAAAAGGGACTAAATATGTATTTAGGAAAATATATATTTAGATGTCACCATGTGTGTGATTATTTGTATATTATGTGTATTAGCTATATTATTTTAGGACTTGGAATAATATAACTCACCAAAATACCAAAAATTACAATCGAAAATATTACCAAAATTCCAAGAAATAAATACATAATTTATACCCAAAAATATTGGAGAAACTGAACAAGGAATATAACTTACAAAAATATTCCAGAAATAAATTCATAAGTATATTTTGGTAATTGGTATATTCGACACCAAGAGAACAAAAATATGATTTTTACAATTATTAAAAAAATATATCATATTTTTGACAAGAAGAAGATATATTATTTTTTGGTGAATAAAAATATATATTTTTTTGAAATTATTAGAAGATATATTATTTTTGGGAGAAAATATATATTTTCTTAAATAAACATGAAATACATTATTTTTGGATGAAAAATAAGTTTATATATATTTTTCAAGTTAAATTTGAAAATATATTATTTTTGAGGTTGATAGGAAAATATAAATATATTTGCCAAGGGAAAAATTATAAATAATTTTTCTATGTAATATTTCTTAAAATATATATTTTGGGAATATATATTGATGGATTTTTATTAGAAATGTTATTCCGGAAAAATAAATACAAAAATTAAGTATAAGATACTTAATAAACACAATAAAAATACGTATTCTCGTACGTATAAATACATCGGAATACGCCACCGATACTTGGCGAAAATACACAAGGTTAAGAATACGAGTATAAATACACCCATCCTTGGGGAAGTTATACATGTACAAATACAAAAATGTGTGAAGTTAAAATGTTTTATCTTAACAAATATTCCAAAATTTAATAAATATAATTTAAGTTAAAATATTACTATTTTAACAAATAATATATAACTTGGAATAATATTGATGACACAAAGAAACATAACTCAAAGACACTAATTAATACTAAGTCATGGCACGACCCGCTCGTCTAATAAACCGTAGTACGTTGTAGGTAGTCGTGCACACGAGTAGCCACTTTGGGTTACATTTGGATACGAAGAACGCAAGATTGTGAGTTCATGTCCCCCTTTTCTTTTAACTGTTTTCGGTTTTATAACTTCGGGGGTGAAGTACATGTTATAAATTGTTTACAAACGTTTACATATGGTATGATTAGCTAAGGAATGTACTGCTAGATCATGTGAGTGGTGGGTACAACGCTTAAGACCATTAATCCTCGTAGTAGGACCGAGGGACATGAGTGATAGATCTATTTGGGTGTAGCGAGCCCCACCCATGAGGACCGGGATTTGGCCCATGAGGTGACTATGTCTTACAGCCGGAAGCCCGGTACAAAATCTGCTAGGATTGAGCCTTCCTGCATCACGTCACACATATTAATGGCCTTGCAAACCATTAATCGATATGTTTTCCTTTTTTGCTTTCATACCGGTTTTACAAAACATACACACTTACAATGATTACAAAGTTTACTCGTGCACACATACAAAACACATGAACTCGCTCAACTTTTGTTGATGTTTTCAAACTACATGTATTTCAGGAAACTCAATGTGGATCTGGCGGACGTTTGGAAGTTTTCAATGTTGTTTGAAATAAAAGATGCCATCCGGTGTCTATGGGTTTGGATCGTGTATCTTATCCTAGATAAGATGCATAGTGCAAAGCCCAGCTCTTAGTAGTGTCTTTTGTCGAGTCCTTATGGAACTCTAAACAATTTGAATGGTTTGCAATATGAATTTGAAGTCTCGGATTCCTGTTAAACAATGTTGTTTGTGATGTTTTAAAACTATCTATGGATGAACATCTTAGTTTTATCATATAGTTGTTTGTTATGGTTGAATGCAATGATATTAAGCAAGTCACACATAATCACGCTTCCGCAAAAGTCAGGGTGTGACATCAAAGTTGTAATAGACTAGTTTATGGTTTTGACCCATTTTGTGGTTCAAATTTGTAATAGATAGGGTTTTTGTCTGTGTTATATTTACTTGATAAATATTGTTGATACGAAGACCCGAAGCAAAACCGAATGCCAAGAGGAGTCCTGGAGTTAGTGGGAGTCGCTCAAGATAACAAGATGCACTCAAGTCCATCCTTGTGGTTGTTTTATGTGTTGTGACTGTGACCCTATACTATATAACAAACTACATCATACGTTCAATGTTATCTATCTAAACGACAACGATTTTAACATCATTTTGCGTATAAAAATATGGAAAATTGCAAAAGAGTTGGAAAAAAATGGGATAATATAAGCAACTGGTAAAAATATATATATGCATGTAAAAATGATGAGAAATAGTGAAGAATACTGAGGTAAACAGCTACATTACTATCATCATATTAGAATTATAACCTATAAATAAGCCACTACATTTGGCTTTGATGGGTTGTACCATGTGCTTGGGGTGTGTTTCAAAAAAAAAAATTGTCCACCGACGTGTCCCACTGCCTCTCATATACCATCTCTGCTTAAACAATCAGGCCCACAACTCTCACTAAACCAACTCTGCTGCTTGGAAAAACCCCTCCAACAACGTCACCAATCAACGCCAAATCGGAGTTTTAGGTGACGAAGCGTAGATCGGGTTCCGTCGACAGAGAGACGGTGGTGTGTCACGCAACCACCGATGAGGGCAAGCTAGGGTGAGGATTTCCTTTTTCCCATTATAATCACTTGTGGCTTTCTCTCTGTCTAGAATATACGGGTAGATAGAAGGACGTGTGAGACTAGGGTTGACGGTGGTTGTGGTAGGCGAAGAAGCAAGATTGACCACCGGCGGAGAAGAGACCCTGCCAGTGGTGACGGTGGTGGTTGCTCCGGGAAAGCAGAAGATTAAGAACAGAATCACAACGATGATGAGTTTGAGTTGCAAAGAAGGCGCCATTAACGGAGAATCGAGAGGCGTAGAGTGAATGATGGTGAAAAAAACGATGGTTGTTGGAGTTGTTATTTCAACGGAAACTGTATGAGTTGCCATGGAGTTTCCGGCCGTTGGCGGTGTCAGTTTATCATTGCTGCCAACTTTGCCGTAGAGGCTTCGCTGGAGACTCACAGAAACAAAGGCGTTTCCGTCAATTGTTGAAGAAGTAGAAGGTGACCTTTGTGATGCACATAAATTTCAGCCGTAAGATTGACTCATGCTCTTGCGTGACTACTTATTTATGCAACTTAATCTCTCATTGGTTCATAGTCTGTGATATCTTGCATTTGCTTAAAGTATTTTATTTTTGATTGGGTAAATTACATTTTTCGTCCTTTATGTTTGTACCGGATTGCAACGGATAGCCTTTAACTTCAATAATTACAGTCACAGTCATTTATTTGCAAAACCCGTTACACTCTACGTCCTTTAGTACTAACCAGGTTAAAAATTTCAGTCAAGTTTATTCACTTAAGGGTATTTTAGTCAATTCATGTTTTTATTTAAATGTTTAATAAATAAAACCAAAAAATAGCATATTCACTTATCTTCCCCAATTTCCTAACCCTAAAACTCTAACCACCACATCTTGCCACCACCACCACATACTGACGCAACCACTTCGGCCACTGTTCACCAGTCGGGCCACCACCACCACATCACACCCACCGCCCTAACCCTTTGCATATCTGCAACCCAACATTTTGGGAGGTGGAGGTAAAAAAACAATTCTTATACATGCACCGTTTATTTAAGATTAAGAACAGAACTACAGCTTATTTATTATCAATTCTTAAAAAAAAGTATATGCAATTCTTAAAAAAATAAACAGAACTACAGTTTATTTGAGATTTGAGATTAAGAACAAAATAGAACTACAACTCATTTGAGATTAAGAACAAAACTACAGCTTAAAAAAATAAAAATTCTTATACAATTCTTAGAAGAATTCTTAAAACAACCCAGTAAGGCCCCGTTTAAAAAAAAAACAAACAATTCTTATACAAGCAAAACACACCAGTCGGGCATGCTACATTTGAGATTAAGAACAGAACTACAACTTATATATTATCCGGTAAGGAAAACAATTTTTATAAGTGCACAGGTTCCTATAGATGCAAAACACACAAAATTTATTATCCATTCAAAGGAAAACAATTCTTAAAACAACTTAGGGGGTGTTTGGGTTAGCTTATTTTGGAGCAACTTATGACTTATTGACTTATAAAAGTTAATAAGTTGTTTTTTGAGTGTTTAGGTTAGCTTATTTTGAAGGGTTATGTGTGTTGAGAAGTCATTTTTAAGAAGTTAGAATTTGTAACTTCTCATTTTGACTTATATAAGTTAATAAGTCACTTTTGAGAAGGAACCCCAAACACCCACTTAAAAGTAAAACTTTTTTGATCTAAAGTGAAACAAAAAAACCTCAGGAGACCCATTACAAAATTGGGGGTTTTGATGGCCAAATTTTGCATCCTTGAAGAGGTGGTTCCACGCATAGTTTTGGGAGGTGGTTCCGCTAAATTCGTTATCAGATTTCAAGGTGATGTAAAATTAGGGGTTTTGTGGAGATTAGGGTAGTAGCTTTGACGCAATGAAAGAGAAGAATACGTATATTGTTAAAGAACCAGGGCAGGTTGAAAAAGAGATGCAACAGCGGCGGTGTAGATATTGAAGCGGCTGTGGTGGTGCAGCGGTAGTGGTAGCGGTGGTGTAAGGATTGCAGCGACGGCGGTGGTGGTGGTGCAAGGATTGCAGCGAAAGCGGTGTTGGATTGAAGTGGCGGAGGTCGTGGTAGGGGTAGGTGATTGTGGTGACAGGTGGTTGGGGTGGTGTAGGATGGTAGTGGTGGTGGGTGGCTGCTAGGAGGGAGAGGAAAATTACGAGGAAGAAAGAGAGAGATTTGTTTATAAAGGTTTTAGATTTAGATTTAGATTTAGATATTTTTTTGTGTTGTTTATTAAAATAATTTTTAAATAAATAGGTAATTAGTAAAAAGACTAAATAACCCTTATGTGACTAAAGTTAACAAAAACTTTTAACCTTGTTAGTACTAAAAGACGTAGAGTGTAACGAGTTTTGCAAATAAATGACTGTAACTGTAATTATTGAAGTTAAAGGCTATCCGTTGCAATCCGGTATAAACATAAAGGATGAAAAATGTAATTTACCCTTTTTGATTAGTATGTTTTTGTCATGAAGAAACTTTACTTGAACATCATATGACAAAGTTATGGAAAACCATTGCAAAGGATATTGATGATTATTATTCTGTTTGATTACTGGGTGGAGAAAACTTGGGGAAGGAGGAACTCTTTTGGGTACAGTAAATGTTTTCTTTAGACCATGTGTAGTAGTTGGGGTGAATAATGCCCTACCCTAGGGCGTTTTGCGTCATGTGGCAGCCCAGTCAGCAATGAGACATTATTGGGCGTTTTTTAAAATGGGTGTAGTGGGGGTGTGGACATTGTGGTGTATTATGTTTGTAATAAAATTAAATAAAAAAAATATCAAAAAAAATTGATTGGTTTTACAAAAATGGAAATGAATCTGATTGGTCAAAACCTTGCCCCTACAACGTGATTTAAAACACGCCAAACCAAAAAAGTTGGCCAAACACGCCCAGGGGGCGGTGTATGGGCGTGATTGGGGGTTTTTGAGCTATTTTTGAAAAAAAAAAAAAAACACGCCCACTACGGGTGGTCTTAGTATTCAAAGTGATTATTATTATTAATTGTTACGTTTTTTTAAATGTAGTCACTATGTAGCTGTTGATTATTGGTGATTTTGACGTCACTATGGAACTGTTGATTATTGGTCATCTTACTCTACCAGAAGGTATTTGTTGATGATTCTGGTTGATGTTCTTCTGGTACAGGGCCTCCTAATTTTTACATGTCTTATGTTTTCAGATTTGGCATTTGAATTTTGATACAGCTTCCTTCAAGTATTTGTTTGTTTGTTGATTTGGTGTTGAATCATGTGTTTCATTCCTTTAGGTTTACCATTGACGGTTTGGCGTATTTAGAATTGGGTTTTTTTCGGCTCTACTAGATATTTGTAAGTGGATCTGTGCATACTGATACATCTTAAGTTCCCATTGCAGGCTGTTCCGTTCTGGTGCTGTTCGAATTGGGGATTTTACTCTACAGGCTGTCTCTTAGTCGATTTGTGATTCCATCTTAACTTACCAGGTATGTCTTTTAAAGTTTGCTTTGTGTTCGTATTTGATGTATGGTTTTAATTTTAATGTTCATTGTGGTTTTTATCTCAAGAGGCTGTGGCTGTGAGGACACTGTAAATGTTTGGGCACCGCCAACAACAGGGTGGTGCTTGCTGGTGACTAAATATCCAACAATCTCTGTTCAGCTTTGTGTAGCCATAATTACAAAAGGGAATACAGTGATGCTGGCCTTATTTGTCTTTGTTATGTAACTTTTGTATCCTCCTATGAAGTTAGGAGTAAACTATATAGGTGTGATGGTGCAAAGGCACCTTAGGTGGTCCTAGCATATTATTCCCAAGAGGCTGTGAAATGAGTATACATTTATAAGGACCAAAGACACGGTTTTACGCCCAAACTATCTTCATATAACAAAAATCTGGCTTATGCTATATACAATATATATCAAGCCCCACGCCACATTGTGGCGGGTAGTAATTCTAGTTAAAACAAAAATATACCTATCATTCTATGCAGCCCCTTGAACAAATCCACCAATTTTTTACGTACATTTCTTCCAAAAAAACATGGTAGTATTATACGTCCAAATTATAAATAACTTTTCACTCTATTATATTATCCGTACAACAACAATACAAATAAAAGAAGGTATCATCACTCAGTAAAACGGTTTGTTACAAATGACATCCAATACAATCCAAGTCCAAATTCCATACATGAATAAAAAGGATTCAAACAACATATCGGTAAGTGACATAACGACCTGCTGTCTCACTGGGTCTAATAATTTTGACGACCTGTCCACGCTTTAGCCCGTAATATCTAGCAACCGGGTCACTCACTTGAATACGAGGTAGCTGCAACAAGATATTATAGACATAATCACGACATATGTTTAAGAAATCAAGACCATGAACAGAAATGAAACATGAACGGACCTGTGTTTCTTTTACTGTGTATCTCTCGAGTAATGTTTTCTTCTCTTCGTTTGTTAGAACCTGATGTTCGGGTACTAGAACGTGGTTTTTTACGTTCACCAACAGCTCTGCTTCCTGCCGTTATCACATCATCAACAGATCAACTGTGTTAGCCATTCAGGTTTTCATTTTATTCATGTGTGTGGTTAAACATGAACATTATATGAAGAAAAAAACTTTGAAGGAAACATGTTGAATAAAATTAAATGGATGGAAGGGTCAAAAGTCATCTAAAAATACAAGAAGTTTAAAGGGAACACATTGTATGGATTAAATGGTCATAAGTCACCTACAGGGTACTCTTAATTACTTATTGTAATTGAAAAAGGTAAGATTATTATAGTTTACTTGCTAAAAAAGAGACGATAAATGTTG
Organism: Helianthus annuus; assembly: GCF_002127325.2. Lineage (NCBI taxonomy): Eukaryota > Viridiplantae > Streptophyta > Magnoliopsida > Asterales > Asteraceae > Helianthus > Helianthus annuus. Next base: position 72,073,859 of record NC_035437.2, on the reverse strand, counting down.
AGAAACTTAAAGATGAATCATTTTGACCCGTCATCCAACCCCGCCCACATCATACATCACTATGTTAAGAAAAAAATTCAGAAAGAAAGGTTACCTGGAAAACTTCCAAATGAAATTTGGTTGATATCTCACTAATGCAAGTTCTGGCAAAAGGAGTCAGATTTTGCTGCACAACCAAGATTCCCCGAGTGACATTCTCTGACTTCATACGGTTTATATAATTCTTTATCGTCTTCACTCCAACTTTTGCTTCATCAGGGAAGAAGACGTAGATCTGATCTCCATTGTAAAAAAAAAAACAGAAATACAAAGTCAAATTAGGAAGGAAAATCATAATCTTAAGATAACTGAAGCATTCTTGTAAGCGATTTCCACATTAATGCTTGCATCAACTGATGAACACGTGAACCTTTAAAACAACATAACAAAATACAGGACAGTTTTATTCGAGGCACGCATGACAAGCAATTAATATATTCGAAGCCTCTAATGGTAAGCAATCGCCATAGTCACAAAAGGTAAGACACTTTTAACATAAACTAAAAACGTGCATTAACAAAGGGTAAAACAAGGTTTAAAAGAACGGAAACGAGTTTCGAGGCGTTTTCCCTTCGCCTCACGAGGCGTAAGGCCGAGGCGGTATTAACAAATAAATATAAAAATATATATATAATTATGAAAATAATAATACTAACTAATTCATCATCAGATTTATCAAAATCATCAAAAACACACATAAAAAAGTCATGAAATGCTTGAAATTGACACAAAAAGTCAAAAACATAAAAAACAACTATCAAAATCCCCTGAGGCGCAGCCTTCTTAGCGCCTCAGCCCCTCTAAGGCGTATCAACACTAAAAACCCCATGAGGTGCGCCTCAAGACTCGTTTTTTGGCTGTTTGAGGCGCTTGCTTCAAGCGTTTAAAACCATGGGGTAAAATACTAACCTTTATTCTAAATACTTTTATTTGCTTCATTACTTACCATAGAACTCACTTTTTTTTCTAATTCTAGTAACTTTTGCGGACTATCTTGTTCAATATCTCCGTCATTACAAACATAACCAATCACAATTCACAACCAAACATAACCCACACCTACTAATTAGGGTGCACAATATGCTTCCCGATTCTTAAACCTTTTAATCGACCCAAAATAAACAGGATAGCGTTCCCATACCACCCCGATCCTTTCTGTTTTTCATCTTTGCTTCAGCCCCGCATCTCTCCAAATCTTGGAGTACTTCCCGAGGGCCATGTTCTCACACGGCCCCACACTTCCCAATTCCACACCATGTACCCTTACGGCGAAAACGAGTGCTGGACACACTCTTTTCTAACAAATTAGCACTCCACCAATAAAAACCCTAAAACACTCTAAAAAAGATTCATCTACAACATAGTTATCCATAGCACTCGTAGCACCCGCCACAGCGAATAGCATATCGTATAGGTGAAGGGTCGCTACAGACCCTGTAGCGATACATAGCCGATTTTCTAAGTCTGTTCTATTTTTTCTGGTCGCTGTTGACAACTATGATATACAATAAACACACCCTAAAACAATCTCCCTAACAATAATCGCGAATATCAAAACATATGACAAAAGAAACACGAACCTTACCTGTTCAGAGCTATCATTCTTCATAGATTTACTAATAACCAGATCCTCACGCTTCATATGCTCCCCATACTTGGAAACGAACTGCCTTCTATCCATCTCCAGCTCGAAATCTCCAACCAAATAATTCCTGTCCTTCAACATCTCCATAACCGTTTTGCGTATTCTGAACAGCCTCTTGACTTCTTCTTCCGACAACGAAGTCGACATCGTTCGTTTCTTCTCCTTTTACCTAGTCAAAACATAAATTCGAGCTTAAAAGAACCGGAAATTAAAGGTATGTGCATGAATTTCATTTATTCAGTAGAGTTTTGAGGAAGAGGACTTACAGGAAGTGAATTAGGGTTTATTAGCGGCGGAGAGAGAAATCGGCGACGGGGGGGAGATGGTTGTGTGATTGCTGGGTTTAAATGTTGACTCTTTGGTCAAATTAGGTAAATATCGCTTGAGGAAAGCCTGGATGATACTTTGCACCCTTAAGATTTATTACTTTTGCAAGAAACACCTTTATATAGCTTTATTTAAGAGTAAAATGCTCGGATAGTCCCTGTGGTTTTGTAAAATAACACCTATAGTTTCTAACTTTTGTAAATTACACCAGTGCACTCTACGGTTTGACGAGTTGTTACTCAGATAGTCCCGAAGTGGATGTCCGTTAGTTTTCTCCATTAAATCTATGTAAAATAACAAAATTACCCTTTTCTTTTATTAAAATATAAAAAAAAACTAATTAATCATTTAAAATATTAATTGGGCCCCACAAATTAATTATTTTCATATTATAAATTAACAACATGTATGTGTTTTATGTTGTTGTACCCTATGCTTAGGGGGTATTTCAAAAAAGTTTTTAGTATTTTTCAATTCTAACCCAAAACATCTTATCTTTGCAATTTAACCTCTTTGGTTTTTTTACTTTTAACACAAAGCTTTTCATCTTTTGCAATTTAACCCCAATACTTTTTTACTTTCAACTTTGCCCCCCATAGTTTTCATCTTTCGCAAGTTTTTTTGTTTTACGTTCCGTTCAAATTTTTGCGAGTTAACACGCCGCAACGTGCGTGTGGGTTCAAAGTTTTTTCGTCTATTTTTTCCTATTTGAGAAGTTCGTCGCAACTCACGGGTCCTAGATCGACATAGGTATTTTTCTATGTTTTTACGTTTCAGCCTACATTTTTCGCATTAACACGCTGCAATTGGTGTGCGTGGTTCAAGGATTTTAAATCTGCTTTTCATTCGGTTTTATTTTCTCCTTTTCTATTTATGTTGTTTGTATGAGTTTTTCGGCGTTGATCGTTGGTAGTGGTGTGGCATTAATGCTACTTTGCATGATTTTATGCCCCCGCCGTAACGCGGGGGCCTTAATACTAGTTAATTGTTAAATACAAATATGTAACACCCCACCCCCACCCCATCTCTCTCTCTCTCTCTCTCTCTAAATTTGCGAATCTCTCTTCAAAACCACCACTACCACCACCATGCCACCACAAAACCACCGGTCACCACAACCATACCACACCACATCTACCAAACAAACACAGATATTAAGAATGAGCCAAGTCATAGTGGGTTAGGAAATAATAATGGATGGATCATGATGGGCTTTTAGATACCAATTTAAAATGTCTGATAGGTCAGAATGGATTTTGTTAGCTAACACCTCCATGAATTTAAAAACTGAAACCATTAAATCATCCCAGCAAACAACTTCATCTTCCACTAAAATTCCAACAAACATTTATCCCTTACAAAAAGAATGAACTTCAAAATCTTCTTTAGTTTTTATTTACTTTACAAATAGGCCCTGAAGTTCTTGGTTCAATTTTGCATCAATGCTCCAAACAAGATCATTTTAACATGGGTTTTCCCTTCATGCTGTTGCAATCAAAATGGGTTTTATATCCAATGTTATTATATCCAAACATGTTCTCAACATGTACACAAAATGTGGGAAATCGACTATGCATGCCAACTGTTCAACGAAATGTCTGAAAGAAACGTTGTGAGTTGGTTTGCCATGATTTCTGGGTATGATCAAGCCGAGAGAGCGTTAAACGCGGTTCAACTGTTTTCTCGAATGAAAGTCGAGCAGGCGAATGAGTTTGTGTTCGCTAGTGATGTTAGCGCGTGTGCTAGCCTGCAGGCGGTTGATGTAGGTAAATGGATTCATTTGCAATCTATGGTTCTTGGGTATGCGGATGTTTCGTTTGTTTCTAACTCGCTTGTTTCGATGTACATGAATTGTGGGGGTGTAGTGATGCGTTGTCAGTGTTTATGAGCAGTTCTGAACGAAAAACTGTTGCGTATAACGCGATAATTACAGGGTTGGTTGAAAACAAGCAAGTTTAGAAAGCGTATGAGATGTTTCAACTAATGTGTCAGCAGGGTCTTGTTCCACATTGATTTAGTTTAGTGGCACTTTTAGGAAATTGTAGTAATCCGAATGATTTTTGGGTCGGGATGGAACTGCATTGTCTAGCCGTCAAACTCAATCTTGATTCGAGAGCGTTTGTTGGAAATGTGTTAAAAGTTTAACTTGATCGAAGACGCTGAGAAGAATTTCTGGTCGATCGAGGAAAAAAATGATTTCGTTGAACACATTCATTACTTTGTGTTGCCATGCTCTTGATCATGCTAAAGGTTTAAGTGTCTTCAGTGAGATGATAAAAACACATAGTTTAACTCCTGATGACTTCACGTACACGAGTGCGAAAAGTACAAATCATTCTGCGAAATGGCAGTTGTCATTTTCTGTGAAAATATAAACAAATCTGTTGGGTTAACCGGTTTGTTCGCGGGTCAACGGGTACGGGTCGAATAATTAAACCGGTCAGCTGGGTTTTATAACATTCAAACTTTCAACCGCAACAAAAAAGTTTTATGTTTTTATTTTTTTTATTTTTTTATTTTTTATTTTTTTTAATTTTTTAAATTTTTTGATTTTTTAATTTCTTTTTTGAATTTTTTTTAATTTTTTTTAATTTTATTTATTCATATTTTTAGGCTATCATGCTCAAATCCATCTTGACAAAAACCCATCTTGGCCTAAACCCATACTAACCCATTTTTTAATAAACCCATCATAACCCAAACCCATCCTAACCCATACACATCCTAACCCATTACCTAAACCTGTCCAACCCACCAATGTTGCCACCCCTAACAGATATGTAACAATACCTACTTTTCTCAACTTAAGCTTAACCTAAAACTGCAATTATCATGTCAAATTTGATATGTTAAACACTTTATACACATATTAAACAACTTTTAACAACGCCTACCGAAAGCCTCAAGAGCATCAACAATCAAATCGCAAAACTCAAAGCAGCCAATCGAAATTTATCTGTACATAAGAAAGTGTGCAAATAGAAAAATCTTATCGTAATAACAAAGTAAGCTCTGCAAGTACCAAACCCTATCGGAACGGAAGACTTACCATTGTCGGAATTGAACCCTAGCCACCGCCGTAAACATCACTACCACCGTAGTTTCCATCATCGGAGCACAAAATGGCCTCCGTCCACGTCTGTCGCGCCAGCAACCACATCCATCCCTCTTGATTCTACGACTTCTGTTTTCTTTTTCTGTTGGTTTCTCTCTTAAAATGGGTTGAAAGCGTGAAAACATAGGTTGTAATGGAAAGTAACTGACCGGACCACCAGATTTAACGGGCGTCTTCTCCGGCAAATTACTGCCATCACCGGTGAGGAAGAAGACTAGTGATGGTGGATGGGTTTGTTTGAGATCTAATAAAGAGAGGGGGCGGAGAAAAGGAAGGTAGGGTTGGGTCCAACATATTTATTTTTTATTTATTTTAATGTTTTATTTATCTATTTTTAATATAAAGGGTAGTTTAGTCATTTCATAGCAACTTAACTAGAAAACTTTACGGACATCCAAATCCGAGTAAGAACCGAGCAAATCACAGGGAACGCCAATGTAATTTCCAAAAGTTGGGGACTAAACCTGTTACTTTGGCAAACCACAGGCACTATCCATGCATTTTACTCTTATTTACTTTCAACTCAAAAATATAAACTACACCAGTGCGTTTTGCTGCACCGGTACATTATTCCAGATATCAAACGAATTAGTCCAATCCTTATGTGTTGTGTTAACCATATAAAAACGCTCATTTTGACATATCTAGTTAATTCAGTAGCATTGTAGTTAGATCAAAATGTAACGTAATCGAATTTATATTGTACAATCATAACGTATTTAAATGTGACTCAACTCATACATAGGAGACGCACAAAAAAAGCATAACAAAGGGTTGAAATTTTACCCCAAGCGCGTTGCGATGGGGTCGAAACGTAGAGTAACTCGAATTTATAATGTTGAATGACAACTTATTATATTTAACCCCATTCAAGTCGAAACTAAATTTACGATGAAACGTAGACCAACTGGAAAAGTAAATAAAATAAGTTCGAAAACGTTTTATATTTGACCTGACTTGTTTCCAAAAAAAGTTTACGTTGAAACGTAGACCAAAATTTGAGGGAGTTGTAAAATGGAGTAATAGTGTTGTCACACCCCAACCGATGGCGGAAATATCGGGGTGAGGCACTGAGCGAAACAAATTGTCTAGGAGAAATCCATAACAACTAATTTTACCAAATATTTATAAGTCATGTCCCATACCACAACATATTCAGCAAATAATTATTACAGACTAATATCTCAAAGACAAATAAGTTCTGTTCCGACAACTCATGACAATAATTGTTTATTTGTTTCTAAAGTCTTCCTACTTGATTCCACAAAAGCAAGCAACATCCTAGCATCTCAAACACCTGTCACATACATTAAAATAGAGGTCAATACATATAGTGTAAAGGTGAACATACAAGTTTAATAGTATAATAGATAGCGAAAATGGTTTACGCATAACCAGCATGTAACATGTAGCAAAGTGAAGCCAGTAGGTTATCGACAATGAAATTTGCACAGACGTGACTGCGAGTTGTAGAATGCGCAACATATATCCCCACTGGGACACGTGAAGTAAAGCCCTTAACAACCCCTGTCCACGACAGGTGTTGAGTCCAAACTATAGTACTACCGTTGCTAAGGTGTCAGGCAACAATCACTATGTAAACATAACATACACGCATTCATCGAACAACAGTAACATGCAATAACGGTCAGCGTATAAAAGTATTTGTGTTGTGTGTCGATTGTGATTTGAATAAGTAACGTATGTAACACCCAAAAGTGCATAAAGCAAAAAGGGATCGAGTATACTCACAGATAGCGTTTAATAAATAAACACCGTCTTGGATTGAAGGGAGTGCTGGAAAGTTAGCCTGATTATAGAACGATAGCATAAGCGATTAACGGTGCGATAAACAGTGACGAGTGATTGAGTGACGAGTGGTAATCCGATCGGATGACAATCCGAACGGATGGTCATTCGATCGGATTCGGATGTCTATCCGTTCGGATGGTCATCCGATCGGATGGCCATTCGGTCGGATTGACATTCGTTTGGGATGGATGTGTTTGTGTATGAGGGCTTTGAAGTTTTCGTTGTAGCATTTTAAAATCAGAGAAGTATCTCTACCTTTCAGATCATTCGATCGAACGGTCATCCGATCGGATGGTCGTTCGATCGGATGGCGATCCGATCAGCGAGACATTTCAGTTGAGAACAAGTTCACAGCAGGATAATCATTCGATCGGATGGCAATCCAATCGTATGGCAATCCGTTAGAATTGATGATTTTTGAAAATTATAAAAATGCAAGTGTTGAAGACCAAGTGCAATCTGATCAGGTTGTCGTTCGATCGGATGGCAATCCGATCAACAATCTAATCGTTTTGAAAACTTGAATATTTGTTAAGTTTTGAAAGTTTTGCGGCTTGATCGAGACGGTATGCCAACATGTTAAACAACGAAACCTCGTCAAGTCCAAGTCGTCCGACCGAAGTGGGAATCACCCCAGTCCGATCAGTTTACTGTTCGTCACGGTTGTTCATGCTCAACTTGCGAAGTCAGTTATCTCGTTGATAGAAATCAGATCTCAGACCGACACTTCACTAAGAAACGAGTAGAAGGCCTGAACGAGCTCCGATTCTATCGGTTTTGAGTACATTGAGTGTAAAAGAGTTGAAAGAAAGTGATGAAACCATCTTTCAATCCTTCTAATCATGAAAATGTTTAGATCTATGCGAAAATAGTGTTAAATCATGTGGAAATCTCTTAGATCTAAGTTGTTCTTGGTGGAATGAGGCCAAAACTTGAAGTTCATAAGAACTTCATGATGACATCAACCTAGAACACCTCAAATCCACTGATTTCACGGTTAAAAGCGAAGATTCAAAGGTGAAAACGATGAAGAAGTGTGTAGATGATAGATGTACAAGATTTGAGTTGAAAACTTACAAGAATCGCGAGAAATCGAGAGAAAAGAGGGCTTGAGCATTCTGGTCGGAAGAGAGAGCTGTCACATCACTGTTGGTGATGTGACAGTGGGTATTTATAGGTTGCCAAAAGAGGAAAGGAGCACAAGTTTCGGATCAGATGGCCATCCGATCGGATGGTCATCCGTACGGATGACCATTCGATCGAATGGTCATTCGATCGAAGTGATCCGACGAGTTAGGTTCCGATGTTTCGTTTCGCGTGTTGAGCGTTGCGATGCGTTTAAGCGAGTGTCGATTAAGCGATGCGGTAGATTAATAATAGTCACACAAATACTATATCTAACATACAATCAACATAAATAACTTGCGTTTAGCATTTGCGACTTGATTGCGACAGAGTTGCGGTTGCGTTTTCGATTAAGCACCATAAACATAAAGTAACATGCACAAGAAACACATAAATAACACACACACGTAAAACAATATACAGAACCTATAAGTCCGCTGCGGATGCGATTGCGATGCGATTAGCGATAAAGCGATAAAACATGCGATTAAACCTCCATTAAACTGCGATTATACTTCTATTATTTATAGATACTCCACATAATACAACTAAAGCAAATAAATAAAAGAATTCGATTACAAGTCAATGATGTACAATCACTAGTTAAGCAAGGAGTGACAGATCGTAATTAGCAATCTTTTCTTCCTTTGAGTTTGACTTTGACTTTGACTTGTACGTTGACTTTCGAAACGCGGGTTGTTACAGCCTCCCCTACTTATGGGAATTTCGTCCCGAAATTTAGGTCGTAGGCGTAACAAACAACTGCGGGTACTTCGCCTTTATGTCACTTTCGAGTTCCCAGGTGAACTCTGTGCCTCGCTTGCCTTCCTAGCGAACTTTCACAATGGGAATGCATGAGCGTCTAAGCTTCTTGATTTCTCGTACCATGATCTCGACAGGCTTCTCCACGAAGTGTAATGTTTCATCCACTTGTAGATCCTCAAGTGGAACTTGTAAATTCTGCTCAGCCATGCACTTTCTGAGGTTCGAAACATGGAAAGTCGGGTGGACATTACTAAGTTCCTCCGGTAGTTCGAGTCTATAAGCCACCTTCCCAATCCTTTCCAGGATTTTAAAGGGTCCAACATATCGAGGCGCGAGTTTCCCTTTCTTTCCAAATCTGATCACCCCCTTCCAAGGTGAAACCTTTAGGAGTACGTGATCGCCAACGTCAAATTCAAGGGGCTTGCGACGTCTATCGGCGTAACTTTTCTGACGACTCCGAGCTTTCAGCAGATTGTCTCGAATTTGGAGGATCTTGTCAGTCGTTTCTTACAGCAGCTCAGGACCGGTTTTTTGCGCATCTCCGATCTCATGCCACACAATCGGCGATCGACATTTTCTTCCATATAGTGCCTCAAATGGTGCCATTTGAATGCTAGAATGATAACTGTTATTGTATGAGAATTCAACCAAAGGTAAGTGCGCGTCCCAATTACTACTGAAATCTATGACACACGAGCTAAGCATGTCTTCAAGGGTGCGAATCGTTCTTTCAGTCTGACCATCAGTTGGGGGATGAAAAGCGGTACTTAGATTAAGCGTAGTACCGAGAGCAGATTGAAATGTTTCCCAAAGACGCGAGGTAAACCGACCATCGCGGTCAGAGATGATGTCATGAGGCATCCCGTGTCGACAGATGATCTCGTCGGTGTACCTTGTAGTCTTCCCGTATCGGCAGAAAATGAGCATATTTAGTCAAACGGACAATGATTTCCCAGATGCTATCGTGAGCTGAAGGTGTACGCGGGAGTTTCGTTATAAAGTCCATGGCTATGCTCTCTCATTTCCACATCGGAATCTCGGGTTGCACAAGCAAGCCAGAGGGTCTTTATTGTTCGGCCTTGACCTTCGAACAAGTCAGGCACTTCGAAACATAGATTGCGATATCCTTCATTCCAGGCCACCAGTACCGTAGATGGAGGTCATGGTACATCTTTTCGGCACCAGGATGAATGGAATATCGAGACTTGTGTACTTCAGTCAACAATATATCTAGAAGGTTATTGTGACTTGGAATCCAGATGCGATCTAGATAGTAATATATTGTTCGATTTGGTGACAAAGTGTGAATCAGCTCCACACTTTTTTATTTCCTCTCGCATTGTATCTTCAACGAAGCAGGCGTGCTGGGCAACGCGAATCAAGGCTTCGAGATCGTGTGTGCGTGAGTATTACGAATGCTATGCAAATAGCTTCGTCTGCATAGAGCGTTGGCTACAACATTTGCTTTGGCAGGATGATAACGAATCTCACAGTCGTAATCGTTGAGAAGTTCAACCCATCGGCGATGACTCATATTCAGTTCTTTTTGGTTGAGGATGTGTTGTAGGCTCTTATGGTCGGTGAAGACCGTACACTTGGTACCGTAAAGGTAGTGTCGCCAAATCTTCAACGCAAAAACAACTGCGCCTAGCTCGAGATCGTGGGTTGTATAGTTCTTCTCGTGGATCTTGAGCTGACGAGATGCGTAAGCGATAACCTTGTCCCGTTGCATGAGAACACAACCAAGACCAAGGTTCGAGGTATCACAATAGACAACGAAGTCATCGTTTCCGTCGGGTAGAGCGAGGATAGGAGCATTGCAGAGCATATGCTTGAGAGTCTGAAAGGCAGTCTCTTGTTCGGTTCCCAAACAAAAGGCTTGTCTTTATGCATAAAAGAAGTAAGCGGAACGACGATTTTCGAAAACTCAGCGATGAATCAACGGTAATAGCCTACCAATCCGAGGAATGAACGAACATCGGATGGTGATTTTGGAGTAACCCAGCTCTTAACAGCTTCGATCTTTGCGGGGTCGGTCTGTATACCCTAACTATTGACGATGTGATCGAGGAATTGAACCTCCTCCAGCCAAAATTCGCACTTGGAGAACTTGGCATAGAGTCGATTCCCTTGGAGCAGTTCGAGAACCAAATGTAGATGTTGCGTGTGTTCGGCTTTCGACTTTGAATAGATAAGGATGTCGTCGATGAACACGATGATGAAACGGTCAAGAAATGGTTTGCACACACGATCCATGAAAACCGCGGGTGCATTGGTTAAACCAAAGGGCATTACGACGAATTCATAATGGCCGTATCGGGTTCGGAATGCGGTTTTCGGTATATCTTCCTCCTGGAGTCGTAACTGGTGATAGCCTGAGCGTAAATCGATCTTTGAGAAACACGTATCACCTTGCAATTGATCAAACAAGTCATCGATTCGGGGCAGGGGATAACGATTCTTGATAGTCAGCTTATTCAACTCCCTATAGTCGATGCACATCCGGAACGACCCATCCTTATTTTTAACGAAAAGAACTGGTGCACCCCAAGGAGAGGTGCTAGGGCAAATGAAGCCTTTGTCAAGTAATTCCTGGAGTTGACTCGAGAGTTCGCGCATTTCGGACGGAGCGAGGTGATAAGGAGATTTAGCAACAGGATTGGCTCCAGGAAGGAGGTCAATACGAAAATCAATATCACGAATTGGGGGTAAACCAGGTAAATCATCAGGAAAGACCTTAGGAAAATCACGAACCACAGACTCCTTATCAATTGCCTTCTTTTCCTTTCCCTCCGCTACTACGATATGTGCCAAGAAAGCTTTGTATTCCTTGCGGAGATACTTGCTCGCTTGAACACACGACATGAGTTTGAGATTCTTCGACGCGACTTCACCATAGACACACAGTTGATCACCATTAGCGAGCGAGAAACGAATCATTTTATCGAAACAAACAACTTCAGCACGATTTTCACGAAGAAAATCCATGCCTACTATGATATCAAAACTACCAAGCTGCATTGGAATCAGATCGATAGGAAAGACGTGATTGTTGAGTTCGAGAGTACAATCACGTAGGACAGAATGAACGGTTACGGTTCTTCCAGTGGCAACTTCAACATCGAACGTCGAAGGGAGATGGGCGCGCTTACGATTAAGGAGCTTTTCGAATTCTAACGACACAAAATAGTTATCGGCTCCAGTATCAAATAAACACGAAGCATATAAACCATTAACGAGGAACGTACCATTAACCACATTGTTATCTGCTTGGGCCTGGCAGACGTTGATGTTGAAAGTACGTCCGAGGGCTGCTGGCTGCTGCTGCTGTGGCTCTTGCTTCACCACTTTGTTTCGGCACATGTTTGCGAAGTGGTTGGGATCACCACACGTAAAGCAAGCTCTAGTGTGAGCTGCAGGTGCTGGAGCTACGTGTTGGCCCTAGGGAGCAGGAAGTAGAGCTTGTGGTACAGGAGCTTGACCTTGAGCTGGAGCTGGAGCTTGACGTGGACCAGTATGGCAGTTGGCAGTAAAATGGCCGTACATGTTGCAGTGAACACAGTATCTGCAAGCAATCCCCACGGGATGATGGTAAGTACAGGTAGGGCAAGCCGGGTGAGGACCAGTATATGCACGCTTGGCCAGCGGTGCATTGGTGACCGGTGCCACTACTTGGCGGTGTTGGGGTTGCGGTTAAGCAGGTATGGCTTGAAGAGGAGCGGCGGCTGTGACAGTGCAATTCTTGTTGGCATTCTTTCTCTTGCGGCGGGAGGACCTTGAAGCTTGCGGTGCGGCGGTTTCAGCAGTGGAAGCGGCGGTTGCTTGATGCAGGCTCTTGGGAGTGTTCTTGAAGTACCCAGCGAGAACTCGCTTGTCGTTTATCTCTGCATCGAGTAGGTAGGTTTCTTCAATTGTTGTTGTATTCGCGGCTTGCACGAAGTCAGCAACACAGTCCGGTAGAGCTCGGATGTACTTCTTGATCGTCATGTCAGGTGTTGCCACCTGGTTTGGGCAGATGATACTCAGTTGCTTGAAACGTGCAGTTAAACCAGCGTTATCGCCACCGTCTTGCTTGATATGCCAGAACTCGTCTTCCAACTTTTGAAGCTCGTGAGGTGGGCAAAATTCCTTCATCATGAGGTCTTTTAACTCCTCCCAAGTGAGCCCAAAGGCTGAATCATTCTCACGTTTGTCCTTTTCGGTCGTCCACCATTCTAGAGCCCTGGACTGGAAGACACCGGTAACGTTCACAGTTCGCAGGTGTTCTAGACATCCGCTCTGACGGAGCGTGACCTCGATCGAATCGAACCATTGAAACATAGCGGTAGGCCCGTCTTCGCCAGTAAATTCTTTGGGCCGCAGGCTTTGAACTGCTTAAAGCTGAATGTGGACTAAGGAGAATTAGTCCTGGATTCTTCCGAGGACTTGCTAGAGTTTTCATTCAGGTCACTGACGATCTGAGGGATAACTTTTGCCATTTGCTTAGCGACGAGGGCAGCGATGCGTTTGTCCTCGTGATTACGACGAGCAATGCGAGAGTGAAACGATCCAAATGACGACATTGTCTGCAACAGACATCGCCATAGGACTCAGACATAAGTTTCGATTAGCCCTAGTATAGTCTTGTGAATACGCCAAAAGGCACTTTATGTAAAGCACAGGAACACGTTCAATCATATAAGCACATATTTACACAGGCACATAAATCACAAAAACACATAAGCATGTAGAGCACAGAAAAACATAAGCACATAAGCACATAGGCACACGGTAACTCATGAGGACACACTATATTTTGCACGTATTCACCTACATATATTGCACGTATTCACCTATCGTTCAAGGTTTGCGCGTTCGAGGGTAGCGATTGCGATTAGCGAGAACTCGCCAACGTTTTGTTGACACTCTACTGCATGCTTTGCAGGTTGCTCGATACAGCTCTGGACGGACGTTGCAATCGGATGGAGTGCGTGGATCGTAAGTAACACGATAGCAAACTTGTGGTTTTAAATTATGATGCGTGTTCTTCCCCTTTCTGCTGTGGACTTAAACTATGTTTTGAAAAATATAAATTAGGTCACTAATTATGCTAATGTTTATAACAATAACTAATCCGTTCAAAATAATTAGTGGCTAAGATCCTGGTCGTCACACGCCTCGCGGTAATACTCCGCGTGTGGATTTTGAGGGTGTGACAACTTTAAATCCCTTCCACGATGCAAATGCTAGAAAGATTCTAATTGCTTCTAGTCGAGCCACGGGAGCATATACTTCTGTGAAATCTATACCCTCCTGCTGACTAAAGCCCTGGACTACGAGTCGAGCTTTGTTTCGAACAATAACCGCTCGGTCATCTCTCTTGCATTTAAACACCCATTTTGTGTTAATTTTCCTGTGACCATCAGGCAAATCTACTAACTTCCATACTCCTAACTTCTGAAATTGACTCAACTCTTCTTGCATAGCATTGACCCAAGAATCTTCAGTAAGCGCCTCTTTGTATGTTCGCGGTTCGATCTGCGAAATAAAACAACTTAGTGAAAACTCAGTTTGTAAAGGTGCTACTGTTGAATAAAAACAAGTAAGGCCTTGGTCAATTTGTCGTCTTGTGCGGATGCCTGACTGCAATTCTCCGATAACTAGCTCTTCTGGATGGTATGAAAGAGTTCTTGGCATCACCTCGCCCGGAACATCTACCTCGCCCTCCAGATTAGTGATATTCTGGTTTACATCTTGGTCACTGATTGGACTTGTTTGACTTGAAATCTGGATCTGCTCCCCCTCTGAATCTGAATCACCATGGTCAAATACTGGTCCGTTCTCAGATTCTTGATTATTATTCTCTACCATCTGATTATCTTGAGCAACTTCATTTTGTTGAATATCATCATGTTCTCCAGCATTGCTTGGACCTGCTTCATCGTCATTTGAAGTATGCCTTTGATGTCTTGAAGACTCAGCTGGGAACCTTTCCTGTGATGACTCGTATTCTCTTAGAATATCTAACTCATCAAAGAAATCTTCTTCTTCTTCCTCTTCTCTTTCCATGTCAAACGAATTCCACAAAGTGTCATAATGAAAACGCCATGAATCGCCTGGATTCTGCGGTGGCATTGTGTAGCCTTGACACTCTACATTCGATGCTTCAATTATCCGCTTCAAGCTTGGAACAAAGACTCGTCGTAATGGACTTGAGTAACCAAAGAATATGCCTTCGATGCTCTTTAGACCAAACTTCCCAAAAGGCTCTAGAACTGTGCAGGGAGACCCAAACGGTTCTAAATACTTCTGGTTCGGTTTGCGGTTATTGATCGGCTCGAAACATGTTTTGTTGAATTTGTTTACAGTGAGAACCCGGTTGAGCGTATAGCATGCGGCTGAAACTGCTTCTGCCCAAAAGTTAACTGGTAGCTTGGAATCAGCAAGCATCGTTCTGGCCGTTTCGATTAGCGTCCTGTTCTTTCTTTCAGCTACTCCATTCTGTTGTGGAGTGTAAGGAGCACTAAATTCATGCAATATACCTCTTTCATCGCAAAACTCTTCCATCTTGATATTCTTGAACTCAGTACCATTATCACTTCTGATTCTTCTAATGCGTGTCTGGTACAAGTTTTCCATCTTCTTGAAAAGCATCATCAAACGATCAAACGTCTCATCTTTTGACTTCAGAAATAATACCCAAGAAAATCTTGAATAATCGTCTGTGAGTACAAGACAATAGAGATCTCCAGTAATACTTTTGACGTTCACTGGACCAAACAAATCCATATGTAGTCTCTCTAAAGGTCTTGAGATTGAATTTCTTTCTTCCCAGGGTGTGATTTCTTCTTTTGCTTTCCTCTGATGCAGCTAATGCACTCCCCCTCAAGATGAAAACCTTTCACATGAACACCAGTAACCAAATCATTGTGCACCAGGTGATTCATTTTTCGCAAATGTATATGACCCATCTTTCGGTGCCACAGCTGTGATTCTTTCTCTGTTGCTCTAGACATGAAACAATGAGCCTGACCCGTGGTTGTAGTTGCTACACTCATATCCAACACGTACAGATCATTGACTCTTGGTGCTCTCATGATAATCCATTCTTCAGGAACAACAAATCCTGGTTTCAAGATCAAACACTCTTTGTCTTTGAAGTGTGTTGTATACATCCTATCACAGATCTGGGAAATACTCAGAAGATTATTCTCAAGCTCAGCAATGTAGTTAACTCTTTCAAACGTTAAAATGCCATTGGATAACGTTCCTTCTCCAATAATTCTACCTCCTTGATTTCCTGCAAAACCTACATAACCTCCATTAAACCCTCTAACATCGTACAGCAGGGTTTTCTTCCCCGTCATATGCCAATAAGCTCCATTATCCATAATCCATCACGAAACGGATCTTGGAAGCTCATGCACATGTCAAAAACACTTAGTTAGATTTTGGTGCTACCCAAGCCTCTATCGACTTAGGTAACTGGACATCAAGTACAGTTCTTTTGATGATCAATGGTGGAAAATTCTTATCATTGATCTTCAAGCTTTCTTCAGACCCAACCTCAACCTCTTTGTATAAGAAAAACTCATCTTTCTGAGGTTGACCAGATGGTTGGTCTTTCTTTGGAACATCTTTCTTTTCAGACTTTTGCAATTCTTTCTCAAGTTTCACATAGTAATCCAAAGGAACATTCATCTTTACTGGTGTAGTAGAAGATGATTGTTTTTCTGACTCTGAAACCTTTGGTTTTGGAGAACTTGTTTTCTTTTCAACCACTTTTGGCTTCCATATTTGTTGAGATGATGCAACCCATTTGTAAAACTTGTCATTTTTAGTTACCACATTTTTAACAGGTTCAGTTTTGATTTTAGTGTTGTCAATTTTCAAAACCTTTTTCTCAACAACCAATGGAGCTTTTCCTTTTCCATCAACTTTCCTTTTCTGAATCTCAACAACTTCAGTCTTAGGCTTCAAGTTGGTACACTTTCATGCAATATATCCAACTTGATTACATTTGAAGCATGTTCGGGTGTCAACTACCCGACTTGTGCCTTCAGACTGAAACTGTGAGGCCTTCTTCTCAAAGAACTCTTTGTTTGATTTTGAAAAGATTTTAGATTCTTCATCAGAAAGTGAACTTGAACTCGAACTCTTCACAAACACCTTTTTCTCAGCAAACCTTCTGTTTTGAAAATTCTTTTTCTGATAATTCTTACCACCCTGATATCCACCCGACCATTTGTTTTGATTGTTGTTATAAAAACGCGGTGGAACAACAGGTTTCTTGTAGTAAGCTTTATTTTTTTCAAAATTCATTTGCCTCTTTGTTTGTTTCAAGCCTTCAATTTCCGACACATCAATCTCAATCAACTTAAACACATTTCTCAGTTTGCCAACATTCACATTCTCTATCGGAAAATCATGATCCGAATACAACTTATCAGAATCCTTCATCTTGTACATCACAAGATTAGGTTCCTCATTTAAGTTGTTTTGGGACTTTGATTTTGGAATGTATTTGTCCAAAAAGCATTCATCATCCTCAGTAGTGTCACTTTCAGATTTCAAAACATTTTCAGCCATGCTTTTAACAATTTCAGATTGGACACTATCCTCATCGGAAGATGAAGTGAATGTGACATCAATTGTGTCCGGAAGTTTCACTTCATGATCATCTTCATCATTAACCAGCCCTGATTTCTTCTTTGAATAATTGTTTAAAACTGGTGGTGGAACTTGATGATACCCCACCCCTGTTCCATCCGAAAAGACATCTTCGCCTGCTTTGTTTTTCCCGATGGGTTTGGGAACAATGTGTTGCAAAACAAAGCTAGCGGAGTTGTAACTGGTTAATTTCAGATTAATGCGCTCATTTTCAATTTTAGCTTTTTGGAATTGAAGCTTCAACTTAGCAATTTCATCCAGTTGCTGGTTGATTAACTCTTCCTTAACTCTAAGAACGCCTGTCAGTTGAAGATTTTCTTTGTCTGTCTTACCATTTCTTTCATCAGAATCTTTAACCGTTCGTTTTAGCTTCTGAAAATTTTCTAAGATTTGTCGATTTTCAAGAATCAATTTTTCATTTTCTTTCCTAATTCTTTCTACGTCTTTTTTTATCGTTTTCGATTTCTCAGTTAATTCTTTTAATTTGTCGTTTGAAGCTTTCAACAACTTATCACGGTTCAAGATCTGATCTTCAACACTTTTGACTCTACCAGTCAGTTCTTCAACCTTCTTACCACTAAGGTAAGCAACTGTACTACAAACTTTGCACTCTTTCATGCAATTTTTGCAGTTGTTCTCAGATTTAGCATTCTTACCTGACTCATGTGTATCATTTGAATTGACCTTGTTTTTGGACTCAGTTCCAGAACCAGAAACTACCTCTAGTTCTTTTGCAGTAAGAACCTTGTCAGCCATCTTTTTCAAGTTTTCAGCGGTGAGATCTTGTGATGTATCAATGATCCCATCACCAATCTTCTTTGGCTGCGGTTCTTTTGCTGTCTCTTTCTCTTTCTCTTTTTCTTTCTCAATGGTTTCTCCTCCTCCGCACCATACTCTCTCTCTGGCTTCTTCTTCATCAGCAATTTGTTTGGTGAGAACTTCAAGATCAACTGTATCTGGATCCACAGCTATGTTACCATTAGGATCAAGATAACATTCTCTATCAGGATCCCATCGCCTTGCCTTCTTTGCTTCCATCCAAGTACGATAGATTTTGGCTTTCATGAATCGAGTTGTATCCTTCCTGTTCACATACTTCACTTCTTCAATTCTTTTATCTTTAAACGGAACAATCTTTGCTGCTGTGAAGGCATAACCAACTGCGTCTTCCTCAGGCAAAACATCACTCCAATCATAACCTTCATCGTCATGGAAAACTACAAGTGCCCTGGATTTCTCTTTGGGTGCCTCTTCTATCTGTTTCATCCTGGGAGGTTCTGCTTTATTCTGATGATAAATCGCTCTTTTGTAATAATCCTCTCGAAAAGGATTTGCAGTGTCATCAGTGTAAGCATTTCTGCACTCACGCTTAAAGTGACATTTCTGTTTACATTTAAAGCATGTCACTTTTGACTTGTCAAAGCCTAAGTTGGTAGAAGGTCCACCAATAGACTGTCTTCTAGTAATCTCCATGAATTGCTGCGCTCTTCTCACTGCACTTGCCATACACCACCTTATATCGATCAATTCCATCTCCTCAGGGTCGATTTGATCGTAATCTTCCTTTGTTAGGTTGGTGTTGCCTATCTTTCTTGCAACGAGACTTTCGTACGATTCCAACACAGATGCTAAAAATACCATCTGTTGTTTAGCAGACTCTTCACTGAAATTCTGACCATTCTTCAGATCAACAGCAATGTTGTATTGAAAGAGATTCTTTGATGCATATTGATTTGAAGTACTTGACGAAGAACCACCATGATAGCCACTGCTAGGAGTTTCTTGATTCGTTGTGTTTGAACTTTCTGCTGAAAAGGCTTTCTTTGGAGATACAATCTTTGGGATCATACTGCCTCTGTAATACAGCTCCACATTCTGTTGATAAGATGTGTTATTGACTTTATTGGATTTTTTGATCTCCAATTCATGGCTTTCCAGTATTTCTATAAGCAGATCAACCTTCAACTCAGCTGGCTTTATCGTATTCTTCAGCGTCAATGCAAAATATTGCCAGTCTTGCTCATTCGGTAATGCATCAAACAATTTGTCTACCAGCTCTTCTTGAGAATAAATGATATCATGTCTAGCAAGCTCTATCTTTAGATACCCAAATCTTTCGATCATCTTGGAAACAGACTCGTTCTTTAAACACCCAAACAAATCAAACTCTTTTCGTAACAGTTTCTTTTTGTTCTTCACTATTTCAGCACTGCCTATACATTTTATTTTTAATTTTTCTCAAAAGGTCTTTCGAATCTTTGTACTCGATCAGTGCGATAATGTCATCTCGGACAGATTGGTGAAGTAATGCAATACACTTCTGTTCAGCAACATATTTTTCAATCTGATTTTCCTCTAAGTTCTCAAAATCATCTCTCCCCATATTAAAACCATTTTTCAAACTTCTCCAACTGGGATACGTAAACACTTTAAGCCATTCTTCGAATCTGGTAGCCAACCTGTTGTAATCTTCAATAGCCATCAACTTGGGAGGCTTGTTGTATGTTCCGTATGCACTGTCTACACTCATTGCATCCTGTAGAATTTTCTACGCACTCGGTGTTGGTGTAGTTTCATTCGTGTTGCTTGATGTACCATCTCCTGAACCACTGGTAAATGCAAACACGTCACTAAATGGATTCATGAACTCATCCATCTTTCAAGTACCTGAAACAGTCAACAAACACTTAAAAATTTTGAAATTTTTGAAAAATGAATTTCAAGCTGAATCACTTGAAGCGGAATTACTTCAAACGAAATTGCCCACTCAAACGGAATTAAGAACTTCAAACGAAATTACCGATTTCAAACGAAATTAACCAACGATATCTAATTCCGTGTGGAATTAGATTACTTTCAAACGAAATTAATCCAATCTAAAACGGAATTAGTAATTTTGTTTCAACTTTCAAGCGAAATTAAGTTCTGTTTGAAATTTTCAAGCGGAATTAAGAACAATATGATTAATTCCGTGCGGAATTAATGATTCTGTTCAAACGGGATTAAGATGACGTCATTTTCTTCCAACGATTTTTCAAACGGAATTACACATTTTGTCCAATTTTAATCGAATTAAGGTCCAAATCTTTCAAGGATTAGATCGAACTATGTTTCGCTTGATATATGTGAATTTCAGGCCATTTCAACCGTTAAAACTTGTTCAATTTAGAAAAGAATGAGTAGAAGTGAGAAAATACGATGAAATCAAGCTGAATTGGTATGAACTCCTCGTCCTGAGCTCTGATACCACTTGTTGGATCGTCGTGTGACCCTAACGAGTTAATCCGATGAGTTCAGCATCAAATATAAAGGTGGAATCAATGTAAATGACGTAAAACAACTTGTTCCTTTCTATTTTTCCTCTTATATTGATTTCCTGAGCTTTTTACAATTCAGGTGACAAACGAACAGCACCTCGACTCAGATACAATGGCATAATTCCGTATGAAATGAACATGCAATATCAGTATTTATAGGGAGGTTAATTCCGCACGAAACTGCTTGAAACGGAATCACTAGTTCATGCGAAATCACATAATTCCGTGAGGAATTAGTGATTTCGTATGAAACTCCTAATTTCGCATGAAATGAAACAATGCTCATTTCAAGCGGAATTACCCTAAAATACTGTTTCTCGATTTTTGTGCCCTGATCTAATACAATACAATACAAGACTCATTAAAGACAGACGAAGTTAACAGACATCCGTACACCAACAACAACGATTTCAATAATATGAACGAACTTGTTGGTACGTTAACACATAAAACGAATGACATTCATTAACAATGATCAAGCTGACCAGTAGTATGTTATGGTACCATAGGATCTGACAAATCCCGTTATCGGACTAGCGCCATGGTTATGTATGGAGGTAATGTGGGTAACGACAGAACCTGATGATTGTTAACATACCCTTCGGTGGTTTGTTAATACAAGTTGAACGATTGGAACGAGTCAGAACATAGGTTTGAATGTATTAAACGAGAACGACCAAAAGTTAGTTTTCACAATTAAAACACGAACGATTGGAACGATTTGAACGATTTGAACAATTTGAACGATTTGAACGATTGAACAATGGTTTATAACACAAACGAGTTGAACGATTGGTTTTGATAATACGAACGATTTGAGAATAAGTACAATTGAACGATTGGTTTTTGGTATGTGATTAGATAACGGGATGGGTGTAATGTGATAAAAGCATGGTAGATACACCGCTGGTACTTCTTATATATAAGTGCTTTTATCATATTACATTCCGTGGCGTTATTTAGTTCACCTGAACGAATGATTTCAAACTATGACACGCAACGATGTTTACTAAATGATATAAACCATACGAGTTTTATTACAAGAACGATTTACAATTTGGTTTACAAAAACAAATATTTTGAGTCAAGATTCATGGCAACGAGGTTTTCAAAAATATTTAACCAACTTGTTTAGGTTGGTTAATCATATTACAATACCAAACACTTTTCAATACAAGGTTTTCAAATATCGACTCTAGTAGTCGTACGAGGTATGGTAACATGTATACAAGCCATGAATTTGACATACACGCAAAACCTATGTGCTCGCCGGCATTTTTATGCTGACTTTATTTTCACATATGTTTCAGGTGGTGTTTGATGATGTTGATGATGACTAGGATGCATGCTCACATAGAATCGGACGAGGCCTTAGTGACTTAATAACAACGATAGACAATATGTTGAACTTGTTTATTCTATTTCAAGACAATGTTAAAAACTTAATATTTAAATAAACGAAACTTTAATCCATGTGTTGTGAAACAATGATTCTGGTACGACACTCCCCGACATTTCGGCCGCGGTTTCGTTGTTTTAACGCGGTCGGGGTGTGACAACTATATTTTCTAAGTACAAGACAAAGACTTTTGAACAAGATTTTTTACTAAGTAGAGATTTTCAATTCAATATGATGATTCAAGCTCATGACAATTTGATGAAATCTCACTTACTTAATTTTCAATATAGTTACTTCTTCAAGATGCCTCCTCACCGTGATTCCACTTGGAACGCTGAAATGGCAGCAAGAATTGCTCAGCATCTAGCTGCTATACTCCCAGACATTGTGACCCAAGTTAACCAAATCCAGAACAATCACAACAACAACAATGTTATCACACCTTGCAACTACAAACAATTCATTTCAGGTAAACCACTCCAGTTTAATGGGTCTGAAGGAGCAACTGGGCTCCTACAATGGTTTGAGAGTATAGAAAGCACATTTCGCCATGTCCAGTTTCCCAGTGAGCGCAAGGTGGAGTTCGCCTCGAGTGTTTTTCAAAGGAGAGCACTCACTTGGTGGAACGGTATCATGAGAGACCGAGGTGCCGATATAGCAATGGCACAAATGTGGGAAGAATTTAAGAATGTTATGAAGAAAGAATTCTATCCATAAAGAAAAATGAGGGAACTTGAAAACAAATTCTATTACCTAAAACAAGATAGTGGAGAAAACTGTGCCTACACTGATCGGTTTGAAGAGTTAAGCCTACTATGCCCCACTATGGTCGCACCTTTGGATCGGGCCATTGAGAAATACATTGAAGGTCACTTTATTTAACTCGTGGTAGTCTATGGACATACGAAAAGTACCGTCCTTCTTCTTGACAAAAAGTATGGGGGCTCCCCATGGTGACGAGCTAGGCCGGATAAAACCCTTATCCAGGAGCTCTTGTTGTTGTGTAGATAATTCTTCTAGTTCGGACGGTGCTAGTCGATTGGGTGCTCGAGCTATGGGTGATGCGCCTGGAGTTGGCTCGATTTGGAATTTAACTTGACGATGAGGTGGAAGACCAGGTAATTCATCAGGGAAGATTTCAGGAAAGTCGCGAACAATAGGAATATCTTCGACCTTTTTCTCTTCGGTTTGAACATCAGTGACAAGAGCTAGAATAGCGGTATGGCCCTTTCATAGACACTTTTGGGCCTTCAAGAATGAAATGAGGCCTACTACAGCGCCGCCCCTCTCACCTCGGATATCAAGGGTTTTGTCGTTTGAAAGGCGGATGCGAACGATCTTTTCATGACAAAGTATCTTCGCGCGATTTAGCGAGAGCCAATCCATCCCGACTACAACATCAAAACTACCGAGAGTGATAGGGATGAGGTCAATATTGAATTTGTGTCTAGATAACTCCAAACTACAGTTTCGATGGATACGTGTTGCTTCGAGAGATTTGCCGTTAGCTAGTTCAACTGTATGTTTACGTTCGAGAGGAGTTGGGGCAGGCTTAAGTAGTGTACTAAAGTTCGTGGAAACATAACTACGGTCTGCGCCAGAATCAAAAAGTACCGAAACAAAAGAGTCGTTCAAAAGGAACTTACCCGTCACGACATTAGGGTCATTCCTTGCTTCGCCTGAACCAATGACGAATGCTCGGCCTCTGTCGCCGTTACCCTTATCACCATTGTTGTTACCATTGTTCCCCTTTCCCGTGTTATTGTTGTTGCTCAGCTATGGACAATTCTTTTTAATGTGCCCCTCGGCCCCACACTGATAACATCCCTTGTTATTACCCTGTTGTTGCTGGCGCTGAGGCTGCTGGTTCTGCCGTTGTTGAGCTTATCTGGCTGGATACGGACTTCTACAATCTTTAGCTCCATGACCCGGCTTCCAGCACTGCTGACAACGGTTTGGGTCACACTGCCCATGATGGTGTCGATTACATTTGTTGCATTTTGGCTGGTTCCCTGATAGACACCTCGGGCTTGATGATTCAACGTTTGCCTATTTGGGGTACGGTTGTTGTCGAACTTTCTTTGTTGTTGAGGGGGTTGATTAGAGCTAGAACCCTTGGCTTGATTCCCATCCCACTTATGCTTGTTGTCAACGGAGGTCGAAATTGATGCATTGCATTTAGGTAACTTGCCCTGTTCTACCGCCTGATCAGTTAGTCGATGAGCAAGTCGGATGTTTTGCTGGATGGTTTGAAGATTTGCTGAAGTCACGATGCTTTGAATTTCAGGAACTAACCCCTTCATGTATAACTCGATTCGTTTATAGGTAGGATTCGACATGTTTGGACATAAAGAAGCCAGCTCGTTAGACTGCTTTGTATACACCTCGATCTCTGAACCAGACATTTTTAGGTTGTAATACTCAGTTTCCAATTTCTGTATGTCATCCCTGTGGCAGTACTCTTCTTTTATCATGTCCTTGAATGAATTCCAAGGAGTGGCATTAGCAACATCCAAACCCAAAATCTGTACTTGCGCATTCCACCTGGAGAGCGCAGCTTCTTCAAGAACTCCCGCTGCGAATTTGACCCTATTCTCAGCAGGGCAGTTACACATGGCGAACGCAGATTCCACCGTTTAAAACCAGTGGAGCAGACCAATAGCACCCTAGGTGCTGGTGAAATGACTGGGCTTACATCCCATGAAGGATTTGAAGGTACAAGCCGGTGGCTGACCAGGCTGCCCTGAATCAGAAATTTAGCACAAATAAGAATAAAAGCTAAAAGAGAACAAGAATGGAAATAGACTTTTAGGGCATTCTATAACAATAGAATTACCTCTAGGATGGGCCTGCTGATATGCCGCCAACGCTTCAGCGACACGTTCATTGATGAGTGTAGTCAGTTGGGCCTGGGTCATGTTGATGCCCCTACCGTTCATGATTCCTTTAATTAAACAAAAATGAGTAAATAAGACACGGTTATACATTCATTATGTAAATTTCAAGAACAAGGCAATCAATCACATCAATTCCAAACAATATATGAAATAACTAAATAGAAATACCCAATTAAACTATGTTGCAAATGTCTGTACAACATATTTCAACAAATAGTAAAATTTAAAAGTAAACATAGTTTTTCAGAACAAATGGAATAAGAAAATATAGATAGGTGGTGGATCAGTCATCGACTTCTCCATCGCCCATGTCAGCATTGCCGTCATCGCCATCGTCACCATCGTCGTCATCGTCATTTTCATTAGCAACCTCATCCGGCTCTTCCTCCTAAGGGTCCTCTTCAGGATCCTCCTTGGGTTTCAGATCTGCTTCCAAACGTTGGATCTGTATCTGGTAGGGGTTAAGTGGACAGCTGCAGGAGCCTCAGCTCGTGCCGCTAGAACAGGCAGGGAAGAAGATGCACCGGTTCGGACGAGACGTGCCTTACGAGAAGCACGGGTCTCGACGGTACGCGGAGGGGAATGAACCAAAAGGGCTTTCCCTGATGCGTGGGAATGTTCAGAAGGAGAGGATGATGATGACACCATACATGTGATACGTTACGTTTACCTATTCTAGTTTGCACAAAGAAAATCATAATATTGTAAAGGTAATCCACGTATAAATGCCAAGTAATACAATTACCATATATGCATCTAAGTGTCACACCCCGACCACGTAGAACATACAAAACGTGGCGGAAACATCGGGGAGTGTTGTAACAGAATCAATTGTTTCAAATCCATGGTAATTGAAGTTTCGTTTTATTAATCAAACATGAAAGTTTACATTGCTTTAAACAAGAACCAAAGAATACATAACATAAACTAACTAGTTCTTGTCTCGTTTTAAGTTACTAAGGCACAGGTCTGCCTATGTATGTCTTGATAAGTACTACGCATCGTCTCCTGAAAACACATGTGAAAATAGGTACGTCAGCATAAAAATGCCTGTGAGATACATTGGTTTTGTGAAAACGGGATTCATGACTTATGTTTGAGAAAATGTTTAGTCATGAACTTCGTATTTTGCTTTATCTTGTAAATCATTTGAAAAACGGTAAGATCAAATGATATGTATAAATAAGAGAACACTGTATAGTTTAAACGGATAACCATAAAAAGAGTTTGTATAAGATAAGTTGTTTGTAAAACAATGTCTTGTGAAAAGTGTGTTATTTGTATAAAATGTCACATGTCTCAAATGAAAATGATTCAAATAACGCTACGATATGTAATACCATACAAACACTTATATATAGGAGGTACCAGCGGCGTATCCACCATGCTCGTATCATATTACACACGCCTCGTTACTTAATCACTTACTCAAACCAACCCATCAAGATGAAGTGTTTAACAATTGTAGAAATGTTTATGTACAGTCAAATGTCTATTGTCAAAATGTAAATCATGTCAACAGATACAACAGGTTCACTCAGTTCAACGGTTACAGACAGTTCATGTATTCAAAGGGATAAGACGGTTCACATAGTCAAATGGTCACAACGGTTCGATATGTAGCATAATGTGTTCATATGCTGGCTGAGCATATGCAACAGAAATGCAATGTGAAACAATGTACTACGTATGCACACAATGGGCGTACGCAGCATGAAATGTATTGTAGAGTACAACGGTTCAAAATGTGGTATAATGTGTTCATATGCTGGATGAGCATATGCAACAGAAATGCAATGTGTAACAATGTACTACGTATGCACACAATGGGCGTACGTAGCATGAAATGTATTGTAAAGCAATGTACTAAGTACGCACACAATGGGCATACATAGCATGAAATGTATTGTAAAGCAATGTACTAAGTACGCACACAATGGGCATACATAGCATGAAGTGTAGTGAAATCATGTACTATATATGTACTATCGAACATAGCAAGTATATGATGTGAAAACGGGAAAGCATGAAAGTAACAAGTAGGCACATGTGTTTCACCCCAAAACAGTTTGGTAAACAGCAAAAGAGGGGTTCAATGTACTCACCTGAGATTGCTTTGAATCCCTTGTATAATAACCAGGTAATGCGAAAGATCACGGGATATCAAACGGCACCTAATAGGTAGCTATGTTAATATACCGAACCAAATCGGAAGGATCGGACAGTACGCGGGTTCGTAAACCAAGCGAGTATGGAGACTCGTGTAGTATGGTTTAACAAGGCCTACATACTAAAATGAAACTTAACCTAAGTGCTTACGGTCCATTACGACCTGTTTAGGTAGCTTAGGCTACCCTAACGCGTCGTTCGCGTAGAACGCGTTCGGAGCGCCTAACATTGCGACCACACGGTATAACCTCGGAAGGTTATAGCTATGGTCACCTAATGTGTTTGGTCGGGTCCTAATGACCGACCAAGTGGGTCGGGTTCGAAAGTATAAGCGATGGTTTAGATCGCTTACCTTACGACCCTATATAAGCACTAAACTAAAAGTGACGAGCTAAGCATGTTAGAACATGCTTAACTAAGTTAGAAAACAGGTTTGGCATCAAAACAAACGGCTTTGATGCCCACGAGTAGTTTGGTTACAAAATACGCAAGAATGCGCATTTTGGCCGAAACTACGACTCGTCACTGAGCCTAGATAACGTGGAAATCAGTAGGTATGGTCCCTATGGACCATAACCATCGTGATCACGCTCACGTTATGAAGTTCCATGAACTTCACATCGACCAAAAGCTGGTCAATGCAGAAAGTCAACAAAACGTTGACTTTCGGACTCGAAAAGCGAATAAAAGAGCGAAAGAAGACTTACGGAGGGTCCCCGAGTGCTAATCAAGATCAAATAGCTCAGGTGTGAAGCAAAGGCATCAACTTAGAGCATTTAGATCTGATTTTGTGGGTTTTTACACAAAAGGGGGGGGGGGTATTTATAGGAAAAGTGGAACCGTTAGGATCGTTTATCGAATAACGTGCCGCGATCTCGAGCGAACACTTGTCAATTTCTTGTGGGATGTCAGATATTGCCTCTTGGCTCTTGGTTGGGTGAAAGGGCATCGCCTCTTGATCGAACGAAAGGCCAGATTCTGCATTAAATGCAAAATATTTCTGTCAGACATCCTCACGCGGCCCGCCTAAGGATTTGGCAAATCCTTACGCGCCCCGCCTAAGGTTCCCAGACCAGAATTTTCAATTTTGGTCCCTGCACTTCAGAAACGCGTAATTTGGCCCATTTTTGGCACGTTTAAGCCCCGTTAACCTCATTTCAAGGCTCTAGGATGAAGTTAAAGTGTAGGGGACTTGAAATATGCTCAAAAATATTCCGGATGTCGGTTCGTTTGGCCGTACGATCGCGATGTTCCCTTAATTACGACGGAATGCGCATAAGTGCGAAAGACGATCCAAATGACGCGATGAATGGATTTTTCTCATGCCAAACACTAAGGCATAATATAAGGATGGTTACATAAATTTTTGGATGTCCGGATGTATTCAGAACGTAAGTTATGCGCGAGAGTGCAAACTTATGCACTTTTTGACACTTTTAGTCCCTGAATGACCCAAAAGTTTATTTTAGCATACCAAACCCCTCAAAGCCTATTTCTAAGCTATGTAAAGGATATTTATGGTATGTCTAACTATGGACATGTTCCGGAATGTTTGTTACAGTTCAAATCGGCATACTTTCGCAGTTTGTCAAGTTTAGTCCCTGTAAGCGAATTAACTTGTTTTTGCTATACCAAAGCCTTCAAAACTTATTTCTAAGTTATGTAAAGGTTATTTAAGGTACGTTGGGTATATGTTGATGTTCCGGAGTATTTGTCGCATTAAACTGAGTATGTTTACGCACCAGTTTGCGTCTAATTCTCCAGAAAGCGATGTAGAGTTTGAATTTGAACAAGAATTGATATGTGCAAAAGATACACATATTTATACAAGATCCCAAGTATGAAATACAATATTTCATTGGTTTGGTATTGGTTTGATGGTCGCGGTGACACAGGTGTCACAGTCTCCCCTACTTTAGGAAATTTCGTCCCGAAATTTATTCGTAGGAGTCTATTTGTGAATTTGCCAAATAACCACCAACGATATGTAAGGCAATATCTTGTCATTTCCTTAACGGTCATTCTTCCGAAATGAAAATGAACTAACGGAGTCATCTTCAACGGTTGCTTCCTCAGAGTTGGAAATGAAGGATTACACAACGGATATTCATTTCCTCAACGGATAAATCTTCAGAAACGAAAATGAACTAACGGAGTCATCTTCAACGGTTGCTTCCTCAGAGTTGGAAATGAAGGATTACACAACGGATATTCATTTCCTCAACGGATAAATCTTCAGAAACGAAAATGAACTAACGGAGTCATCTTCAACGGTTGCTTCCTCAGAGTTGGAAATGAAGGATTACACAACGGATATTCATTTCCTCAACGGATAAATTTTCAGAAACGAAGATGAACTAATGGAGTCATCTTCAACAGTTGCTTCCTCAGAGTTGGAAATGAAGGATTACACAACGGATATTCATTTCCTCAACGGATAAATCTTCAGAAACGAAGATGAACTAACGGAGTCATCTTCAACGGTTGCTTCCTCAGAGTTGGAAATGAAGGATTACACAACGGATATTCATTTCCTCAACGGATAAATCTTTAGAAACGAAGATGAACTAACGGAGTCATCTTCAACGGTTGCTTCCTCAGAGTTGGAAATGAAGGATTACACAACGGATATTCATTTCCTCAACGGATAAATCTTCAGAAACGAAAATGAACTAACGGAGTCATCTTCAACGGTTGCTTCCTCAGAGTTGGAAATGAAGGATTACACAACGGATATTCATTTCCTCAACGGATAAATCTTCAGAAACGAAGATGAACTAACGGAGTCATCTTCAACGGTTGCTTCCTCAGAGTTGGAAATGAAGGATTTCACAACGGATATTCATTTCCTCAACGGATAAATCTTCAGAAACGAAGATGAACTAACGGAGTCATCTTCAACGGTTGCTTCTTCAGAGTTGGAAATGAAGGATTACACAACGGATATTCATTTCCTCAACGGATAAATCTTCAGAAACGAAAATGAACTAACGGAGTCATCTTCAACGGTTGCTTCTTCAGAGTTGGAAATGAAGGATTACACAACGAATATTCATTTCCTCAACGGATAAATCTTCAGAAACGAAAATGAACAAACGGAGTCATTTTCCTCGACGGGTATTCTTCAGATTTGGAAATGAAGGATAATGGTTACTCATTTCCTCAACGGATAAATCTTCAGAACGAAAATGAACAAACGGAGTCATTTTCCTCAACGGGTATTCTTCAGATTTGGAAATGAAGGATAAACGAATGTTCATTTTCTCAACGGATATTCTTCAGAAGTGAAAAATGAATAGCTAGTTCATTTTTCCTCAACGGATGCTTCATCAGAATTCGAAATGAATAGGGTTAACTCTAGACACATGACAGAACTTGCTGTGATTTCTGTGCACTAAATTCCATAATTATGTATGCATCCATAATTACGTAATCCCTTGCACAGTCCGCACAGTTTGTTTTGTAATGTTTTGGGGAAGGATATCAAACTTGCGATGAGGGTGATTAGACTTCCATTGGTTCCTTTTAATTAGGTCGACAGGGGATCTTCTTATTCAGGCCACCAAGGAGTCCCTTCAGCTATATCATCATATGATATCCCTAGCCAGATTTTTGGATGAATCTGTTTAGCTAGACCACTCAAGGGGTCTAATTATGAAGTAGTACTTTATAATCCGAGGGACTTAACTATAACATAGAAGTCCATTGAGGATTTTAAGTAATACCTTTGGGTATCCTACTATGAATCTCTTGTACACGGATATGTAAGATTCTACGAGGATTTGGATAACATGATTTGGATAACACAACAACACATCGTCACATAATTGTTTAACTTGATTATAATTTGTTATTAACTTGTTATTGATTGAATACGGATATGGAAACCAATCGACGGGTCTCAATGTTCACTGTAATCTATCTGAGAAGATAGAAAGATCTCCCAAAATTTGATTTTTTTTATTACAAAGAATCACCACATGCGAATGAAGGTATACAACAATTAAAGACTTACGGGAAAATCCTTAGGCACCCTATTACGGGTTTATAGTGGTACCTTGGGTATTCATCTTGTGTTGTAACCTGCCCCTTGTACTTCGTTTCCTTAGAATAAACGGGTACTTAGGATTTTTGTGGAAGACGCAAGTGATTATAGAATGGGAGAATTTTGAAAATTCAAAGGGGTTCAAAACCTTATAACAGAGGGTTCAAAACCTTACAATAGAGGGTTCAAAACCTAGTAATCAATCATCCTAGAACAGATGATTAGCTTTCAAAGCGGTTTTGAAATTTATGTTCTAGTTGTGGTCGTCGCCTAAGGATAGGTGACGGTATTGTTTTACGACTAAACGCAAGTGAACTCACGTTAGGTTCCTAGGAAGGTTATAGACTAGGTCAAAGTATTACTAATAACCTAATTCCCTATAACCATTGGCTCTGATACCATCTTTTCTGTCACACCCCGACCACGTAGAACATACAAAACGTGGCGGAAACATCGGGGAGTGTTGTAACAGAATCAATTGTTTCAAATCCATGGTAATTGAAGTTTCGTTTTATTAATCAAACATGAAAGTTTACATTGCTTTAAACAAGAACCAAAGAATACATAACATAAACTAACTAGTTCTTGTCTCGTTTTAAGTTACTAAGGCACAGGTCTGCCTATGTATGTCTTGATAAGTACTACGCATCGTCTCCTGAAAACACATGTGAAAATAGGTACGTCAGCATAAAAATGCCTGTGAGATACATTGGTTTTGTGAAAACGGGATTCATGACTTATGTTTGAGAAAATGTTTAGTCATGAACTTCGTATTTTGCTTTATCTTGTAAATCATTTGAAAAACGGTAAGATCAAATGATATGTATAAATAAGAGAACACTGTATAGTTTAAACGGATAACCATAAAAAGAGTTTGTATAAGATAAGTTGTTTGTAAAACAATGTCTTGTGAAAAGTGTGTTATTTGTATAAAATGTCACATGTCTCAAATGAAAATGATTCAAATAACGCTACGATATGTAATACCATACAAACACTTATATATAGGAGGTACCAGCGGCGTATCCACCATGCTCGTATCATATTACACACGCCTCGTTACTTAATCACTTACTCAAACCAACCCATCAAGATGAAGTGTTTAACAATTGTAGAAATGTTTATGTACAGTCAAATGTCTATTGTCAAAATGTAAATCATGTCAACAGATACAACAGGTTCACTCAGTTCAACGGTTACAGACAGTTCATGTATTCAAAGGGATAAGACGGTTCACATAGTCAAATGGTCACAACGGTTCGATATGTAGCATAATGTGTTCATATGCTGGCTGAGCATATGCAACAGAAATGCAATGTGAAACAATGTACTACGTATGCACACAATGGGCGTACGCAGCATGAAATGTATTGTAGAGTACAACGGTTCAAAATGTGGTATAATGTGTTCATATGCTGGATGAGCATATGCAACAGAAATGCAATGTGTAACAATGTACTACGTATGCACACAATGGGCGTACGTAGCATGAAATGTATTGTAAAGCAATGTACTAAGTACGCACACAATGGGCATACATAGCATGAAATGTATTGTAAAGCAATGTACTAAGTACGCACACAATGGGCATACATAGCATGAAGTGTAGTGAAATCATGTACTATATATGTACTATCGAACATAGCAAGTATATGATGTGAAAACGGGAAAGCATGAAAGTAACAAGTAGGCACATGTGTTTCACCCCAAAACAGTTTGGTAAACAGCAAAAGAGGGGTTCAATGTACTCACCTGAGATTGCTTTGAATCCCTTGTATAATAACCAGGTAATGCGAAAGATCACGGGATATCAAACGGCACCTAATAGGTAGCTATGTTAATATACCGAACCAAATCGGAAGGATCGGACAGTACGCGGGTTCGTAAACCAAGCGAGTATGGAGACTCGTGTAGTATGGTTTAACAAGGCCTACATACTAAAATGAAACTTAACCTAAGTGCTTACGGTCCATTACGACCTGTTTAGGTAGCTTAGGCTACCCTAACGCGTCGTTCGCGTAGAACGCGTTCGGAGCGCCTAACATTGCGACCACACGGTATAACCTCGGAAGGTTATAGCTATGGTCACCTAATGTGTTTGGTCGGGTCCTAATGACCGACCAAGTGGGTCGGGTTCGAAAGTATAAGCGATGGTTTAGATCGCTTACCTTACGACCCTATATAAGCACTAAACTAAAAGTGACGAGCTAAGCATGTTAGAACATGCTTAACTAAGTTAGAAAACAGGTTTGGCATCAAAACAAACGGCTTTGATGCCCACGAGTAGTTTGGTTACAAAATACGCAAGAATGCGCATTTTGGCCGAAACTACGACTCGTCACTGAGCCTAGATAACGTGGAAATCAGTAGGTA
This sequence comes from Helianthus annuus, assembly GCF_002127325.2. Classification (NCBI taxonomy): domain Eukaryota; kingdom Viridiplantae; phylum Streptophyta; class Magnoliopsida; order Asterales; family Asteraceae; genus Helianthus; species Helianthus annuus. The sequence continues at coordinate 72,040,182 of NC_035437.2, read as the reverse complement.
TGGTCCCTATGGACCATAACCATCGTGATCACGCTCACGTTATGAAGTTCCATGAACTTCACATCGACCAAAAGCTGGTCAATGCAGAAAGTCAACAAAACGTTGACTTTCGGACTCGAAAAGCGAATAAAAGAGCGAAAGAAGACTTACGGAGGGTCCCCGAGTGCTAATCAAGATCAAATAGCTCAGGTGTGAAGCAAAGGCATCAACTTAGAGCATTTAGATCTGATTTTGTGGGTTTTTACACAAAAGGGGGGGGGTATTTATAGGAAAAGTGGAACCGTTAGGATCGTTTATCGAATAACGTGCCGCGATCTCGAGCGAACACTTGTCAATTTCTTGTGGGATGTCAGATATTGCCTCTTGGCTCTTGGTTGGGTGAAAGGGCATCGCCTCTTGATCGAACGAAAGGCCAGATTCTGCATTAAATGCAAAATATTTCTGTCAGACATCCTCACGCGGCCCGCCTAAGGATTTGGCAAATCCTTACGCGCCCCGCCTAAGGTTCCCAGACCAGAATTTTCAATTTTGGTCCCTGCACTTCAGAAACGCGTAATTTGGCCCATTTTTGGCACGTTTAAGCCCCGTTAACCTCATTTCAAGGCTCTAGGATGAAGTTAAAGTGTAGGGGACTTGAAATATGCTCAAAAATATTCCGGATGTTGGTTCGTTTGGCCGTACGATCGCGATGTTCCCTTAATTACGACGGAATGCGCATAAGTGCGAAAGACGATCCAAATGACGCGATGAATGGATTTTTCTCATGCCAAACACTAAGGCATAATATAAGGATGGTTACATAAATTTTTGGATGTCCGGATGTATTCAGAACGTAAGTTATGCGCGAGAGTGCAAACTTATGCACTTTTTGACACTTTTAGTCCCTGAATGACCCAAAAGTTTATTTTAGCATACCAAACCCCTCAAAGCCTATTTCTAAGCTATGTAAAGGATATTTATGGTATGTCTAACTATGGACATGTTCCGGAATGTTTGTTACAGTTCAAATCGGCATACTTTCGCAGTTTGTCAAGTTTAGTCCCTGTAAGCGAATTAACTTGTTTTTGCTATACCAAAGCCTTCAAAACTTATTTCTAAGTTATGTAAAGGTTATTTAAGGTACGTTGGGTATATGTTGATGTTCCGGAGTATTTGTCGCATTAAACTGAGTATGTTTACGCACCAGTTTGCGTCTAATTCTCCAGAAAGCGATGTAGAGTTTGAATTTGAACAAGAATTGATATGTGCAAAAGATACACATATTTATACAAGATCCCAAGTATGAAATACAATATTTCATTGGTTTGGTATTGGTTTGATGGTCGCGGTGACACAGGTGTCACACTAAGTATGACGAGCCTTGCAATCCGGAGTGTGGTGTCATTGTGGTTTCCAATAGAGAACGGTTATAGTCTGTTTTTTATAAAAAGATTTTATATTTTAAACCTAGTTCACTATAACCAATGGCTCTGATACCAATCTGTCACACCCTCAATTTCCACAAGCGGAGTTTTACCGCGAGGTGTGTGACCGACCAGGATCTAGCCACTAATCATGTTGAACTACTTACTTGAAATCATAAACTTCACTAATGACATGATTAGCGAATAAGTTTAATTACCCAAAACATAGTTTATAACGCAGCGAAAAAGAAAATAAAGTTAAAAACCAACAAAGCCAAAACCACAAGTTATGTAAGTGTATAAAAACATAAAGTTTTAAGCAAACCACCAACTCCTGCCGATTGCAACGCCCATCCTTAGTTTGTACCTACTGACCTGCAAAGCATGCAACTACGTGTCAACAATAAAGTTGGCGAATTCACAAAATTTTGAGTTTAGTAAAAGTAAAGTTCACAATGTTTTTAATTTAAGTATGACTCGGGTAGCTAACCCTCATCATATGACTAAACTGTGTACCGAATGCTAACGTTTTCATTTTTTGCCCTTAATAATGTCTATCAACATTAAAGTAAGAGTGAAGGTTAAAAGTTCATGCCCGGCCTCCAGCACGGTGTGAGGTTTGTCAAACCTAATAGCGCTATTAACTAATACCCCGCGTATGCCCACCCGGCAATTTAATCGGTAAAATATAGGGACATTCATGATAGAATGTTTCGTCTAGTCTATGTGTACTATCCACCTCCAATGGATAGCATGTTACAATGGTCCACATAAAGGACGCGCGCGTAGCCCAAACCAGGGCTACCGTAAAAAAATGTTGTCCCAAATCAGGGATGCATGCTTTTAGAAAAAAGTTGTGAACTCACCTTAGGGTGCACAACAACAAGAAAAACAAGTATAGAAGCTTCTAGGTTCGGTAAGCCTGATATAGATATTATCAAACTATTAAACATCTAAAAAGGAGGTCCTTGTATGGTTTCAAGTTATCATCGCCTCAATTTATAATTATTATTATTTTTTTTCATACATAAACACACCCATGTTCATGCATATGAATACTGTTCAAATATATATCACATGCATAGACACAACCACATCAAATATATATATATATATATATATATATATATATATATCACATGAAATCACAGAAAACATGATGGTTTCATCTTTTATTTCAGTGAGCATAAAATGTCAAATTTAGAAAAGATCGAACTCATTACTTAAATAGCCATTAAAGAAGCCAAAAGTTGAATAATTGGCCATGAGTTTCTATCGTTACATTACTTCCTTTTGTTACTATAAATTAGTAATTTGACTTTTAAGTGACTATGAATTCAAATGAAATATCTCATAAGTATCCTATCAGGTCATACCATTTCTAAATGGGTCACAGCTAAACATAAATCAGTTAGTCAGCCATGTATACACAGCAACAGCAACACTCATATGTAGCTTGTATAATCCTCCTAATGAAAACGAACGCTAACAAAACTCAACTTTGGCAATATGGCAGCACAAAATTCAATCACTTACACAGTTTCAGCCCACAACAGATTTAGGGTACATACATAAACACACTTCACGGTACATATATTCTCACGCATAAGGTCGAAAAACGGTTTCCTACTCACACTACCTACCGCATACATTTTTTCCTACTATAATACCCATATTATTCGTAATTCAAGTATTTCCCATCTCATAAACCCACCCGATCGTCCGCATACATACCATCTTACATTAACAGTTAATACAACCCTCAAACAAACACCCCATCATAGTTTCCACATAAACTCTCCCATAACCCCTTTCAAGTATCACATATATATATATACTCATCACATAAGTGTTGACAGTCGTGGTTTTTCTTTTCATACAACTCAGGCATGCTTAACACCCCATCACAGTTTCCACATACTTACGCTTGTTGTCAACGGAGGTCGCAGAAACTGATGCATTGCGTTTAGGTAACTTGCCCTGTTCTACTGCCTGATCAGTTAGTCGATGAGCAAGTCAGATGTTTTGCTGGATGGTTTGAAGATTTGCTAAAGTCACCATGCTTTGAATTTCAGGAACTAACCCCTTGATGTATAACTCGATTCGTTTATAGGCAGGATTTGACATGTTTGGACATAAAGAAGCCATCTCGTTAGACCGCTGTGTATACGCCTCGATCTCTGAAGCAGACATTTTTAGGTTGTAATACTCAGATTCTTTTTTTGTGTATGTCATCCCTGTGGCAGTACTCTTCTTTCATCATGTCCTTGAATGTATTCCAAGGAATTGCATTAGCAACATCCAAACCCAAAATCTGTACTTGCGCATTCCACTAGGAAAGTGCAGCTTCTTCAAGAACTCCCGCTAAGAATTTGACCATATTCTCAGCTGGGCAGTTACACATGGCGAACGCAGATTCCACCTTTTCAAACGAGTGGAGCAGACCAATAGCACCCTCGGTGCCGGTGAAATGACTCGGCTTACATCCCATGAATGATTTGAAGGTACAAGTCGGTGGCTGACCAGGCTGCCCTAAATCAGAAATTTAGCATAGATAAGAATAAAAGCTAAAAGAGAACAAGAATGGAAATAGACTCTTAGGCATTCTATAACAATAGAATTACCTCCAGGATGGGCCTGCTGATATGCCGCCAACGCTTCAGCGACACGGTCATTGATGAGTGCAGTCAGTTGGGCCTGGGTCATGTTGATGCCCCCACGCCCGCCGCCACGTCCATTTCCTCTACCGTTCATGATTCCTTTAATTAAACAAAAATGAGTATATAAGACACGGTTATAGATTCATTATGTAAATTTCAAGAACAAGGCAATCAATCACATCAATTCTAAACAACATATCAATTCTAAACAACATATGAAACAACCTAATAGAAATATCCAATTAAAATATGTTGCAAATGTCTGTACAACATATTTTAACAAATATTAAAATTTAAAAGTCAACATAGCTTTTAAGAACAAATGAAATAAGAAAAGATAGATATGTGGTGGATCAGTCATCGACTTCTCCATCGCTCAGGTCAGCATTGTCGTCATCGCCATCATCACCATCGTCGTCGTCATTTTGATTAGCAACCTCATCCGTCTCTTCCTCCTAAGCGTCCTCTTTAGGATCCTCCTTGGGTTGCAGATTCGCTTCCAAACGTTGGATCTGTATCTGGTAGGGGTTAAGTGGACAGCTGCAGGAGCCTCAGCTCGTGCGCTAGAAGAGGCAGGGAAGAAGATGCACCGGTTCGGACGAGACGTGCCTTACAAGAGCACGGGTCTCGACGGTACGCGGAGGGGAATGAACCAATTGGGCTTTCCCTGATGCGTGGGAACGTTCAGAAGGAGAGGATGATGATGATGCCATACATGTGATACGTTACGTTTACCTATTCTAGTTTGCACAAAGAAAATCATAATATTGTAAAGGTAATCCACGTATAAATGCCAAGTAATACAATTATCATATATGCATCTAAGTATGACGAGCCTTGCAATCCGGATTGTGGTGTCGTTGTGGTTTCCAATAGAGAACAGTTATAGTCTGGTTTTTATAAAAAGATATTTTATATTTTAAACCTAGTTCACTATAAACAGTGGCTAATACCAATCTGTCACACCCTCAATTTCCACATGTGGAGTTTTACCGCGAGGCGTGTGACCGACCAGGATCTAGCCACTAATCATGTCGAACTAATTACTTGAAATCATAAACTTCACTAATGACATGATTAGCGAATAAGTTTAATTACCCAAAACATAGTTTATAACGCAGCGAAAAAGAAAATAAAGTTAAAAACCAACAAAGCCAAAACCACAAGTTATGTAAGTGTATAAAAACATAAAGTTTTTAGCAAACCACCAACGCCTGCCGATTGCAACACACATCCTTAGTTTGTACCTACTAACCTGCAAAGTATGCAACTACGTGTCAACAATAAAGTTGGCGAATTCACAAAATTTTGAGTTCAGTAAAAGTAAAGTTCACAATGTTTTTAATTTAAGTATGACTCGGGTTGCTAACCCTCATTATATGACTAAACTGTGTACCGAATGCTGACGTTTTCATTTTTTGCCCTCAATAATGTCTATCAACATTAAAGTAAGAGTGAAGGTTAAAAGTTCACGCCCGGCCTCCAGCACGGTGTGAGGTTTGTCAAACCTAATAGCGCTATCAACTAATACCCCGCGTATGCCCACCCGACAATTTAATCGGTAAAATATAGGGACTTTCATGATAGAATTTTTCGTCTAGTCTATGTGTACTATCCACCTCCAATGGATAGCATGTTACAATGGTCCACACAAGGGACGCACGCGTAACCCAAACTAGGGCTACCGTAAAAAAATGTTGTTCCAAATCAGGGACGCATGCTTTTAGAAAAAGTTGTGAACTCACCTTTGGGTGCACAACAACAAGAAAAACAAGTATAGAAGCTTCTAGGTTCTGTAAGCCTGATATAGATATTATCTAACTATTAAACATCTAAAAAGGAGGTCGTCGTACGGTTTCAAGTTATCGTCGCCTCAATTTATAATTATTATTTTTTTTTCATACATAAACACACCCATGTTCACGCATACGAATATTGTTCAAATATATATATCACATGCATAGACACAACCACATCAAATATATATATATATATATATTGGTAAAGAGTATGGTACAAATCTCCTTATCGTACATTATGTACGCGCTACCCACAGCCATACACTTGTCCTGATTCAATTTAACTAAATAAGGGTATATCAGACATTCTATTCGAACATCTGAGGGCTAATCAGGGAATTCCGTCAACTAGGAAGCAGATATGGAGTTCGTTTCGTAACCGTCCCATTTAATTATTGTTCTTATCAATTCGATTTGTAGGGTTTTTGATTGATTCCTGACCGAACCGCGATTTAGGATTCGTCAATAGTTTTATTATGTTGAGTTCTGTGTTTTATTTGATTTGAAGCTTTTTTCATTTCATTAGATTGTAATGAGGGTTGAAGATAAGTTGTTTCTGGTTTTATTTGTTGGGTTACCATATCGCATGTGTTGTTTGATATATCGCATGTGGTGTTTTAACATGGTCCAGGTAGTTAAGAATGGATCCTTTGTATAATTTCGCATGTTTTAAATTAGACATTCTCGCACACAATGAAGTTTAATATTTAATTTCGCATGTTTAATTTCGAGATTTCGCAAACCTGGAAGTATTTATCAAATATTGCTATTTATTTCGCACGCTTTAATAATAATTATTTTTATTTTCGCACAGTGTGTTTCATAATTCAGTTCAATAATTGAAATCCAATAATTCAGTTCAATAATTGATTTCAATAATTCATATCAATAATTTTTCTTTTATTATATATTTTATATTTTTATCACTTTTTCAAACATCCTATTAAAAAATGACAGATCTACCAAAATCCTCTTCTTCTGAACCAAGTATCAAGCAGGATTTGAGGAAAAGGATTCAGCAACAAATTCAAGAGGATCAATCATGTCAAGAGATGTTGGAGGCCAACATTTCTCGTGTAACAGAAAACATGAAGAGAAGACAAGAAATTCTGAACATGCTATCTCAGATGCAAGTGAGTAGTCTTAAAGAAATTGTTGTTATGTTTATGGTGGATTTCGGTGAAAGGGATGAGAAACAGTTGAAAGAGTTGGCTGATGCAATAACTGTCTTAAGATGCTCGATGAAGATGAAAATGGAGTTTCTTTCATCTTTTGAATGAACTTATGTTTATTTTGGTGCATGTTTCAATAAATTCGCATGTTCTGTTATGTAATGGACTTGTATTTCGCATGTTCATAGTCACATATTTATTGCAAATTTTAATAATTCAATGTCAAACATGCGATTTTAAACATAATATATGCGAAATAAAAAAACACAAATGCGGAATTAAAAACACTAATATATGCGAAATTAAAAACAATAACAAGTTTAAATATTTAAAACAAATCCATCATCAAACAAGTTTACTTTGGCTTTCCAAAATATCTACTCATCCTATCTGGGATTATCTGATCCAAATCTTTCATATACCTCTCTTTGTCTGGCCTTTTATCGAAAGTATTTGCCTTTTTAGTTATTAGTTGACGATGCATATTGTGTTCGGATAGAATGATTTTACTGAGATATTTATGCCTTAGGAGATGAAGTTGTGAATTCTGTCTGTTGTTTACTTCATCTTCTTTCACAAATCCAGTCACCCATGGTTTTTGGTCTCCTTTGTATGTTTCCATGTGACGCATCGTAAACACTCCACAGTCTACGCCGTTATTCTTCGTCCTCCAATCCATTTCTTTTCTTTCTATAACTGAGTTTGCAAGTTCTTTTATAGCCGGTGTTGGTTTTAAAACCTTTTCTAGGTATAAAACCAATACCCTTCTCTGTAACATAGCAACATTGTGTTAATAGCTTTTACATAAAATATAACATGTATATGAATAAGTTTTTGTATTACCAGTGTGTCTGGAAGCCCCTTGTATCTATCCTTAAACTCTTGTTTAGCTGCTGAATTGTCAATCATCTCAATTTTACCGGATTTCAAGTTGAAGCACAAGACATAGAAGTGGTCACCTTGAAGTACCGGAATAAACACCAGTTCAACCGAATCAAGTTTTTTTACCTCATATCTCAGTAATATGTCTTCAAAATTTGAGGCAAATATGTTTAGTCGTTGGTTGTCTGTGTATTTCTCTTCGTCGTAAAAGATATCCGGCTGTATGTTATATAATTAGAATCAAAGTTATGCAAACAATGGATTTTTTCACATGCGAATAGTATATATACCACATGCGAAATTACAACAGTATGAGAAATGTTGTTTCACAGGAAAACTTTCTTCTATACTACATGCGATTTAGATATAATTAGCATGCGAAATCATTGAATATGCATTTACTATTATAATTTCAAATGCCAAAATGTATATGAAAACATACCATCATTGTGCTAAGCAAGAAGAGTCTGTATGGTGATGATTTTCTATCCCTCTTCTTCTCTTCAAGGTTTAGAACATCCACAAATGCATCTATTCCGTTCGATGCTACGTATTGACCCCTGTAGAAGCTTTCAAATATAGCTTTGAATGTGACAACCTCAGTTTTTGATCGGTAAAATTCTTCTCTGCCAGTCATAAAATAAATAACTAGTATTTGTTGTGTGTATATATTTTAGATGTTTGTTAGTTGATATAACTATTTTACTTACTCTATGCCTGCAAGTGTAGCAAATGTATACCGAATCACACACAATTATTGAGTCAATAGTGCTTCGTGCATGTTTACCACTCTGTTGCAGTAAGGGGAACAAAATTTGTCTCCAAGCTCTGCACATCTTTTCTCAGCTCGAATTTTGGCTTGTTCTATTGTCTTATAAAGCAGTTCATTTAACCCTTTTGGTATAACTTGTTTTGGAACTCGCTTTGGCTTTGAGTTTTTTCTACCCCTAGTTAGTTTTTTTCTTTATTTTCTTCCAGGCTGGGTCCCAGGCTCAAAAGCAACTCAACTGAATGCAATTCCTCAGCCGTTACCTGAGGGCATTCAACTTCCGGTTCCTTCTCAACTTCGATTCCCGAATCGGGTTGTTGAGGGTCTTTTTGTGTAGTTTCTCCTAAAGAAATTGCTTCCACTTCTGGCACTTTTTCTGGCACTTTTTCTTGAACTTTTTGTTGAAGGTTTTGTGTAGATTCTGCCAAGTTCACTGTTTCTTCGATAACAGTTTCGTTTCACCACTTTCTGCAGGCCAGAGTAATTTAAGAAATACAATAATTTGTGCTTTTTAATTTTTTTTGCTAATATAAAGTGTTTTTTTTTACCTTTGGCAGGTGGTTTGTAAGCGTATACACCCGTTTCCACAGTTTGAATGTTTACGATAAGGGTGTCTGTGACTCCTCCATCATCTTTACCTTTCAGTTGTCACACCCCGACCACAAACATATACTTTTTGTGCAAAATGTATATATAGGGGAGACCAGGGGCTTGAGCAACCCCTGTGCCCAAACATGGGCAGGATGGAAGCACACGAGACGCGAGGTTTAAAGCCTATACAAGCAAGGCGTCTGTCTCCCCAAGCCCCATTGCCTATAAAACAAGCCCGATGCCATGCCCCACACGATGCCTATAAACGACAACGATGTTTGCTAGTTAATCGATCGATGCCCCACACCTTGCAGCATGTTGCCTAGTAAACAGGCCATGCTGCCTTGGAAGCGCCCCACATCATGGCATGTTGCCTAGCACGTTGCCCTTGTTTCCCGCACGGCGACCTGAAAGCGTGGTCTGACGACGTGCTTGCCTTCAAAAATTTCTTATACTCCTACTACTAGTGACATGTTTACTTTGATTTTGCAGATGAAGGAGCATATACAGCAGCAGGATAAGACCAACGAAAGGATTCTCAAAGAAATCGGAGATCTCAAGAAACAAAAGAGATCGGCAAAGGATCATTCCCCACTGGTGCCCAGATCTTTGAATTTTGATACTCCGGTGATAACTTCTCAGCCTTCAGTGATTCCAGACGTTGGGATGGCATGCCTTGGCGTGTGCTGGGATGGCATGCCAAGGACAAGCATGTGCTAGGAAGGCATGCCAAGGCCAAGACAAGGCCAAGGCAAGCACATGCATCGCGAGGGAGATGAGACGGTTATGTTTACCCCAAGAGTGCCCAAGGGAGAGGAAAAGGTGTCAAACGCATGCTGAGCCCCACTTCGGTAGTTTGGCACCCGAATAGGCATTCAGGCAAGCGTGCCTATGGGAGAAGTCGGTTGAGCTTGTCAGCCATGTTGGGTATTATTCTACGGATGAGATGATGGCACAAGGATGCTTGCTCTAAGTAAAGAAATGTATGAAAGAAAGGTTAAAGAAAAGCAAATTGAATTGAATAAATGTGTTGATGAAATTGCTAATCTTAAACAAGTCTTGGCTGAAAAAGAAAAGATTGTTACAATCTGAACGAGATGGCAAGATGATCAAGACTGAAGAGGTGGCATAACAGAGAATGGTCACTGAAGACTTCGTCAATATCCGAGGGGGAGTCTGTTAGTGCACTACGTCTATTGACTTCGTCTTGTATCATGTAATAGAATAGGATAGGTTAGAATATCCAGTGCACAAGGTTCGAGACATGAAATTTAGTGGATTAGCAAGTAGGTCCGCTTATATGGACATTGTCCAAAAAAGCGAACCTGTCTAACAACTAGGTCCGCTCATATGGATGACCATATAAGCGAACCTACTACCACTATATATAGTGCACATGTTTAGTTCATTTGGCACGGATCTGAAAGTGTAACGAAGTGCTGCCAAATTGGTTCCAGGTTGTAAACTTTGTCAGATCAATAAAGGAAAGCATTATATTTAGTTTGAGCATCTGATTCACTGATTCCGCCTTTGAATTAGATAAACGACTCTTCTGAGCGACTTATTCAGGGTCAACGACGATCCAACAACATACAAATCGTGGCGGAAACATCGGGGAGTGTTGTAACAGAATTTATTGTTTCAAACCCACGGCAAATGAAGTTTCGTTTTATTAATCAAATATGAAAGTATACATTGTTTAAACAAGAACCAAAGAGTACATAACATAAATTAACTAGTTCTTGTCTCGTTTTAAGTCCTAAGGCACAGGTCCGCCTAAGTATGTCTTGATAAGTCCTATGCATCATCTCCTGAAAACACATGTGAAAATAGGTACGTCAGCATAAAAATGCCTGTGAGATACATAGGTTTTGTGAAAACAGAATTCATGACTTATGTTTGAGAAAATGTTTAGTCATGAACCTTGTAATTTGATTTGTCTTGTATTTCATTTGAAGAACGGTAAGATCAGACGATATGTATAAATAAGAGAATAATGTATGGTTAACTGAATAACCAGGTAAAATGAGTTTGTATAAGATAAGTTGTTTGTAAATCAAGGTCTTGTGAAAAGTGTGTTATTTGTATAAAATGTTATATGTCTCAAATTGAAATGATTCAAATAACGCTACGATATGTAATACCACACAAACACTTATATATAGGAAGTACCAGCGGGGTATCCACCATGCTTGTATCGTATTACACACGCCTCGTTACTTAGATCACTTACTCAAACCAAACCATCAAGATAAAATGTTTAACAATTGTAGAAATGTTTATGTATAGTCAAATGTCTATTATCAATTGTAAATCATGTCAACAGATACAACTGGTTCACACGGTTCAAAGGATACGAACGGTTCATATCATCAAAGGGTTAAGGCGGTTCACATAGTCAAATGGTTACAACGGTTCAAAATGTAGTATAATGTGTTCATATGCTGGATGAGCATATGCTACAGAAATGCAATGTGAAACAATGTACTAAGTATGCACACAATGGGCGTACGTAGCATGAAATGTATTGTAAAGTGATGTACTAAGTATGCACACAATGGGCGTACATAGTATGAAATGTATTGTAGAGTGATGTACTAAGTATGCACACAATGGGCGTACATAGCATGAAATGTATTGTAAATCGATTGTGCTAGGTATGCACACAATGGGCGTACATAGCATGAAATGTATTGTAAATTGATTGTACTAAGTATGCACACAATGGCCATACATAGCATAAACACAATGAAATCATGTACTATATATGTACTAACGAACATAGCAGGTATATGATGTGAAAACATAGAAAGCATGAAAGTAACAAGTAGGCAATGTGTTTCACCCCAAAATGTTTGGAAAACAGTAAAAGAGGGGTCTATGTACTCGCATAGACACCTTGAAAGAATTTGAAAGATGGGGTTCTATGTACTCACCTGAGATTGCTTTGAAGTCCTTGTATGACAACCAAACACTGCTAGAGATCACGGATATCAAACGGCACCTAATATAGGTAACTATGTTAATATACCGGACCTAAATCGGAGGATTGGATAGGATGCGGGTTCGTAAACCAAACGATATGGAGACTCGTGTAATATGGTTTAACAAAGCCCATATGCTAAAATGAAACCTAACCTAAGTGCTTACGACCCATTACGACCCGTTTAGGTAGCTTATGCTACCTTAACGCGTCGTTTGCGTAAAACGCGTTTGGAACGCCTAACATCGTGACCATAAGGTATAACCTCGGAAGGTTATTCCCTATACAACTATGGTCACCTAATGTGTTTGGTCGGATCCTAAAGATCGACCAAATGGGTCGGGTTCGAAAGTATAAGCGATTGTTTAGATCGCTTACCTTACGACCCTATATAAGCACTATACTAAAAGTGACAAGCTAAGCATGCTAACACATGCTTAACTAAGTTTAGAAAACAGGTTTGGTATCAAAACAAACGGTTTTGATACTCACGAGTAGTTTGGTTACAAAATACGCAAGAATGCGCATTTTGGCCGAAACTACGACTCGTCACTGAGCCTAGATAACGTGGTAATCAGTAGGTATAGTCGCTACGGACTATAACCATCGTGATCACGCTCACGTTATGAAGTTCCAACGAACTTCGTGTTGACCATAGGCTGGTCAACGCAGAAAGTCAAACAAAGTTTGACTTTAGCACTAGAAAGCGATAAAAAGAACGAAAGAATACTTACGAAGGGTCCCCGAAAGCTAAACTTGATCCAGGAGCTCAGGTATGAAGCAATGGCATCAACTTAGAGCTCTTTGATCAGTTTTGTGGGTTTTAACACAAATGGGGGGGGTATTTATAGGAAAAGCAAGACCGTTAGGATCGTTTCTTGAATATCGTACCACGATCTAATCCGTACACTTGTCAAGATGTTGTGGTATCATATAGTGACCCTAACTCCAGAGATTGTGAAAGGGCATTGCCCTTTGGAGTGATTGAAAGGCCAAAATCAGCTTAAAAACGAGTTTCTGCATCTGCAGGGCTGACGCGGCCCGCGTCAGGATGCACACAAAACTCAGGCGGGCTGCCTGGCCTTGTCTGATCAACACAACTTTCAGAAATGACAGTTTTAGTCCCTGTTGCATATTTAAGCCATTTCCAACACTTCTAAGGCCCGTAAAGCCAACTTTAAGGCCCTAAAATGATGCCTAAACATTGTGGACATGAAACATGCTCAAAAATATTCCGGATGTCAGTTTGTTTGGTCGTACGAACGCGATGTTCGCTTAATTACGACGGAATGCGCATAAGTGCGAAAAACGATCCAAATGACGCGACGAATGGATTTTTTATGCCAAACACTAAAATAAATTATTTTAGTGCTTACATAAATTTTTGGATGTCCGGATGTATTCAGAATGTAAGTTATGCGCGAAAGTGCAAACTTGTGCACTTTTTGACACTTTTAGCCCCTGAATGATCCAAAAGTTTGTTTTAGCATACCAAACCCCTCAAAGCCTATTTCTAAGCTATGTAAAGGATATTTATTATATGTTTAACTTATGGACATGTTCTGGAATGTTCGTTACAGTTCAAATTGGCATACTTTTGTCAAGTTTAGTCCCTGTAAGCGAATTAACTTGTTTTTGCCATACCAAAGCCTTCAAAACTTATTTCTAAGTTATGTAAAGGTTATTTAAGGTATGTTAAGTATATGTTGATGTTCCGGAGTATTTGTCGCATTTAAACTGAGTACGTTTACGCACCAGTTTACGTATAATTCTCTAGAAAGCGATATAAAGTTTGAAATTGAACAAGAATTGATATGCGCAAAAGATACACATATTTATACAAGATCCCAAGTATGAAATACAATATTTCATCGGCTTGGTATTTGTTTGATGGTCGCGGTGACACAGGTGTCACAGTCTCCCCTACTTTAGGAAATTTCGTCCCGAAATTTATTCGTAGGAGTCTATTTGTGACTCTGCCAAATAACCATCAGCGATATGCAAGGAAATATCCTGTCATTTCCTTAACGGTCATTCTTCAGAAACGAAAATGAACAGACGGAGTCACTTTCCTCAACGAGTATTCTTCAGAAATGGGAATGACGGTATAAGCAAACGAATGTTCATTTCCTCCACGGACAAATCTTCAGAAACGAAAATGAACTAACGGATTCATTTTCAACGGTTGCTTCATCAGAGTTGGAAATGAAGGATTACACAACGGATATTCATTTCCTCATCGGATAAATCTTCAGAAACGAAAATGAACTAACGGAGTCATTTTCAACGGTTGCTTCCTCAGAGTTGGAAATGAAGGATTACACAACGGATATTCATTTCCTCAACGGGTAAATCTTTAGAAACGAAAATGAACTAACGGAGTCATTTTCAACGGTTGCTTCCTCGGAGTTGGAAATGAAGGATTACACAACGGATATTCATTTCCTCAACGGGTAAATCTTCAGAAACGAAAATGAACTAACGGAGTCATTTTCAACGGTTGCTTCATCAGAGTTGGAAATGAATAGGGTTAACTCTAGACACATGACAGAACTTGCTGTGATTTCTGTGCACTAAATTCCATAATTATGTATGCATCCATAATTATGTAATCCCTTGCACAGTCCGCACAGTTTGTTCTTTAATGTTTTGGGGAAGGATATCAAACTTGTGATGAGGGTGACTAGACTTCCATCGGGTCCTTTTAATTAGATCGACAGGGGATCTTCTTAGTTAGGCCACCAAGGAGTCCTTTCAGCTATATCATCACATGATATCCCTAACCAGATTTTTTTTGGATCAATTTGTTTAACTAGACCACTCAAGGGGTCTAATTATGAAGTAGTACTTTATAATCCAAGGGACTTAACTGTAACGTAGAAGTCCATTGAGGATTTTTTTACGTAGTACCTTTGGGTATCCTACTATGAATCCTTTATACGAATGATATGGAAGATTCTACAAGGATTTGGATAACATAATTTGGATCACACAACAACACATAAGGGAACACATAAGCACAAAGTCACATAATTGTTTAACTTGATTATAATTTGTTATTAACTTGTTATCGATTGAATACGAATATGGAAACCAGTAGACGGGCCTCAATGTCCACTGGGATCTATCTGAGAAGATAGGAGATCTCCTAAAATTCGATTTTTGATTACAAGGAATCACCACATTTGAATTAAGGTATACAACAATTAAAGACTTGCGGGAAATCCTTAGGTACCCTATTAAGGATTTATAGTGGTACCTTGGGTATTCGTCACGTGTTGCAACTAGCGCCTTGTACTTCGTTTTTCTTAGAATAAACGGGTACTTAGGAATTTCGTGGAAGACGCAAGAGATCATAGAATGGGAGAATTTTGGAGGTAATTTGTTCTTCAAGGAATACAGTTCCTTGATTGTCGGTATTGTAAGGGATATGTCGTTTATACATGCAACCACAGAAATACATTGCAATGTAAATAAAAGATTTATTTATAAACAACGATAACAACTGTTTCTTGGACCTTGACAACAAAAGAAAATAATACATAAGACGTGATTATTTCTAAACGATGTTGTCTTCTAGTCAGTCAGATGCTCATCCCTGTGCTGGATTTGCATTAGCAAGCTTTGGGCAATTTCTTCGGAAATTACTCATCTCGCCACAGTTGAAACAGGAGCCTGGTAGAAAACGACCTTGAGCAGGATTGTTGCCAGCTTGGTTTGGCGCAGCTGCAGCTGGGCAGACTCTTACTGTGTGGCCTATAAGTCCACAAGTTTGGCATTTGCGGCACTGTACATTTGCGTGATGATGGAGGCTACATTGGTTGCACAAGGGTGCAGTTCCATTGTATAGTTTTCTAGCAGGGGGTTGAGCTGGTTGGTTGGGGACGGCTTGACCATTGTGAGCGACCACGGCGAAGTTCTGAGAAGCCTATCGTTTCTTTGACTTCTTAGGGGATTCAGTCTGTTCATCCATGGTCTTTGATTCCTCAATTGGGTTCGATTCCCCGACCGGTTTCTTGTCACCTTTTCGGAAAAGTTTACCTTTCTTGATCTTTGATTCAGTCAAGGTTACAGATAGCTCAATGGCCTGTCTAACTGTAGTAGGGTTGCTACCAGTCACAATGTCTTGTATGGAGTCAGGGAGGCCATCAATGTACTTTTCGATTGCCTTATCCAAAGGTGTAGCCATATTCGGGCATAACAAACTTAACTCCTCATAACGATCCGTGTAGGCTCGATGCTCACCGCTAACTTGCTTAAGATCATCGAACTCCGTTTCCAATGCCCTGATCTCGTGACGAGGACAGAATTCCTTCGTCATCAGAGCTCGAAGCTCTTGCCATGTTTGAGCCAGTGCCACATCGGCACCCCTATCTCTCATCACACCATTCCACCATGTCAAAGCTCGTTTCTCAAAGATGCTAGATGCGAATTCTACCTTTCGCTCGTTTGGACATGGAACATGTCTGAAGGTGCTCTCTAAACTCTCGAACCATTGCAAAAGTGCAGTCACTCCTTGAGACCCAGAAAACTTTGATGGCTTAGCCGAGTTGAACGTCTTGAAGTTGCAGGGGGCATTATTGTTGTTGTTGGCTTGGTTCCATTGAGCAAAGAGGTTTGGGAATTGAGCAGCCATTTGCTGCGCAATGATCTCTGCCAGTTCGGCAGTTGCTATCTGGTTTTCGCGTCGAGGAGGCATTTTAAAAGAGAAACAAGAAAGAAAACAAATGAAATGGCATTGGGTAAGAATAGGATGTTACAATTACCGACCATAATTATGGTTGATGGTTATTTGTTTGAACCACGAAGCAAACAAACAACACCAAGGCTGAGTCAAAGCAAATAGATCCTCATAGTGTATCGCGAAGACATGCTCGCCTATAAGTGGACACTCACCCCAAGAGTTCCCAGGTAATAGTGACTGGTCCGATTATGTGGATTTGTACGAACACTCTAGCCTTAGACAGAAAACCGAGGGTACAGGTATTCACTCTTCCAGTTTGCACGTGTTCACACTATTTCGGGCCCAAAACTTTGCCGAGAGTTTTGAAAATTCAAAGGGGTTCAAAACCTTATGACAGAGGGTTCAAAACCTAGTAATCAATCATCCTAGAACAGATGATTAGTTTTCAAAGTGGTTTTGAAATTTATGTTCTTGTTGTGGTCGTCGCCTAAGGATAGGTGACGGTATTGTTTTATGACTAAACGCAAGTAAACTCGCGTTAGGGTCCTAGGAAGGTTATAGACTAGGTCAAAGCATTACTAATAACCTAATTCCCTATAACCATTGGCTCTGATACCAACTTTTCTGTCACACCCCAACCACGAAGAACATACAAATCGTGGCGGAAACATCGGGGAGTGTTGTAACAGAATTTATTGTTTCAAACCCACGGCAAATGAAGATTCGTTTTATTAATCAAATATGAAAGTATACATTGTTTAAACAAGAACCAAAGAGTACATAACATAAATTAACTAGTTCTTGTCTCGTTTTAAGTCACTAAGGCACAGGTCCGCCTAAGTATGTCTTGATAAGTCCTATGCATCATCTCCTGAAAACACATGTGAAAATAGGTACGTCAGCATAAAAATGCCTGTGAGATACATAGGTTTTGTGAAAACAGAATTCATGACTTATGTTTGAGAAAATGTTTAGTCATGAACCTTGTAATTTGTATTGTCTTGTAAATCATTTGAAGAACGGTAAGATCAGATGATATGTATAAATAAGAGAATAATGTATGGTTAACTGAATAACCAGGTAAAATGAGTTTGTATAAGATAAGTTGTTTGTAAATCAAGGTCTTGTGAAAAGTGTGTTATTTGTATAAAATGTTATATGTCTCAAATTGAAATGATTCAAACAACGCTACGATATGTAATACCACACAAACACTTATATATAGGAAGTACCAGCGGCGTATCCACAATGCTTGTATCGTATTACACACGCCTCGTTACTTAGATCACTTACTCAAACCAAACCATCAAGATAAAATGTTTTACAATTGTAGAAATGTTTATGTATAGTCAAATGTCTATTGTCAAATGTAAATCATGTCAACAGATACAACTGGTTCACACGGTTCAAAGGTTACGAACGGTTCATATCATCAAAGGGTTAAGACGGTTCACATAGTCTGTCACACCCCTTTCTGCGGCGGAAGCACGAGGTGTGATCATGAAAGGTTTTCATTGCATACGAAAGGTAAACATACTATATGCTCAAAATAACTTCAAACATTACATTACCAAAACATAAGTCAAGTGTTTACAACACGTGATAGCATATTGTCTTAAGAGTTACAATTTTATTTAGCGAAAATAAAACATAGCGACATCCACGATCATAAGTAAGACCGCGCGCACATCCACCTTTAATTACCTGAAATACATGTGAGTTTTGGAAAAAAACGTCAACATAATGTTGGTGTGAATTCATGCAGTTTTTGTATTGAACGTTTGTATACTTTGTATGAAAAACATGGTATGTATTTTGTTTCAAAACGCGTATTCATGAATGAGTCAAGTATCTCTATATGTATCAAGTGTTAATGGGTTGCAAAGCCATTAACATGTGACACGACATAGGAAGTCACCAAACCATAGGCATTTTTCTATAGTCGATTCACGACTGAGACACAAAAACACTACTTGGTTCTAGTTGTCACCAAGAGTGGGGCTGCCCTGAAACCCATTAGATCTAACCTTTTGTTCTGCGGTCTTAGTATGTACACGATTAATGGTGCTTATGGTACCCTATCCGTGACACGATTTCTCGTATCAATTCTTGGCACTAGTTTTCGCCAAGAGTACTTTTCGTTTCAGTACACAACATATCAATTTGTAAATATTGAAGTATTTGTAACATGTATTTCACCCCCGAGTTATAAAGCTAAAAACAGTTAAAAGAAAAAGGGGGAGCATGAACTCACAACTTTGCGTTCCTGTGCGTCGTAAACTTCATCGGGTTTGCTTAATTAACGTCGCGACCTATATGTGTTTTCTTAACGTTAGTCACTAGACTTGCGTCGCACAAGTACAGTCACTTTCATTTGTATTCGTATTGTTGTGTTAAAAATATTTTATATTTTTAACTAAGCATCTTACTTATATTATTTCTTCACATATTAATTTAAGTATCTCGTGTTTTGCACTTTGCACCCGAATTATGTTTCTTGTCTATTGTATGTGTGTTCTTATGTTTATACTCCTCATGAGTATTTAGTGTATTTTTAAGTTTTAATACGCTAGCACGTATAACACATACTATATACACTTAGCACAAAAGTTGGTGATAAAATAATATATATTTTTCTCTCAAAAATATACATACTTATATCCATTTTTATTCTTGAAGAAATCCTTATTTCTTATCACAAAAATTTAGGGAAACCTTGGTAATACTCTTAAATACATTTTTAGGGAATAAGTTTCTCAAATACTTATATTTTTCTAAGTGTCAAAATTTATAAAAATTTTGACAGAGTTTTCCCTAAAAATGGAGGTTTCCCATATTTTCAAAACATGTGTTTATTTTCTTTTAATTCATCAACAATCAATCTTCAACAATAATCATCAACAATATATACTAATTCCTCTATTCCATGAACTTGAATATTCACAAAAATGTGTAGTAACTTACTAGCACATTTAGTAAGTCTTGTTATCTTTAAAAATAAGTTTAATTTCTTAAAAACTTTATTTTTAAGGAATATGAAGTTTCACAACATCTAGTCGGTTTTTAGGAAAATTATTTCTTTGTTAAAACTTTTGTTACACAAGTGTCCACACACTTGTTTGTTCATAAAAACACCTCTAGTTCATGAAAGATCCGGTTTTAAAACATGGTTTCGTCTTACAGTTGGTTTCCCGAAAATACCACTTGTAGATCTTTAGATCTACTAGTTTAGAACTTCATTTTACTAGAAAATTTACTTTTACACAAGTTCATGTTATTGTGTAGTAGTGTTCATCATCTAGTCCTTTTCATACTTTGACATACACTAGTTCATGTTCTATGAACATAACCTAGCCGGGTTAGATGACGATCCGAACTACTACTAGCATTAAACAACACAAAATAATCATCACAAAACAAGTTTAACAAGTTTTACACCATTACTTTCCTTTTATCCATTAAGTTCATCATTTTACAAGACTTTTAGTTGGTGATCTTTAGTGTTTATGATTTTTAGCCATTAAATCATCTATTAACCATCATAAACAAGAACAAGAAGATGTTTAGAAGCACTTACTACTAGCACAAGCTAGGGGAGTTCAAGAGGACAAAGAGGTGGATAAAAGCAAATGAAGAAGGTCCTTCAAGATCCGCTTGCACCGAGCTTCGTTAGTGGCCTTCTTACTCCTCAATATCACCTTGGAATGGATGGATGATGTTGGAAAATGAGGGTGGCGGTGGTGCTTGGTTGGGCTGAGAACAAGGGAGGGAGAGAGGGAAGTGAAGATGGAGTGATGGAATGGTGGTATTTATAGACCTTCCATATAGCATATTCCTAGCATATTCCTAGCATATTCCTAGCATATTCCTCGCATATTCCTGGCATATTCCTGGCATATTCCTGGTATATTCTTGGTATATTCCTGGCATATTCCTAGCATATTCCTAGCATATTCCTGGCATATTCCTGGCATATTCCTGGTATATTCCTGGCATATTCCTGGCATATTCCTGGGTTTGCTGCGTTGTCTGCGTTTTGCAGTGTAAGCACTGTGTCGCGTAGGAACACACGGTACGCGCTTAAACTTGAAAAATAACGTTTTTAAGCGTTTTAATTTATTTTTCAACACGAACCTGATTAAAATAAAATTTTAATCATAACAGAATATTTGTGGGATTAAATATTATCCGGGCGGCCACCAACGTTCGTTTCGCAGTTTTGTCGTAATTAGTTCTTTAGTTCAAATAAACATGTTTTCGCCATACCGAATCCTTCGAAACTTATTTCTAAGTTATGTAAGGGATATTTAGGGTATATTTGGCTTACGTCACAGTTCTGGAGTGTACGTCGCGTTAAACTGATTGCGTTTAAGCACCAGTTTGCGTATAACCTTCCAGAAAGTGATTTAAAGCTTGAAATCGGTATCGAATCAAATTGTTCGGTTGTTCGGTTAGATACTGATTCGTTAAAGTGCTTAATACGCATTTAAAGTGTCGTTAGTGTTATTTTTAGTGACACAAAGAATTCTCGTCACTTAGGGAAATATTATGGATGATAAAACGACATCTCTGCACAATATTTATGTTGTTAAAAGCTGAATTGTGCTGAATTTAATAAAGTTCTGCACTTAAAGTGTGTTTCGGGTGCCTTTTAGTGCGTGTTTTAGCTTTTGTAACGACCATAAATTAAACCCTTATATGTACGCTTGGGTTTTAATGTACCTTTGTCGTAGGACCTACACCTAGGCCTCAATTCTAATGTCTGACTGCTTTCTGCAGTTCCGTTGACACAGTGTGTCTTACCGGTGAGTTTACTAATATTTCTGACGCAGCGCTCTCGATTGCATGAAGCAATATTTTGTAGTATACAACGTGCATGAATTCACTTGCTTAGCATCTAATCAGTCAATGTTGACATTTAAAAACATAATTGAAGTCATTAAATAATAATTAAAGTGTACGGAAGTTACCGGTTTTGTGCCAGTTGTCACATAGTCAAATGGTTACAACGGTTCAAAATGTAGTATAATGTGTTCATATGCTGGATGAGCATATGCAACAGAAATGCAATGTGAAACAATGTACTAAGTATGCACACAATGGGCGTACGTAGCATGAAATGTATTGTAAAGTGATGTACTAAGTATGCACACAATGGGCGTACATAGTATGAAATGTATTGTAGAGTGATGTACTAAGTATGCACACAATGGGCGTACATAGCATGAAATGTATTGTAAATCGATTGTGCTAGGTATGCACACAATGGGCGTACATAGCATGAAATGTATTGTAAATTGATTGTACTAAGTATGCACACAATGGCCATACATAGCATAAACACAATGAAATCATGTACTATATATGTACTAACGAACATAGCAGGTATATGATGTGAAAACATAGAAAGCATGAAAGTAACAAGTAGGCAATGTGTTTCACCCCAGAATGTTTGGAAAACAGTAAAAGAGGGGTCTATGAACTCGCATATACACCTTGAAAGCATTTGAAAGATGGGGTTCTATGTACTCACCTGAGATTGCTTTGAAGTCCTTGTATGACAACCAAACACTGCTAGAGATCACGGATATCAAACGACACCTAATATAGGTAACTATGTTAATATACCGGACCTAAATCGGAGGATTGGATAGGATGCGGGTTCGTAAACCAAACGAGTATGGAGACTCGTGTAATATGGTTTAACAAAGCCCATATGCTAAAATGAAACCTAACCTAAGTGCTTACGACCCATTACGACCCGTTTAGGTAGCTTATGCTACCTTAACGCGTCGTTTGCGTAAAACGTGTTTGGAACGCCTAACATCGTGACCATAAGGTATAACCTCGGAAGGTTATTCCCTATACAACTATGGTCACCTAATGTGTTTGGTCGGATCCTAAAGATCGACCAAGTAGGTCAGGTTCGAAAGTATAAGCGATTGTTTAGATCGCTTACCTTACGACCCTATATAAGCACTATACTAAAAGTGACGAGCTAAGCATGTTAACACATGCTTAACTAAGTTCAGAAAACAGGTTTGGTATCAAAACAAACGGTTTTGATACTCACGAGTAGTTTGGTTACAAAATACCCAAGAATGCGCATTTTGGCCGAAACTACGACTCGTCACTGAGCCTAGATAACGTGGTAATCAGTAGGTATAGTCGCCACGGATTATAACTATCGTGATCACGCTCACGTTATGAAGTTCCAACGAACTTCGTGTTGACCATAGGCTGGTCAACGCAAAAAGCCAAACAAAGTTTGACTTTAGCACTAGAAAGCGATTAAAAGAACGAAAGAATACTTACGAAGGGTCCCCGAAAGCTAAACTTGATCCAGGAGCTCAGGTATGAAGCAATGGCATCAACTTAGAGCTCTTTGATCAGTTTTGTGGGTTTTAACACAAATGGGGGGGTTATTTATAGGAAAAGCAAGACCGTTAGGATCGTTTCTTGAATATCGTGCTACGATCTAATCCGTACACTTGTCAAGATGTTGTGGTATCATATAGTGACCCTAACTCCAGAGATTGTGAAAGGGCATTGCCCTTTGGAGTGATTGAAAGGCCAAAATCAGCTTAAAAACGAGTTTCTGCATCTGCAGGGCTGACGCGGCCCGCGTCAGGATGCACACAAAACTTAGGCGGGCCGCCTGGCCTTGTCTGATCAGCACAACTTTCAGAAATGACAGTTTTAGTCCCTGTTGCATATTTAAGCCATTTCCAACACTTCTAAGGCCCGTAAAGCCAACTTTAAGGCCCTAAAATGATGCCTAAACATTGTGGACATGAAACATGCTCAAAAATATTCCGGATGTCAGTTCGTTTGGTCGTACGAACGCGATGTTCGCTTAATTACGACGGAATGCGCATAAGTGCGAAAAACGATCCAAATGACGCGACGAATGGATTTTTCTTATTCCAAACACTAAAATAAATTATTTTAGTGCTTACATAAATTTTTGGATGTCCGGATGTATTCAGAATGTAAGTTATGCGCGAAAGTGCAAACTTGTGCACTTTTTGACACTTTTAGCCCCTGAATGATCCAAAAGTTTGTTTTAGCATACCAAACCCCTCAAAGCCTATTTCTAACCTATGTAAAGGATATTTATGGTATGTTTAACTTATGGACATGTTCCGGAATGTTCGTTACTGTTCAAATTGGCATACTTTCGCAGTTTGTCAAGTTTAGTCCCTATAAGCGAATTAACTTATTTTTGCCATACCAAAGCCTTCAAAACTTATTTCTAAGTTATGTAAAGGTTATTTAAGGTATGGTAAGTATATGTTGATGTTTCGGAGTATTTGTCGCATTTAAACTGGGTACGTGTACGCACCAGTTTGCGTATAATTCTCTAGAAAGCGATATAAAGTTTGAAATTGAACAAGAATTGATATGTGCAAAAGATACACATATTTATACAAGATCCCAAGTATGAAATACAATATTTCATCGGCTTGGTATTTGTTTCATGGTCACGGTGACACAGGTGTCACATCAGTCCTTCCTCATCTGGCTGCAGTACACCTATAGATACAAATTATTTAATTTTAATACATTAGAATCAAAATCGCAGGGGTATACATGACATTGAGTGCGAAATCAAATTTGAAGTGTTTTGACAGAAATCGCATGTGTTTTTTTAGGTTTCGCATGTGCATAAAAATAGTGATTTTTTACATAATTTCGCATGTGTTAATATTGAGTTCGCATGTTTTACCTTCTGATGCCATTTGTACCAAAACATTGGATATTACTTTTTGAGCTTCTTCATCCTGTCTACCTTCTTCATTTGTAGTAACTTCATGATGAACTTCAGAAGCTGGATTTTCAGGCTCTTGATGAACAGGAGAGGGTGTAGTTTCATGCTCTTGAACCGAATCAGGCGGCACACAAATGGGATTATTTTGAAGCGTCTCATCCCACTGCTTACAGGCCGCCATAATCTCCGGATCCCAAAAAACACTTAGTTCTTGCTTCTGAAACTAAGTTGTTCATCCCTTGAACATCTTGAACCATTTTAATGTACTTTTTGACATTTGCTTTTATTTTTTTCAACAGGTTCTGTAATATTTTTCGAGTTAAGATACTATTAATTGAAATGTTAAATATAAATGGATTAAGCGAAATTAATATTTTTTTGCGCTTACCTTTTTGTTGGTTCTCGAAGCCTCTAGTTCTCGTTCGTGGGCTGTGTCGTAGAATACCGATGGTGAAAGTTGAACAGGAGTGTTGCAATAATCTATCATTTTCTGTGTCTGTGTTCCAACTCCAAACTTAAGGTTCAACTGAGACATTTCATGGATTTCAAAACTGAAATCCATGAAATCATCAATGTTCTCGTTATCTTTTGGCTCTTCCCCGGATTCTACGTTTTGTATTGCACGCGCAGTCCTTCTTTTGTAACTTATTGTGGTGTCAACCGGCGGTCGTAGTGTATACTCATCCGTTGAACGCTCTTCTTTTTCTTCATTTTCTTCTTCTTCTTCACTCTCACTTGATGCCCAAACAGGCCCGTCATATGAAATATGCTCTTCGACTTTATCAATCTCTGAAGATGTGATATAACGAATAATTGGTATTTCCACGACTTTCTCAAACAGTTTAAGCTTCTTGTTTTATTCATGCGCGTATAGAAGTTGTATAAATCGCAAGCTCATTTAATTATTTGACAAAACAAACTAGTATTTTAAATATGTTTATGAAATGTACTAATGCATACCTTAAGAACGGCAACAGGTCCCACAAACTGCATTTTTATAGTTTTTCCAGCCCGCTCGTGTACGACGCAAAGTTTCAAGTAGATATGTGCACCAATCTAGATTCTGTATTTCCTCAACAGCTTCTACTCCAAGCAAACATCTATCATTTGCAGTTGTTGCCTTTGTAATCTCCACAAAGAACGCCATCCAGTACACAAGGAAATTTAATCTAAACAGGCTCCCCCCATCTCTTTGATTTTCCATTGTATCTGTAATTAAGCCATGGGTAATTCTCCTGTTTTCCCCCCACTGGCTGATGAATGTATCCCTGACAGCATTTCCCGGTTCTTGACTCTTTTCAATTTTCTCCTGCTTTTTTACTTTTCTCTTATCGGCTATTATTTCAACCTTCTTTGACCCCTTTGGTATTCCAAATACCTCGTAAACTGTGTCCGATGTTATTTTTATTTGGTGTTTTCCTACGTTTAGCGTATCGAACTTCTCATCAAAGTTTCTGGCTAGCCAATATGCCAATCGTGTCGAAATATGGTTGATATTGATATCTAGAATAGCTCCAAATCCCATATCCCTCACCTCATCAATCTGTTTTTTTTTTGAAAATTTTCTCACAGTATCCATATATGAGTTTGGTTGGCATCTCAGCAGTATTGCTTCGTTGCTGTATTTGAAGAATTCCCTATGTTCTGTTTTATTTGGTTTAACCTTTTCTGAATGTTTTTTTGTCTGTATCTTTGATTTCCTCTCATCTTTTTTCTTTTTTGGGGGTGGCTTAACAAAGTCATCCTCTTCAGAACTTTCTTCAACTATCCTTCTCTTTCTATTCTTGTTAATTTTTATCAGAGTTGATATTGGGCCTTCAAAGTTATCATCAGATTCTATTTCTACAAAATCGCATGCTATAGTCAAAAACACTTACAAAATCGCATTTATCAGTTAATCGTGTACACTAAGTCATTAAGTGATAAAATCGCATGAATGAGTTATTAATTCGCATGTGTTAGTTTACAATTCGCATGAATGAGTTATCAATTCGCATGTGTTAGTTAAGCATTACCAAAACTAGTCAATCTTTATAAATCGCATGCTTTAAGGATCTAAAAAATATAAAATCGCATGTATAATTTTAATCATAACCACCAAAACTAACTTATCATATGAAATCGCTTGTGCCTTTTTATCAATTCGCATGTTCAACCTAACCTAAAACAAAAAACATTCAACAAACAATATTTTATCATATGAAATCGCAAATGTCATACAAAACCCTCACAAAACCCTACATGATATCGCACATCTATCAGGTATCATTAAGAAAACTGCATAATAATGCAAAACCTAATAAATAACCATACCAGTCATAAACCCTAGCAAAATTGTAGTTGTGAACAATATGTAATCTTATAAAACTATATGTTTCAGTTAAAAGGTTAATAAACAAACAAAATCTCATTTGACTTTAAAGCCCCTGTATATTCCACTATAAAATCGCAAATGTCAATCGATACCTGGATTCATCTTCTTCGCTTGTGGTGTGTCGTTGTTTGCTTTGCTTCGTTTCTCAAAATTCATGAATCCTAGTTGAAATCGCAACGAAGAGTAGCAGGGAACTTTGGAGAAGGAGAATGCAATGTTGATTTTGGGTTTACGGTATGATTGTGAGTTATTGTGTGCTGATTATCAGGGGTTTTGATCTCGCAATGGACGATTTTAACCTTGGCAGTTTCTTTTATTAATTTTAATTTGATTTATTTAATAGTTAAACACGCGCTTTAAATGAGATGATCTGACGGTTGTGGTTGTATCGTACATAATGTACGATTGGTGTATTTGTATGTTAACCGGCCTCTATCTATATACATATATCTATATATATATATATATATATATATATATATATATATATATATATATATATATATATATATATATATATATATATATATATATATATATATATATATATATATATATATAGACGCCGGTTATCATACAAATAACCTAATCGTATATTATGTACGCTTCATCCACAACCATTGGATCATCTTTCTTAAACAGCGCGTTTTTCTATTAAATTTATCAACATAGGATTAATAAAAAAGAAACTGCCAAGGTTAAAATCGTCAAATTTAAGATCAAAACACCTGATAAACGGCAAACAAAACCTCAAAAATCATAACGTAAGATCCTAAATCAAAACCAAAAACGAAATTATAACAATTAACCAAAAATCGATCGATTCATATTCACCAAATCGATCAATTCCTATTCACCAAATTCTTCTGAGAAAATGAACTTCTGATGAATTTAGAAATTCTGGATGGACTGACTATCGAAGAAGATGATGCAGAATGTCAAATCATGTGCGAAAACGTCGACAATGCAAATGCGAATTCAGTAAAAAAAGAATTCTTTGACATTTCATATAGTTTGCGAATTCATAGGATGCACATGCGATATCAGTAAAAAGTTACGTATTCTATGAGATTTCATATAGTTTGCGAATTCATGATAATGCACATGCGATTTCAAAACTTTTCAAAAAACCCTTCATATAGTGTGCGATTTCAGATAATTTACACATGCGATATCATAAAAAAGGATATTTAAATGTTTGGTTTCTTACAGTTTGCGAATTTGTTTCGAATCAAGTGCGATTTTGAAAAAAGAACACTGCAAAAAAATTTTTTAAAAATACTTTGTAATAAAAATGCAAAAAAAAAACTAAAAACTAAAAATAATATTATTTTATATAAAAAAACTTAATTTATTAACGATGTGACTATAATTTGACATGTAATGATGAATTTTACAATAAATACTACTAAACTTACCACCCTACCTATATAATAAATTTACTATATTAATATAAAAAACCTTGATAACTACCTTCCATATTAAGACATAGAAGACCAAATAAAACACACACAAAAACACAGACCAAACAAAAATGGCATCTGAAGATATAGAAAAAATCAAAAACATTGCAATCAAAGAGCTATTGTCAACTCGCACGTTGACAGAAATAAGTACTGATGTCACCTCTTCTCATCTGGTTCTTGATGTGCAGGGCAAAATCCTTGAACAAATCAAGAACAATCAAGCAGTATGGGAAAAGCTACTTCAAGAACCACCAACAAGCTTCAGAGACAAAGCTTTGGATCACATAAAAGAGCAATCTCGAGCTGATGACTTAGCCTTCTCTTTCCTGACAGATGCTCTAAACACTGTGAAGGAGAAGATGGAGTTCTGCTCTAATGAACGTGACAAAATCTTTGCTTCAAGTAACTAAATTTCTGTTTAATCGTTTTATGGTTGTAGCTGTGTTTGACAATAACAACTATTTTGTATTTTCGATATATGTTTTGAACAAATCTTATGCTTTATTATAATTTAAAATCGCATGAATGAATTAGAGATCTTTGAACAAACCTTATGCTTTATTATAATTCAAAATCGCATGTATTAAAAGAGAAATCGCATGTGAAAAATGATATAAACTAAATATAAACTTATGCATATAAAATCGCAAGTTTATACTACTAAAATCGCATGTGAAAAATTGATATACACAAATGAATATAAAATCGCATGTGTTTCGTACAAATTCGCATTTACATTTAAAAAAACATTACTCATCCTCGTTATCTTCATCTCCAGACACCTCTTCCCACTGATCTTCTTCTTCAGATCCATCATCATCACTACTGTAATCTTCAAAGTCATCTTCCTCTTCGTCGTCTTCACCCTCATTGTCTTTGTCTCTCACACCATCTTCAATCTGGACACCCTTCATCTTCTTTTTTCCCTGTTTACCTTGTTGTTTGGCTTTAAGCTCGCCGCAAGTCCGAATGTCATGACCTTTTTCATTGCATACGCTACATGTCCTTGACCTTTTCCCTTTGCGGCTGATCATTTGTTCCTTCTTAGATTTAATCCTTCTATGCGAGCCGTGGCCTTTGTTTCTTATACCAGCCGGCACACGAACAGTAGGGGGAGCATTAGTTACTGGTTGTTGATAACCAATCAACTTTGAAAATCGGTCAAATTTTGGATCAAGTTGCTTGGTTATGCGACTCTGATCAACTCTCTCTTTAAGCTGCATCATTTGATCCCTCACTAAGACAAGTTGATCAAGGTCAGAAATCAAATTGCTAACCAAATACTCCCCTGTGTGGATGATTTCACGAGCAATCCGTTTAGCCTTGTGTTGCACATCCTTACCACCAATATTTAGATTGTACTTCACATTTAACTCATTGGGCACCACATCCTTCGTCCATCTCTTCGTAACATATTTGTTTGGAATTTCTTTAACACCAAACATCTTGAAAAGAAAATATATGTGTTTGCATAGCAGCCCATACTGCTCAAAACGCAAACAGCTACACTGTGCAGTTACATCATTTTCAAGATTCTTGAACCACACCTATCAAATAACCAAATAAAAAAAATAATAAAATTTAAAATCGCAAGTATAAATATAACAATTTCGCATGTCTAAACAATCATGCAAGTGAATAAAATTAATATCGCATGTGTAACATAACAATTTCGCATGTCTAAAAAAATTATGTAAAATAAATAAACTAAAATCGCATATGTAATGTAACAAATTCGCATATTTAAAAAACATGTAAAATACCTCCAATAAACCATCTCCATGTGCTTTAAAGTCCTTCAACAATATTCTGATACGTGGACCTTCAACTTTTGTGTCCACCGGCAAACATTCGGAAATTGTTCCATGTATCTCTAATTGCTGATCAAAAAATATAGACCTGGTGTAGATCTTAGCAGCATCTTTTTCCAATGTAGTTTGACTCCAATCAGCTGGCTCAGTATATCTTGAAATATGATCATTTTTTCTATGATTGAACCTTTGTACATCCATTGCACCATCAAAATGATTCATAAACTCTACAAGTGTGAGTTGTGAATTAGCAACCTGACAAAAAAAATGGTTCTCACTCTCTGATCTTGAAGTTGTTCTCATAAGACCTGACATTGGCTCGTGCCGGTAAAAAGCCGGAATCCACATGGATCTCATCCCAAATATATCATCAATCCATTTGTTTTCAGTAAGACCGAACTCAATCATCACCAACTTCCACTGTCTCTCGAATTCTTCGGGCTCAATCGAATCAGTCCAAACAATGTCGCACATCCTCCTTTTAAACTCATCATTATTGCACAACTCGTGTCCAACCTTTAACAATAAATGCATTTTATATCAGTCTATTACAAAAAACTATAATAATAAGAAATAACACCAACAAAGCACAAAAATATTGCATGCTATACGTTATCTGCCACTTTTTTCATTATGTGCCACATACACAATCTGTGTCTGCTAATAGGGAAAACCTCCTCAATAGCCTGTTTCATAGCAGGGTCTTGATCCGTCACTACAACATTAGGCTGTCGACCAAATGACTTCAAAAATGAATTCAGAAGCCATTTATATTATTCAATACTCTCTGATGCCAACAACCCAGCTGAGAGTGTTACATTACGACAGTGGTTGTCAATGCCTGTGAACGGAACAAACACCATCTTGTACCTGAACAACACATACGAAATCACGTTTATTATATGCGAATTACTAAAAATCATATGCGAAACCAGGAAAAAGGCATGCGATATATTCAACACCACTCTGTTGTCTACACATGCGATATTGAACACTCATTATCAAACAAACATGCGAAAATCAGTAACAAAACATGTTTGTCTTTGAAACACTTACCTGTTTGTCTTGAAGGTTGCATCGAACGATATCACATCGCCAAATTCCATATAGTTAAGTTTGCATAAACCTTCAGCCCAGAACAAACCAGTTAACCGTTTGCCATCATCAACAGAGTATTCAAACGAAAAATCAGCTAAATATATTTTTTTGTCAGACATCCTATTTATTACCATGTCAGCGTCATACTCTCCTATATAGCTGTTTATTCGCTTCCTAAAATTTTTGCAATCATCAACCGTAGCACCAACGTTCTCGAAACCACCATAACGTTTCCTCATTATATGGAAAGCTTTGACAGGACCAAGGTTTAAAGTGCCTAGTTCCCATACCATCTCCTCCTAGACATCTGACAATTGTCTGTAAGCTGGGAGCATGTGAATGTCATTTTGACATACAAACTTATGATTATGACCATCAACAAATCTCTTTACTGTATATAATCTACCATCCACAGTGCAAATCATAAGTTGAGCTTTGCATCCGGTCCTAATAGTCCCCCTGTTCCTTGTTTTGAATTGCTTTTTTGACTTCGAATGATCACCAATACACAGAGGCTTATGTCCCTCTTTAGAACAAACAAAATACTTAATTTTGATTATACCACCACTTCATACTTCACCACCTTTCCGAATAGAAAAACCAGCTAACTTAGCATATGATTGATAAAACGCATATGCTTGTTCAATAGAGATAAATTGCATTCCAACAAAAGGTGTAGCTGATGCCTGAACCTCCGGAGTGTAAACCCTTTCATCTACATGAATCAAAAATAAAAAACATAAAACGTCATATAAACCACATGCGAATTGTCTGATCAAAAACATGCGAAATGATGATATTGATTAATCTGAATTACATATGCGATTTATTACATAGTAACATGCGAAATTGCAAAAAAGTAAAATAAAATCAAATGCGAATTGTAAGAGTAATAACATGCGAAGTTATACATGTTGCTTTTCAAAAATACAAAAGTGTAATCAAAACATTCAAACGACAAAAACAGCTACAACAATGCTACGATTAAACAAAAAACAATTATACGAACAATTTAGATATCTGAATTAACATAATTACCAATAGAAAACTCGTTTGCAGCACTTGAACTTGAAATTGGAATTGGAATTGGATTTGCAGGTCGCGGATTTAAAACATCCTCAATCGAAACTCTCTGATAAGCAGATAATTGAGCATGATCACCGATCGGTCGATTTTCTTCAAAATCAACTTCTGTTCGTCCAGTGCTACTCTGTGGATCCATCGAAATAGAAAAATTGAATGAAACCCTAACACATAAGAACGAAAACTGCAAATTGTGAATTATGGAAAATTTGAAACTGATTTGAATAATAATTACCGGGATATCAGTGTAACGAACTTCTCGCTGAATGAATGAAGAGACGAATTTGCCCTCTGGTGATTAGGTTAATTGTCTGATTTAACCTTATTAAACCGAAATGAATCAGGACACGTGTACGGCTCACAATATAGCGTATATAATGTAGGATAACCATATTTGTACCATACTGTTTACCTATATATATATATCACATGAAATCACAGAAAACATGATGGTTTCATCTTTTATTTCAGTGAGCATAAAATGTCAAATTTAGAAAAGATCAAACTCATTACTTAAATAGCCATTAAAGAAGCCAAAAGTTGAATAATTGGCTATGAGTTTCTATCGTTACATTACTTCCTTTTGTTACTATAAATTAGTAATTTGACTTTTAAGTGACTATGAATTCAAATGAAATATCTCATAAGAATCCTATCAGGTCATACCATTTCTAAATGGGTCACAGCTAAACATAAATCAATTAGTCAGCCATGTATACACAGCAACAGCAACACTCATATGTAGCTTGTATAATCCTCCTAATGAAAACGAACGCTAACAAAACTCAACTTTGGCAATATGGCAGCACAAAATTCAATCACTTACATAGTTTCAGCCCACAACAGATTTAGGGTACATACATAAACACACTTCACGGTACATATATTCTCACGCATAAGGTCGAAAAACGGTTTCCTACTCACACTACCTACCGCATACATTTTTTCCTACTATAATACCCATATTATTCGTAATTCAAGTATTTCCCATCTCATAAACCCGCCCGATCGTCCGCATACATACCATCTTACATTAACAGTTAATACAACCCTCATACAAACACCCAGGGCTGGACCTATAGTATAATTAACCTAGGCTTGGGCCTAGGGCCTCTAGAAAAATAGGGCCTCCATTTAAAAAAATTTAATATGCTAATTATTAATATTAGTGCAAATTATTGTTTTAGATTTGTTTGATTCCTTATACAAGCAAACCACTCTACTATAGTTGTGTTAGATTTTTGTTTGATTCCAATCACAGATAAAGGAGTATCATTTATAACAATCAAAAAAGGAAAAAGGGTCCCAAATTTTGATTTCACCTTGGGCCTCCAAAAAGGTTGGAACGGCCCAGCAAACACCCCATCACAGTTTCCACATAAACTCTCCCATAACCCCTTTCAAGTATCACATATATATATACTCATCACATAAGTGTTGACAGTCGTGGTTTTTCTTTTCATACAACTCACGCATGCTTAACATTTATGACCATATTTATACACTCACATCAAATCTGCATATTCATCACATAATACTAACAACAGTCCCATATACAATCCTATTTCATACAAACATCTTAGTCGAGAACGAACCGAAACCGAAACCGTGACAACGTAAACTTAATTAAAAACTACGGAGTGAGTTGTACTAACCGATTGCGTGGTGATCTTGGGACCGATTCTGCAGCGAGCGAGAGAGAGAGAGAGGGATTTTATACTCGCGGATTAGTATACTTGCAGGTAGGGTTTGATGAGAGTCTTGTATAGTTATTGAGAAGACAACATGCTCTCGCGTAATTTATAAACTGATTGAGAGTTGGGGCGGTTTGAGGATTGGAGTTTTGGCTGTAAGGGAGTTTGTTTAAGAAAATACGTACATGCGTACATAACAAATCAGAAAGGAAGAGTTCCATTGGGTGGTCTTGGGCTGGGTCAACTTGGGCCGTAAACAAAAAATCAGTTAAAAGGAAAGTGGGTTAGGGTGTGAGTTGATCTTGTGGTTCGAAATAAATGGAAGCAAAGGAAAAAAATGCAGTTGAAGTCTTTCATGTATCTCGTTGTATGTTATTTTTATTATATTTTTTTTCAACATCAACTAATAAATTTAGAAATTAAACCAATTTGTTAAGTTACATCAAAACAGAAGGTAGACGGGCAACAAGCTGCGCCGCCAATCCTTTCTGAATTGCAAACCCCAACCTCCCGAACACAAACCCCTGCCCTCCTGGGGTCGAACAATTGTTGTGGATAACCCGTTTAACCCTCATCAAGAAGTTGATGGCTTCTGGCGCTAGGGAGCCAAAAGTATCAAAGGCAAAAGGGATAAATGTATCCCATTAATAAACTAATATAGAACTATAATGGTTATGCTACGGTTCGGGACTCATAAGTTAAGTTCTGAGCTACGCAAGTGAGTTGAATCAACACTCGGAATATACGTTGGTTCATACGGTTCTGGTCGGTTCAACAGGATATAGATGTGGTTCAACAGGATATAAATTTGATAGGCATAATAAACATATGATTCGAATATAAATGCGAAACAAGCGGATTTTACCTTAAAATCACGGGTTGTCACATCATCCCCAAGTTGAAAGAAATTTCGTCCCGAAATTTGCAAGCAGTCGCTGAAGAAGTTAGTGCGGTTGAGCGTTTTCGTGGGGTGTTACAAAACCTGCAACGCTTAGGGAGGCTAAGGAATTAGCCGCAACCATAACCGACTCCCAGGTTAGAAAAGGGAAACTTTTTCGAAAGGGAGACAAAAAACGAAACACTGAAACTTCTAAGGAGAATTCAAAGGGAACAAAGGTTGAAACTTCTAAAAATTCTAAGAAGCGTACGACTTTAAAGAATTTTGCAATTCTCACACCAATTCCACTAAACTCAGTACCCTTTAAGGGATTTTATCGTGGAAAGCAACCTCGGTGCTGTGACAACTGCCACTTTTAGGTAACTTTCTTACACTTAAAGTACTCATATTTAGCTACATTTTTATGCGTTTTGAACATCTGAACTGCTTCTTTCATGACATACACTTAAAATACTCATGGAATACTTATTTTTGATGCACATGATTCATTTTTATTGAATACATTTGAAACAGTTTAAACAATGCATCGAAACCACTAGAATAGTACCTAGTAAACTAGTGTTCTGACGAAAATGCAGGATCCGCATAAACCATCTAAATGACATCTTTAGGACTCAGACCAAAGTCCAACATCTAATATACATTAAACCCTAACTAGGAATGCAAGGGTTTGGTTTAAAACCTTCTCGAAGTCCGATAACACTAAAAACTGCCCGAAAAGCACTAAAAGCGACAATTTCAACACTTTTCCGCAGAAATTCTGCAGAAATCAGCCTTTTAATCTTTTTGCGACATGTAAAAGTGATGTTTAACATAGAATTCATATGAGGATACCTTCGGGTATCATCCGAACCAATAACTACATCAATTCACACAACTTACACAAGCTTAGCGTTCAAATAACGACTAACGAAAACAAAGCGAAATGAATATCCGAACGATATCGGATTTTTTTAGTGACCATCTAATGTTATTTGGATCATGTTAGACTAGTAATGGTCACTTAACACCTCTTAAACGCTTAAACACTTGCACATATAAGTTTCCTAACATTTCACCTAAGTAGACTAACATTTTTTTTACAAAGAAAACAAGTTCACAAAGCATGGGTACCCCCCCCCCATTCTCGGCTCAACCCTTGTGGGACCCCCCCAAACTTGTTTCCACAAATATCTTGGATATTTACCTTTGTTTGCAAGTTGTTTACCAAGTGGACCAAGTGGTGATATGTGGTGAAAGTAATAAACATCTAATTACCAAAATAACTAAGCACTTTCATCTCATTTTCACCTCACTTTACACACACATAAGAAAACCTCTCAACCTTCATACTTTAGCCAAGAACACCATCAAAAATCTTTCACATTTTAACACTTCTTTGATGATCAAGATGGAGCTTGATGATACTTAGGATGATCTAAAGACACTACAAGAAGAAGCAAGCTTTTCCTTCCATTCCATAGCTTCCAAACATCAAGATCAACAATTTTTTTTTCTTTGATCATCATCTAGATCATCCCTAGCCACAAGTGCTAGAAGTAAGCCTCTAAAATCCCTTTTTCATACTTATTTATGTATATGATTGTTAAAGAACATGTAATAAACTAAAGAATCATACAAAATAATATGAAAATACAAAGAAGCAAAATAAAAATCATGATATAAAAGTTTGTTTATGTTGTGATTTAAGAATTATTACTTGCATATTTGTTCTAGTTTTGATGATTAGCATATGAATAACTTGTTAGATGATGTTTAAAAACATAATCTAACAAGTGTACATGAAAATGTTTAAAGGTTTTGTTAAACATAAATGTTTGAATGGATAGTCATAATCTTTGATTTTGTTAAAGTATACAAGGTTTTTCACTAAAAATAATACTTTTACGAAGTTATAAAAGGAAACATACAAGATGGGTTTTTTGTAAAAAGTTTGATAAAACTTGAAGTAAAGCATGGATTTTGAACTAGTTAACATATGTTATGATCATACCAAAATCCTACATGTTATTGATTTCATCTTGTTAAGATTTTAATATAAATCTCATATGTTTTTATTAAGAATAATATGAGAAAATTGTTGGCGATTTTTATAAGAAAAAGATATGTTTTATTAAACATGGCTAAGTATATATTTCAAAGGAAATATGGCCATTTTTCTTAAAAATCATGTGTTATAAAAACTATCATTTTTGACAAAATCTTTATTAGAATAAAAAGATTTTAAAGAATAGTTTTTATAAAAGCAAAAGTAGATATAAATATATATTTTTGAGAAAATATATATTTAGTTATCTTAACAACTTATATGCTATGTGTTATTTGTTTGTATTAGTTATATGTATGAACGCTAAGAACTTGAATACAACGGTACAAATAAACACAAGACACATTACACCTAAAGTCTTACAAGACTACACAAAAATACACCTTAAAAACAACTTACGGACGTTCCGAGCCTTCGGACACAACTTATGGACAAATAGGACTTACGGACAAATAT
The DNA here is from genome assembly GCF_002127325.2 of Helianthus annuus. Taxonomy (NCBI): domain Eukaryota; kingdom Viridiplantae; phylum Streptophyta; class Magnoliopsida; order Asterales; family Asteraceae; genus Helianthus; species Helianthus annuus. The sequence continues at coordinate 72,002,541 of NC_035437.2, read as the reverse complement.
ACGGACTATATAAATATTACGGACTGTAATATACCATATATCGACGACTTGGTAAAACTACGTTTTCTAAACCGAATAAGTAACTATATATTTTCTACAATATACAAAATATATTACTTATGGTTCATAATAAAAAGGTATTGTTTTTGAAATATATAAACATACATATATATTTCTTACCATCTAAAATATATTGTTTTAGTAAAAGACTAAAAGTATATTTTTAGAACTAATCTTAAAAATAGATTATTTTTAAGATATTTTATATACCTTTTACCAAGTATAACACATATATTTTTATGAAATATATCTTAGATTATATAAGTATATATATTCTAAGAATACAAGAGCACATATAACAAACACGCGGACATACGTATTCCTATACGTGCAACGATATGCACATTCACATCACCTAACACTTGGTGAACACACATTTATACAACTACGATACAACTCACAATACAAGAATATATGTATTTGGCGAAATATATATACACTAAACAGTTATCAGTTAATATATCTAAAACACAGTTCAACGAATAACAAAGACATACAAGTCTTAACACATATTCAAGATAAAAGACTTGTACTCAAGTCATTACAAGACCGACGTGTCTAACAAATATAGAACGTTTGTAGGTCGTGACACTATTCAGGACGACCGCACGTGAGATCACAGTTACTTCTATTCACGGACGCATTTCGGTGAGTTCATGTCCCCTATTCATTTTAAATGCTTTACAACTTTACAATTATCGGGGAAAATACATGTTCATAGTATGATAAGTCATGGAATGAAACACCTTAGATCATGTGCGAATAGGGTTATACAACTAAGCACCATTAATCTAGTTTGGACCTAGGTAAAAGGGGTTATATCTAATGGGTTTTGGCGAGCCCCGCTCTTGGTCGTGGACCCATACAGAAGAGTGCTTTTGTGTCCCAGTCGATAGTAGTCGACACAAAAATCGTCTAGGTTTGGATTGCTTCCCATTTCGTCACACATATTAATATCCACGCGAAACATTAATGATCAACGATTTCATTGATGCTTTACATACTACATCTTTACATACTGGTTTTCATCTTATACAACTCACATTTTACGGATACATTTTATACAACTCACATTTTACAAGATACATCTTACACAACTAAAACTGCATGAACTCGCCAACTTTTGTTGATGTTTTCAACTTAGCATGTATTTCAGGGAATTAGTGGACCATGCGAATATTTCAGACAAGAAAGCAATTATCAAGACTCCATGCCACCATTTAAAGGGTTTGCCCATTATATACCGCCTCTTTGTGGTGATATAGTGGTCATAGCCCTAACATTTTAGAACTTACATTTTGATGTATGAAGCTATGACACTTTACTTTTCATGTTAATGGTTTGTAAACTTAACTCTTGTGTGTTCTTTTAAAACAACTATGTAATGGCATTGGAGCATGTTTTTATTCATTTAGTATGTTCTCTTATATTGATTATGCAATGAGAACCGAACAGATCACACCTCGCGCTTCCGCTACGAGCGGGTGTGACAGGTGCAATCATTGCAACTATCATCACGCAACAAATTCTCCTTGCCGCCAGTGTACAATCTGTGGTCTATTTGGACATCTAATTGCGACTTGTCGTGTCCAGAACCAAACATCCCCTACTCAAACTCGCCCTCGAGCATGTTTCAATTGTGGTGATTTAAATCATTTCAAGCGAAACTGCCCTAAGTTTGCCAATGCTAATGGACGAGTGTTCAATGTCAATGAGGCTCAAGCTAATGATCAAGCACTTACGATCATTTGAACCTCTACATTTTCTGTTTATTTTCGAAAACAATGGATGTATTTCAGCTATATTTGTAATGACAATATAACTTTCAAGAAGTTTTTCTTCATTCTTGATTATTCGTATTTAAATTACAAATTCCAATGTGATTACACTATGTGTGATTACAACTACATGCCAACTTCGAGGATTCCGTTCTTTGGGAACTAAATCTCGTAATTTAGCATACTATGATTGCACTCTAGTGCATTCATACGAACTTGACAACACAATCGCTACAAATACTGTGTGACTACTACTATTTTGTTTTCATGACATTACATACATGATTTGTTTATCTAGTACGTATAATACATGATTACAAATACATCTTACTTCGTATGTTGACCAAGCATACTTAGTATACGATTTTCAAAAACATTTTGCTAGTATGATGACTTAGCATACCTTACACATGATTTGAAAACACTTTCTCGATATGCTTACATTATTATGACAATACATGCTTAGTATATGTTACATTCTACCAGTTTGGTTAGTATGAAGAATGTATTAACATTTGTGCTAGAATGAAATATCTGCTACTAATTTTGTTGTATGCAAAATGAGTGGAAACATTGCTTGTATGAAACACGATTTGATTTGACAAATGTTGTGTTATGACGATGCTCACTTGATTTAGATGTTAGTTCGACCTTATTATTTGTTTACCCTCGCTTAACAAGAGGAGCTATGTGGACCATGCAACGAAACGAGTAATTATAGGTGCACACTTAATTATGAGGTTCGACGCATGAGAATCATAGTAAGCCTTGTTAAGTATGGTGGCATAAAATCTAGAGTGATTAAGGTAACGGGAGGAGTATGATGTGATAAGAACATGGTGGATATGCTGATGGTACTTCCAATATATAAGTGTTCTTATTGTGTTATTCTTCAGAACGTTAATAAGATCACTTGGTGATTTTATGTTATCTTGGACCATTATGTGATTAGGTGCTTATTTGTTATTTGTGTGATTATTTGCAATGTTCACGAGGAGTACATTCATTAACACTAATCGAGCCGACCGAGAATATATTATGGTGTTAAAGGTGACGATCTTGATGCCATATGTATGTTGACCCGTCTCCTATGCATGAGATACTCATGGTACATGGGATGTACCTCGTGGGACGTTAGAAACCGTGTACGTATGGACAAGGCTTGAATGTACACCACTTTGTTTGCTAGGAATTACACTGAGAGCTTAGTATAACATAGTGCGATACCAAACATTTTTTGTACACTGGTTGACACTTTTACAGATTCACAAGTTCTAAAGGTTTAAATACCTTAAGATACTTTGAATATCCCAAATCACATTTTGAATCCCCCAAAATTTCCAACACCAAACGATGCTCCGCATCTTTGGGATCTAGCAATTTGCTTATCCTTCAGTCGTTTCAATTACACTCTACGATCTCCTTCGAATAAATTTCGGGACAAAATTTCCTAAAGTAGGGGAGTCTGTAACCCTTGTGCAAAATTTAGGGCTTTCAAAAATTTTTGTTTGAAAGTAACTCGATAACTGATGCTTAAACGTAATCCGTTTAACGCAACATACGCACCAGGATGAGGACACGAGCTAAACGTACCCTAAATACCCTTTACATAACTTAGAAATAAGCTTCGAAGGGTTAGGGACGACAAAAACAAGTTTATTCGATCACAGGGACTATTTGCGACAAACTGCAAAAGTCTGCCGATTCGCACAGCAACGTACACTCCGGAACAAGATCATAAGCCAAACATACCCTAAATACCCTTAACATAGCTTAGAAATAAGTTTTGAGGGGTTCGGTATACGAAAATGCGCTTATTTGATCACAGGGACTAAAAGTGTCAAAACTGTGAAAGTATGCAAATACGTGCATATCTTGCTTTTTGACCATATCCGGACATCCAAATATTTTTGTAATCATTAAAATATTGCATTTTAATGATGAGAATGCAAAAATATCATTCGTTACGTAATTTGGATCGTTTTCGTGTTCGTTACGACTTCCGTCGTAATTAACCGCAAAACGCGACCGTACGACCGAACGAACCAACATCCATGATATTTCCAAACATATTTCAAGTCCCCTATGCTTTGATATCCTTGTAGAACCTTGAAATTGGGTTAACGGGTGTTAAACACGTCGAAAAACAAGTTTTTAAGCTGTAGGGACCTGTTCTGCTAACTGATGAAACTTGTCTGCTAAGTCCTCGCGGGGCACGACAGCCAGAGGCTGTAGCTGTCGTGGGGCGCGACAGCCCTATCTGGGCAGAAACTTCAGTACAGCTTCCAGCCTGTTGCAGCTTGTTTTCCTTTGATTGTTTTCAATCTTGTGGGCCATTTTAAGTAACTTCCAAGGCTTCTAACCTGGTCCTAACACTTATAGGGCTAGGATCTTTCCTTAAAGGCCACACAATCCACTTGTCATGATCTTGTGCACTTCAAACAAATATAAATAGCCATGATCTTTCATTCAATCCTTGCTCATTTCCTTCTTCTTTCACTCTTTCTCTGATTTGAGGCTACCACACTTGTTGGAGGCCTCATACTGGAGCTTTCTTAGTCATTTTTCCAGCCTAGAATACTTGTAAGTATTCTTTCATCTCTTGTTTATTTATTTTAAGCAAGAAAGTCAAACAGTGTTTAACTTTCAGCTTTGACCATGATTTGGTCAAGTCAAAGTTCAATTGAACTTTGCAACGTGAGCGTAATCACGATGGTTATAGTCCCTTGTGACTATACCTACTGATTACCACGTTGACTAATCGAAGTGATGAGTCAAAGTTTCGGTCAAAATGCACGATTATCTGCATTTTGCGACGAAACTATTTTCGGGTATCAAAACACTTTGTTATGATATCAAATCAGTTTTCTAACTTAGTTTACATGTTTTAACATGTTTAACTCGTCACTTTTAGTTTAGTGCTTGTTTAGGGTCGTAAATCAAGCGGTCTCGACAACCGCTTAAACTTTTGAACCCGACCCGTTTGGTCGATCACTAGGATCCGACCAAACATATTTTATGACAATAGTTGTATAGGGAATAACCTTCTGAGGTTATACCTTATGGTCACTTCGTTTAGTTACTTGTATGATAGGTAGATTATATGCCTTAGGAAAATGACCAAAATGCCCTTTTTGCGCATAAATTCAATTTAAACATACGTAAACTAAATTTTGACACTTAAACTGATTATGCAACATTATTAAACATGTTAGGTCATATAATACTTATCATAGGGCTAGTTAGACCATCCGAACGCGCAATTGCGCAAATGACGCGTTAAAGTAGCGTAAACTACCTTAACGGGTCTTAACAGGTCATAACGAGTCAAAAGCACTTAGGATAGGTTTCAAATCAGAATGTAGGCTTGTTTAAACCATATCATATGAGTTCCAACACTCATTTGGTTTACAATACCTCATTCTATCTGATTCCTCGATTTATGTCCCGTTACACTAACATAGTATCTGATACACTAGGAACCACTTCGACACTTGAACTCTTGGTCCTTTGACCTTTGTTATATCATTTGAACAAGACCTATACGCAATCCCAAGTGAGTACATAATTCCCCTCTTTTACCGCTTTCAAATGTTTTCGGGTGATTCATATTTGTAACCAATTTATTTTCCAATGTATGGCATATATGTGTTTACTAAGTGCTTTTATGTGTATTATTCCAATTATTCAAACACAACGATTATCCAAATCCTTGTAAGATCTATCTATCTTCATAGTTAGATTCTTATAGGATATTTGAAGTACAGTCTTAGATCTTCCTATCTTCACAGTGAGATTTTTAAGAAGTACTTAACAAGACGATGGTTATGGTTTATGTGTAGAGATTGTTGGTGATTTAGATAAGGAAACTAGAGTAATACAATAAGGACATGGTGGATACGCCGCTGGTACTTCCTATATATAAGTGTGCTTATTGTATTACCCTTCGTGGCGTTATCCCGAATCTCCATTAGGATTTAGGATGTTATGATTCAATTATTCAATGTGACAAAACCAAATCCTTATAGCATCTATTTATCTTCATAGATTGATTCTTGTAGGATGTTTAAAGTACTAATATTGAAGTCCTTGGTTGGATTTAATTGTGTACTTTAATGCGTTTGTAACAAGATGATGTGACGAAAACCGGATTCCTGTAGTATCTATCTATTTTCATAGCTAGACACTCATGGGATGTTTAAAGTACAATGGATGTCCTTGTTTGGATTTATTGTGTACTTTAATGCATGTTTACAAGTTGGTGACAAGTTGACGATTTATGTGATTATGTGGTTAGTTGTTATTTAGATAACGAAATGAGTGTAATAAAATAAGAACATGGTGGATACGCCGCTGGTACTTCCTATATATAAGTGTTCTTATTTTATTACTCTTGTAGCATTATCCGAATCACAGGTTTATGTGTTCAATTGATTCAATGTTCAAGTATCCAAATTGTAGAATCTTCCATATCTCCATATGTTATATTCTTAGAAGGATATTCAAAGTATTATTATAAATCATTGACTTGATTTTAATAATACTCACACAAGTTATGACAGATTTCAAAACAGTTATTACTAATCCTTGATTGGATTTCTCATAACACCTTCACAAGTTTTATGACGATTTCAACGAGATTACAAAGTACAATTTCAATGGCATAAAAAATACTTGGTAATAATCATATTTCCATATACAAAACTCTTTGACACAAGTTTTCACAATCAAGATAATGTATTGCAATACTAAACTTTTGCCATTCTTTGGCTTTAAAATTTCATTTTCAATCGACATCTCTCGTAGTTGTCAAAGTAGTGCAATACCAAACTTTTTGCCATTTATTGGCTAAAAAAACTTATGTACTCGCCGGCATTTTTATGCCGACTGTTTTTCACATATGTTTCAGGATTTCGACTATTCAAGCATGCAACGCATAGGACCGCATCCGGGCCTTAGACTTCTTAAATCAAAAGACAATACATGTATTCTTTGTTTGTAAAACAATGATAACAATAATGAAACAATTTAGTACCAGTATCTGTGAGAAATTTGTAACGTGACTCCTCGATATTTCCGTCGCGTGTTGTTGTATTACGCGATTGGGGTGTTACATGATCAGAGAGTGTAATCGCGAGGGATTAACACATTCCTTATTTCGATCACATAGCAAAGTTCAATTTGACTTTGACTTGACCAAAAGTTCATAACCGAAAGTCAAAGCAAAAGTCAATTTGCTTGACTTTTGGCTATTAACTAGCTAAGAAAATGAAATAGATTAGGAGAAACACTTACTAGTGTTTGAAGGGAAGATTGAACTCAGAAAAAGAGGCTCTAAATGGCTAGAGCAAGCTCCAAAAGAGATTTAAGAAGTAAAGAGAAATGGTGTGAATGAAAATGAAGAACAAAGGACCTATTTATACTAATCTTGGATTCATGGGAGCTTGACAAGTGTGTTATGATGATGCTTAGTGTCCTAACATGTGTCAAGATCATGTTAGAAGTGGCAAGGAAGGTGCTAGGTGCCAAAGATTGAGGATAGGTGGCAATACTTGGTGATCAAGCAAAATTTTCGCATCTGGGCACCCCTTACGGACCGTAAGGCTTTAGGTCTTACAGTCCGTAAGGCTTTCTGATAAAAATTTCCATTTTGGCAGTTTTGGCCCCCGGACTTGTATTTTCACTTGTTTGCCATTTTAACCCTTCTAACCTAATACTTAAGCTATATGAAGGGTATTTAAGGTAAGTGTAACTTATATCTTTGTCTCAGAATGTACGTTATGTTAGATTGATTATGTTTAAATATCAGTTAACGAAATACTTCCGAAAGAAATAGAAAAGTTCTTGAAAGCTCGAAATTTTCGTGAGGGTTACACTGATAAAGCATCACAAGTTCCTCTTCAGTAGGCTCAGCTAGTAGTCTAAAGGAATTCCAGAGACCTTCGTAGTAAAACAGCCAGGAATCTCCGGGTTTTTGAGTTAGAGCAATATAACGCTGACAATCAACATGCTGAACTTGAATCATTCGATTTATGCTCGGAAGATAGACTCGCTTCAATGGTATAGCATATCCCACGAAGAAACCTTCTAAAGACTTATCACCAAATTTTTCGTCTGGGTCAATAAATGTTGGTGCATGCGTCTGTCGACTTCGTCTTGTATCGAGTCTTGTATAGAACTAGTTAGATCAGGGCACGAAAAATAAGAAAGTGGAAATTAGAGGAGATTCCGCTTGAAATGACACCAGGTCATTTCAAGCGAAATCTAAATGTTCTAATTCTGCTCGAAGTTAAATATGCTGATTTCGCTTGAATGAATCGTGTTAATTCCGCTTGAGACGTGTTCAACCGGAATCACATTGCCTATATATATGGCATTTCAAGCGAAATCACATAAGATTTTCCGGTTTTGCAACGAAGTGCTGCCGAAGTGTCGTCACGCTGTAAAACGTCATTATATCAATCAAATTTACAGTTAAAGTGATTTGTGTGCTGAATTGACCTCGATACGTCTGTTTCCGCCTTTCGTATTGAGATAAACTCTTCTGATCGACTTGTTCGGGGCCGAATACGATCCTACAAGTGGTATCAGAGCTCAGGAAGAAGAGTTCTTACCAATTCAGCTGCGAATTCTGTTTTCTACACCTTCTTTTTCAAAATTCAAAAATTTTCACGGTTAAAATTGGCTAAATTTCTCACAGAATGTGCACAATAGTTTTTTAACAAAGCCTTGAAAGTTTCAGGCCTAAAATCGATCTAAAATTGACAAATTTTGTTATTCCGCTTGAAACCTTTATTCCGCTTGAAAAGTATTGAAGTGATTCCGCTCGAATCACTATTCCGCTTCAGAGTTAATTTCGGTTGAACATATCTGGTGATTCCGCTTCAAGGTGCTATTTCGCTTGAAAGTACCGATTCCGTTTGAACAGGGATTCCGCTTGAGATTGTGATTTCGTTTGAAATTTATGATTTCGCTTGAACGGACTGTTTAAGAATATCTTGAAAAACCGAAACATGGCAGAGGAATTTTATAACGCTTTTGCTACCCCGATCACAGTTGCTTAGCAGACGATGTTGGAAAACGAAACGGGAACTATGCAAAAACCGCCCAGACTCATGAACATCAAGGAGTATAAGAGTTGAGAAGAATTTTATAACGCTTTTGCTACCCCGATCACAGTTGCTTAGCAGACGATGCTTGGGAATGTATTGAAACGAAATACGTTAGACCAACAAATGATGATGATGAGGTGATTGCTGTCAAAGATCTTGGTGCCGAGGAGAAAAAGAAATACAAAAACGAAAAGATGATGATCAGCTTACTGCAACAGACAGTCAAAGAGGATATCATGGTTTTACTGTAACACACTGGGAGTGCATATTCGATTTGGAAAGCATTGCGATCTAAGTTTGTTGGAAGCCAATAGATGATCAAAAACAAGAAATCACTTCTGAAAAAAGAGTTTGATTTATTCTGTGGTCTGAAAAATGAAAGCACAAAGCAGATAATTGAAAGATACCGCAATTTATTGGTGAATATGAAGAGGGCTAGCATTATCAAAGAAAACGAAGAGTTGATTGAGAAACTGGCTGATGCATTGCCACATGAGACTTGGGGCACATACTTGATGATGCTAAGAAACAAGAAAGGGTTCAACAACCTAACACTGAGCAAGTTTATTGAGAAGCTTGAAGCACAAGAAATGGAACAGATAAAGATTTCAAGAATGAAAGTGTTTGATGGTGAACAAGATATTGGACTGTATTATAAAGCCGGGTTGAATGAAAAGACCAACATGTCACCGAAAGTTGAAACTGCATTCAATGCAAAGGGTTCATTAATTGGTCCATCTAAAGGATCAAGCAGCAAAACGAGTTTTTCATCATACCCATCATTTGATCCGAATTCGGCAACAACAAAGAATGGCAGAAAATTACAGTGCAACATTGTTTTGAATCTTGAGGATGATCAAGATTACACAGAAGAAATTGCAAAAAGCCACATGTCTTTGTTGGGAACTGTTTTAGAGTCGTATGGAAGTTTTGTTGCAGGTCGGATCGGGAATCCAATGCTCACTAAAGAGGATTACGATCAGATCGATGCTGAAGAGATGGAGTTAATGGATATAAAATGATGTTTGGCTAATGTGTTGAGGAGAGCTGAGAAATTCAAGCAGATCACAGGAAGAGATGATCTCCGTGAGGCTAATGTTTCTACTTTAGGTTTTGATAAATCTAAAGTCACTTGTTTTCGTTGCAGGGAAAAGGACACTTCAAGAGAGAGTGTACTAATCACGAAGCAAGTGGAGCTCAAAATCCTTTCAACAACAATGATTACTACCGGAAGGCCATTTACCATCAAGTTGCTCAACAACCAAATCAATAGCAGACACAAACTGCACATGGAAGAAATGTGATTGAAGATTCTTCAAAGAGAGCTTGTATGGTGAATCAAGATGAGAAGAAGCCATCAACAGGGTTCAACTGGGACAAATATATTCCATCTGATGCTAAAGCATGTGTGATTGATCAAGATGATGAAAAGTTACCTGAAGGGTTTAGCTGGGAGAATTTAAATTGGGATGATTATGATCCTAACAAAACTCCAGTTCACACAGCTTTTGTTGCTCGAGTTGAAGAAGACAGTGATGATGATACTGAATATTATGCAAAAAGAATGAGAGATCATTTGAAAATGATGGCCGAAAGTGACAGTGAAGATGAAAAAGCTAAACAGAAAAAGAAAAAGATCAAAACACCGGTCAGCAGTGATGATGAAGATGTTCCGGTGGTCAGAAGAAAAGTTAAAGAAGTTCCAAAGTTCAAGATTAGTGAAGAGGTTGATGCCAGGGAGATTCTTGTGAATTGTGAAACCTATGAGATCATGAAGAAGAAAAACAGTGAGTTGATTAACAACATGAACAGGTTGAAGGAATCTTATGATGTGTTGAACAAATCAATGAACATGTACAATGATACAAGTGAAGAGCAGGCAACAGCAATGAAGACTCTTCAAGGAGCGTTTATGATCAAACAGAAAGTTGTGAACAACTACATCGAGAAGTGTGCTTTTCTAGAACAAAAACTGGAGGCTCAAAGAATTGAAACTGAAAGAGTTAATCGTTTGTTGAAAATTTACTCATGTACCTCTTATGTCATTGACAGGATTTATCCAACTGTTGAAGACATGAAGGCATTTGAAGAGGATGAAGTGACAGAAGAACAAACTGAAGAAAAGACTCCAGAAAAGAAGACTGAGAAGAAGAATGACACTAAGATGACAAAAAGAATTCCGGTAAGAAACAATGTGTTAGTTACAACAAGTGTCTACCCCCGCTAGAAAATGGATATTTGCCCAGAAATCCAAATGCTGAAAGAGTCAAAAAGGCTACAAACTTACAATGGGAGTCGGAGTCCTCAGTCAATTTGCCAGAAAGTATTGATGTCACGTTTACATCGTCTGACACTGATCAACAATCTCAATTGATGAAGAAAGTGGTGGATCATGTGTTAGATAACGATGAAACTGAGGAATCAAAGTCGGAGTCTATGTCGGAGTCAAAGTCAAAGTCTGAGTCCAGCACTCCGGATCAAAATGAAAAACAGGGCAAAAGAGTTTATGATAAAGAATTCCTGTTATCAAAATCTAATTTGAATGATGAAACATTTAAAGTAGCTTATACTTTGAATGATTCTGACAAATTATATTTTGATGAGGAATTTTCAATAAGAGGTGTCAAAACAGAAATGATCAAAAAGGTTTTCAAACTAACAGAAATCAATATTTCTAAAATAAAAGATATAAATCTTACTGATAAACCTAAAAAATACACCTCAAGAGTTCAACAACGTCTAAACAAGAAAAATGGTTACAGTTCTGGTTCTGGTTTTCAAAAGAAACCAAATCATAACGGTAACTTCAAAAAGAAAGGGTTAGGTTTTATTCCAACAGAAAATCAGAAAAATGAAAAATATGTTCGAGATTTTAAATCAAAGATGACATTTGTTTCAGGTACATCTTCTGAAGAAGAAAAAGAAAAGTTGTTCAGAAAGCAGTCGAACAGAGATTTCCTTGCAATGAAGCAAGATGAGATGAAGACTGTTGATCAGAAGAAGAAAACTCGAACCTGTTTCAAGTGTGGAAAAAGTGGTCACATTGCCATGAACTGTTCACGGGCAATTCAAACCAAACAGGGAGTTTATAAACTGAAAGAAAAAGTGATTGAGTTTGAACCACCAATAGATAGAACCAAACTATTCAAAAATTAAAATTTAAAATTGATGAATGTTCAAACATGTTTTACAAGAAGAGTGTCACACCCCGAAATATCAGAGCTTGGCGTGACTGGACCGGTATCTTCATTGCACAGCGGAAGCAAAAAGCTAAGACTTCTAAACAATGAACGCCCGCTAAGTACTCGAAATCCCGTGGGTTCTTCTATTCCAACCGTTCCGTAGTTTTGGAAAAATGCAACCTGAGAAAGAACATGCGAAAAAGTCAACATAAAGTTGAGCGAGTTCATAGTTTGTTTTGAAAAGATTTAAAATAAATCTTTTTGATAACCGGTTTTAAAGTTGCTGAGAAAATATAGTAAAATCATTTTCTTGGCATGATATATATGAAAACTATGAGTCTAGCCCACGAGAGTCTTTGTGCATTGCACGAGAGAGAATGGGCCGAGCCCAAACGAACCTTTGTAAGCAGGATCAGCGTGTCCTCTTACTTAGGTATAGTTCGAAAAACGTTACCAAAGTTTGTAAATCCATGTATTTGTGAGTTTACTTCAAATGAATCTTAAAAACATTTGAAAATCTGAGTATTAAAACTGGTATGTAAGCGTCTATGAACAGATCATTAATGTTTTGCAAGGACATTAATATGTGTGGCGACATAGGAAGCACTCAACCCTAGCGGATTTCCCCCGGTCCACCCGGTTAGAACAACAAAAGCACTACATGGGCCACACAAGGACCCAAGAGTGGGGCTCGCTACACCCGATAGATCTACCACTTTTGCCCTCGGTCTTATACAAGATTAATGGCACTTAAGAGAGATTACTATTCGCTCACCTGATCTAACAGTTCATTCCCTAGCTTAACCATACCCTAGTTAACGTATAATGTGAGAGTTATTCATGTCCTTGGGCCTCTGCCCATGTCCTTGGGCCTTTGCCCACGTCATTCGTGTTATTAAAACTCATGCATGTTTCGAAAAACACTAATGTTTTTATAAAACCTGTATGTTTAGCATAATCTTTTCGTAAACCATTTGAGTTTGTTAAAATCATGTCGCAAAATGGTTTATAAATATGCAATATTCATTTATCGAAACCTTGTGTGATTTTGCAAAACTTGCATGTCTTTCCACCCACGAAAACATTTTATAAAAATGTAAAACAGTAAAAAGTGGGGGTTATGAACTCACCTTGACATTCCTGTGCAAAGCTAGCCTAGCGTGATTCCGTAGTGTCGTTCCAAGAACGTGCATTAGCTAGCGTGCAACTATAGCATTCCGGGTCGTAGAGTTGACTGAGTTGACCGAGTCAACCGGGTTGACCGAGTTGGCTCGCTGAGTTGACTAGGTTTGACCGAGTTGACTCGGTTCGACCGAGTCGACCCGTTCCTTGAACTCCAAACCGAACGGATCTGCTGTTGACCGCCTTTGACCGAACCCGAGACCGAACCGTTGACTAAGTTTGACCAGCCTTGACTTGCTTTGACCGGTTGACCGATCCCGAAGCTGACCGGAGTGAACCCGAACCATGATCGAGCCGAGCCTGATTTGTAGCAATCCGAACCAAAACAAAATAAAAAAAAGGTATGTTGATTACAATCTGCGCAATCGTTTCGAGTTTAACCGAAATAATAAAATAAAGAAATGCTCACCGGAGTCGCGTGTCTGACCCGACACCGAACTAAGTCGACCAGGACCCAACTTGAATCTGTTGAATAGAACCATGACCCGACCCGCTTGAACATGAAACCTGCTGAACCCGAGCCTGATCCGTGACAAGAAATCTGTCGGACCGAGCACCACCACCGCCGTACAGCTTCCGACGTGGCTCCGATAGCCGTCGGGTCTCACCGCCATCACCGCCGTATCTCACGGTGGCTACGGCCACCGTCGTGAAGATCCACCACCACCGCCGCGGCGGCGGCACCGAAACCCTTCGCCGTCTCTCTCTCTTGAAGTCTCTCTCTCTTCTGGACTTGTCGTCGGTAATCACCGGTTCTTCAGTGAGTTGAGGAGTGTAGGCTATGTTGAGTTGTGTGTGAAGGAAATCATAAAGATCTGAGAAGGGGGGGGGTGTTGCGTGAGGTTGAGGGAGGAGGAGAGAACAAGCATGTTCTAAACCAGCTTTTTAGGTGATGTTGATATGGTTTTCAAAGAACTCCATTTGTGTCTTGTCTGTATGTGTGCGTATATAATCAGAGAGGAGAAAGAGATGTTAAATAGGTAGGGTTTTGTTACTTCTATTTATTCATTCATTTATTATAATTTTAATTTTACACATTTGCTAAAGTATGACAAAAGTCAAGTAAGTATTTTTTGGTTACCTGCTTACGCTTCCATACCATCCATACATTCTTGATGGGGTTTTTTTTTTTTTCCTTTTTATATATATGTAGAGTTCCCATGTTATACATTACTTTTTGTCAGACAAAGATTTGTGGTCAAAGATATGGAATCATGAGGTATAAGGGAAGACATTTTATATAATAAATAGTCTAGAGTATGGAATGGTGATCTAATATATGACAGATAATTGTCTAGATAAAACTATTGTATTTTGGTTGAAATATTATTTACTCAATTGAAATATATAGGGACCATATAAATTAATCATATAGAATTGTATACACACACGTATACATTGGGTATTTTGAAAAAGAAAAAGCTAAATCTTTATTAATGTAGATACATGTTAAATCCAGATATTATATAATCATGTTTAAATGCATTTTTTTATAACCATATTCATAACTATAAGTAATACGTATAAACTTCGTATTTTTCGGCGTGGCCAGTATTTTGTACGGCATCAGTTCGTTCTCGTTTATCGTTACGCAGTTTCTTCGTGGATTATCATTCGCGTACTGTAAACTCGAATAGGTGTTCCTAGGCATTCCAATAGCCTAATTAAGTTAATTCATGCCTTAAACACTATTTATTATTGCCTTAAACATTTGTTAATCACGTTATTAGAAGCCGTTAATTACCGGTTGTCACATTCTCCCCCTGTTGCAGAAATTTCGTCCTCGAAATTTAGTCTATGTTATCTCCTCCGAGTTGTGTCGTTCCTAGGTAAGTCCGAATAATAACAAAGTGAGTGACTGCGTAATCGAATCAAGACTTTTTCAGATTACGTGAGTGTAAAGACATTTTGAATCAATAAGAACCCAACGGTTCACCTGAGTTTTTTTTTTCCAGAAATCGATGTCAAGTGAACGAGATGTTGTGATACTATCACCAATGCGATCAAGTTTACGGGGTTCAACAAAAAGGAATTTCGACCAATAGAATTCCAAATGAACGTTCACAATATGCAAATCAATTTTTGAAACAACAGAATTCACTACCAACGTAAACTTGCGTTGGTTATTGTACGATTGAAACTCGAATTCAACAAGCTCAAATAGATAGAATCATGAAATGATTTGTCAACTGTTGAACCAATAAACGAATAAGATAAAACCAACGTGTTGACATTATTGAGCTGCAAGGATACACCGAAACGAAATACAACCGAACCTGGTGTATCATCGTCTTAATACATAATTGCATTAAGACTATTTGAATGATGTGTCAAACGAAAAGCATAAATAGTTCTGCATGAAACGACTGATTGTAATTAGCACAAGCTACAAGTTTAGACCGACGCCACAGGGTGTCGTAGTTAATGCAACAATTCAGCAATAGCGGTGATCGAACAAGTACCGCCTGTGTTTTGCATGAAATGCTCGATCATGATTAGCCCAAGCTACAAGTTCATACTGACACCACAAGGTGTCGTAGTGATCGAAATAATTCAATAATAGCGGTGATCGAACAAGTATCACCGTGTTTGAAATCAAATGAGGGCTAAATGAAGTGAATCTGAGTGCCTGTTTCAAACAAATCTCATAGGATTTTCAATTGAAAACGAAACAAATAAACAATGTTTTCGAGCGAAGATGAAAAGCAATGGATATCACAAAATGTTCGCTCGATGGTGAAAGAACCGTTAAGAGGTACACCGGAATATAATATGAATTTGTGTACCATTGTCCTACAACACGATTGTGTTAAGATTGCTTTAAAATGATAAATCAACTAAGCGGATTTAATATCAATAAACAAATAAATGAATAATTAAATCCGTACATGATGTGAGCAACGAGATTAGCGCAAGCTTCAAATTTGTGAGAACGTCACCACAAGGTGATCGTGATCAAGGAAACGATTCAGTGAAGTCGAAGACCAAACAATCATGTTATGGTTAAAAAAAATGAAGTGCTTGTTGGGATTATTCGAATATGATGGCCTCAATCCATCATATGGAATCTTGAATCGAATATATATTACGAGCAAGTTCAAACAATTGAACTTTGTTTAAACACAGTCCAACAATGAAATCATGTATCAATAAGAAAGTTTCGACATGGCCACAACGCAAAACCATGTATGTAGCTTGAAAGGAAAGGAGTTTCAACGAGTTCGTTGACCCGATATCAAGGTGTCAGCGTTTTGCAATAACACGGTCATCCAAATCACAATGCAAAATTCGATATAGCGAAACAATATTGAACGTTGATAAAGCAACAATTTAGAGTGGAGCCCCCGATGGTCTTCACGAATCAATCTAACGGCATGCATAACAAACAAAACATGCGTAACATGTGAATTTGTCAAGAAATGAAGCAATCGAGTGTTCGCTATTTTGAAATAAGGTCCTCTTGATGCAATGACCATTAGGGGGAGTAGAAGTGGGAAAATCTACTCACTATATGCAAAAAGTCGAAATTTCAACAAAAGAAAATTTAAGGACTTTACCTGGAATTTCACGTGATAACCGTTGTTAAATGACATTACCATGGAATGTCGAACATTACGTATTTGTCATAAATGAAATAGGGGGAATTGCGAAAGCATGTGACTTCTTTTGCAGCGCCAATAACTGTGAGTCTCTTTAGACTAAGTAGCGGCTATTGTGAGATCTTGTTCTAACGTACCTTAGCGAGATTCGTGTCGTTTGCAGGATCACGTGGCAAAGTGTTGCATTGCAATCGGTAGTTCTCCCGCTGTCAGGATTAGCGTCGTTGTTATTGTGCCCATTCATGTTTTCCAAATGCCTTGCCTCGAAAGTCGTGTATGATGTACTCCGACGTCCGCTGACATATAGTTTAAGTTTCATGTATACTTGTGCACTAGCGTTTCGTTCCGCGTAGAATATGATGTGCTCCGACATCCGTTGACGTATAATTTGAGTTTCATGTATTCTTGTGCACTAGCGTTTCGTTCCGCATAGGTTACCTGCTCGGGTAAGTAAGATAGCATAGACGACATAATATAATGGTGTTTGCGCGAGTTAATAATCGCAGTTCCTACGTGAGGACCTTTAATGAATTTCGACATAAGTTTTCCAAAGGTCCTAAATGCATGTTATCAAAACCCTCAAGGTTTTTGTTAAATGTATGAATCTGTTCGTGAACCGTGTGTCAACACAACACTTGTGTATGTTTAAAACCAACATGTTGAATCATTGTTTCGGCAACGGTTGCAACCCATTTTCGAGTACTTGGCGTTCTGTGTGTATTCATAGTCTTAATAATTCTAAGTCCCCAGAGGAAAGTGAGGTTAAAGCCTAGGTATCTCTACAGAAACCTGAATTCGCTGAAACCTATAGCTCTGATACCAATCTGTCACACCCCGAAATATCAGAGCTTGGCGTGACTGGACCGGTATCTACATTGCACAGCGGAAGCAAAAGCTAAGACTTCTAAACAATGAACGCCCGCTAAGTACTCGAAATCCCGTGGGTTCTTCTATTCCAACCGTTCCGTAGTTTTGGAAAAATGCAACCTGAGAAAGAACATGCGAAAAAGTCAACATAAAGTTGAGCGAGTTCATAGTTTGTTTTGAAAAGATTTAAAATAAATCTTTTTGATAACCGGTTTTAAAGTTGCTGAGAAAATATAGTAAAATCATTTTCTTGGCATGATATATGAAAACTGTGAGTCTAGCCCACGAGAGTCTTTGTGCATTGCACGGGAGAGAATGGGCCGAGCCCAAACGAACCTTTGTAAGCAGGATCAGCGTGTCCTCTTACTTAGGTATAGTTCGAAAAACGTTACCAAAGTTTGTAAATCCATGTATTTGTGAGTTTACTTCAAATGAATCTTAAAAACATTTGAAAATCTGAGTATTAAAACTGGTATGTAAGCGTCTATGAACAGATCATTAATGTTTTGCAAGGACATTAATATGTGTGGCGACATAGGAAGCACTCAACCCTAGCGGATTTCCCCCGGTCCACCCGGTTAGAACAACAAAAGCACTACATGGGCCACACAAGGACCCAAGAGTGGGGCTCGCTACACCCGATAGATCTACCACTTTTGCCCTCGGTCTTATACAAGATTAATGGCACTTAAGAGAGATTACTATTCGCTCACCTGATCTAACAGTTCATTCCCTAGCTTAACCATACCCTAGTTAACGTATAATGTGAGAGTTATTCATGTCCTTGGGCCTCTGCCCATGTCCTTGGGCCTTTGCCCACGTCATTCGTGTTATTAAAACTCATGCATGTTTCGAAAAACACTAATGTTTTTATAAAACCGGTATGTTTAGCATAATCTTTTCGTAAACCATTTGAGTTTGTTAAAATCATGTCGCAAAATGGTTTATAAATATGCAATATTCATTTATCGAAACCTTGTGTGATTTTGCAAAACTTGCATGTCTTTCCACCCCCGAAAACATTTTATAAAAATGTAAAACAGTAAAAAGTGGGGGTTATGAACTCACCTTGACATTCCTGTGCAAAGCTAGCCTAGCGTGATTCCGTAGTGTCGTTCCAAGAACGTGCATTAGCCAGCGTGCAACTATAGCATTCCGGGTCGTAGAGTTGACTGAGTTGACCGAGTCAACCGGGTTGACCGAGTTGGCTCGCTGAGTTGACTAGGTTTGACCGAGTTGACTCGGTTCGACCGAGTCGACCCGTTCCTTGAACTCCAAACCGAACGGATCTGCTGTTGACCGCCTTTGACCGAACCCGAGACCGAACCGTTGACTAAGTTTGACCAGCCTTGACTTGCTTTGACCGGTTGACCGATCCCGAAGCTGACCGGAGTGAACCCGAACCATGATCGAGCCGAGCCTGATTTGTAGCAATCCGAACCAAAACAAAATAAAAAAAAAGTATGTTGATTACAATCTGCGCAATCGTTTCGAGTTTAACCGAAATAATAAAATAAAGAAATGCTCACCGGAGTCGCGTGTCTGACCCGACACCGAACTAAGTCGACCAAGACCCAACTTGAATCTGTTGAATAGAACCATGACCCGACCCGCTTGAACATGAAACCTGCTGAACCCGAGCCTGATCCGTGACAAGAAATCTGTCGGACCGAGCACCACCACCGCCGTACAGCTTCCGACGTGGCTCCGATAGCCGTCAGGTCTCACCGCCATCACCGCCGTATCTCACGGTGGCTACGGCCACCGTCGTGAAGATCCACCACCACCGCCGCGGCGGCGGCACCGAAACCCTTCGCCGTCTCTCTCTCTTGAAGTCTCTCTCTCTTCTGGACTTGTCGTCGATAATCACCGGTTCTTCAGTGAGTTGAGGAGTGTAGGCTATGTTTAGTTGTGTGTGAAGGAAATCATAAAGATCTGAGAAGGGGGGGTGTTGCGTGAGGTTGAGGGAGGAGGAGAGAACAAGCATGTTCTAAACCAGCTTTTTAGGTGATGTTGATATGGTTTTCAAAGAACTCCATTTGTGTCTTGTCTGTATGTGTGCGTATATAATCAGAGAGGAGAAAGAGATGTTAAATAGGTAGGGTTTTGTTACTTCTATTTATTCATTCATTTATTATAATTTTAATTTTACACATTTGCTAAAGTATGACAAAAGTCAAGTAAGTATTTTTTGGTTACCTGCTTACGCTTCCATACCATCCATACATTCTTGATGGGGTTTTTTTTTTTTTTCCTTTTTATATATATGTAGAGTTCCCATGTTATACATTACTTTTTGTCAGACAAAGATTTGTGGTCAAAGATATGGAATCATGAGGTATAAGGGAAGACATTTTATATAATAAATAGTCTAGAGTATGGAATGGTGATCTAATATATGACAGATAATTGTCTAGATAAAACTATTGTATTTTGGTTGAAATATTATTTACTCAATTGAAATATATAGGGACCATATAAATTAATCATATAGAATTGTATACACACACGTATACATTGGGTATTTTGAAAAAGAAAAAGCTAAATCTTTATTAATGTAGATACATGTTAAATCCAGATATTATATAATCATGTTTAAATGCATTTTTTTATAACCATATTCATAACTATAAGTAATACGTATAAACTTCGTATTTTTCGGCGTGGCCAGTATTTTATACGGCATCAGTTCGTTCTCGTTTATCGTTACGCAGTTTCTTCGTGGATTATCATTCGCGTACTGTAAACTCGAATAGGTGTTCCTAGGCATTCCAATAGCCTAATTAAGTTAATTCATGCCTTAAACACTATTTATTATTGCCTTAAACATTTGTTAATCACGTTATTAGAAGCCGTTAATTACCGGTTGTCACAAAGAGAGCTAAATCTGACAACCAGAAATGGGTTGTTAAGAAGTCTGTTGATAGTTATAGCGATGATTCTGATAGATCAAAATCAGAGGAGCTATCTTCTGGCGATGAATCTGATTCCACAAAATCAGAGGAGCCACAGATTGTAGAAAATGGTGAAGAATCAGTTCCGACTGTGGATGATGAGAATTTTCCACCACTTCGGGCTGAAAATTTAAAAAGAAAATTGGTAAAGTTGAAATTTCAAACCAATTTTATTCTGACAAAAAGGTTTTTGATGTTGAAAAGGTCTTTAACCCCAAAGTAAAACACATCTTTGGAAAAATGATTGACAGAAAAGTCAAAGGGGTTAAAGAGTTCTATGAGAAGAAGATGGGAGGTAAGAAAAAAAGTGTTGATGACTCGTTAACACCCAAGGCTGGTCAGGCTTGGGTGGATATATTCTTTGAATAGAAAAACCTGACTTGCCGGAGCTCCCAAGTTGGTAATTGTGGAGCATGAATTGGCATCTTTAATTGGTAAAATGAATGTGTGTAGATGTTCCATTCCTACATGTGGTTAATAGGTTTGGATAAATTTACAAATGGTACTGAGGTTTGATTGTGCATACTTGAAAGTGGTAAATCAGGGACATTAACTTGTACTTGATTTCCTACAAGTGGTTAAAGATGAACAATGTGATGAGTTTACCCCGAACCTACATATGGTAAAATCAACAAAACTTATTTTTCGGAAAAACCATTTTGATTAAAACAAACTTAAGTGTTTTGAAATCTTAATGGGAAAATAGTTTGTTGTAAGGGGGAGTTCTGATTGTTTATGCCAAGTGGATGGCGATTTGAAGATATTCACAACAGTTGTCATATTTCTGTATAGTTTGTTTTCAAATTTCTTTAAATATGTTTGCATTTTAGGGGGAGTAAAAATAAAAATTTCAGAAAATCCAAAAACATTAGAAATTTGAAAAAGTCAAAAACATGATAAAATCAAAAACGAGTTTTGTTGTGAAAAAGAGGAAATGATAGTACATCAGTGGACTATCACAACATGCTAAAGATATGGAAAGTTAAAAATGTGATAAACAATCTCATTGTGGATATGCCAGTAGGTTTTTGCACATTTAGTAAATTGTGACGAGATATAAATCTAAATTTCAAACTTGCTTATCTCGTGGGTAACATTTCTTGGATATATGGGTAACCCCCGAAATCTTGTTTGAAAGGTCCCTCTTTTTGAGATACTAGGTCTTTATACTCAGTGATATCTGGGGTATTATCCCGGGACTTCTGATTTTGCGGAAGCAATAGCCTAGTCCCCGTATAATACTTTGCAAATTGCTTGAAATATAGCGTCGCCCTCTGCATAAAAAATGATGAAACATTGAAAAATGCTAATCATGTGCTGTTGAAGAAAAGATCCTCTAAAGGGGACACACCAAAAGTCGAGCCGTCATCTCTCTGCTGAACGGAAGTTCTGACCTGAGCTCTCACGGTTTTGCATCTAACCCCTTACAGATATCATCTAGGTATACTCACCTGTAAGACTGAATATTGGGATCTGGATACGGGAGTATATTCAAGTGGTGGGACACGCGAATAAGTTTAAGTCCTTAAGACATTAATCTCGTATCTCGAAACAGTTGAACTTTGTGTGAAAATTTAAAAGGATCAGTATACTGACAATCTAGGTGAATTGTTTAGAACTTAAAATGAAATCAAGCTTAACGGTGTTGGTGATTTGTCTCATAAACTGATATGATCCTCTTACACAAACTCACAAAAAAAAATATTGTCTGTAAATATTTCTTTACTGTATTCCATATTATTCAAAAATTCAAAAAGATTTTATGTGTGTTTTAGTATAATTTTTTGAAAAATCCAAAAAGATTTTTGACAACTGGTGTTGAAGAGCTGATTTTCAAAATCTCAAGTGCTAAACATGACGAACAGGTTTGGGAAGATTGTGTTTAAAAGGTTTTTAAAATCCTTTTTGCAAGAGGTTTGTCAGAGATCTGCAAGTAGTGTCTAAGATAGTCAAATCTTTATCATAAAAAGCTTATGTTTGTGGTAGAGACTGTGCAGGTTTGAGTAAGAGCTGGATTAATTGATCCTGAGAAGCTTGAGTTTCGAAAGCCAGGTTTCGATTCTGAGCAAAGTATGAGCCAGGCAGTGATCTTGAATCTGTAAAAGCCAGACTACGATCCCAACTTACTGAGAGGGGGAGTCTGAATATCAAAAAGTCAGGTTCTGATCCTGAGATTGCTGATGCTGATGAATTTAAAAATTCAACATTCGAGGAGGAGAGTATTTGTTCGAGGGGAGTTTGTTGGTGATGATAGAGAAAAGAGAGAGATTTGAAGGATGCTTTACAGTGTAAGATACTTTGAAAAGAAGCCCGAAGACTAATAAAGATTGAAGATGCGAAGACTCGACACTGAAGACTCGTCAACATTCGAGGGGGAGTTTGTTGGTGCATGCGTCTGTCGACTTCGTCTTGTATCGAGTCTTGTATAGAACTAGTTAGATCAGGGCACGAAAAACAAGAAAGTGGAAATTAGAGGAGATTCCGCTTGAAATGACACCAGGTCATTTCAAGCGAAATCTAAATGTTCTAATTCCGCTCGAAGTTAAATATGCTGATTTCGCTTGAATGAATCATGTTAATTCCACTTGAGACGTGTTCAAGCGGAATTACATTGCCTATATATATGGCATTTCAAGCGAAATCACATAAGATTTTCCGGTTTTGCAACGAAGTGCTGCCGAAGTGTCATCACGCTGTAAAACGTCATTATATCAATCAAATTGGCAGTTAAAGTGATTTGTGTGCTGAATTGACCTTGATACGTCTGTTTCCGCCTTTCGTATTGAGATAAACTCTTCTGATCGACTCGTTCGGGTCCGAATACGATCCTACAATAAATGTACATGACGACCCAAATGGTTTTAACCACTTAAGATTCGGCTTCTGTCGATGGAGCAACTCAAAACATGTCTTCTTGTGTACCTTGACCGTAAGAACTCGACTGTGTGTATAACACGCGGACGCTACAACTTCACTCCAAAAACTTACAAAAAGCTTTGAATCAGCAAGCATTGTGCGTGCGGTCTCGGTCAGTGTCCTATTCTTTCGTTCAGCTACACCGTTTTGCTGTGGTGTGTATGTAACACTGAATTCGTGTAGGATTCCTTTGTCATTACAAAATTCTAACATTCCGTTGTTTTTGAACTCTATACCCACTACAAAAGAAAATGCCATCTAGTGACATGCAAAAAGTGTCACAGAAAAACAAGAAAGTGCCACTAAAGAACCTGGTAAGAATGGGTGGCACACAAAAAAAGTGCCACAAGAAGAGCTGACGCTAAAGCCTTTTAATGGCGCTTTTTCAATGCGTCGCACAAAGTTTTTAAGCTTTTAGTAGCACCTTTTTATCTGTCAGTACAAACTTTTGAGCTTTTAGTGGCACATATTTTTTGCCACAAAAATCAGATCAAATTAAATGCCATTGACATTTATCATATTAATTTTAATTAATTACAATTATCATTTTTACATTAAAAAATAAAAACAAAATTGTAAATGTAGAAATCATAAAATAATCACTTCAATTAAAAGTTCAATCCAAATGGCTAATAAGTGTCGATCTAAGTCTAATGATCAAACATATAACCCAAATAAACTAACAAGTGTATGAATAAAAGCTCAAAACTTCATTGTGTTCATGAATCTCTTTCACAATCTTCATGCGAGTTAAATAATCATCGTGTTAACGTTTTCTTAGTAGTCATACTCCCACTTCATAGTTCCTAGCACTTACTACTTATTGTTGCTACATCAGCCAACTGACTATACTCAACCTGAAATTTCACAATTCATGTTAAATTGATTAGATCTGATAACCATAGCTATCAAAGATGTAAGAGCAGTTAGTAAAAGGCAAACTTACCGACCCCCACTGTTGTCCTTCACGTGATCATAATTACCCGTCATGTGCTCCCCCACTGTGAACCAAAACACTGCAAAAATAACATAGAACTGAAAACATTTAGACTCTAATCAAATAAGAAACAACTAATTCACAAAAGTTAACATAGTTCTTAATGGTTTTCCTGCATATTCCCATAAGTTGAATAATAATAGTTCAGTTCTGCCTTACCTATTAACTGTTTTTAGAACTATATATACCAACCTGCTTTATAATGCTATCATATGAGATTTATTCACAAGAGTTACTTCTTCTCTAATGAACTCGGAGGAATATATTAAACTATATTAAAATACCTGTGAAGAGTGTAAAGATTGCGCAAACTTCTGTCTGCTAGGGGTGATAAGTACTTTCCATCCTCTCTATCAAGATCAAGTCGCAGGAGGAATTTATAACGGTTGTTTATCTGTCCAATCGAATAATTTCACATAAAAAAATTCCAAATAAGAGGTCTGCTTCTTCACAAGTTATTTTCAACAATATGCAAAATACAAAACCAATCTGCCCAGCTTATATATACACTGATCACATGGTACTTTCTTTAATTAAATGGCATTCACATGAACTGAACCATGTCATAAGGGTTAAAGTTACTGACCTTCACCATTGTATCTCGAATGGAATCATATTCAAAACGCTTTAACTGAAGTTGATAAACAGGGGGAAATCAATGAACATGAAACGCTTCTCTGCATCCTGCAAAGGACAACACATGATTGAATTGTAAAAGACCACAATAATTATTAAATAACAAAAAGTTCTAAATACATAAATTTAAAAGATGACTCCAACCTGTAACCCATGTGGTCCAGCACGGTATCTACTATCACCTTCAAGTCGTTCTACTTATGTATATTTGTCAAAAGAAGCATACACACTGCAACAACCTTTGACATCAAGCTGAAGGCCTGACACAAGATACACGTGTTAACAAAAAACTATAATCACTATATAACAATTGCATTATCACATATATACTTACAGGAAAATGTTTTCTTTTTTATTGATATGTTCCACATATTTCAGATTATGTCCTTCAAATAGTTTTTTAATCACACCTTCTACAATATCAGCCGCGCAGCCGCTGTTGCGGGTGTGCAGTGTGGTGCTGCTGCTGAGGCACAATTAGTTTTTAAAAAACAAAAGAAAATGGTGGGCCAAAACCCTGAATACCGAACTGCTTTGACCACCAAACCGTCAAAACGGAACCGCCAAACCATTGGCCGGTTTGGCAAAGGTTTATCCAAAACCGTTGTTGCCCGTTCGGCTCAAAAATCCTGAACAGGAAACATCCCTAATTTAGACCAGCAGCTTAAACAGTTAGGCCATATGATCACCATAATTTGTTCAAATATACTAAGCACAAATCACTGTTCACTGTTCAATTACTGACTAATTCATGTTTATGCGTGTGCCTATATTACTAGTACGACCCATATAAACCTAGATATATAACCACGAGACGGAAAAACATTAAAAATAAAATGAAAGAAAATAAAAAATAACATATATTACCTTTAAATTATCAACCTTACTTTTGGGATACCATCAATAGATCATCAGGCCACCTTTAACTCTCCATACACTGGACCCTATAAAAAACTTCAAACTTTTTCTACTCAAAATAATTACAAATAAACCTAATTATGTATATGTATTTGTGTATATATGTACATATAACAGTTTTATAATTATTAAAAAAACTTTTCCAACATATAGCATCAATTCTTTCAAACATGAGTATTGCAACATTCACCTAGAAAACAAGAAACCACAACAAATTAATCATTTTTCTAATTGTGTTTACTAAATGAACTGCAAGAACTATTGCAAATTAGCAGAATATTGTATAGCACCTTACCCTTTTGTAATTTGACTTGGATTTGTTAATGCTGTGGTTTGTTACCAATGACATTTCCCTTCTCTGCTTCTTGGCATTCCCACCCAATCACAAATCGTTACCGTTACCCTCAGCAAAGATATTAAACTTCATCATTATAAATTTCATCATTTTAATACAACAAAACAGTAACAACAAAGCACAACTGAATTAGAACAAGGCAGGACACACAAAAACATATTTCCTAAGGTCAAGTTTACAAAGTGGCTTTATCAATTAGCAACCCCGTATTACATAGTCACCAAATCTCTCAATTTCATCATGTGGAATCATCAAAATAATAACATATCATAATGAACTGATATATAACTAAAGGTAGTAGATAGATTAAAATGTGTCTAGTATACAAAATGTTTATCAGTCTCACATGTTTATAATCAAATCATCACCTTAAACCTCTCAAAACATTAGAACAATAACAACAAATGAAAATCAATTTAAATATTAAATCCCCCCCCCCCCCCAAGAAAAAAGATTTACTTATGTAAAACATTAAGATAATTGAATCAAATAGCAAACTTCGAAGTTAATAGAGTCTTTATCTCATACTTATATGTATTTGATGAAAAGTCTCCCCTCCATTTGCGATTTGCCCTAAAAAAAACAAAGAAAATGAACATAAGTTTAGAAACCGTAATCTGACATTCAAGGAACAATAGATACAATCAATACATATGAAATTAAGAACATTAACAGAGTAATACATTTGATTAAAAAAAGTTGCATTGATCGCCATCTGGTTTTAGAAGCAACAAAACTACCTGAATGCGAAGGGACGAGAGAGAAGGGTAACATTAGAAAATACAGTGAATGAGTGGTTGGTTATATCCCCCTTTCTCCTTTGAAAAAGATTGAGGGCTGTTTGGTACCCTCTTAATTTCATTTAGATGCTATATTTTAATTTTAATGGTTTAAAACCTCTGGATAAATGAGAGGTAACCTCAAGTCTAAATGGTTAAAAGATAACCTCTGAAGGGTAAATCATCACATGTCACATTCTTCTACCTTCTCATTGGTAAAATTCTTAATGGTTCCATTAAGAGGTAGCCTCTTACACTCTGTTCCCGAGTTTTATTTAACAAAGGGAGGGAAAGGAGATGAAAATATGACAAAAAAAAAATATGTTCCTGAGTTTCATTTAACAGGAGGAGGGGAGGGAAAAGAAGGGAAAAGGGAAGAAAATATGACCATATATTCATCCTCCCAAATTGGAGATATTAGGAGAGAAAATTTTTCTTCCCCTCCCCCTGTTAAATGAGACTCGAGAACATAGTGTTAATGACCATTCAGAGGCTACCAAACAGCCCCTAAGAAAAAAAAAATAAGATTAGGATTTGCTTAGGTCACAATTAGGTTTAGAAATTGGGATGGGATGGTAGGTAAAGGGGAACAAAATTTCGAGCGGGGTACGAAATTTCGAGCCGAATAGTGGATAATCATTTGGAGGGAATTAAAATGAAATTTATGTTCAGCCCAGTTTGTCGGAGGTGAGAGGGTTTACCCACTTTAGTGTGGTTCTCGCTCAGGGAGGTCACAGGTTCAAGACCACTCCAGTTCCAATATTGGGTAATTCTGGTGTGGCTGGACCTTAGGGGGGCTAGGGATCAAACCCGCGTGCGAGCGATAACAGATCAGGGGGAATACCGTTGAGCTATAAAAAAACATGTATTAGTACCGAAAAATATTTTTTGCATGGAATGTTAGATTATATTTTATGTGTATATTAAAACTTTTGATAAAAAAAGATTACAAGTTAACCGAATCATCTCTCGAGATTAATATATCAAAAGAAGTCAAACTTATTAAAAAGGGAAAACAAATCATTAACATTTGTACTTGGAAGGTGAAATTGTACACAATTGTGGATTTTATAATTAAATTGACAAATTTGTAGTTTTACGAGTTATAATGGCCTATTGTGAATGTTAGCGGAAACATAATGACTCTTTATTAGAGGAGGGTAGGGGTCTAAACGAGCCAAGAATAACCTTGGTTCGCTTTAATTTAAGAGGGTTTGAACTTGAGTTCGGCTTGTTTAGAACTTTCTTTTCTAAAGCTCGAGCTCGAGTTCGTCTCCCAAGTACGTTTCAATCTCCATATATTATTTATATAATTATTTTATCTAGCTCAATTCGAGTTTTAATGAACTGATTTTGAGTAACTCACAAATGGCTCGGCTCGTTTACACCCATAAAGGTGGGAAATAGGGAAAAAAAGGAAGAAATTTTAGGGGTATGGAAATGATTTATGAGAATTTTTATTTTAGGTGAGAATGAAGGAAATTTTCAAAAGAAATATTCATTTTTTTAGTGGCATATGCGAAGTTTCATTAGAAACCTAAACTGGTGGCATAAAAGCCAAATGCCACTAAAGAAGTGTGTTATGTATATATGGCATACACGAAATGCCACTAAAAACCTAAATTAGTGGCACAAAAGCTAAATGTCATTAAAAGCGTATGCCACTAAATGGCTTTTTGTTTGTAGTGACCGTTGTCACTTCGGATTCTTATGATCGGCAGATGGTACAAATTCTCCAACTTTCTGAATAGAATCATCATATTAACCGGCCCAAACAGATTCATATGCAGTCTCTCTAGTGGAAGTTTGATTAAATTGAGAAGCTTTCTCGGATGTGACTTTTTTGTTTGTTTACCTTTCTTGCAACTTATGAAATCGTTGCTTAGATGAAAGTTCTTCATATTTGCCCAATCCACTAGTTTGTTGTGAACTAGAAAATTCATCTTTCGAAGATGTATATGCCCCATCTTCCTGTGCCAAAAGATCGACTCTTTTTATGTTGCCTTTGACACAAAACAATGCGCATTCTTCAATGTTGTTGTTGCGATGCTCATATCTAACACATAGGGATCATTCTCGCGTGGAGTGCGCATCAAGATCCATTCTTCAGGTATCTTGAAACAAGGCTTAAGAATTAAACATTCCTTATCGCTGAAGTGTGTAGTGAACTTCCTGTCATAGATCTGGGAGATACTGAGCAAGTTGTTTTCCAACTCTGCTATGTAATTTACTTTTTCGAATGACACCATCGCATTCGTTAAAGTGCCCTCTCCTATGATCCGACAACCTTGATTTCCTACGAAACCGATGTAGCCTCATCTGATTGATTTGATGTCGTAAAGGAGAGCTAACATCCCTTTCATGTGCCGAGAAGCTCCACTGTCCTTAATGTACTTTGAAATAAGTGA
Source organism: Helianthus annuus (assembly GCF_002127325.2). Lineage (NCBI taxonomy): Eukaryota > Viridiplantae > Streptophyta > Magnoliopsida > Asterales > Asteraceae > Helianthus > Helianthus annuus. Next base: position 71,972,798 of record NC_035437.2, on the reverse strand, counting down.
CCTCGGAAGCCTCTACACATGCACTTAAGCAATTACTTGAATAGTGATACCCAAGCCTTATCGGTCATGGGTAGGGCTACAAGTTTCGGTTCACAAACACTCACACTCTTTGGAACAAATTTTTTAACTTTCTCACTTGTAACAGTTTGTTTCTTAACATCAGAAGTTTCTTTTAGTTTAATCACCCATGTTTGGTTCTTTGAAACATTTTTCTTTGCATAAATTTGAATCTTTTTGTTCGTTTCTTTTTGAAGATTCACCAGTTTGTTTAGTTGAAACATTTGGTTTTACTGGTTCACTTGATTTTTAGATTCCTTATTTCTTTTCAAAATCTGTTTTGGTGCAAACATCAGTGATTTTGTTTTAGGATCTTCTGATTTCTTTTTTTTCAACATAAACAGGCTTAGGCTTGTTTGTGGACATTGTCTAGCAATGTGTCCAGCTTTGTTGCATCTAAAGCACGCCCGACTGGCTTTTAGCGGAACCTTCAACCTGTTCATGCTGCTTCTTTTGTGCAAAGAATTCTTCGTTAGTACTGAATTGAGATTCTTTGTCACTCTCATAACTTGTTCCATGAACAAAGTTCATTTTTTGCACAAACTTTGATTTTCCAAACTTCTTGTTGTGATTATACTTACTGTATCCCGACCCGTTTCTCCCATTGTTATAATTTTTCTTTTGATAGTTAGAATAGGAGTTTTCGGTTTGGAATAGTAAGATTTGTCCTTTTTGAAGTTCAAAAATCTTTCAGTTGTTGACAGATTGTCAATTTCAGAAATGTCAACTTCTACCAACTTTAAAACCTTTACAATCTTGTTCAAATTCACATTTTGGATCCGAAATTCCTCACCCGAGTATAATTTGTCAAATCCATTCATCTTATACATCACCACGTCTAGATCATCATTCAAAATAGAGGCAGATTTTGGAATATAATTTTTGTGAAAACTTTCATTATCTTCAAAATGTGACTTTGAACTTTCATACTTGGTGGTGTCACTTTCGTTTTCAAGAACTTTTCGACCACATCTTTTACCAACTCTGACTCATAATCATCGTAGATCTAGTGTAAGTCACGTTGATATCATCAGGAAACTGATCTGTTTGATTTGTTTGAACATTTTTTAACTTTCGATTCAGTGCCTTTTCCACTCCCTTCGGCTTTTTCCATGAGTAACTTTCCTTCATGGGAGGTGGAACACGATGTTAACCCAAACCTTTGTTCCCGTACCCGTACACTTCTTCCCCAGATTCATCCTTTCTAGTCGGTTTCGGAAGAATGTGATCTAAACAAACGAAGCAGTTAACTGATAAACTTTTTGTCAACCCGTTCCGTTTCAATTCTAGCCTTTTCTAACTCTTCTTTTAATTTTGCGATTTTGACATTAGGTATATTAATGGCCTTTCGTTTGTCCATCACAGTTGCTTTGAGCAACTGTATTGTACCTTCGCTTTCACGGCTAGCGTCACGGTATTGATTGACTGTTTTACTCAGTTTATCATATGCCTCTTTTGTTTGTTTAAAATCACTTGATAGGTAATTGGTAAGTTGTTTTAGTTCTTTAAACTGTTTGTCCTTTTCAATGCATGTTTTGCACTGTTCCAGGCATTTTTGTTTAAAACGTTCATCTTTTTCAACACAGAGTTTGCATGGTTTTGTGCACTTTTTTCATTGAATCTCAGACTTCACTTTCTTGATTTTCTCATTTTCAACTTTTTCACTGACTGACTCAACCTTCTTTTCTATCTCAGAATTTTTCTCTACCTCGTTGAGCTTTGCTCCCATGGCTTTGTCTGTAGTCAACTCTTTCGACACGTCAATAATTTCCTCTACGGGTTCTTTCTTTACTTCTTGTTGCATCCCACTGTATCCTGAGTTTCGGCTAAAGAAACCTTCAAAAGAATTGAACATGTGAGGGGGAATGATGGATCTAAATGCATCGTGTAAATTTCATCAGAATCATGATCATAAGGTATATCATCAAAGGAAATTTCTCCTTAATCTTCAATGACTTCTTCAACCGTCGGTTCTAGCTCTTCGATAATTTCTGCTAACATCGCAAGACCTTCGCTTTTTGGAATGTATTTATTCCATTAAACCCTTCATCCTCTTGAGTCACCACCAAATCCTTGTTCTTTTATTTAGATGGCCCGTCTTCAATCAGAATAGGCCTTGATGTGTTTGGATGTTGCGACGTCTTGTGATATATAGCTTTCTTATAGCAATCGTCACTGAACGAGTTGTTATTACCCTACACTTCTCGATTTGGGCATTCCCTCTTGAAGTGTCCCCGTTCCTTACACTTAAAACAAGTAACTTTCAATTTGTCAAAACCAAGTTTGGAATCAGGTCCAGCCAAATTGTTTCTCCTCGTGATCTCCATGAACCTTTGCGCCCGTCTCACAATACTCGCCATACACCACTTTATATCTATCAACTCTAGCTCCTCTGGATCAATCTGGTCATAGTCTTCCTTAGTCATATTAGGATTACCGATTTAGTCCGCGACAAAGCTTTCATATGAATCGAGTACAGACGCTATAAATGTCATATGCTGCTTCGCTGCCGATTCATCAAAGCCTTGAGTGTTATGAAGCTTTACAGCGATATTGCATTGAATCACATGTGGGCTTGAGTTTTTTTGTCTCGAGTAATTGTTGGAACTCTGTGAAGATTGTGGACTTGGAGTCGATGAGTTTGGTTCGAAGCTCGGAAATGACGAGAAATTACTGCTGCTATTCGAGTTGTTTGGAGAAGATCCGGACGAATTGTCTGCGTTGAATGCGGTCTGGATCTTTGGACTTTGTACGTTCAGTGAGCTGCTACCTTTGTAATAAAGGTTCACATCTTGTTGTACGTTGGAGCTCTGCATCTTTGCCATCTTTCGCAGTTCGAGCTCGTGTCCCTCCAACTTCTCGATAAAAGTTCCAAGAGTGAAATTATCATATTCTCTGCCATTGTTTTTCAGAATCATTAAGTAAGTTGATCAATCGCCGCCCTATGACAAAGCATCGGCCAACTTGTCCACCAATTCGTTTTTTTCTTTGTTAATGCCCCACCTCTTCATCTCAGCCACCAGGTAACAATACCTTTCAATTAACTGTTTCAAAGGTTCACCCTTTAAACAAGTAAAGATATCGTACTCCTTTTATTACAACGCCTTTTTACTCTTCTGCATTGTTTGCTGCCTTCATGTTTAACTTTTATTGTCGTCCAGATAGAGTGTGCTGTTCCCTGGTGCAGTAGAAGTGTGAAGATGTTGTCTTTGATCGCTTGTTGGAAAAAGTTTATCATCTTCTTCTCCCTTATGAAATTATCTTTTTCTCGCGGTGAAAATTGCATTAAGGTTTTCTTTTTACCATTTTCATCAATAGGTTCCACATATACCTCTATGATTGCGAACCAACAATCCATATGTGACACCCGGCTATTTAGGTTGTACCGTATAAATATAACACGTGTCGTGAATGAATAAAAGGTTGTATTTGACTGATATTAGTGTTTATGTGTGATATTTGATGTGTTAGTAAATCCAAACTTTGATAAAAATTATGTTGGCAACAATAAGATAAACGCTTATCGCGTAACGAACAAAATGCAAAACGAATGTCGGTGACCGCCCGATCAATGTTAAAATCCTAAAATAATCTGTTATGATTAGAATAGTAATTTTAATCATGTCCGGAAAGAAAAATAAATTAAAACGCTAAGAAACTCTATTTTTCGAGTTTGAGCGCGTACCGTGTGAAACTGCGCGTATCTGACAAAATACTGTCAACGCAGCTAATCAAAGCAACTGATAATTATTTTAGTAATATTTGGAGAGTTTATTTTTATAGAGCGTTAAAAATAATTTAAAACGTCATAAAACGGGATTAAAACGCTAGATAAAACACCCGGTATCCAGTAAAATACCAGTTTTTGGTATATATATATATATATATATATATATATATATATGCATGTATGCGTGTGATATATGTGAGACATGGGGCATGTGGCGGCTAGAGAGTTCACTCTCTCTTCTCTCTCTTCTCCCTCCTACACTTGGTGGCCTAGAAATAACCAAGTGATGATTAACCTTTTGCAAATCCTTCTCATATCTTCACAATTCCAAGAAAATTCTTTCAAAATCAAACATTCTCTCTCTCATACATAGCTCGGCCAAACACCCCTATATCCACACATTTTCAAAATTTTCAAACCATTTATTCAAGATTTGAAGGCATTCCAAGGTGTTTTCAATCTTATATGAAGGTTTAGAGGTGATTCCAAACAGATTCAAACAAGAACAAGGGTTCATATCATCACTTTTGTTAAAACCCATTAAGATTCTTGAAGGTATAACATTTCATCTTTCAAATTTTGTTCATGATTCATGGTGATGAAGATGATAGTGAAAGTTTCTCTTGTTCTTGAATCTAAACAGAAACTTAAAAACTAAAACAAATGGGTTTTTGAATAAAAATGAAATGGATGAATATATATATGTGGGTATGGCCGTATGTATGTATGTGTATATATATGAGATTGGGTTTTGACTTTGAATGTTTTTTTTATCGATGATATTCATGAGAGATTTGATGCATGCTTGATCAAAAGTTAATTTTATAAAGGTTTCTATGATTAAAGATGAATATGAAAAGTGAAATTTTGGTATCATCTGTGTGCATATATGTGACCCCGTGTGTGTGTGTGTATATATATATATATATATATATATATATATATATATATATATATATATATATATATATATATATGTATTAGCCATTTACACGCGCGATGCAGCTGGAGTAGCGATAATTTTTAACACGGTACTCATTTTCTGTTAGTTTATGAGTTCTCTCGTGATATATTGTATCATATGTGGTTTGATAGTTTTCTTATTCGTAGCATCGATGTGGTGTAACTATGCTTTACATAACTCATTTAAATTATACCAAACCCACATGGTGCTACAAAATGGAAATCTGCATGTCTGCCTGGTGCTTTTAACATGCTAAAGCGCACAACTTAAGTACCCAATTCCCTTTTGTTATTATCGTTATTGAGTATATGGTTATAATGGTTATAAAAGGTATTTTATAAGAAAAGAAATTAAGTATTAAAATAGTATAAAAACAAAGTTTACAACTCTATTAGTGTTTGTAAATTTATAGTTTTGAGGTGTTAACATGAAAAACATAAACAAATAGTTACATGAATGGTGTTCATGTCTACTAAGGGGCCGTTTGGTAGCCTCTGAATGGTCATTAAGAGGCTACCTCTTAATGGAACCATTAAGAATTTTACCAATGAGAAGATAGAAGAATGTGACATGTGATGATTTACCATTCAGAGGTTACCTCTTAACCATTCAGACTTGAGGTTACCTCTTATTCATTCAGAGGTTTTAAACCATTAAAAGGTAACATTTGAATGGTCAATAAGAGGCTACCAAACAGCCCCTAAATACATATGTGGTGTTTTGGTTCATATGTATATGTATGATACGATTTTAGAATTCGTGTCGTTAGATGTTTATGTGAAATTTTCAGATTCTTGTTGGATTTGACTTATGAAAACACAATCCGGTTAAAACCTTATGTAAGCCCTTAGAGACATATTGGATCATGTAATGAAAGTTTAGTGGTTCTTTTATGCTAAAAAGAACTTCATCGACTTTAATGAAACATTTAGAAAACTTGATTAATCATGAACTATAAAATTCTTGATTAATTATGAACAATAAAACTCAACGCCTTAATATAATTTGAATATAGAAACTTTACAACTTTTTGCATCTCTTAAGTTATATAAATAATTTTAAAACCTTTAATGGTTTTACATATCAAGTATTCTTATGATATTAAATCAAGATTGATACTGGTAGTGTATTCATGTCTTGATGATCATGAACTTAATTTTTTTTTTTTTTTGAAATTAAATCAAGACCGGTTATCTATAGTGTGTCTGTGTCTTGACGATCATAAATTTATATGTATATTCGGTTTTATTAAAAAAGAAAAGGAAATTGTTGAAAAGATGAGTTGACATTCATTTATGATATAGAAGAAGTAGAGACATTGTACGGATAAATAATTCTTTGCATTAGTCATAACTCATAAACTGGTCTCTAAATACATTTTTTAAATGAGTTCAAATACTTGATTCCATACATCCATACCCACAAAGTACTAATCATACTAATATAGTTAATTGAAATAACCTACATATTTCATAACAGACTCATGAAATACAAACCCCACTAAATTTTCATTGTTCTAATAATGTTTTGAAATACATTTACTCAATAACATAAGTAAAGATTGTTGATGGTCATCGAAAAAATAGTCACTTTTCGCTGTGAGAGGGAGAAGGTGTGTACTGATAGATTAAAAGACCAAGCTCGACTTATAGGAGAGATTCGAACTCTGAAGAAGGAAGTAGGAGGTTTGACACTACGTTTTCACCAAAACAAAGAAAGGAACTGATTTCACCAAAATAGTGATGATTTAGAAACAGAGAAAGGAAGTAGGGAGGTCAAATTTCACTAGACCTGGCAAACGGGTCGGGTCGGGTCATGGGTCAAAACGGGTTCGGGTCGAAACGGGTTCGGGTCAAAACGGGTCAATTAAAAAAGGGTTGTTTTGGTTCGGGTCAAAACAGGTTCGGGTCGGAACGGGTTCGGGTCGGAACGGGTTCGGGTCAGAACGGGTTTCGGGTTGGGTCGGTTAATTTTTTTTTCCACAACACAACAATTATGTTTTGCATTTATTCAAGTGCAAAATACCAAATGTTTTGAGTAATGTGCTGCAGAGTCTTGTTCCTGTTTAAATATAGAAAAAATGAGATATAATTACTTAAAACGTACATAGATGGGGACGACGTGAAAAAGGTTGGACCTTTTTATCTCCTAGATGTCCAGTAATGTGATCAACAAGAAGCTGAAGCTGAAGCTGAAGCGGGTTAGAAGAGTTGCTGCCAACATTTAATCCAGATACTAAGACAACGTACGCGTCAAGATTGCCCCCTCTAAATTTTAAAAGTAACCCAAACCAACCATATAATTTTAAAAGTAACCTAAACTGACCCATTTAGAAGGCTCTGGGTCAAGATTGCCCCCTCTAAATTTCACCAAAACAGAGTTGGTTCAGAATGGTTCTCGTTTTGCAGTCTCAAATAGGATCGCAACAGTCAAGAACCAAAGTAGGCACTTGTATGTATAGATAGAAATAGACTACGTAGTACATATAACTTCAGCAGGTTTTAGATAAAGATGTTATAGACTTAGAGTAACAATTATGTATTCCAAAAATAAAAAAACAAATTTACACACATGGAGAATTTAGAAAACACATGAGTTGAGAATTTGCTTGATGTTCTTCAGCTTGGTGACCATCAGGGTATCTTTGTAGCCATCAAAATGAGGAAAATGAGGATGGCTAGAAAACTCATGGAACTTACCTGTGGTTTCAATGAATAAAACTCCTTGAGTTTAGTATTAAAAAAAATCAATTACACCTTAAGTAACATGATTATAGCAATTATATTTGACAAAAGACTATTTCTACGGTTCTAATAATATGCACAAAATGTGTTTCAACCAACTAAACCTGAACCCTTTTGAAACTTGTAACAAATTTGATGTGTTTTGACCCAACCCACCAGACCTTCCACCTCTAGTTAAAAAACTTAAACCTGTTTTTCAAGTAGGGGTGCAAAAGCATGATTAGCCACAGCCCATAACCTCTAATGAGTTAATCTAAATAAAGTTTATACTTCAAGTGGGTTTTGTTCTATCTCAAACGGGTCAAATAAAAAACACAAAATATGTCAAAACGAGCTGAAAGTTACCTAAGTTCTATTTTTAAGGTATTAAATTCCTCAATCGTTTTATTTAAACTTTGATTATGAGAATTATGTTGTTTTTTTAGTAATAAATATCAGCCTCACTTTACCGGTGCAATAGGCAGCTCCATTTGAGAAGAAGAAGAAAGGGACACCTGAACCAATCCAGATTGTCTAATGGCTAATCTTTATCTTTAACGGGTTAGTTCAGGTCACCAAAAGTGTATTTTTAACATATAAAACTTACAATATATTTATCTGACGATGTATTTCTTCTGCAACTAATTATTTACTTAAATAGTAAATAATCATGGACCAATGTGTTTTTGTAGGGCTGCAAACGAACCGAACAAACACGAACAAGACCTTGTTCGTGTTCGTTTGTTATGGAAATGAATTTTTTCGTGTTCGTTTGTGTTTGTTTGTTAATTTTAGGCAACGAACAAAAACGAACGTTGACGAACACAAATGAGCACAAACTAATGTTCATGAACACAAATGGAAACAAACGAACACAAACAATCGTTGATGAACAGAATATATAATACGCCGACACTTATTAGATATTTAATTTGTCGGAATTTTGAAGTAATTAAAAAAATATAAAAACTAAAAAAACTAATGAACTATCAAACACAAACGAACACATTACCGAACGAACACGACCTGTGTTCATGTTTGTTCATTTAACTAAATGAACGAAATTTCTTGTTCGTGTTCGTTTGTTTAATAAACAAACGAACACAAACGAACTTCCCGCCGAACGGGTCACAAACTGTTCGTTGAACGTTTGGTTCGTTTGCAGCCCTATGTTTTTGGTCAGGGTTGTATACTAAGGGGGGAGGGGGTGGTCACTAGTGATAGATTTCTATCACTTCCAATATCCAATCAAATCATGCCATGTCATCACCCAATATTCTATCACTAGTCATAGAAATGTAGTGGGTGTGGTCACTAGTGATAGAAAATAGCTATTCAATTACATAAATTACATAAAGGACAAAACATCTCTGCAAAAGTTAATTCAATTACAAAAGATCTCTGCAAAAAGTTCATTCAATTACATAAATTACATAAAAGGACAAAACATCTCTGCAAAAGATTCCTTTTTCAACGCGTTAACAATTCAACGAGTTGTAAAATTAACGCGTGATACATATAGGGGCGGCGGTGTTCGTGGTGGTATAACGCGTGATGGGGTGGCCATCACGCCCCTATATGTAAATATGGATTGTAGTTATTGTATTATTCTCTTTTATTTGCTTCGTAGTTTAGGCTCTCTTGTACATCTATATATTGTAACCTTATGATCAATAACAATTCGATTGATTGAGTCCTAATATGGTATCAGCCAAATAAGGCGATCCTACCTCTCTTTCCCCTCCACTTTTTCGATTCTGTTTTTACCCTACCAGCCGCCGCCCATGGCCTCCCCCTCTTCTTCGACCACAGCCACATCCACCCTTCACTCCCTTCTGCACTTCATCCCCCATAAGCTCACATCCTCCAATTATTTAGCTTGGAGCCAACAGATCACCCTCCTGCTAACTCTCCAAAAACTTACCGGCCATGTTGACGGTAAAGACTCCATCCCAGCCAAAACCATTCAAGTCAATGATAAACCTTCTCCCAACCCTGATTATCTAACCTGGATATCCGATGATCAGACTGTATGCCTTCTTATTCAGTCCTCTCTGTCGGAAGAAGCCATGTCCGAAGTTATCGGGTTGTCTACGGCACGCCAAATCTGGTTAGCCCTAGAGAGTGCCTACAGCCACCGTTCGACGGATCGGATGCATACGTTGCATGACAATCTTCGTCTCCTGCAGAAGGGTTCCTCCACAGTTGCCGAGTTTGGTCGCAAATTCAAGGCCATTTGTGACCAACTCGCTGCCATTGGTCATCCAGTTTCTGAAACAGACAAGTGCCATTGGTTTCTCTGTGGCCTTGTTCCGGCCTACGAGCATTTTTCCACAACCCACCGTGCTCTCGGAACTGCTTCTTTTCGCGAATTTCTAGCGAAATCTGAAAATCAAGAAACTTTCATGCAGTCTCTAAATGGGCAGCAACTGCCCCCAGTTGCTTTCGCGGCCCAACAATCCCGTTCTGGTAATCCTTCTCGTTCTACCTCTACTTCCTCTTATTCTAATCGTGCAGGCCATGGCCGTGGTACAGGCCGTGGTGGATCTCGTCGACCACCTCATTGTCAACTTTGCAGAACTGATGGTCACTATGCCAATACGTGCCCAAGCCTTGCCAGTTTTGCCAAACAAGCTGCTCCCACCGTTGATGCTCATCTCACGCATGCTTTTCATGCTCAGTGCCATGTCACTGACGAGGACCATCCTGACTGGACTGGTGATACAGGTGCGTCTGCCCACATGACCCCCTTTGTTGAGGATCTTGATACTTCCTTAGCCTTACCGGGTCCTAATTTCATTCGTTTTGGTAATGGTCATACATTACCCATAACGAATATTGGTACAAAATCACTTTCAAATAATATTCATTTAAAAAATGTTCTCGTTGTACCACATCTCACCAAACGCCTCTTATCCATCAACAAACTTACTCATGATTCTCATGTTGATGTTTTATTTTCTAATAATTCCTTTCATATTCAGGATAGAAAAACCAAGGCGATAAATGGTCTCTATGTTCTTCGCGAAGGAAATCATGCTTTCATTGCTTCCTACTCGACTCCGCATCTAAAAGCCTCCTTGAAAAGTGGCACGACCGCCTTGGACACGTGTCTTTTGATATTATTTCTAGACTTCATAAACATGGTTTTTTATTTGTTACTTCATTATTGCCAAAACCTAATGTTTGCGCTTCTTGTCAATTGTCTAAATCTCATCGTGTGCCATTTACTTTAAATTCTAAATGATCCATGCATGCTTTAGATTTAGTGCATTGTGACTTATGGGGTCCATCGCGTGTCATCTCCTCTAGTGGCTATCGATTTTATGCCATCTTTGTAGATGATCACTCTCGCTTTACATGGTTTTATCCACTTAATCAAAAGTCAGATTTTTATGAGGCTTTATTAATCTTTGCACCGTTTGTTCAAAATCAATTGTCATGTAAAATTAAGGTGTTCCAAAGTGATGGGGGAACTGAATTTACTAATAATCGTGTTCAAAAATTTTTCCATGAACAAGGCATTCATCATCAAATGTCCTGTCCTCACACCCCTAAACAAAATGGCCGTGCTGAACGAAAACATAGACACATAACCGAAACAGGTCTTGCTATGCTCTTCAACTCTCATGCTCCCGCCACTCTATGGTCCGATGCCTTCGCATCCGCCACCTTCATCATCAATCGCCTACCTTCCTCGGTCCTTAATTTCAAATCTCCTTATGAAGTACTATATGGCCGTTGTCCGACATATTCCAACCTTCGCATTTTCGGTTGTCGTGTCTTCCCATATTTGCGTGATTATGCCAAGCACAAACTTGCACCTCGCAGTGCGGAATGCATTTTTATTGGCTATGATGTCAAATATAAAGGTTATCGGTGCTTAGACCCTTCTACTCAACGAATTTACACTACTCGTCATGCCCAATTCGATGAGGATAATTTTCCTTTCGGTGCACATGTTTCTCCGGTTGATCAGGCAACATTAATCTTCTCCAATTTTGATGAGACCTTACCAACTAATCCTTTTCCCAACCCACCATTTTTACCCACACCTTCTGGTCACCATACACCCATTCGGCCCAACCCTATTAACCCTTTACCCAAACCCGATCACTCTCCATGTCCCATGTGTTCGGCCCACTCTTTTCCAGCCTCCTCGGCTCAACCCATTTCAGCTCCCTCGGCCCAACCTGTTCCATCCGATGCTACCACCCAATCTAATTCAGAACCTTCTTCGTCCCACTTTTCTTCGTCATCTCCCACATCTCCTTCGCTCCACTCGCACCACTCATCTCCTTCGGCCCAACCTTCCACATCTCCTTCCGCGTCTCCCACTGCACCCGCTCCTCAATCCTCTATCAGTATTCTTGGCCCTCATCCTACCACTACTCCAAACCCTGAGGGTGGATCATCTGCTGAGCCGATACCTACTCATCCTATGCGGACTCGATCAAAAAACGGCATTTACAAACCCAAATATTATGCTAATCTGTCTTTGTTTTCAGGTCCTTTACATTATGCTTTACTTGCAGCACAGGATCCTCGTGGTTACAAATCTGCAGCAAAACATTCTAAGTGGGTAAAATCTATGGAGGAAGAGATTCATGCTCTACAACAAAATCATACTTGGGTTCTAGTTCCTCGACCACAGGATGCAAATATGTTGGCTCGAAATGGATTTATCGTACAAAATACAAAGAAGATGGTTCTATTGATCGCTACAAGGCCCGTCTTGTTGCTCACGGCTTCACTCAGGTTCATGGTATTGATTTCTCGCATACTTTCAGTCCCGTTGTGAAGGCGTCTACTGTTCGGATGGTTCTTGCACTCGCCACCATCTACGGTTGGTCGCTTCGCCAGTTGGATGTCCGCAATGCCTTTCTCAATGGAAATCTAACTGAAACAGTTTACATGGAACAACCGCCGGGATTTATAAATTCTCAGTTTCCTCATCATGTGTGTCGTCTACAAAAGGCTCTTTATGGTCTCAAACAAGCACCTCGTGCCTGGTTTCAGCGACTGAGTACCTTTTTGCTCAACAATGGGTTTCTCTGCAGCAAGGCCGATACTTCTTTATTCGTCTACAAAAAAGGAGCCTCTATTGTTTATCTTTTAGTTTACGTGGATGATAAAATTGTCACCGGCAGTGATCCTCAGCTTATTCAGTTGTTCATCACTAGATTGCACAAAGAGTTTTCGGTTAAAGATCTGGGTATATTGGGATATTTTCTTGGGCTTGAAGTTGCTTATTCTGCCACAGGCGTTTATCTAAGTCAAGCAAAATATGCCCATGATATTTTAGCTCGTGCCGGTTTACTAGATTCCAAGCCAGTTGACACCCCGCTTTCTACCACTGACACCTTTCATAGCAAAGGTGATTCATTTCATGATCCCACACTTTACCGGTCATTAGTTGGTGCTCTGCAATATCTCACCATAACTCGTCCGGATCTTTCTTATGCTGTCAATCAGGCGAGTCAACATCTCCAATCTCCTACCGTCTCTCACTTTCAGTCGGTCAAGCGCATCTTGCGGTATGTTAAAGGGACCATCGCTTTCGGCTTATGTTTTTCCAAACCAACCACTACCAAATTAGTTGGCTACTCTGATGCTGATTGGGCTAGATGCATTGAGACAAGAAGATCGACTTACGGTTACTCTATTTATTTGGGTGGTAATCTTGTCTCCTGGAGCGCAAAGAAACAACCAACTGTGTCTCGGTCTAGTTGTGAATCAGAATATCGTGCTATGGCCAATACTGCTGCAGAGATAATTTGGCTCACTCATCTTCTACGTGAGCTGCATGCTTTACCTGTGGATCGACCCACTCTTCTTTGTGATAACAAGAGTGCTATATTTCTCAGTCAAAATCCTGTTTCTCACAAGCGTGCCAAACATATCGATATTGACTATCACTTTGTTCGTGAGCTTGTCTCTTCTGGTCAACTACACACCAAGTTTGTTCCATCCAATCTCCAGGTTGCAGACATTTTCACAAAGAGTCTTCCCAAGCCTCTCTTTGAAAAGTTTCGTGGATTGCTCCGTGTTGGTCCTCCACCTGTTCGATTGACGGGGGGTAATAGCCTACCGTAAATCACGATAGTGATTTATGTAAATATGGATTGTAGTTATTGTATTATTCTCTTTTATTTGCTTTCCTAGTTTAGGCTCTCTTGTACATCTATATATTGTAACCTTATGATCAATAACAATTCGATTGATTGAGTCCTAATATATTTAGCAGCTTAAAAGAGGACCTTTTGGAATGTCTAACCTTATATCAAAAGAGATACCAATTCTTTTCTCCACGAATTTAACGATTAGCACACGAGCTTTGCTAAGCACCCAATATATTTCACAATGTGTACATGTAAGTTAGACAGATTTGTTGAAGGTGATGATAGCATGATGTTTCACCTTATTAAAGGCTGAATCTTTATTGCAACATCTCTTTGTTACATAATACCCTAAAGAGAGCACATAAAGTGCTATGAGGAGTTTGGAAATGTGAAAATAGTATCACCATCATCTACAGATCAACAAGCATTCACAAGTTCTGATGCAGATGAACCTGTCTTGTATCCAGTCAGATGCAGACGAACTTGAAAAAAGGTGGTTAATAAAGTATGTTATATATGAAACTAAATATTTTTTTCCTTAACATCTATGATGATACATAAAATGGTTACATGTGTACTTACTTTCACCAAGGCCACTCATATATTGCAAACTACTTAATTAAGATGAACACCTTAAAACTTATATGAAAAAATAATAACAGACACTGAAACATAGAACAGATACTACCAAAAATAATTAACTCAATGCCACTTTTGATCTCATTTGATATTAAAACACATTGTGCTACTTAATTACAACAGCCATGAACTTTGCCACCCTATGACAAGCTATAAGTGTTTACCAATTTGCTTGTAGATGTGACACTCCCATTAGAGCTTGGAGCAGTTTCAAGCGCCAATGCCCATCCTGAGGGTCCGTTTGTTTAGTTGTGGCAGTTGAAGCTGGCTAGTTAACTGTCATTGCCAAAGCCATCAAAAATAAGGTTAGCAAGACCCAATACAAAGTACTAGTTTGACCATCATCTAAGCGTCGACTAAGTATTCTATATTTGTTTGTCAAATACTTTAACATATCCTACATTCGACCCAAAATGAAAATATCAAATGCGGCGGCGGCGGCGATTTACATTGCGACACACGTTATCAAGGAACAGAACATTTAATGAAGGTCAAACATTTATCCAACGAAATCAAGAACAAACTCCAGTAGCAATTTTAATTTAAAAAAAAATGAGCCTAGAACATATACTATGGAGAAGGTAAACTCCAACCGACTTTGCGTAAGTGCAAGTAGCAGTGTAGCACCTGCTTTACAGAGGGAGTTCCTCTCTGCATGAAGGAATGATGAGCAGGTTAAAAAAAATTCACTTGAACGTGTTAAAATCATATTTCCTATAGCAAAACTAAACTAATAGGTTCTGATCATATATATAAGATAAACCCAGATGATCAAGGGTCATACCAGATTGGACTTGTTGAACTGCTACAAAAGCTTGTATAAATATCTCAAATTAAAAGGCCTCTGTAGGAATATCAAATGGGTATTGCTGGTTAAAATACAAAAAAAAAAGAGAAATTAAAGAAAAAAAAAGTCATGTAGAGAACTCAATTTAAAACAAACAAAAACAAAGATAAAACCATTTCTTGTTGATTTGTAAACTAAATAGGTCGAACCCTATACAATTCAGTAGTGTTGATTTTTATGCGCTCTTTAAGAAAGGAAAAAAAAGTCAAAAATGGTCAAAATTGTAAAAAATGAACCCCACCTGACCCGTTTCAACTTGAACCCATCCGGAAAAGAAAAACTTACTTAGGCTACAGCTGCATGAACAATATACAGTACATCAGTATCAGCAAGAATGACTCGATCTGCATAAAAAGAAGCCAATTTTAGACCTGAATTGTGCAAATTATAACTCTAAAAGGAACCGGATGAAATTAAACACAATGACAACAACCAGTCACTCGGTCACTCTACTGATGTTGTTGTCTTGTTGTTTCTTTCTTCGTCACCGCCATTCGTTTACAACAACAGGTTTCATACACCATTTGATTCCAAAACATCTGGACGCTTAATCAAGTTAAACAATGTGTGAGTCAAGGAATCCCTTGTGTTGCTACTCGGGTGACGCTCAATTGCACACATCATCAGAGGAAGAAGCTCCTATAACAATATAACAACAATTATAAAACAAATGAGCAGTTATTATTAGAAAAGTAAATAACTTAGGAGGATAATTATAAACAACTTAACAACCTCTCGATGATCAATCAAGACATAAGGAACAATTTCAGGCAATGCATCTGAAAGAATCTGTATGGTTCCAGGACCCCGAGAAAGTAAAAACTTGCACACATAAGATTTATTTAACGTTTAACAATAAAAATTTAAAACCATTTATGTCAACCAGGTTACCTTATTCTCATAATCAGGTTCAGCAGAAGGAGTACTTGGCGGTGAAAGCAAACCGTTGTGAGTTATGACAACACTATCTTTTGAGGAATTCTTGGTATCACTGTTTCAATTTCGTGCCTAGCCTTGAAAACACGGGTGATCTTTCAGAATCTAATTTGCCATGTGCGGGTTCTATAGTACAAATAAACTATCATCTACACACGAGATGATATAAACAAGAATAGAATTAGGAAAAAAGACCTGCATATGCATGTAATATCCAACGGGAACAACCAGTGCTCTAGCCTTTAGCATGTAAAAATTTGTTGTGAAAGGAAACCTCTTCCGTCTCAAATAGGGGAGCTGGAATGGTACAAACACAAGAAAGTTTCACTTTAGTAGTTAATTTGGTAGATATATTAGAGCCACTGAATTTATAATGTAACTAAAACCTCACCACATTGGCTGAATGTGCAGTACCAACCACGAACCACCCGTCAAAGCCCAAAAACAATGCAGGAGAACTAACAAGCCATGTAGTCGCAAACTCTGCATTCAAAACAATCTATATTAATACAAGATTATACTTTACATAATACCGTCATAGAAGGGGAGCCGTTTTTTATAACATCTGAGATCTTTTAACAAAAAACATGAATTTCAACCGTAATGAATATAGAAGAAAATGACCACTAAACAAGATGTGCTGGTTCCACCATTGATTTATAGATGCCCGTTACCTTATGATAAGTGTGATGACCATAATTGTATTAAAAAACAAGCCTGCAAATGGGTCAAAACAGGTTCGGTTCAAACTGGGATGTTTAAATATTATCAATTTGATATTAATTACAGATATGAACTTTATATTGCCATATCATGATCCATTGAGTCATTAATTTCAGCCCCAAGATTCCCTTGCTGGTGCAATTTCCAGTCTTTCATTCTTTATGTCCACCCTCCACGGTAATCAACACTTTGATAGGGTTAAACCCTAAAAGAGAAGAACTAGGAGAATATTTGGAGAAGATAGGAGAATTTCAAACTTCAAATCTGATTTCCTTTCTTCATATTACATACATAAAAATAACCCAAACAATTACATTAGACTCCCTAAACTACTAATAATTAGTAAAATACCCCTAAACTATTATTCTTCACGTAACAATACTTCCCCCTTAAAAGATTCTTGACCTCAAGAATCACAAAATAGAGAAAAAAAAATGCAGCATCCATGAGTTCTTCTGGGTCGACTCATTCCAGGGTGGACGCCATTCGGTCTTTCCAATTGCAATCGGAGAAATCCTAGTGATGCGCCATGGTGGGCGCCAATCATTTACGGAACTCGCCTTTGCCTTTAAACACGCACCAAAAAGATTGTTGTTAACAACGTCAATTATATCATCATCTGGAAGGGTATCAAACTTCCTACCATATTTGACATGAAGATCTTGACGAACAGGAACCGCATCACTGTTCGGAACCAGTAGGCCAGCCTTAACAACATTGTATAGTCTAGTTTTGGGTTCTTTGCAAGCGCCATTAGCAAGGATTATGCAAAGTGTGTCTCTATGTTTTCTTCCTTTATGAAGAACGGTGTCTTCATTGAAGGGCTGGAGCTTTTCCACTGTCTCATGTAGTGCAACAATGGAATTATCATTGTTAATATTTTCATCAACAACAATTATGTCTTCTGTCTTCCGAGTACCCGTCCGCGAATCATCGCTAAACAGCCCTTTATCAGGGCCGCCTCCGCCGCCGCTAAAACTGCCACCGCTTGAATGCTCCTTGAGTGCTCGTAAGATCTCTTCTTGTTGTTTCATCGACTGTTCTTGTTGTTTCAACATGGCGGCTAGGGTTTCTTGGAGATTTGAGATTGCCTTGCCATGTTCCTTGAGAGTGCTGTCAATTTCTTGATTGCGAGTGTTAGTCATGGTAATCGAAAGTAATTCCGACCGGAGATCGGAACGGCTCTGATACCCTTGATAGGGTTAAACCCTAAAAGAGAAGAACTAGGAGAATATTTGGAGAAGATAGGAGAATTTCAAACTTTAAATCTGATTTCCTTTCTTCATATTACGTACATAAATAAGTAAATAACCCAAACAATTACATTAGACTCCCTAAACTACTAATAATTAGTAAAATACCCCTAAACTATTATTCTTCACGTAACACACTTTAAACTACGAACTATTCAAGGATCTAACATATTTCGAGTAGAAATAGATAGAATAAATACATCAAATTTGCATCAAAGCCAACTGAATCAGCAGAATGGATACAAATTATAGACCAAACTAATTTGATAATGAATAATCAAGATACAAATCTGAAACTGTATCATCACTCAGCTAACTTTACCTTTTTTTTTTGGGTAAAAGGGTATACCCCGGTGATTGTATTACTATCCAAACCAAAACAAAACAAGTAGACTGGCAGAGTACCAATCTAGTTCAATAGTGTGACATGCCACACTAAAGTAAACAAGCTAAAAAAAGCAAACTACAAACCCTCCAACACCTAAATTCTATACATCACGTAATCCCGTAAACAACTAATCAGCTATCAGATTTAGGTGTTGTCAACTTCATCCGAAGATGATATCTTCCATATCTTCAAAAGTCTTGAAACCCGGTCATTCATCTTCAACTTGAACGAGTGTAACTTTAAACGAACTATCTCCACAATCTGTTCTTTGTTAGCCTACTAATCCACTTAATTATTGGATCTTTATTTATTACTAGTTATGGGTCAAGTATGTAAATAGTATAAAGTAAGTTTAAGTCACATATGTATTTGTATTAAGTAGAAGGGTCAAATGTGCAGCCTTTAAAGTTTGAAACTGATTTGTGAAGGGACACGATGGTTCACAAAACAACACATCGGTTCTTCATGTCTCTGCACATGTATATATATATGTCAAAGTCAATGTAAACAGTTAATGTGTATGGTAGTTTCTGTTTTTCAATATAATATTCCCACTATTATTATTATTATTATATCATTTCTTTCATTCTCATTTCAATATTACTACAAACAATCTACTGCAAACATGAAGAAAACTAACAAACCAAAGAAGATCTTAGGAAACCCACTGTGTATCAGTGGTATCAGAGCACAGGCGGGAAGAAGAAGAAACAAATTCAAAGCCAAGAACAGGGCCGATCATGAACAGGTTAAAGGCCTCGAACAGGTTTGTTCGGGTGTTGATTCCGTTCGCCAGTTCGGACAGTGGAGAACCACGAAGAACCGAGAGGGTCTTGCACAGGGTAGTGCGGGTGTTGGTTCTGATCCGTGGAGGGAACGTATGGGAATCACGAGGGGTCTTTCGAAGTTGGATATCGGTTCTAGTTCGATGGTACATGGAGAAAGGTTTATGAAACCGGGCATGGTAAACAAGAAGCGGATGGCAGCGAAGCGAATTGTCAAGAAGGCGCAGACCTTCAAATGTGGTTATTTCAGGAGTCTGAAAATCAGATGTTACTCTTGTAATGTCGTTGGTCATAAAGCAATAAACTGTCCCGGTAAGTACCTTGAAGTTTCTTCTCCCGTTTTACATGTTCCTAAAGATTATCTAGTTAAAGGTACCGATTTGGGTACATGGGATGGATGTTGGTTTGTTGATTTATCGTATAAGAAGCATATGACGGGGAATGAAAACATGTTCAAAAACTTGAACAAGTCTCCCGGTGTTGAAATTGGGTTTGTTAATAATAACAAATTTTACTCCATTGGAATTGGAGAAGTTGAAATCATGATAAATGGGCAAACACGAGTCATACCCGGTGTGAATTTTGTACCCGCCTTGAAAAGGAAAAATATTCTAAGTTTGAATCAATTGAATGATCAAGGGTACAATGTAACATTCGATGGTGATGTATGTTACATAAATGACATGTTTGCAATCATGAATGGTCCAAATAACACCGGAGAATTGGTCGGTGAAAATGAACAAGAAAATGATTATTGGAGTGATTATATTGAAAAATTGGATGATCAAAGTGCCAATGAACTTAAGTTGGGAAAAATTGAAGCCGATCTTGAAGGCTACTTTGATTCCAATATTAAACAAGGAGAAAGTTTGATAAAAAATGGTCAAAACCTTGAATCACTTGTGTCCAATGATCCTACTATTTGGGTTACTTTCTTAGACACTTTGCATATTCCCGACTATGTTGAGGAATCAAAAGAATCTTTAAGAATTGAATTTGCAAAGTTTGTCAAATGGTTTTATGAAGAAATGTTTGGGCAAGGAAACAAGGAATACCCGCCTAAACTACCAAATGGATGTGCCATAGAACTTTTGGATCTTTACATGTTTGTTGAAGAAAATGGGGGGGGGGGGGGAGGGTATCAAAATGCCTCCAAAAACAACAAGTGGGCTGAAATAGCCATGAAACTTGGGTTACAAGAGATGTATGCAGAAAACTTAAGGATCATTTATCAAGGCTATTTAGACTTGATGTCATGGAGGTACAATATGGCAAAGAATAGTTTGAAAATGGTTGGAGAGCCGAGTTGCTCGATGGATGTCAAAGTTGAGAGTTTGATTGAAGATAAAGATGCATTCATGGAAGATATCAAAAAGGATGTACATGCTGAAAAACTGGAAGAAGCACCTATTGACATAGAAGATGTTCTAAAAATAGGCGGATCACTACTTGATGAAGACCTTGATGATCTCAACTTGGAAGATTATGAAGATTTGGATGATTTCGTTCTCCTGGACGACGGGGAACCTGCTGAAACTTGAAGTTCAAGACTGCACCAAAATTAAATGGATTAAGGGGGTGAATGTTAGCCTACTAATCCACTTAATTATTGGATCTTTATTTATTACTAGTTATGGGTCAAGTATGTAAATAGTATAAAGTAAGTTTAAGTCACATATGTATTTGTATTAAGTAGAAGGGTCAAATGTGTAGCCTTTAAAGTTTGAAACTGATTTGTGAAGGGACACGATGGTTCACAAAACAACACATCGGTTCTTCATGTCTCTGCACATGTATATATATATATGTCAAAGTCAATGTAAACAGTTAATGTGTATGGTAGTTTCTGTTTTTCAATATAATATTCCCACTATTATTATTATATCATTTCTTTCATTCTCATTTCAATATTACTACAAACAATCTACTGCAAACATGAAGAAAACTAACAAACCAAAGAAGATCTTGGGAAACCCACTGTGTATCATTCTTCTAGTTTTTCCGGCGGTCACAACTGGTTATTAAAGAATCTCGAGTTTCTTTCCTGCCAGGCAAAATAAGCCGTCGCAGCAACAAGTTTACGAATAACCCAAATGAGTCGTTTAGATTTAGCGTTAGGAATCACCCACGCCACCACATCCTCCCATTTCCCATCAATCTGAATCATATCCATCTTCTTGCGGATTAAGGCCCAAATCTGGTTTGAGTATGGACACTCGAAAAATAGGTGTTCATGTGTTTCCAACCCTCTATTACAAAGGAGACAACACATCATATTAGCATTACCCGCAGCATTGTTCCACAACTGGATTCGATCTTGAGTTGCTAGCTTCCTCCTACAAATCAGCCAATAAAGAAACGGATGTCTTGGTATAGTAAAAGAAGACCACACCATGTTGTACCAGTTAGCCCGTTGACCTGTTTCTCTTAGCGAATCCCACGCCACCTTTGTAGAAAAAGGTTCCGTAGAATCACCTTGTTTCTTCCACATGATGGTATCTACTTTATGCGGCACTATTGAGATCGGATTGAGCTGAAAGAGTATTGGAAACGCATCCCGCCACGTATCCGGCCACATCCATCTATTATCATGTACCACATCGGCCACTTTCGAGTAGATGGATAACCCTTCGCGATTCATTTGTCTAGGGGTAATATATGAGCTTAGAGTGTGACAACCCTCACTAAATCAGGTATCCGTACGGTTTAATTAATAATTAATTGCTGCTTAATTACTGTGCTTACTTGAAATTACTGATGAACTGCTACTTGAATTCTGATACTTGTATATTCCTGCATCATACTTTGATTACCGTCACTACATTATTTACATGCTGAACTCTAGTGATAAACATGATGCACAAAAGCACAGTAGCACTATGAACGGATAACCTATTGAACATGCTGATAAAGCCAACACCAGGCAGATATTGCCTCTAAGGCCTGTATGAGCCAGAAATATTTCACTACACCCATAGTGAGTGTAGGGATACCAGGGTTGTAGAACTGCGTCTCTAGGGATAAGATACAATGACAAGATGTGCCTAGGACATACACTAAGCACAAAACTTAGCACTTTATAAACAATTCAGCTTTTAGCTAACTAATAAAGTGCCAAAACATGAGAAAAATATTACTAGACACTTTCCAAAGTGTCGGGAATAAGTTGTGTCAAAAATGGTATTCACGACACTCTAAAGCTTTGTTAAGCGCTTTAACGGATTACTATCCAACCGAACAACCGGACTATACCCGGAACATAAAAATATTGTCATTAACATTATTGATCTTTTTCTGAGCCAGTTAGGGTCCCTGAATACCCTAACACCCGCCCTAAAACACTACACACAACTAACCGAGTTAATCCCTAAACTTAACTAAGTTAACCTAACTACTAAGCTAACTAATGGTTAGAAATGGACTAGAACCCCCCCCCCCTCCTAACCGTCCCCAACTAAGGGGGGACACACTTGGTACACTTTTGATTATTTTATTTCTTTGTGTCTAATATCTTTGTGACATTGAAACCATTGGTCCATGATCTCTAATTTGCCTATAAGTACTAGAGAATGCACATAAGATCATTCACATCACAACCTCACTCAAACACACACCTCTCTCTCCCTCAAAAACTTTCGGCCGAACACCCCCTTGCTCATCCACCCATTTTCGAGTTTCCATCTTCACATTCCAAGATCATACAAGCATCAAGGGTCACGCATAAGGAGTCTTAGTGCACTCGGAGCTCGAATGACCTCATTCTCTAGCTTTTATCCTCTCGTTTTGCGCTTAGATTCTTCCCTAGCCTCGAGCTAGTGGTATGTTGCTTAAAACACTTACTCGAACTATTTTGAAGTGGTTAATATGATGTTTAACGGTTAAAACTCGAAATCTTACAAGATGATGCTTTAAAGTTTACTAAAAACACAAATAAAGATGGTTAAAAGCTTATAATTTGTGTAAATGTTGTAGTAATTAAATTGTGTGGTTATTCGGACCCGATCTATGTTGTGGTAGCTCGGATCATCATTTAACCCGGGTTAGTCATGACCATGGATCATGACATAAGGTTATTTTGAATGAAACAAGGGTTAAAGGGTGAAACTCTACCACACACGAATCATGAACTTGTGTAAAAGCATTTTTACTTGTAAAATAGTGTTTAAAACTAGTAGATCTACGTATCTACAAGTGGTATTTTCAAAGGACCGAGTGTCAAGAAAATCATGTTTTCTAAAAACGGATCTTATGATAACTAGAATGATTTTTAGAACACACAAGTGTGTAAACACTTGTGTAACGCAAAGTTTCGAGAAAATAACTATTTTTGTAAAACTTACAAGAAGATGTAAAGACGGACTTTCTATAAAAACGGGGTTTTTACGAAACTAGATTGAATGGTATAAAGATCCGCTAAAAGTAATGAGATTTACTTCGTATTTTTGAGTAAATCATAAGTTCATGTGAATTATGCGATTAACATATATATTAACTAGTTTGTTGTGTTGGAAATTGTGTTGATCGAATAAGAAAATTGTTGAATTGATTTGTAAAAGAAAATGATACGCTTGAAAGCGTGGCCACCTCCAGTTACAGAGGAAACTCTGGCGAAATTTTTCCAAAAATCTAACACTTAGAATTATTTTCACTATAAGTGTTAGACACACTTTTTGACATGTTTACAAATATATAAGTTTCGTCACGACTTTATTTACAAATATCGGAGGTGGGATTTTCACAAAATTAAACGTGAAAAATATATATTTAGTAAATATATTTTCACAACATTATTTGTGATTATTTTTTGAAGTATATAATATTATTTTTAGGGTAAAAATAATATTATCGAACATTAACGAATCCAAAATAATACGAACGCTTTCACGATAAATATATAAGTTACACCGGTAATGTTTATTACCACTTGATCGTTAAAACGTAACTTACGCAATTTAAAGAAATATTTATGCACGCGTATATTCGCCAAAGTATTATTTTGGGAAAATTTTGTAAGGTAAAAATATAATATTTTTGAGAAAAATATTTATATTTTGGAGTTAGAAATAAATATATATTAAGTGAGACTTAACAATATATTACGAACACACATGTATTAAATCCCCCATCCTTGGGAAAGAAAATCACTACCAAGTATTTACCAAATGTAAACATGAAATAGTTGTCTAACTATTTCCCAAAAACTTAAACCATAAAGCTAAGGCACGGCCGTCCGTCTAATAGAGTTAGAACTTGTAGGTCGTTGCACAGCTGCTTGCTTTCGGAGACATACTTGGTAGAGACGCACCTTTGTGAGTTCATGTCCCCCTTTTCTCTTAACTGTTTTCAGTTTTCTAAACTGCGGGGGTGAAATACATGTTACTATGATTACGAATATTTCTTACATGGTATGGTTAGCGTAAGGAGGGTTACTATTTAGATCATGTGAATGGGTAGGCGGAAACTTGAGGTCATTAATCCTCAGGGTAGGACTGAGGGGCAGGAGCGATAGATCTATTTGGGTGTAGCGAGCCCAGTCCCAGGCCCAGCATAACGGCCCTCGGGATGACTTTGTACCCGGCGCATAAATCTGCTAGGTTTGAGCCTTCCTACTTGCATTTCACACATATCAATGGCCTTGCAAACCATTGGTGATCTCTTTTTCCTTATTTGCTACATACTAGGATTTTGATAAATACAAAGGTTTATTTACTCGCTTACACATGAACTCGCTCAACATTATTGTTGTTTTTCAACTTACATGTATTTCAGGGAATTAAGGAATCTGGCACGGTATGGCACGTTTTCCCGCTGCACTATTTCCGAGGTCATCCGGGTTTAGGGAATGTGACTCTTTCCTGGACAAGTCACAGACCTTAAACCATGTTTATGTTATGTTTGACTTTGTAATGTTTGTTGAACAATGTTTATGTCATTAGGGTGTGTTCCCGTTAAAACAATGTTGTTGTTTTTGGATTTTAAAACTTAATTGAATGGATGATCTTGCATGGTAAAAATTCATATAGCTTTGTTATGGTTAAGCTATGGTATTAAGAAGTCACACCAAATTAACCACGCTTCCGCAAAGCCAGGGTGTGACAGCTTGGTATCAGAGCTCTGATCATAGCGAACTAGGATTCCTTCTCGAGTCTAGACTATGATCACTAGGGCTCTCACGAAAACATTTTTACTGCATACCACTTAAGTCCAGATCCAAAACGTTTTTACAAACAAATGTTGAGCACATTTTATTTATTATTTTTAGGCTTAGTCTTGGAGGCTGAGGCTCGGTCTTGGAGGCCGAGGCTCGATCTAAGAGATCGAGGTAGATAGCTAGTGAGACTAGGAAGAGTAGGCTCAGTCTTGGAGGCTGAGGCTCGGTCTTGGAGGCCGAGGCTCGATCTAGGAGATCGAGGTAGATGGCTAGTGAGACTAGGAATAGTAGGCTCAGTCTTGGAGGCTGAGGCTCGGTCTTGGAGACCGAGGCTCGATCTAAGAGATCGAGGTAGAGGGCTAGTGAGACTAGGGAGAATAGGCTCAGTCTTGGAGGCTGAGGCTCGGTCTTGGAGGCCGAGGCTCGATCTAAGAGGTCGAGGTGGACGATAGAGCAGTCTTAGAGACTGGGAGGAATTTGGCTAGTGGGACTAGGAGTGTCAGTCTAGGAGACTGGGAGGCTAGTGGGACTAGGAAAACTATGTGATTTCTTACTTGGTGACTAATGTGTTTACCTGATTGTATGACTGATTATTTGTGCATATCTGTGTTTATGTTACAGACATCATGAGTCGCCTGTGCCATGCGACATGTTTGTGCGTATGTGACTCAGACACCACCGGACCTAGACCTGTAGTATCTGATGACCTAGCATCTTCAGAGCATGAGGTGCACACGTCGGACGTTTCCAGCACGGACGAGGACGACTTCCAGCCCTTCGCGCTACCTGACGGGGCTGATGAGCTCGCCGATGGCCCTCTTGTTGAGTACCTACCGTTAGTGGAGATTCCTGCTCCCATACCCTTAGCTGTTTACCCTGCCTACGATTTACTTCTTGACGCCGAGGCTGACGACGACATTGATCTGTTTGACGATGATCTCCTAGGGGACGATGAGGAGGGCAAGGCCCTCATAGCCGACGGAGGACTTTTATTGCTTGCAGATGCTCCAGCTGTGGAGTCACCTGCACACTCACCTGCTCTAGACTCCTTCGAGTCTGTGGCCTCCGCACCTTCCCACACTCTGAGCGCACAACACTTTTCACATGGTTCAGATCCTGACCAGGCATCCTCTGTTGCCCCTATGCCTAGCTTTGCTTTCGACCACGAGGATGTGGAGGATTCCGATCCTATCTTTCCCCCGAGATTCGACCCGGATCAGGATATAGAGTTTATACCGATGGATCAGCCTATGGAGGATCCAGTCGACCCAGCTGACCCAGTGGATCCCATCGACCCCGAGTTTGACTTTGAGATGGCTTTTGATGATCCCGAGCCTGCCATCACCCCTGAGCAGGCAGCCGCTCTAGACCCTGTGCTCGAGCATGACCCCGTTCATGTTGACATGCCTATTGAGCCTGTGATTGCTGACCCACCTGTAGATGATCACCCTATGGATGCTCCGTTGTTGGAGGGAGATCATGTCATTGCTGCTGATCATGTTGATCACCCACTTATTGCTGATGCACCTGTTCACCCTTTTGTTGCTCCCCCACCTGATCCTGTTCCATTAGAGCCTGAGCATGCACTGTTCGCGACACACATGGATCCACCAGATGAGCACGCTCAGCACGGGTGGATTCCTGCTGATGATGATGTTCCACCTATTCCCCCTCATATCCCTGATGCACGACACGTTGATTTCTCTTTTCCATTTCCTCAGTTTACACCTCCAGCGCGACCTGGAGAGGGTTCCTCGGCCCATCTCTTTGGGCATGTGCCGACATCTGTTCCCTTCATGCCACAGTTTCCACCTGTTCTACCCCCTGTTTCTCCATATCATGTGGCACCTTTTGATCCCGCCAGAGAGCCGTTTCTCTGGTCATCACCACCTGTTATGCCACCGACCGACCCCTACCATCCCTTCCATGTGGGGCACACTATTGAGGACGTTTTGATGTCTTTTGTTTTTCAGCACGAGGCACACACACAGCGCATTCAGGAGCTGGAAAGAGCTCAGCCGCCGCCGTGTCAGTGCCAGGGTCAGACCCACTCTCCTTTGCAGCCTTCTCGACCTGTACCACCAGACTATGCTGCACGCCTCTTTGCACTGGAGCAGCAGGTTGCTTCTTTCATTCGTACTCAGAGAGCCATGGAGGAGGACTGGCTCCAGTTGCGTCGTTTGTTTTACACTCACTTTCCCCCTCCTCCACCGCCATCCGTATAGAGCTCATCAGTACCGTTTGAGTAGACGTTGGTGAGAAGACATCGATTGCTTTTGACTGCACAACATTTTTGGAGACTACTTTTGTTTATGACTTTTGTTGATTTTGTACATGGGATGTAGTGACACTGATTTGATATAGTTTTTGGACAGGGGTGATGTAGCCCCTGGTTGATTGACGATTGTATGACACTGTGATGTACTGATACACTTACTATGTGGTCTCGCTATATGGCAATCGCAGTATTCTCATCATATTTGATGCTTGATTGATTATTTATGTTTTGATGACATGGGATGTTGTGTGAATGATATTTGTGATAAGAGATGATATGTGAATGATATACTGATAACATGAGATGTTATGTACTATTACTATTATTATATACGCGCGTTTTATTATGGCCTGACCGACGTAAACACATCTTTAGAAGACGCCGTCGAGACGTCAAGAACCGCAAATGCCTACAAATCAGGCAGAACTCCAGCAAATCATTGCTGCTGCCATTGCTCAATACGCCGCCTCTCAAGGAGGGATTAGTGGAAGCAACTCTAGCAACACTGGCAACAACAACCCACCTCATGGTAATACTAACTCATTTAGACATACCATGACCTAAATAGGATATCTATGGCAAAGACGCTAATGCCGTTCACATGTTATACTGTACGTGCAGGGTGCACCTACAAGCAGTTTCTAGACTGCAAGCCGGTCAACTTTGATGGCACAGGAGGTGCTGTCGCCTTTGTTCGTTGGGCTGAGAAAACCGAATCTGTTCTTCGCATGAGCAAATGCGCACTAGATCAGCAAGTCACCTATATCTCTGGGCTATTCTTGGATGGAGCCCTATCTTGGTGGAATTTGCAAGTACCGACACTTGGTGAAGCTGCTGCCTACGCGCTGACCTGGACCGAACTGAAGGAACTTATGCGCAAAAAGTACTGTTCCCGCGCTGAAATCCAAAGATTGGAGACAGAGTTCTGGCATTTAAAGATGGAAGGTTCAAAGATCGCAGAGTACGTTCAGAGGTTCCACGACTTATCACATGTGGTACCCTACATGGTCACTCCAGAGTTCAAAAGGATTGAACGTTTTATTTGGGGATTAGCTCCTCAAATCATAAGCATGGTGACCTCCTCCAAGCCGGCGACTATTACTGAGGTGATTGATTTGAGCGTGGCTCTCACTGAGGAAGCTATTCGCCTGAACAAGTTTGATGAAGCTGAGCCAAAGAAGAAAGAGACTCATGTGGAGTCATCAGGAGGTAACAAGCGGAAGTTTTCGAACTTCAAGCAAGGCACTAGCGGTGTGGTTAAGAGAGGGGAATCAAGCACGCCAGCTCAGGTTACAGCTGGTAGTGGGAAGAAAGGAAAATGATACATGGGCGCCCAGCCCATGTGTAATACCTGCCAACGCCACCATTCTGGCCGTTGTGGTTTGAAAGTTTGTGAAGCTTGTGGAAAGACTGGCCACTTGAAGGATTCTTGTTGGGCCATAGCTGGCCAGAGAGGCCAGGGAGGATTCGGAAACAGAAACACCAACCGGGGCGGAAATGGAAATCGCCCACAAGGGAATAATGGAGGTGATGGAAATAGAGTCAACAATGCTAATCAAGCGGGCGTTGTGAACCGTAATCAGAGGAATAACCAAGCTGGTGGAAATGGGCAAAGATCCGGATGCTTCAACTGTGGTGATCTTGGACATTACAAGAGGAACTGCCCGAAGTTAAACCAGGCCCGTGGTAGAGTATTTAACATTGAAGCAAGGGAAGCACGCCAGGACCCCAATGTTGTCACTGGTACGTTCCCTGTAAACCAACGCTATGCATCCGTTTTATTTGATACTGGCGCCGATTATAGCTTCGTGTCGTTAGAGTTTAAGAATATGCTTGGTTTAGCCGCTAGTAAATTAGATATTCCGTACTCGATCGAATTGGCTAATGGAAAGTTGGTAGAAGCCAATGAAGTTATCAGAGGTTGTGTGATCGAATTGGGAGAGCGTGAGTTTGCTCTGGATCTACTACCAGTCCAGTTGGAAAGCTTCGACGTGGTGGTAGGAATGGATTGGTTATCAGGCAACAAGGCAGAAATAGTTTGTCACGAAAAGGTCGTGCGTATCCCAACCGAAGATGGTGAGACCATTGTGGTGCACGGAGAGAAGCGTGATACGCCGTTAAGGATTATCAGCTGCTTGAAAGCACGAAAGTGTTTACAGAAGGGATGTGCTGCCTTTCTGGCACACATTGTAGATAAGAAAGCTGAAGAACCGAAGATCGAAGACATCCCTGTCGTGAGGGAATATCCAGAAGTCTTCCCAGAAGACTTGCCTGGATTGCCGCCTCTGAGGCAAGTGGAGTTTCGCATCGACTTAGTTCCAGGCGCCGCGCCTGTGGGTAAGGCACCCTATAGACTTGCTCCGTCTGAGATGCAAGAACTGTCGACACAACTTCAAGAGTTGTTAGACAAGGGGTTTATCCGACCAAGCTTCTCGCCTTGGGGAGCTCCAATTTTGTTTCTCAAGAAGAAGGACGGTAGTTTCCGTAAGTGTATTGACTACCGGGAGTTGAATAAGCTGACGATCAAGAATAGATACCCTCTGCCAAGGATTGATGATCTGTTTGACCAACTGCAAGGTTCAAGCTTTTATTCAAAGATCGATCTTCGATCTGGATACCATCAGTTAAGGATACAAGAGGAGAGTATCCCGAAGACAGCCTTCAGAACTCGATATAGACACTACGAGTTTCTAGTCATGCCGTTTGGGTTGACAAACGCACCTGCAGTATTCATGGATTTGATGAATAGAGTTTGCAAGCCGTACTTGGATAAATTCGTGATAGTGTTCATCGATGATATCTTGATTTATTCAAAGACGAAGGCTGAACACGAACAGCATTTAAGGGCCATTCTGAAATTGCTGAAGAAGGAACAGCTGTATTCCAAGTTCTCTAAGTGCGAGTTTTGGCTACGAGAAGTCCAGTTCCTTGGACACGTGGTGATGGTGATGGAATTCATGTTGATCCCACAAAGATTGAAGCGATCAAGAATTTGGAAACGCCAAAGACGCCAACCGAGATTCGACAATTCTTGGGTTTGGCTGGCTAGTATCGGAGATTCATTGAGGATTTTTCGAAAATCGCTCAACCATTGACGCTCCTCACGCAGAAAGATAAGAAGTTTGATTGGGGAATCAAACAGGAAGAAGCATTCCAGATATTGAAAGATAAGCTCTGCAATGCGCCAATCTTAGCACTACCGGAAGGTACGGATGATTTTGTGGTATACTGCGACGCTTCACGTCAAGGATTGGGTTGTGTGTTGATGCAACGCCAAAAGGTTATTACTTACGCGTCACGCCAGCTGAAGGTACATGAAAAGAACTATAGCACACACGATTTGGAACTAGGCACAGTGGTTTTTGCTTTGAAGATCTGGAGACACTACCTTTATGGTACGAAGTGTACAATCTTCACAGATCACAAGAGCTTACAGCACATATTCAACCAGAAGGAGTTGAATATGAGACAAAGACGATGGGTTGAGCTGTTGAACGATTATGACTGCGAGATAAAGTATCATCCAGGGAAGGCGAATGTGGTCGCCGATGCCCTAAGTCGAAAGGAGAGAATCAAGCCCATAAGGGTTAGGGCTTTGGAGATGATTATCCAAACCGATCTTTCCTTGCGCATTCGTGCCGCGCAAAAAGAAGCTCTCAAGGAAGGGAACCTTGAAGAAGAATATCTCCGTGGGATGGAGAAGCTATTGGTACCAAACGGGGAAGGAATGTTATGTTTTGAGAAAAGGATTTGGGTTCCTTTGTTTGGAGGTTTAAGGAAGGTTATTTTCGATGAAGCTCACAAATCACGGTACTCTATCCACCCAGGAGCGGATAAGATGTACCAAGATCTTAAAGATTATTATTGGTGGCCTAGGATGAAAGGCGATGTTGCTGTTTATGGAGCAAGTGTTTAACATGCGCTAAAGTGAAAGCGGAATACCAGAAGCCTTCAGGACTTCTGCAACAACCAGAGATTCCCAAGTGGAAATGGGAACAAATCTCCATGGATTTTATTACAAAGTTGCCAAGAACGCCAAAAGGCCATGACACTATTTGGGTAATAGTGGATCGATTAACGAAGTCAGCGCACTTCTTACCTATCAGAGAGAAGGATAATACGAGCAAGTTGGCCGAAATTTACATGAGAGAAATTGTTACACGCCATGGAGTACCTCTCTCCATCATCTCTGATAGAGACGGAAGGTTCGTCTCAAGGATTTGGCAATCCTTCCAAGAAGCTTTTGGCTCACAATTGAATATGAGCACCGCGTTTCACCCGCAGACCGACGGGTAAAGCGAACGGACGATACAAACTTTGGAAGACATGCTGAGAGCGTGTGTTATGGATTTGGGCGGTAGCTGGGATAAGCATTTGCCTTTGGTCGAATTTTCATACAACAACAGCTACCACGCCAGTATTGGTGTCGCGCCATTCGAAGCTCTTTATGGCCGCAAGTGCAGATCACCGCTTTGTTGGTTTGACGCAGGTGATAGACAGTTGGTTGGTCCTGATGTGGTCCAGGAAACCACAGATAAGATTGCACAGATCCGAGATCGCATCAGTGCGGCTCGTGACCGTCAGAAAGCCTACACGGATCGAAAAAGGAAGCCTCTGGAGTTTGAGGTAGGTGATATGGTTTTGTTGAAGGTATCACCCTGGAAGGGTGTGGCACGCTTCGGGAAGCGTGGGAAGTTGAATCCGCGGTATATTGGCCCGTTCAGAATTCTAGAAAGAATTGGGTCCGTAGCATACAAGTTGGATCTACCTGCCGAACTGAATGGTGTTCACGATACGTTCCACGTATCAAATTTGAGGAAGAGTCCAACGCAAGATACCGTTGTCATTCCTACCGACGAAATTCATGTTGACGACACGCTCCACTTCGTTGAAAAACCCGTTGAGGTTACGGATTGGAAGGTGAACAAGACCCGCCGGAGCAGTGTCAAGCTCGTCAAGGTTTGTTGGAATGCCAGACATGGTCCTGAATACACCTGGGAACGTGAGGACCGGATGAAAGAGAAATACCCTCACTTATTTCCCGAGAACCCTGCGACTAGAAGCAGAACTTAAAATTTCGGGACGAAATTTTTCTAACGGGGGGAGAATGTCACAACCCTCACTAAATCAGGTATCCGTACGGTTTAATTAATAATTAATTGCTGCTTAATTACTGTGCTTACTTGAAATTACTGATGAACTGCTACTTGAATTCTGATACTTGTATATTCCTGCATCATACTTTGATTACCGTCACTACATTATTTACATGCTGAACTCTAGTGACAAACATGATGCACAAAAGCACAGTAGCACTATGAACGGATAACCTATTGAACATGCTGATAAAGCCAACACCAGGCAGATATTGCCTCTAAGGCCTGTATGAGCCAGAAATATTTCACTACACCCATAGTGAGTGTAGGGATACCAGGGTTGTAGAACTGCGTCTCTAGGGATAAGATACAATGACAAGATGTGCCTAGGACATACACTAAGCACAAAACTTAGCACTTTAATAAACAATTCAGCTTTTAGCTAACTAATAAAGTGCCAAAACATGAGAAAAATATTACTAGACACTTTCCAAAGTGTCGGGAATAAGTTGTGTCACTAAAAATGGTATTCACGACACTCTAAAGCTTTGTTAAGCGCTTTAACGGATTACTATCCAACCGAACAACCGGACTATACCCGGAACATAAAAATATTGTCATTAACATTATTGATCTTTTTCTGAGCCAGTTAGGGTCCCTGAATACCCTAACACCCGCCCTAAAACACTACACACAACTAACCGAGTTAATCCCTAAACTTAACTAAGTTAACCTAACTACTAAGCTAACTAATGGTTAGAAATGGACTAGAACCCCCCCACCCCTTCCTAACCGTCCCCAACTAAGGGGGGACACACTTGGTACACTTTTGATTATTTTATTTCTTTGTGTCTAATATCTTTGTGACATTGAAACCATTGGTCCATGATCTCTAATTTGCCTATAAGTACTAGAGAATGCACATAAGATCATTCACATCACAACCTCACTCAAACACACACCTCTCTCTCCCTCAAAAACTTTCGGCCGAACACCCCCTTCTCATCCACCCATTTTCGAGTTTCCATCTTCACATTCCAAGATCATACAAGCATCAAGGGTCACGCATAAGGAGTCTTAGTGCACTCGGAGCTCGAAGGACCTCATTCTCTAGCTTTTATCCTCTCGTTTTGTGCTTAGATTCTTCCCTAGCCTCGAGCTAGTGGTATGTTGCTTAAAACACTTACTCGAACTATTTTGAAGTGGTTAATATGATGTGTAACGGTTAAAACTTGAAATCTTACAAGATGATGCTTTAAAGTTTACTAAAACACAAATAAAGATGGTTAAAAGCTTATAAGTTGTGTAAATGTTGTAGTAATTAAATTGTGTGGTTATTCGGACCCGATCTATGTTGTGGTAGCTCGGATCATCATTTAACCCGGGTTGGTCATGACCATGGATCATGACATAAGGTTGTTTTGAATGAAACAAGGGTTAAAGGGTGAAACTCTACCACACACGAATCATGAACTTGTGTAAAAGCATTTTTACTTGTAAAATAGTGTTTAAAACTAGTAGATCTACGTATCTACAAGTGGTATTTTCAAAGGACCGAGTGTCAAGAAAATCATGTTTTCTAAAAACGGATCTTATGATAACTAGAATGATTTTTAGGACACACAAGTGTGTAAACACTTGTGTAATGCAAAGTTTCGACAAAATAACTATTTTTGTAAAACTTACAAGAAGATGTAAAGACGGACTTTCTATAAAAACGGGGTTTTTACGAAACTAGATTGAATGGTATAAAGATCCGCTAAAAGTAATGAGATTTACTTCGTATTTTTGAGTAAATCACAAGTTCATGTGAATTATGCGATTAACATATATATTAACTAGTTTGTTGTGTTGGAAATTGTTTTGATCGAATAAGAAAATTGTTGAATTGATTTGTAAAAGAAAATGATACGCTTGAAAGCGTGGCCACCTCCAGTTACAGAGGAAACTCTGGCGAAATTTTTCCAAAAATCTAACACTTAGAATTATTTTCACTATAAGTGTTAGACACACTTTTTGACATGTTTACAAATATATAAGTTTCGTCACGACTTTATTTACAAATATCGGAGGTGGGATTTTCACAAAATTAAACGTGATAAATATATATTTAGTAAATATATTTTCACAACATTATTTGTGATTATTTTGTGAAGTATATAATATTATTTTTAGGGTAAAAATAATATTATCGAACGTTAACGAATCCAAAATAATACGAACGCTTTCACGATAAATATATAAGTTACACCGGTAATGTTTATTACCACTCGATCGTTAAAACGTAACTTACGCAATTTAAAGAAATATTTATGCACGCGTATATTCGCCAAAGTATTATTTTGGGAAAATTTTGTAAGGTAAAAATATAATATTTTTGAGAAAAATATTTATATTTTGGAGTTAGAAATAAATATATATTAAGTGAGACTTAATAATATATTACGAATACACATGTATTAAATCCCCCATCCTTGGGAAGGAAAATCACTACCAAGTATTTACCAAATGTAAACATGAAATAGCTGTCTAACTATTTCCCAAAAACTTAAACCATAAAGCTAAGGCACGGCCGTCCGTCTAATAGAGTTAGAACTTGTAGGTCGTTGCACAGCTGCTTGCTTTCGGAGACATACTTGGTAGAGACGCACCGTTGTGAGTTCATGTCCCCCTTTTCTCTTAACTGTTTTCAGTTTTCTAAACTGCGGGGGTGAAATACATGTTACTATGATTACGAATATTTCTTACATGGTATGGTCAGCGTAAGGAGGGTTACTATTTAGATCATGTGAATGGGTAGGCGGAAACTTGAGGTCATTAATCGTCAGGGTAGGACCGAGGGGCAGGAGCGATAGATCTATTTGGGTGTAGCGAGCCCAGTCCCAGGCCCAGCATAACGGACCTCGGGATGACTTTGTACCCGGCGCATAAATCTGCTAGGTTTGAGCCTTCCTACTTGCATTTCACACATATCAATGGCCTTGCAAACCATTGGTGATCTCTTTTTCCTTATTTGCTACATACCAGGATATTGATAAATACAAAGGTTTATTTACTCACTTACACATGAACTCGCTCAACATTATTGTTGATTTTTCAACTTACATGTATTTCAGGGAATTAAGGAATCTGGCACGGTATGGCACGTTTTCCCGCTGCACTATTTCCGAGGTCATCCGGGTTTAGGGAATGTGACTCTTTCCTGGACAAGTCACAGACCTTAAACCATGTTTATGTTATGTTTGAATTTGTAATGTTTGTTGAACAATGTTTATGTCGTTAGGGTGTGTTCCCGTTAAAACAATGTTGTTGTTTTTGGATTTTAAAACTTAATTGAATGGATGATCTTGCATGGTAAAAATTCATAT
Organism: Helianthus annuus; assembly: GCF_002127325.2. Classification (NCBI taxonomy): domain Eukaryota; kingdom Viridiplantae; phylum Streptophyta; class Magnoliopsida; order Asterales; family Asteraceae; genus Helianthus; species Helianthus annuus. The sequence goes on along the minus strand of NC_035437.2, from coordinate 71,936,738 downwards.
AGCTTTGTTATGGTTAAGCTATGGTATTAAGAAGTCACACCAAATTAACCACGCTTCCGCAAAGCCAGGGTGTGACATAGAGGGTAGTGCTCATTCCAGTTATCGTACCATAGGAATGTGCGTTCACCATTGCCTATAATAGTCACAAAGAAATTTCTGACAATCTGTCTCATTTGGAGCAGCTTCCTCCAACTCCAACATGTATTATTCTGAATTGGAATTTCCCGTAAGCTTCTATCATGCAAGTGGTACGAATAAACCCAGTCAACCCATAGCAATTTTCTTCGGGAAAGAATGTTGTAAATATGGAAAGCCATTAAAGCTTTATTAACATCGGCTATCCGACGAATCCCCAACCCACCTTCTTTCTTCGGTAAGCAAACAATATTCCAAGACACTTTGGCTTTTTCCTTTAACTATATGGCCTTGACACAATAAAAAACTTCTAAGCTTTTGCTCAAGTTGCTTCACGATACTAACCGGCAAAATGAAAACTAAAGCCCAATAAACATAAAAAGCTGATAGAACCGAAATAATCAATTGAAGTCTACCCGCGAATGAACGAGATTTAGCTTTCCAATCTGTAATTCTGTTTTCCATTTTTCCACCAACACCTTGCAATCTGAATGTAATAATATAGAAGCAATTAATGGGACACCAAGATACCTTATCGGCAAAGACCCTTCATCAAAAGGCATGATAGAACAAATATTACACTTAACTGGATTCGAAACATTGCAGAAAAAAAGGAGTACTCCTTGTGAGACTAGGAATCAAGCCCGCCATATCCTTAAACCCGTTTAGAGCAACCATAATAATCTTCACATAATCAACCTCACCTCTAGAAAAAAGAAAGAGTTCATCTGCAAAACACAAATTAACAATCCTCTACTTCTCACATTTTTTATGTAATCTGAATGAAGATTCAACTAATGTTGCTAGCTGAAGCATAGAAGTTAAAACTTCCATTACAAGCGCGAAATGGTAGGGAGACATGGGAACACCTTGTCTTAGACCCGTTTTACCTTTGAAATACCCAAAAATATTTCCATTCACACTAACTGAGAAAGGCGATGAAGTGATACAATTCATAATCCACTCAGTCATAATCTTATGGAACCCATATCCCTTCAAAATATCACCAAGAAAATCCCAGTCCACTGTATCATAAGCCTTTTGGATGTCTACTTTAAAGGCACATCGAGGGGATTCGATATCCCTATGATAGTTATGCATAAGCTCTTGAACAAGAAGAATATTATCAGAAATTCGTCTACCCGGTACAAAAGCAGATTGATTCAAACTCACCACCTTATCAAGGCCCTCTAAAATTCTATTGGATAGAATTTTAGTAATACACTTATAGATCACATTACAACAAGATATTGGCCGATAATCAGTTACCCGATAAGGAGTAGTCACCTTAGGAATAAGAGCAATGATAGTATGGTTTACCTCTTGGAGCAGGCATTTAGAGGTGAAAAAATCTTTAATAACAGCACAAACGTCATCACCAACAATCGGCCAAGCCTTTTTGGAAAACGCAAAAGAATACCCATTAGGCCCGGGGCCTTGTTATCATCAATAGAGAACATGGCTGACTTAAGCCATTGTTACTTCTTGAACCATATGATCCGCCACATGAGACTCTAACACGTTAGGGAACAAATCTGGAGTCGGCATACGTGAAGTATTACCTTTCTGACCAAGAAAATTGGTAAATTAATTAACAAAAGCTGTAGGAACATCATTACCCTCGTAAAGGTTCCCTTCAACATCTTTGATAACGTTAACACGACTGCGATGATTACTGCATTTAATGGAGTTATGGAAGTATGCTGAATTAGCATCGCCCACCTTTAGCCAATCCACCTTAGCCTTTTGTTTCAAGAATCGTTCCTTGTCAAGCAAGGCTTCTTGAAAAGAAGCCAATAAAGCCGATTCTCTTTGTCTGAGCTCCCCATCAGCTGGGTTTTGATCCATATTTCTTTGCACCTCATCCAAAGCATCCCTTAAAGATTTAACTTTATCATGTAAATTTCCTTGTTTGTAAAGGAAACTATGAATTGGGTGTTTAAGAGCATTCATTTTTTTGACCACTTTGAACATAGGAACCCCCTCAATATGCTTCATCTATTCAGCCGCATCTATCTCCCCAAACTCCTTTTTGTAAACAATAAAATTCGGGAACTTGAAAGGCCTTGGTTTACTTACTTTCGTACCAGGAATCTTTAGAAGGCGTGGCGTATGATCTGAAATTCTAAACAGATGAAAGACAGTACAAGCACTACGAAACGCATCCATAAAATACACATTGGCCATAACACGATCAATCTTCTTTAGAATACCAACTCCCTTTTTCTGCTTTTGATTCCATGTAAAGTAGAGACCAAAACTATTGACATCAAACACTTCAAAATTCTGCCCACACTCTTTGAAGTCTCACATTCCAATCGTAATTTTAGAAGATCCCATAGCCGTATCCTCTAGAAACAAAGAGAATTGAAATCACCCATAATAACCCACGGCTTGTCCTTGACAAAAAGTTTATGCAAACATAAGGATTGTCATAGCTTTCGTCGCTCAATGTAATAATTATCCGCATACATAAAGGAGCATAACATAGCTTTATTGATGTCCTTGAAAACAAGTTGAGCATGCATGACTTGTGGAGTTGTGGATAAAACCATAACATCTACATAATCCGCATTCCAGCCCAAAATAATTCGAGTGCCTTTAGAACAAATATTTCCATTAGAAGACCATCTCCAAGATCGACAAATTCTTTGGCACACTCCCAAAAGATTTGACACATTAACATGCGATTCCAAAATAGCACACACTTGAATGTTATTGGCATTAATCGCACTACGAACCTCTCTTTGTTTCAAGGGTCGGTTCAAACCCCTTATGTTCCAGCAAGCGATACTATCCATTAATCACCTTTTCAGCAGGAGTGCTTGCCCCTGATTTGTCGTTACCCGCTTGCATAAATTCTGATGTCTTATTTATTTCTATCACCTCATCGCAATCAGAATCCTCAACGTCCATCGTATCACCACTTGAACTAAGACACCCAAAAGCATTACCCAGCTTTATACTACTCGATGGTATTGAAACAATATGTGGAGTGGCTGAACTCCGATTGTTAACTCTCAAAGGAGCTAAACCTGATGTACTAGGCCGAGAATTCAGTTCCTTAATAACCAGGTTACCTGGTTTCTTAAGAGGCCTATACTCGAACTTTGGCTTATCCTTAATAACAACCCCTTTCTTAGCTGCTTTCTTCCTGTTTACATCCGTGAATCCATCCCCATCAACTTGTTCCTTTCCCTTGTTTTTATCATTAATGTCAAGCTTAATCTCTTTAGGGCAGCTTTCCTTCGTATGACCAAAGACACAACACGTTGGGCATCTAGGGGAGACCACTCATATTCAACTTTGACCGAGCTTAGTAAGAATCCACTACCTTCAACATTTGGGATAGCAACAGACACTATATTTTCTGGTTCTTTTGCAGCATCCAATTCAATCACCGCTCGAGCGTAACTACTACGTCCCCAAGACTCCAAACACATACTCGAAGTTTCATTGTCTAAGAATTTTGGCGACCCTATTTTAGAAGCTATAAGACTCAAGCCATCTTCTGTATACGCCGCCAGAGGGACATCATGCATTTTCACCCATACCGTTTACCTTTTTAAATTCCTCTTTTTTGATCTCTGTCTTGGACGACCACGGTTTTAAGAATATAGGAATATTTCGAATAAGCCACGGCCCTTCATGCAAAACCTGATCCATACCCTCCTTTGTATCAAATTTGAAAAAGAAGAAACCTTTGGCATTCATCATACTCTTTTGAAGGCCGTATTTTTTCCAATGATTTTTAACAAAATATTCAACCACTGGGAAGGCTAATCTTTTACCGATAAAATATCCGAACAGGACATTACTACACTTTTCTTGGACCTTCTTCACCGATTCCAACGGGATTGTGACATCTGCACCACCATGTTTTTCATTATTCTCAAGGAAGCAAAAGCTTACTTTGCTAGGCTTAGGTCCACCTTTCAGTTTTTCAGCAAAAGAAACTGTTCCCGTTTTGTTATTCAGCGAGCTTGTACCGTCCCCTTCCAGAGGAGAAATTTCTGTATTAGGGTTTGCATAAAACAAATTCCCACTCCCCCTTATAATCCAATCCCACCGGTTTTGAAATTGCAGCCAAACCATCAATGAGCGGCACATTATCCGTAGCATATATCTGTCACACACCCAAAATACCACATGCGGAATCACCGCGGGACGTGTGACGTACCAGGATCCAAGCCACCAATCACACATTGAACTACGCATAATTGATGTGTGTCGGTGTGTATATAATTTTGATGTATATTTAAGCCCCTTTTACACTTTTAGCCAAGTTTTAAATTTATAAAACACGATATTTACTAACACTAAACACACATATGGGCAAGTGCACCCATCGTGGACGTAGTATAGTGTTGGTAAGATACCGAGGTCGTCCAAGGACACAAGAGCTTTTAATACCGGTTTATCCTCAACGTCTAATCAAATCAAAAAGTGAGAAAAATATTTTAAACTAAGAAAAATAAAAACTAACTAAATGCTGAAAAATAAAATAAAATAAAAAACAGATAGACAAGATGAATCACTTGGATCCGACACGTGTGTTAGTATAACCTTTGATTATTTTCGCACTTTTGCACTTGTTTAAGAGATTATCTTAGTTATTGTAGTAGGCCCCTCTTTTGAAGGCGACGTTACCCTCAACCCAGTAGTTTGAGTCAGCAAGGATACAATCCTAAAGGGTCGGATTATTGAAAGATAATGAATTAAGTTATTAATGCAAATTGTGGTAGGCCCCGCTTTCGGCGGTGACGTTACCCTCATCTAAGTAGTCTGAGTCAGCAGGGATACAGTCCTAAATAGCCGGGTTATAGTATTAATAGTAGTTAACTTATGAGGGGGTCAAAGAGTTTGGATCCCCGCCATCCAATACCTATGGGCATTGAAGGAGATCCTACTAAATTTGACCCAGGTCCCAAGCAGGACCTCTAAACGCTGAACAAGGGCAAGACCCTTACCAAACCGTTCCCTTAACCCCCGACCAGGTAGCCAACATACCTCCATATAGACCGTGGAGATATGAATGGTGAAAATCTTTTATTTTATATAGACAGTAAAATAACGCCAAGACACCACGGACAAACGATAAGGAAAGATCACCTTCAACATAAGTAACTAGTTATTAAAGTGATTAATACAAAACCAAATAAAAAGTGCAAAAGATTAAAAATAAAAAGTATTATACTAAACACTTGTCTTCACCAAGTGATGTAAGAGACTTAGGCAAACATGGCCTTGATTGTCAAGAACTCTTACGATCAATCTTGGATCCCGAGACGACTCACACACTCTATGATGGACAATGGATGATGGTGGTGGATGATGGTGTTATGGTGGTGGTGGGTGGTGGATGAAGTGTGAGAGAGGTGGTGTGCCAAGGGATGAGATGGAATGAAGCCAATCACCCCTATTTATAGGCTGAACAGAAGGCTGGGCACGGCTCCGTGTCCGCTGGACACGCCCCCGTGCCCGTCTGACATTCTCTCTCTTCATTAATTGTAATTCGCAATTACAATTAATGCGCCTGCTGTACTTTCACCACGCCCCCGTGCCCGCTGGACACGGCCCCGTGGTGGGCAATGGAAGCTTCTACTGGTTTGTCTTTTCTGCTGCTTCCTGGGCACGCCCCCGTGTTCGCTGGACATGGGGCGTGTTCAGTCTTCTGTTTTCTCTTCTTTGCCTTAGGGGGTGCCGTTGAGGGTCCGGGCAGTCTACTTTTGTTCCTTTTCTTGTATTTATGCTAGAATTAGTTGTCTTTTTGCTTCTTTTGTGATTTTGAGCTCATTTCATCCTGAAAATACAAAAGGAAGACAAAAACACTCTTTTTCCAACATTAGTACTTAAAAAGGGTTAGTTTTATGCCTTAATTGATGTGATTTATATGTTGCATTTTACACACATCAAATACCCCCACACTTGAACTTTTGCTTGTCCTCAAGCAAAACTCTTTAAATGTGGCTTACACTCCCAAATGGAATAGGTAGAAGAGAAAGTTTTTAGCTTGTCCTAGAGTGTCGGGAATCCAAGGTCTTTGTAAGTTTTATTTTTATTTATTTACAATCCTATTCGTTATGATTTATTTTGAACGTTTCATAAGATAAATTACTTTTTTGGGCATAGCATGCCTTATTAAAATTCCATTTATATACAAGTCCACATACCTCACGGGGGATTACTCAACACTCGGCCGAAGGTGTATATTTTTAGTGAATCACTCGAGAGCGGCATGGAACTTACGCCTTCTATAGGCTTGCCAAGCAATCAATCCTCCTCCTTTTTAACTTTTTACCTTTGTAAATATCAAGAGGACTTTCGAGGTGAAGGGTTAGGCTTGGGTTAAAGGTGGGTGGTTTGTGTTAGTGGTTAGTAAAAGGGCGAAAATCGTAAAAAGCGTCGGTTTTCGTAAAATACCTTGTCTTTAGCGACTTTTTATTTTGAAGTATTTCTCCAAACAAGCTTTTATATAGCTTTTGTTTGTTTTTGACTTCATCATTTTTTTTTTCATTACATAAAAAGGCGAGTTTACGAAAAACCGAGCTTGTTACTAAAATAAAGGGTGAAAAATAAAAAAGGTTTTTGGTGGGTGAAAAGGGTTTTGGGGTAATGAAATGAAAGGTTTAGGCTCAAAGGGGCTATCTAGGGGGATTTTGGGTAGGTGATAAAAAAAATGAAAAATAATGGTTTTGAAAGAAAAATATGGTTAGTCCTAATGCCTCCATCACTTACTTACTTGGGTTTAAGTTGGTAAGGATCGGGAATGTATCGTCGTGGCAAGTTCTAGAGTTGTAAGAACCAAGCGGCTATTCACACAAGAAACGAAAAATGAGCATTTAGTCTAAATATGTATATTTTTATGCTCAATAAAGGCTCAAAACTCACTTTTGTGGGAATGGGTTTTTAATGTGATCAAGTATATATAATCGAATTTTTAACTAGACTTGTTATGCCGTTTCATAATTTTCTTATGTTGGTTCTTTGTTATCATGACGCTATCGGTTGTAAATTTGTAAAAATATAACCTTTTTAGAACTTGTTATTCCCAACTTAAACTAAGACAAGTAAAAAAAATGAAAAAGTTTTTGAAAAAAATTTGGGGTGTTTAGCGGTTCCAATAGAGTTTTGTGTAAGGCTTGTATTTAGGATTTGCAAAGTTCAAGGTTTTAGCATCCCCCCCACACTTAAATTACACATTGTCCTCAATGTGTCCAAAAATAAGGTTTTTGGTCGATTAGGATGTGTAAAAGTAAGTTAAAAAGCAAAGATTTATGTTACTGGCATCCTGGACACGGCCCCGTGGTGACCGGGCACGGCCCCGTGGTCAAGTGCCAGTAACAAAAATTAGAGAATTGAAACAGAAGCCTGGACACGGGGGCGTGTCCGCTGAACACGGCCCGTGTCCAGTTACCTGAACTGGGTGTTTTCCTACTGGGGGCTCAGCACGGGGGCGTGTTGGTTGAGCACGGCCCGTGTTGAGCCTTCTGTGATGGAGATTTGTGTCGGGTTGCTCTGTTCTTTGTGCATGGTTCTATTTTTCTCGTTCCCTTTTTCATCCATTACCACCATGAGTGTGTTTTATTCGCAAAACAACCATCAATCTTAAAAACCATCATAATATTGCAAACATAGAGAGATATTACATTTAGCTAAATAACTAGGGGATACATGAGGTTATCATAAGGGTTCTACTTATTTAGGAAAATTTCGGGAATAGCTTCCCGATGTAGTAACACTCTCTAGCCGATGGCTCCTCGGTTGTCATTCAAAGCCATTCTTCTATCTCCCTTGGGAGGTAGAAGGTAGCTTCATTCTCTTCTGTGTTTTGAGGAGGAATGCTCACCGGGACTCCTTGCACCACCCTTGGTTGAGGCACTTGGTGCATGGCGTGCCATTCGGCTGGAATGATGACCTCGGGTACTACATTCCACGCCCTTTGGGTTATCACCGGAACCAAAGGCGGGGAAGCGAGAAGGTTTAACCTCTGGTGCAGGAGGTTTACTTCTCGCAGGCAGCCCTCCAAACCTACCGTCAGATGATTAATACGGTCCACCAATGCTTCCTCTACTCCCGTCATTTCGTCTATGGCTTCCCTCAGAGCGTAAACGTAGTTCACTAGGGAATCTTCCGCCGTGGACGACCTTCTTCCATTTCGGTTATTTCTCGAAGATGTTCCGCTATTTCTGCTGGCCATTTTCTGTGAAAGAAGCCGAAGATAACTAAACTTTTGCAGAACAGTACCTCGAACACGGCCCCGTGCTCAGTGAGCACGACCCCGTGTTCAGCTGTCTGCAGGATTTTTGTCTAACGCTTCTAGGTTTTTAAATTATTTTAATATACTTTTATCGTGTTCTAAGCTCAGATAATTTAAAACAAAGTTATAGAACTAACTTTAGACAAGAATCCGTAGCCAAAAATCCTACAAACCTTACATAGAAGATTGGAATCATGGGTTTCCAAGCTTCCATGGAGGGGATGTTTGTAAAATTTTGGAAGAAGGAGAAATAAACAAAAGTGGAAAAGACAAGAGGGCCCTTAGGAACCTTCTTTTAGCACTTACCTAGGATGGTATATGTGAAGATCCCAGGAATCTCTGCTTGGTGAAGTGGTCAAAAATGAGCAGGATTCAGGCTGCATTTAAAGAAAACGACAGCACACTGGACACGGCCCCGTCTTCGCTGGACACGGCCCCGTGTGCAGAGAAAATCCTGACACATTTTGTCCGTATTCTGACAGAATCAGCAGAGAATCTTCTGAGTGAACACGGGGGCGTGTTGACCGGGCACGGCCCCGTGTCGGCAGACTGTTTCATGGAGTTTTGTTGCTACTAAGGGGTTTATTTATATCGGGTGGTTCTTGATTTGTTGGAACAACCCCAAAGTGCCTAAGATACCTTAATTGTCCTATACTAAGGCGAGAACGCAAGAGGTTATCGGTGAGGGTAATTCCTATTTTCATTCTAGGTGGACAAGTCCAACCCTTTTCCGGGCTCTCGTTAAAGAAGGTGTATGCCGAATCGCTCAGGTCTATGTATGCACCGAACGAAGTCGATGGGGAGTCCTTCACGGCACAATCGACACAGGGACGACTATCGTCCACGTCTTTTCTAGGTATGAAGGTATTTTCGGGAGCAACGAGGTTGTCGGAATGCGGTTCCAACATTTCCTCATGGTCATCATCTTGGGATGGATCTATAAAATCCTTCCTAAGTTCTTTTGACCAATTGAGAATTAGTTCTTCTAGTTGAAATAACTCGTCAAGGAGCATTTCTCCTAGAATATCTGGCTGGGCGCATTCGAGGGAGGAATAGTGCTTATTTTTACTTTCGCCCCTCTTAAGGTTACAAGGAATCGGTGGGTCTATATAGTGGGGCCTATAATTGAGAAAATAACATTTTAATTCCTCATGTTCGCCTCCACATAATCGACACCACAAACCATAAGAGTGCCGAAAGTAAAAAGAATTACTATCACTCATGCTTGTGTCAGAAATTACCAACCGCCGGGATCTAACGGTTCTGTTTTCAGTAACTGACTCTTGGGCACGGGGGCGTGTTGAGTGGACACGGCACCGTGTTCAGCTTACTGTCTGACTTAAAACAGGATTGCCAGTTCCAATGATTGAGCACGGGGGCGTGTTCAGCAGGCACGGCCCCGTGTTGAGCTCTGCAGAAGCTAAAAATCTAAGAAAAAAATCCTAAAAAATTAAAGAAAAATAAAAATATGATTAGGCCGTTGATTCCTAACTTTCTTAAAATCCTTGTGTCCCCGACAACGGCGCCAAAAACTTGATGTGTGTCGGTGTGTATATAATTTTGATGTATATTTAAGCCCCTTTTACACTTTTAGCCAAGTTTTAAATTTATAAAACACGATATTTACTAACACTAAACACACATATGGGCAAGTGCACCCATCGTGGACGTAGTATAGTGTTGGTAAGATACCGAGGTCGTCCAAGGACACAAGAGCTTTTAATACCGGTTTATCCTCAACGTCTAATCAAATCAAAAAGTGAGAAAAATGTTTTAAACTAAGAAAAATAAAAACTAACTAAATGCTGAAAAATAAAATAAAATAAAAAACAGATAGACAAGATGAATCACTTGGATCCGACACGTGTGTTAGTATAACCTTTGATTATTTTCGCACTTTTGCACTTGTTTAAGAGATTATCTTAGTTATTGTAGTAGGCCCCTCTTTTGAAGGCGACGTTACCCTCAACCCAGTAGTTTGAGTCAGCAAGGATACAATCCTAAAGGGTCGGATTATTGAAAGATAATGAATTAAGTTATTAATGCAAATTGTGGTAGGCCCCGCTTTCGGCGGTGACGTTACCCTCGGCTAAGTAGTCTGAGTCAGCAGGGATACAGTCCTAAATAGCCGGGTTATAGTATTAATAGTAGTTAACTTATGAGGGGGTCAAAGAGTTTGGATCCCCGCCATCCAATACCTATGGGCATTGAAGGAGATCCTACTAAATTTGACCCAGGTCCCAAGCAGGACCTCTAAACGCTGAACAAGGGCAAGACCCTCACCAAACCGTTCCCTTAACCCCCGACCAGGTAGCCAACATACCTCCATATAGACCGTGGAGATATGAATGGTGAAAATCTTTTATTTTATATAGACAGTAAAATAACGCCAAGACACCACGGACAAACGATAAGGAAAGATCACCTTCAACATAAGTAACTAGTTATTAAAGTCATTAATATAAAACCAAATAAAAAGTGCAAAAGATTAAAAATAAAAAGTATTATACTAAACACTTGTCTTCACCAAGTGATGTAAGAGACTTAGGCAAACATGGCCTTGATTGTCAAGAACTCTTACGATCAATCTTGGATCCCGAGACGACTCACACACTCTATGATGGACAATGGATGATGGTGGTGGATGATGGTGTTATGGTGGTGGTGGGTGGTGGATGAAGTGTGAGAGAGGTGGTGTGCCAAGGGATGAGATGGAATGAAGCTAAGCACCCCTATTTATAGGCTGAACAGAAGGCTGGGCACGGCCCCGTGTCCGCTGGACACGCCCCCGTGCCCGTCTGACATTCTCTCTCTTCATTAATTGTAATTCGCAATTACAATTAATGCGCCTGCTGTACTTTCACCACGCCCCCGTGCCCGCTGGACACGGCCCCGTGGTGGGCAATGGAAGCTTCTACTGGTTTGTCTTTTTTGCTGCTTCCTGGGCACGCCCCCGTGTTCGCTGGACACGGGGCGTGTTCAGTCTTCTGTTTTCTCTTCTTTGCCTTGGGGGGTGCCGTTGAGGGTCCGGGCAGTCTACTTTTGTTCCTTTTCTTGTATTTATGCTAGAATTAGTTGTCTTTTTGCTTCTTTTGTGATTTTGAGCTCATTTCATCCTGAAAATACAAAAGGAAGACAAAAACACTCTTTTTCCAACATTAGTACTTAAAAAGGGTTAGTTTTATGCCTTAATTGATGTGATTTATATGTTGCATTTTACACACATCAATAATATTTAAATAAAACATTCCATTCATTTCAAAATATAAATCCAAGTCATAAGTTAAACCAAAGTAGATGTTCAGCGGAAGCATAATGTAAACTGTAAATCAATTGATTCAAAAAATGTGTTCATAATCAACGAAGCATATATCCAAGAGTCTCGACCCATGACCCCTACAGCACTCCCAGATAGCAAGTCCATATCAAGAATCTAACGACCTACAAGCATGCAGACAAGTGTGTCAGACGACGCTGGTGAGTTCAAAGTTTTGTTAACGCGTTTATTTAACAGATATGAGTATAAAACAGTTCAATGATTTGATTCGATGTTGTTATTAACTCGATTACCGCAGATGGCTACTAGATTTATTTGCCCAAACCCCAATGCCTCTTTCAAAACATTAGTCAAGTGGTTAAGGTAATTAATTCACGCCCGTCCTCCCCGGTACGGTGTGAGGGTGCCAAACCTAATAGCGCTATCAACTAATAACCTCGTTGCCTCCTCGGCAACTAATCGGTAGATGTAAGGGGTCTTAATGATAGAAATGAGTGTAATAACCAACATCCCAATAACCCGACGTTCCTCCCCGGAACAATTACCAGATATCCCTCCCCGGGATGCATGCTTGGAAAAAGAGCAGTGAACTCACCTTGGTTTGCTCGGTTTGCTTAGTTACCCATTTCCAAGTTAATCAACCAACCCTAACGTGGTTACCAATGAATATCAGTTTCACGATTAAACAAGTTATTGTTTTCACACAGTTTGCATCATATACACCAGTTCACAGTATAACAGTAGCCAGTACACCTTTCTATTACAAGTTCACATCTCGTTCGAATGTCACAATTAGCACATAACGTAGCAGGTGAGTTTGTTATACCAAATAATCGCACCAAGTTTCTTATTGTCATTGCCATGCATCATAGATCATACATACACACAAGTATCTGTCATTGTTAACATCACAGACACCTACTGTTCACTCAGTGACTTACCCGGCGAAACATACTTGTACGAAAGATCATCTTTCGTCGAGATGTTTGTCGACAAAAGACCCTATGTTTCGTCGAATGGCTGTCGATGTAAGACCCTATGTTTCATCGGCATGAGATGCGACGAAACTACATGTTTCGTTTAGAAACCAATTACAGATCTAATCATTTACAGTTCTACATGTTCTAAAAATCCTAATCATCATTAACAGTCTCACCATAATCATCAATCGATCATTCAGTTCTCAATTATCAACAACATACAATAAGTGCCTTAACAATTCGCATATACATATGATCATGATCATTATCACAGTCATTCAATCAACATCTGCTTATCATCTTAACCAAACAGTAATCATGAGAAAACACAAGATCATTCAAGACTCCATCGAACTACCCTAACTACATAACACGGTTAATGAATGATGAACATTATGCACATAAGATCCAACGTATTCACACATAATCATTGCAACACAAATCGACGCATCAGATATAGATCCAATCAAACAAAACACTCAACTTGATACAGTAACTAGGGTAATTAGACCAAGAAGGTGATGCTTCATGAGAGAGTTTGCTGCCCTCGATAGGTTAAGAGAGAGTCTAGGGTTTGTTTACGTAAAACTGTGCGAATACCAAACATATAACTAAGCCGTTTCTGGGCCACATCTGGGCCGAAGGCCCAAACGGCGAAACATCCATGTTTCGTCGAGTAGGGTGATGGCGAAACACCATATGTTTCGTCGATTATGGGTTGTGGCGAAACACCCAAGTGTTTCGTCGAGTGATGTTTTAACAGTTCATAAATTTATCAAGTTTATCTAACCAAGCCAAAATGCAACTCATACACAAACAATATACAGTAATAGAGTTTGTAAACAAATAGCGTGCCGAGGAAAGACCTTGAAAACTCGGGTTGTCACAATATCCCCCTCCTCGGCAACAATGGATTACCTTCAATGTTCGTCACTCGCAGCCCAATCCCACGAACCGGAGCCGTTCCCGGAGTTGCTTCAGCGTCCTCATTCATCGTCTCCATACGTATGTTTTGTAAATCATCCAGTTTAGGGTATTCCTCCCCACTAGAATCCGTACCTCTCTCCATTAGTACAACGAATCACGAACCATGCAACAAAAAACTACGTGAAACTCAGTAGAAACCAAAATCCGCCGCACTAGAAAACCCTAACACTAAAACCCTAAAACCTATGTTCATGCTTTAATCTATTAGAATGGTTCGTTTCAATCTACCTGAATTAACAAGTGTTACATACGATCAAAACAGACCTTATAATAAATCAAGCAATCCAACAGATTCTAAAGTCGCCGATTATGAGAACCTGAAACCCTAAATACTGATCGATCTTGGTGATTATAAAGATTTGGATGTAGATACTAATCAAACGATCAATATCCGTTAACAAAACCCATAATCATTAGATGCAAAATAGATTTAGGATGAAGGACAAAGAGAATCGCCCATAATCGCCATTAGGGTTGAGAGAAGAATACGAAATTAACTTTACCTTGTAATCAATGTATTAGCAGCACCAAAATGGCAAAGCTTGCTCAATCAGCAAATAAGGGTTGGTTATCAGGTTTGCTATGAAATTTCCAAAAGCTGTTTAACTAACCCGAAGAACACCCTACACCAAAGCTTCAATTGTTATCTATGAAAATCATATAAAAACCCCAATTTTATCAAAAACCCTAATAAAGTATAAAGACGCAAAACCAAAATATATACAAAAATCTATATAAAGATTACCCACACGAAGATCTCTGCTAAAACAAGCATCTAATGCTTCAAATAAACCTGCAATTTATTTTTTTTAAATTAACAATCGGCAGACAACTAAAAAACCCTAAGAAGAAAACATGGCGGAGATCCTCTTCTACTAAGAAAATCAAACGGAAAGACGCACTTCAAACAGAGTTGCAAGCCCCGATTCTACATAACCAGACCAGATCATCACAAAAAACCACCACAACATCGACTTCTTCAATAAATCAAGTATTAAAAAAATGAATAAAAGTTTACCTTCTCTGATGTCGCTTAAACACCAGAATCTTAGAATCTTCCGCCATCACCATATGCTACCACCAATAACACAGCGCAAGCTTGAATCGACATAAGGAAACAAATTGATTTCTTGTTCTTTTTTGATTTAAGGGTGAATCCCTAAAGAGAGAGTAGATCCAGCTAGAATTTAAGAGAGAGAGAGAGAAAACCAAGGAAGAGAAGAGGTGGGTTTGATTTGAACTTTGAATTAGGGACAACCCCTTAGATCTGACACGAGTGTCTTCCGACGAGTCAAAGGGACAACGACGACGAGGGGCCGCAGAACGGGGGGTAATGGTGGTGGTGATTGGAGTAATCCGGCCGACGACGACGGACATGGTTACTAGCGTATGATCTTGCTCAATCAATCACTTGAATCTCCTCCACCTACCCATTTTTATCATGCAAACATCTTCCTCAACTCCACGGCATTGATCCGAGGAGTTTTGAGAAAACCTAGTGTCACACCCCCAAAATCCACATGCGGAGTATCACCGCTTGGAGGCGTGACTGACCAGGATCAAGCCACCAATCATATTGAACAACGTAGTTAAGTAAATAAAACCCAACACAATATAATTGGTGTCAAAAGAAAGAAACCAACTTTAAGTTAACAGCGGAAGCATAAAATGTAAAACCCAAACATAAGTAACAAGTTCATAAAGTTTAAATGTTTAACATGGAACTCAACAGTCCATTTCCCACAACGATCACTCCTCCATGTGCAAGCTCCATAAGCACCTAACGACCTGCAAGGCATGTAACAACAAGTCAACAACAAAGTTAAGCGAGTTCACAGTTGGTGTTCATTGTTAAGTTGTTTCAAAACCATGAGTTCATTTGTAAGTCATAAGTTAACCATTTTTCCCTGTTTCCCAAACATATCCATAACCAGTGGGGCTTCCCCATGTGAACCACTAGACCCGTTTACCATATCGACCACTGACTAAAGTAAGTTGGTGCCCTGACGTCAATGTCTATCATCATTGACTAGTGCCCAGATCCATTAGTTCACACCCGTCCTCTACGGCACGGTGTGAGGCTTGTCAAACCTAAATAGCGCTATCTAACTAATGACCCGCTCTCCATTGGCCCGGCGATTAAGTCGATACAAAAAGGAGGGACTTCATGATAGAGAGTTTTGGTCTAGTATCCATGTTGTCACCCTTCAATAAAGAGGGTGTGTACGTGTTCCAAACCAGGAGATCACGCAGTTTCCAATTACATCCTTATCACATGTTGTCACCCTTCAATAAAGAGGGTGTGTACGTGTTCCAATCTAGGAGGTCACGCAGTTTCAGTTTCAATCCTTTACCCATTCCCAACCCCTGGGAATCCCATGCCTTGTATATGGAGTGAACTCACCTTGGTTTGCTCGGCAGATACACGAAAAGGTCACTTGAGCCCTAAACGGTCAACCACATCCTAACATGGTTACCATATAAGTCAGGTCTAGGTTCAAGTAGTGTATATAGGTTTTACGCATAATCTAACAGGTTACAACACATAATGATCATGGCAACACGTTAACAGTTAAGTGCATAACATATCCGAACTTGTGCGATTCACCCAATGAGCCCAATAATACCCGGCCCAACATGTTGTGCGTTCAGCACAACCTTGTGCGATCCACAACATGTTGTGCGATCCAACATAGACCCGGCCCAATATCGTAAGTAACCTAATATTCACTCAGCCCAAACAAATAACCAGAAAATCAACTTGTGCGACCTACTTAATCTTGTGTGATTGAGGTTTAGGGCTTTAAGGCCCAAATCATGGCAATTGTGTGTGGCCCAAGCCTTGTGCGATCGACACTGTCTTGTGCGATCCACAAGTCTTGTGCGATCATGCATATCCTGATTGTACACAGTGCTTTATGTGGTTGCACCCTGCTTGTGCGATGCACCTTGTGCGGTCAGATCAGGTCTTGTGTGACCTGATCTTGTGCGATCGAGAGGGCTTGTGCGATCAGTTACATACTTTCCTTAATTCATGCAATTAATTTCAATTCCTTTAAAATCGTTAACTTCCAAAAATCATCCCAATCATATGTTTGGCAATCATAACAGAAATTAAAATCTAACAACTCATTCAAACGGATCAAACAGTCCATTTTCTCATGAATTCATATGAACCCTAGCTATTATCCAAATCATGAACAATCAATCCTCATGCAAAGCTTATAATCAAATCATCAGATTATAGAATTCGAATACCAATGTGCAACCTAAACCATCATACAATCCTTCATGCCAAATCAAACTAATCGACTAGACATTTAATCAAGATCACATCCCATTAATATGTATTCGGTCATAGGTTATCATAAATCATCATTCGGTCCATCAACCAAACAGTTCCATCCATCATATGCATATAGCAATTGAACACATAATTTCCAATTCATGATCACAAACTCTAACAACATAACTACTAGCATGAAACCCTAGATTACATATCAAATCATAGCAATCAAAATCATAGTAACTAATAAAGATGCATCACTAACCGGAAAGCCAAAGAACAAGGTTGATCGAGATGGGGGCTTCGGCTGTGAGGATTGCCGTCGAACAAGAGAGAGAGAGAGGAGATGAGAGGAGGGAACTATGGTTTTCGTGTGTTGTGTATTTTGCAAGATATGAGGAATAAAACCCCACACATGGGTGCTTGTATGCGTATAAAAGGAGTGGGCCGAACCCATCATGGACTGCCCTTGGTTCGGATACAAAGAGTGTGGCCCGAATGGGCTTCTGCGATCCGCCAAGTGTTGTGCGACCGGGCTCGTTTTGTGTGATTATATTACATACATACATGCATTACACATAATCACGTAACATAACAACATAACATTCAATTAATCATCAAAGTTCACATAATCACATAACGTTCACACCGGTTACATCAAAGTACAAAGAGAGGTTTGAAATACGAGTTGTCACACCTAGCCCTAATCTATCACTCCTATTCTATTCTTACAACACAATCATGTATTTAACTCTACATTCTATTATTCATCTTCAATACTCATGTCTTCATTCTTTAACTTTCCCCCATTTTTATGTTCTTCAAATGTTTTTGTTCATAAAGTTATGTTTTTTCATACAGATGCTATGTTTTGGGGATGTATTTGAGCTAGATTGAAATAGTTGAATGAGTTTATTTGGTTTTTGAATATGAGTATGGAGGATTTTAAGTTGTGTAGAGTTGAAATGATTTAAGGACAGACATCTTCATTACTCATGTCTTCATTCTTTAACTTTCCCCCATTTTTACGTTCTTCAAATGTTTTTGTTCATAAAGTTATGTTTTTGCATACAGATGCTATGTTTTGGGGATGTATTTGAGCTAGATTGAAATAGTTGAATGAATTTTTGGTTTTTGAATATGAGTATGGAGGATTTTAAGTTGTGTAGAGTTGAAATGATTTAAGGACAGAGATTACCAAAACATGGTTATAAATGTTCAACTTCACATTAACATGTTGTAAAATAATTTAATTTTTAATTATTTTTTTATAATTTGTTCAGGGAACCTGTAGATTATCCCCCAGTTATGTTTGTGAATTCTTGGCAATTACTATGTTGTTTTTTTTCCTTTTGTAGATGTATTTTTTTATACATTCAAGCAAAGAACCAGTAACTTGTTTTTTCGATGCTTGTATGGTGGCTATAATGTATGTAGACTATTGGTAACGGACTTGGGTTTCTCCTCTGTGGGTGAAGGGGGTGTGAACCGGTGGTGGCCGCCTTCTGCCGCCGCGCCACCTGTTGGTTTGATCTGTTGGATTAGGCAGTGATGATGCCAAAAAAACGTATATTTTGATTACGATGGCGC
Organism: Helianthus annuus; assembly: GCF_002127325.2. Lineage (NCBI taxonomy): Eukaryota > Viridiplantae > Streptophyta > Magnoliopsida > Asterales > Asteraceae > Helianthus > Helianthus annuus. The sequence continues at coordinate 71,918,223 of NC_035437.2, read as the reverse complement.
GGCAAGGATTAGGAAGTGATGATGCCAAAAAACTTATATTTTACGTAAAAAAATTTATGTAAAATGTAAAACGTAAAAATTAAAACGTAAAACGTAAAAATTAAAACGTAAAACGTAAAAAATTTAACGTAAAACGTAAAACTTTAAAAATTTTACGTAAAACGTAAAACTATTAAAATTTAACGTAAAAGGTAAAACGTAAAACTTACGCAAATTGTAAAACATAAAACATTTTCGTGTAAAAACGTAATATGTAAAACTTTTTCATGTAGATTGTAAAACGTACAACGTAAAACGTAAAAATGTAAAACGTAAAAACGTGAACTTTTATGTAAAACGTAAACTTTTTACCGTAAAACGTACAGCGTAAAACGTAAACCTTTAACGTAAAACGTGAACTTTTTAATGTAAAACGTAAAAAACCGGCGTGTAAAAAACGGCGAGTAAAAACGGGACATAAAAACGACGAGTGAAAACAGCGCGTTAAAAAACGGGCGTAAAAACAGGGAGTAAAAAACGGCGCGTAAATTATGGCGCGTAAAAAACAGGGCGTAAAAAACTAGGCATAAAAAACACGGCGTGAAAAAAAACGGCGAGTAAAAACGAGGCTTAAAACACGGCGCGTAAAAAAAACGGCGAGTAAAAACGAGACTTAAAACACGGCGCATAAAAAAACGGTGAGTAAAAAACGACGAGTAAAAGCGGGGCTTAAAAACGGCGCGTAAAAAAACGGCGTAAAACACAGGCCGTAAAACGTTGCGCGAAAAACGGCGCGTTAAAACGGGGCGTAAAAAACGACGCGTTTAAAAATGACGTGTGAAAAAGCGGGGCGTAAAAACGGCGGGCAAAAATGGCGCGTTAAAAACGACGCGTGAAAAAGAGGGGCGTATAAAAATGGCGTGCAAAAACGGCGCACAAAAAATTGTTTTGTTAAAAAAACTAAATTCAAAATGGTTTTTAATAAAAAATCATATTTAAAAAAACAACCAATATAATAATACAAAAAAACTAATAAAAAATAATAAAGACAAAAAGAGAAAAAGGTAAATTTACTAAACTACCCTTTTGCATTAAAATATTAAAAACATAATAAGACAAAAAGTATTTAATATTAATTTTAACTACTTTTAATCTCATTCATCTATCTTAAAGATCTAATGGTTGAAAATTGGTTTTCTTGGTTCTCACAACTAAGGATGGTTTTTATTTTAGCAGCCCCATATATATATATATATATATATATATATATATATATATATGGGAAGGCTATAGAGAAAACTCACTTGAGTTGTGTATACTCAAGAAAGCTTTGTAAAAAACTCATGTAAACTCAAGAAACCTTTTTAAAAAAATAGGAAATGTAATATACATATATTTGAATGTTTTTAAAATAGAAACACAAAAAAACACTGTGTAGTTTTTTTAAATGTTACAAATTTCAGTTTACATAATATATATGTCCAAAAAAATGTAACATACAAATTTATAACATTTTTTTTAAACTAGTAAGCATTTTTTTTCATTTTTTTTTTCATAAATAGGTCCGTGTACATTTATATTACATCCCCTATTTTTTTAGAAAAAAATAAAAATGTTACATAGGGTTTATTTGGGTTTTCTCAACTCACATGGGTTTTCGAATTATCTTTCCCATATATATAAATATATATATATATATATATATATTATATATATATACTAAGTATAAAGAGTAAGAGTAATAAATATATGTTAATATAATTTTTGGCAAAAATTATATACTTTAAACACTTTGCTTGGTGTATGATAATTGTATATTATATGTATGTATTAGTGTTAGGAAATACATACTAAAATACTAAATACAATACTTATGAAATACACCATACCCGAAAACTTCGTAAATGTTCACTAGCATGACGACGATCACGAACCTTCGTGAACACATAAAACGAACACTTATGTGATATCATAAAACAAGGCGCGGACACCGGGAGACGAACATCGGACGAAACCTTTTATAACTATATATATATATATATATATATAATTGCGCTAAAATAAGAACCACCTCGAGTTGTAAGAACCGCGAGAACTTTTTGATCCGGGGCGAGGTGGACCAAATTTTTTTTATAAACGTAGATGCGTGTATTATAAACACATTTGTAAAAAAAATTCAAAAAAAAAAATGTCGTGTGTGTAGTTTTGAGCACCACAAGTTTGTGTTTACGGGCACTGTAAATTTTCCGGTAAGATTTACGGTACCCGTAAACACAAACTTGTGGTGCTCAAAACTATACACACGACATTTTTTTTTGAATTTTTTTTACAAATGTGTTTATAATACACGCATCTACGTTCATGAAAAAAATTTTGGTCCACCTCGCCCCGTACGGAGTAGTTCTCACGGTTCTTACAACTCGAGTTGGTTCTCATTTTAGCGGTCCCCTATATATATACACATATATATATACACATATATATATATATACATATATATATATATATATAGGGTGAGGTTCCTGTAAAAAGGACCTTTTTCGTGAGAAGTGTGAGAAGACATAGAAATTGACATGTAGGCATCATGTTTTGAACTTAGGCATGTTGTTTTGGGTTGTTTTGGCAAAAAAACACCATACATAACAATTTAAAGCACAATGAAATGTATTATGGGCGTGAAATTTAAAACACACTACTTGACACTTAAAACACACTACTTAACGTTCTTGGCATGGTGTTTTAAGTTTTAAGCCTAGAATTCATTGCATTGTGTCTTAAATTGTTATATTTGGTGTTTTTCTTACCAAAACAACCCAAAACATTATGCCCAAGTCCAAAACATGATGTCTACATATGAATTTTTATGCCTTCTAGGCTATATATATATATATATATATATATATATATATATATATGGAGCCGCTAGAATGAGAACCACCCCGAGTTGTAAGAACCGCGAGAACCACACCATCCGGGTCGCCGTTTTCCATGATTTTTTTTTTACAACTAGATGTGTAAATTATAAACACATCCGTAAAAAAAAATTTAAACGCCCCCCGAGGGGGTAGTTTTTTACACCACAAGTTTGGTGAAAAAAAAAGAAAAAAGAAAAAAGAAAAAAAAAAAATAAAAACACCAAACTTGTGGTGTAAAAAACTACCCCCTCGGGGGGGGGGGGGGGGCGTTTAAATTTTTTTTTTTACGGATGTGTTTATAATTTACACATCTAGTTGTAAAAAAAATCGTGGTAAACGGCGACCTGGATGGTGTGGTTCTCGCGGTTCTTACAACTCGATATATATATATGGACGAGATAATAATGTATGTTTCATCGATGAAACGGACGTATCGGCAACTCGAGGAGTTACTATGACGTTTGGACAACTTTCGGCACAAAAGTTTAATATGAAAATGACAAATTTTATATTAACGACAAAAAAACCGGAAAGTTTTATATGAAAATGACACTAAGTATAATTATACAACTTTACTAGTATGTTTATTTAATGAGTAAACTGTGATTTTGGTCCCTGTGGTTTGGGCACTTTTGCCATTTTAGTCCAAATCTCAAACTTTTTACATCTGGGTCCCTGTGGTTTGCATTTTGTTGCCATTTTAGTCCAAAATTTAAAAACCCTATTTTTTTTTACTGTTGCAACCTCCTATTTTGTCTTTTAGTTCAGGGGTATTTTGGTAATTTTACTTTTCATTTAACATATTCTTAATTCAAAAATTAATATATATATATATATATATATATATATATTAATATACACACATACATATACAATCAGTTCATCTTCATCATCGACTTCAGCTCTCTCTCTTCTCTGAACTACCACCACACCACCACCACCACCCCCACCATCGCATCATCCCCACCACCACCATCCCACTGCCGCTAACACCACCATCCCCGTGAACTCTCTCTAAAACCTACACACACACTCTCTCTTTCTCTCTCCAAACACCCATCTCTCTCTTCTCTCTCTCTCTCTCCTCTCTGTCGAACACCACCACCACCACCGTGATGAGAACCGACATCGGAAAACAACACCGATGAGAACCGACATCGGAAAACGGCAGCGTTGATTGATGCTGATGAAGGAGGTTCGAGTTTCCCCAAATAAATCATCATCATCCCCAAATAAAACCCTAACTAGAAAGAAACTTAGGCGACTAGTGACCGGCTACCCCGCCACCACCACCACCACCGGCCACCCAACCACCGCCGTCATCATCTTTGTAGGATCGTTTTTAGACCCGAACGAGTCGATCAGAAGAGTTTTACTCAAAATGAAAGGTGGAAACAGACATTTTGAGGTCAATTCAGTGCACATATTACTTTTACTGTCGATTTGATTGATTAGAAAGACGTTTACAACGAGTCGACACTTCGGCAGCACTTCGTGGCAAAACCGGAACAACTTATAATGATTTCGCTCCAATCAACCCTTTATATAGGGGAGCTGATTCCGCTTGAACATGTCACATACATTTCAAGCGGAATTAACACTTTAAGCTCAAGCGAAATCAGATGTTAAATCTCGAGCGAAATCAGGATTTTGGGTGATTTCGCTTGAAATTGACCAAAGTCATTTCAAGCGGAATCTCCATAATTCACATTTTCTCGATTCTCGAGCCCTGATCTAATACATTCTAAAAAAGACTCGATATAAGACGAAGACGACAGACGGATGCAGCAACAAACTCCCCCTCGGATGTTGACGGAGTCTTTAGTGTCGAGTCTTCGCATCTTCAGTGTTTATCAGTCTTTGGGCTTTTCTTTCTTGAAGTATCTGACGCTGTAAGGATCCTCAATCTCTATCTTCTCTTCTCTTTCAAACTTCCCTCGGATGTTGACGTCTTCTCTTCATCAACACCAACATTTCACTCTCTCTCAAGTGTTGAATCTTTAATCTTGTCAGCAGCAACAATCTTAGAATCAGAAACCTGGCTCAACTCTTTGTCATTCAGACTCCCCCTCTCAGTAAGCTGGGATCGTAGTCTGGCTTTCACAGGTTCAGAATCCATTCCAAGATCATGACCTGGCTCTCCTCCAGCTCAGGTTATCTGCACAATCTCTACCTCAAACATAGGATTTCTAATATAAACCTTTTAATTCACTCAGACACCAGTTGTAAAAATCATAAAATGATCTAACATTTAGTCTCTGATGAACCACTTGCAGGAATATAGTTTTTACCTCTTGCAGAAACATTCTCTCTACAAAAAATTATCTGATGAACACTTGAAAGATTTAAACTCTTAAACACATTCTCCCAAACCAACTGTCGTCCTGTTTAGCACTTGGAATTTTGAAAATCAGCTCTTCAACACCAGTTGTCGAAAATCTTTTTGAATTTTTCAAAATTTATGCTAAAACACACTAAAATCTTTTTGGAATTTTTGAATATAAAGAATATAGTATAGAAATATTTACAAACAATATTTTTGTGAGTTTATGTAAGAGGATCATATCAGTATTTGAGACATATCACCAACACCGTTAAGCTTGATTTCATTTTAAGTTCTAAACAATTCACCTAGATTGTCAGTTTACTGGTCCACTTTAAATTTTCACACAACGTTCAACTGTTTTGAGATACGAAATTAATGTCTTAAGAACTTAAACTTATTCGCGTGTCCCACTACTTGAATATACTCCCGTATCCAGATCCCAATATTCAGTCTTACAGGTGAGTATACTACAGATGATATCTGTAAAGGGGTTAAATTGCGAGGACCGTGAGAGCTCAGGTCAGAACTTCCGTTCAGCAGAGAGATGACGGCTCGACTTTTGGTGTGTCCCCTTTAGAGGATCTTTTCTTCAACAGCAATGATTATCAATTTTATTGTTTCATTAATTTGCTGGGGGCGAGCTTATATTCCAAAGCTTTTGCAGAAAGTATTATACGGGGACTAGGTCAGAATTTCCATTCAGCAGAAGTCTCGGGATAATACCCCAGATATCACTGACTATAAAGACCTAGTATCTCAGAAAGAGGGACCTTTCAAACAAGATTTTGGGGGTTACCCATATAGAAGAAGTCCCGGGATATTACATTTTGACTTTACATTTCTTTAGCATGTTGTGATAGTCCACTGATGTACTATCATTTTTTAGGATATGAGTTTGGATTGATTGTGATTTGTGTTTGAATTAAGATGAACAATGAAATAGTAGTGCAGCGGAAATTAAATGGAAGCAAACTTTTCACAATCAAACAGAAGAAATGCTTTCAAACATACATTTTCAACAAAGAACCAAATGCTTAAATTTATTTCAAACTTTGATTACAATTGCATGTATGCTTTGCAAACTCCCCCTCAGCCCGAGCTCAGTGATTTGTTCGTACAGGAAGAAGATGGTGAAAGAGCTAATAGAACAGTACAGAGCACTGTTCTATTTATAGGCACGCAACAAACCACTGAGCATCTAAGCTGACGTCACCATGAAAGTGACATCTAACCTCCTAACAAACTCTCAACAACTGACCTATACAAACACTACTATGCTAACTACTGATGTTACAATTCATTACATAAGGTAGACATAAACAGCTGCTGCATCCTTCCACTGCTGTGAACCCAGCAATACTTGTCATGATCAGCAGTGCTTGAAACAAGGCAGTAGATTGAGCAGCAGAGCTTTAGTTCTTCAACAGTCTTTGACTTGATCAGCAGTTGTAGGTCAGCAGTTTGCATGATCAACGGATAGGAGGTCAGCAGATGTTGAAACCACTTTCAAGGGGAAAGATTTGCATGCAAACATCTGCTTATTCTTGATCCACTGCTTTGATCCAGTTTTGGCTTTTATTATCTGTTCCTTTGGCAGGGTTCAATCCCAACAATCTCCCCCTGGAACAGATAATGCCAAAACTCTCCATTATTGTAGATCTTTATTGCCTCATCAGCAGTTCCCTTATTTGCCCTTTGAGTTGTAATTCAAAGGTCAAGGCATCTGTATCATCTTCATCCCTTCTAAGTGGAAGATCAAGGAGATCCTGCAAATCTTCAAGACTCTGGCCAAGAGCTTGTTCCCTTGTTAATTTCTTCACTTCTCCACTAGACTTGACCACTGTCAGTACGTGGGTCTGTTTATCAGTTTTCCACTTTAGTACTTTTGAGCCTGGTGGGTTTCTTGGGAGATTTTTATTTGGAAGAGGTATTTGGTGATGCTGGCCTATTCATGACTGGCTGAGCAGTACTTGCAAATTGTTCCAATTCAGGATCTTCTTTTATCATTAACCTAATGCCCTCTTTTACAAGGTCATCACCAGCAATTAGATCTTGAACTGTTTCAGCACCCATCTGGTTTTGTCTCCTTCTTTTGTAGATGGCAGCACCAGCAGGAGCAGTTGTTCTTTTGACTTGCAGCTCTGGTGGTCTTTTTGAGACCTCTGCTTTGGAGTCGTCAGCCATTTGTGGAGCTGTTGGATCTTTCTTCCTAAGTTCCTCCAACCTTTTATAGGTGGCCCTGACCCTAGCTTCTCCCCACTTTGACACAGAAATCTTTGACCCATAATCAGCTGCTACCAGCTCCTCTTTCATTTTCTTCAACTCTAAGGCCTTGTCAGCTTCAAATTGTTTGAATTTTTCAGGTGGAGTCTGCTTGACCTTATTTTTGATCATTTCATGAATCCTGGCTACTTCTTTTTCAAGCTCAGGAATGGTCCAATTTTTGTACATGTGTTTCTCCCCCTTGTATTTCTTGTAGGTGATGATGTTTTCAATGTAGTCTTTTCTCAAGGACTCATCTGCCCTTTCAGAGATTTGCTGACATACATTTTTGGCAAATTGCTCCATAGATCTGACCTGTGTGAGTAGAAACTGATAGTTTTGCTGAAATTCTCTATGAGATTTCCCTTGTTTATTTTTGATTGAGATATCCTCTGCTTGGTTGGCCTTGATTTTCAAATATTCTTCAATATTATTTGGCCTGGGATATCCTTCAATCGATGGCAAACTCCTTTTGGCAGGGTCATCCTCATAATAGAAAGATTTGATTTCTTCCCTAACTGCTATGAGTTCCAAAGGAAATACAACACTTGCAGGAGGTAATGGCTTTTAGATTTGAGCTGAAGAGAGAGGAATGGGTTTTGGAATTGTGACAAGTGCTTGGGATTTTGAAGCTGTTGGTGGTGGTGATGGAGAATCATCATCTGATATGATAATCCTTCTCCTTTTTATTTTAGGAGAGGCAGATGATGTTTTGGGTGGAATAGTGGAGGTGGTTTGAGTGGCAGTGGTTTGTGACTGACTAACAGTTGTTGAAACAACTGGTGTTTCAACCACTGTTGTCATTACAGCAGATGTTGTGACATCTGCTGTCTTCTGCTTTTTGGCAGGAGATGATGGTGGAGATATTGTTTTTGGTGGTGATAAGGCTGTGGTAGTGGTGTGTTTTGAAGTGGTGTGTGTTGAAGTGAGAGCAGATGTTGTAACAACTGAAGTACCAGCAGATGTTAATACAGCAGGAGTTTCAGCAACTGTTTAGGTGGAGGTTTGATGTTGGTGGCTTTTGGATGGTGGTTTTGAAGTATGCTTTGGAAGACTGGATGGTGTGGATTCCTTACTTTTCTAGTAAGATTTCTTTTTGGAACAGGATTTTGAACATCCTTTTCACCAGAACAACCCTGCGCATTTAGCTCCATGAAAGCTCTCTTATCCTCATTCCACCTTGATAAATCCTTTGCCGCTCTATCCCTTTTTACACTTATGACACCTTCATCAAGTGCATTCTGGGTAACATCAACCTTCTTGCTTCCATCTGGCAAAGGAATGTTTCTGAGCATAGCATCCTTTTCAGGCTCAAGATACAGACCATTATCAATCCCTTTCGTCCTCCACTCCTGAATTTTCTCCCCCTTTTTGGCATTATCTGGGGGGAGTTCATCGATAAAAAGAATTGTTGGAGGAGTAGTGCCAGTGGTTGTCAACAGATGAGCCTTGATAGCCTTGATGTCATCTTGTGTGTTCTTGAACCTAGACTCCATTGTGTTTCTCAGCTCTTGGACATGTTTTTCATGTTGCTGATCAGCCACTTGTTGTTGTTGGAGAAAAGGTTGAAAAAGGTTCCAGAGCTCATTTGTAACATCTGCTGGTGGTGGAGCAGGTGCTTGAGGTGGAAAAGCAGTGGATTGTACCATTTGAACTGTCAACAACTGTTGCAGCATTTCTTTGATTTATGCAACAGAGGTATCCAGTTTTTCAACTCTTTTCCGTCAATTCCTGGTACTTTAAACCATCACCCAACTTAATGGGATCATCTGATTTCCCACTAGCAGTGGTTTTATCAGAGGTTGAGGTAGGGAGTGTACTCCAAACATCAACAACTGATGCCCCTTTTTCTTGGTACTGGGGTCTTCTTCCTTCAACACTTGATAATCTTTTGATGGTACCAATGGTTAAAACAAACTCATTAGTAGATAACAGAGGTGTTATGGAAGGAATTGCCTCCAAGGAAGTCTTATGGATGTAACCACTGTCCAAGTGTAAACCTGTAGGTTCAACACTTGTAGTGGCTGCTTCACTTGGATTACCACCAAGAGTTACTTGTAAATCAAGGGGTGTAACCTCCTCAGGTTGTGTTGGTGGGTTAGCAAAGATTGATACATCAGGTCCAATCTCTTGTTGAAGTATATTCTCATGAACAGGTGATTGAGAAGGACTGGTATGTGCCAGGTTCAAATCAATTGCATCCAACAGTAGTTTGGTGTTTGGGGGAATTGGGGATGTGAGTTTAGGTGTAGAAAGAGGATTTGCCCCGGGTATTGGGCTGTGGATGATGGAAACAAGTGCTTCCAGAGCATCATGATATGGTGACCCTTGGTATACAACCTGTTCTTTTTGTGAAGAGATAGCAGGAGTTTCAGCTAAGGTTTGAGATATTTTTACCAACTGTTGTGAGGAAGTAGCAGCAGTGGTTTGATGTGACTTTTGTGTTGTCACAGGCAGTTGCTCTGGTATCTCATCCTCCAGAGTTGTCTTTTTGATAGGTTTGGGGGGGGGGGTTGAGTTTTCTTTTTCTGTGGCTTTTTGTGAGTTGTAGGTGTGGGTTTCAAAGCAGTTGTTTTGCTACTTTGATCACCTTGAGCAGTGGGCTCAGCTGCAGATACCTGAGGAGCAGTTGTAACTGCTAAAATCTGCTCAGGCACCTCTGCTTGTGTTTTGCAAGGTGTTGACATTCTTGTAAAAGTTTCAGCAGTTAGAATGTTTATTTGAAAAGAGTCACCTTGGTTTATTACAGACAGATCATCCTTACTGAATTTCTTTTCAAAATAATAGCTTAGAAATCTTGGAAACAGTAAGAATGATTTGGTTTCAACATTTTTAATCATATCATTAAAGATTACCTGGGAATAATTAAAGTTTTCTTCTTGAAGAATAGCATACCCCAGGTTTTGAATCTTTAATGGTATTTCATTAAAAGAGGTGGTTTTATTTGAAACACACATGAGGAGGGTATGGAATAAAAATCTTGTTGCAGAAGGGAAGAAACCTTTTTGTAAGGTATCTCTCTTCATCATTGTGTCTGCATACCCTCTCTCAATGAAGTCAATTTTTAACTCGTTTTTAGGGAAAGAATCTTTACCTTCCTGATCATCGAGCTGAAAGACCTCTGATATGGATTGCGGTGTGATGTTGACAGCTTTGCCCTTTAGAGAAGAGGTAATGGTAGTGACAGTTTCACCTTGTTTTTCAAGGGTTGCATTTTTCCAAAACTCTCTCTGGGTTGTCAAGTAAATGGGTGCATCGGCGGTTAACAAAGTTTTATACTTTGATGCATTGAGCATATCAAGGATGGAATCAAAGGTATCGGTGGTGCCGGGCTTTGTGAGAAGACCTAGAAGATTATGAGAGAGTTTGTGTGGAATTTCGGTGGGTGTAGCCTTTTGAGAGGCAGCTTTTGATGATGATTTTGTGGAAGACTTCGATTGCGTCATTTTGGAGAAGACGATTGAAGAAGTTTGTGGATGAATTTGATGAAATGTGAAGGAAACTGCTTTGAGAAGAGAATTTTTTGTGAATTCAATTCGACAGTAAAACCCTGTTTGGGGCTTGAAAGGGGGTTTTAAAGAGAAAAAGTGAAGGCTGACGTGGCAGCAGTTACAAAAGGACTGACCACAATGTACTGTCCACGTACCATCCGCTGATGAAGCGAAGGACAATACTTTTGTGAAAGCTACTGGTGAAGGCAGTGGTTGCAACGGTAATGGAAGCAGTGGATGATTTTCACTATCAGTGGATAGCATATCAGTGGATACAACACTGATTTTGAACATCAGTGCTTATAAGAGGAAAATGAGAGCAGGGGATGATTTTCAGCAGTGGACAGACTTTTGAAGTAGAGCAGACTTTTGAACCCATCAGTGGTTATGGCAAACTTTTAGGATTTTAATGAAAAATTCATTTTTAGCTATTTTTAAGGATGGATTTTTGATTTTCTGAAAACATTTTAATGCTTTTATTCATAGAAAAATAGGATTTTACCTGTTATTCCATGTTTATCATGCCAAGCCTAGAGATCAAGCTTTCAAAGGTGGATGTGTCTAATGCTTTGGTTAGCACATCTGCCAGCTGATCCTTAGTTGGAACATGATGCAGAGAAATCAAACCTTTTTCATAGCAATCCCTCACAAAGTGATGTCTGATGTCGATGTGTTTGGTGGTTGAGTGAGAAACTGGATTTTTGATGATATTTTCTGCTGCCTGACTGTCCAACATGAGTGGTGTTTTCAAGGCAATGATACCAAAATCCAGCAGCTAATTTTGAAGCCAGAGCAGTTGGGCTGTACAGCTTGCAGCAGCTATATATTCTGCCTCAGCAGTGGATGTGGAAACAGCTGCTTGTTTTTTGCTTTGCCAAGACACTAAGCAGTTGCCTAGGAATTGGCACCCTCCTGAAGTGGACTTCCTTGTCTTGTCACATCCAGCAAAGTCATTATCTGAGAAACCTGAAAGCTCAATTTTACCATCAGCTGGATACCAGATACCAAGTGTGGGAGCACCTTTTAGGTATCTGAATATCCTTTTTACAGCAATAAGGTTTGACTTTCTAGGGGCTGACTGGGATCTTGCACAGACACATGTTGCAAACATGATATCTGGTCTAGATGCAGTTAGGTACAGTAAAGACCCAATCATGCTTCTATATAAGGTCTGATCAACCAAATCATCCTTTTCATCAGACATGACCAATTTGTTGGTTGCAATGGGTGTACTGCATGGCTTACAATCATCCATATCAAATTTCTTTGAAAGTTCTTTGGAATATTTTCCTTGATGGATGAAAATGCCATTTTGCAGCTACCTTACTTGGAGACCAAGAAAGCACTGGAGTACACCCATTGCACTCATTTCAAACTTAGTTGTCATGAGTTGTCTGAACTCTTCACACATTTTATTACATGTGCTTCCAAAAATGATGTCATCCACATAAATTTGGACAATCATCAAATCCTTTCCTCTCCATTTTAAAAACAGTGTTTTGTCAATTCTGCCTCTGGTGAAACCAATGGAAAGCAGAAAGGTGGAAAGAGTTTCATACCAGGCTCTTGGTGCTTGTTTCAGGCCATACAAAGCTTTATTCAGCTTGTAGACATGATTTGGATTAAATGGATCTTCAAAACCTGGAGGTTGACAAACATAAACCTCCTCTTGAATCTTACCATAGAGGAATGCACATTTGATATCCATTTGATACACCTTGATGTTGTTGTTGACAGTAAAGGCCAGAAAAAGTCTGATAGCTTCAAGTCTTGCTACAGGGGTAAATGTTTCATCATAGTCAATGCCCTCTTCTTGTCTGTAACCTTGAACCACAAGCCTGGCTTTATTCTTGACAACAATACCCCTTTCATCGGTTTTGTTTTTGAAGACCCACTTTGTGCCAATAGGACTTACATTCTCTGGCAGTGGTACAAGCTCCCATACTTGTTGTCTTGTAAACTATTGGAGCTCCTCTTGCATGGCTTCTACCCAGCTGTTGTCTTTTAGTGCCTCTTGGTACTTGACTGGCTGATGGAGTGATAGGAAACCAACAAAAAGACAAATGTTTTGGGATTGACTTCTTGTGAGCACCCTTTCATTGATGTTGCCAATAATTTGATCTGGTGGATGAGATTTCAAGAAGATGAGCTCTCCTTGGTATGGAACAATGGCATTGAGTGGTGATGGCTGCAGATGTGTATCATCTGAGCTAACCACTGCTGGTGACTTTGATGACCCAGCAGTGGCTTCAAAAGGTGGTGGTATAGGGGGTAAAGGTGTGGACACATGCTGACTTTGATCCACTATTTGAGGACTTTTATCAGCAGTGTTTGATGAGGTGGAAGCAGGGGTTAAAGAGCTACTTTGGTCAACAACTATTGAGGTAGCAGTGGTTGAGCTTTGACAACTGTTTTGAACAACTGATGCTCTTCCCATTGAAGCAGACTTTTGAGGAATGATGATCTCATATCCATAGTCTGGTGATGAATCCTCTGATGGACCTGCACTGTCAGTCTTGACAGCAGTATTTTCAAAAGTGAATTTATCAAGATCAAACAATTCTGCAGGGTTTGCTGGGATTTTCATTGATGAAAGTTCATTGGACTTTACATTCAAAGTCTCTTCCACTGTTTTGGTCCTTGTGTTAAACACTTTGTAGGCCTTAGCAGTGGTTGAGTATCCCAGGTGATAACCATAATCAATTTTGGCTGCAAACTTTGAGATAGAATCTTTTTAGTTTAAAATGAAGCATGGGCAGCAAAAAACTTTGAAATATGAAATCAATGGCTTTATTTTATATAGCAGTTCATAGGCAGTCTTTTGATACCTGGGGTGATTAAAACTCTGTTTTGGACATAGCAAGCAGTGTTTACTGCTTCAGCCCAAAAAGTTAATGGCAAACCTGAATCTCCAAGCATGGTTCTGGCAGCCTTAATCAAAGTTCTGTTCTTCCTTTCAATAACCCCATTTTGTTCAGGTGGTCTTGGAATGCTATACTATCTCACAATTCCTTTTGACACACAGAAATCATCCAACTCCTTGTTCCTGAACTCTGTGCCATTGTCACTTCTGAAGATTTTTACTGGAAGGTCAAACGGCTTTTCAACCTGTTTCACAAAGTCTTGCAGAATGCCTGCAGTCTCATCTTTTGAGTGTAAAAAGTAAGTCCATGTAAACCTAGAAAAGTCATCAACTATAACCAGACAATATCTCTTTTTCTTGAGACTCATGACTTTAACTGGGCCAAACAAATCCATATGAAGCATTTGCAAACATTTGGTTGTTTTGGACTCATCAATGTATTTGTGTGAGCTTTTATGTTGTTTTCCTTTTAGGCAGGAAACACAATGCTCAGAACAGGTGAACAGTTTTTGAGGCAAACCTCTTACTAACCCCTGTTTTGAAATGGCAGTGATTGTCTTTAGATTTGTGTGCCCCAGTCTTCTGTGCCATAGTTCTGTCTCTTTTTTTGAAGCAGCTGAGAACAGACAGGCATCAGCTCTGGGGCACTCTTTTGACATATCAACAACATAAACATTACCACTTCTTTGAGCAACAAGTTTAGTTTTACCACTTTTGATTATTGCTTCAATCTTATCAACCATTTCTGGTCCAACAATCCTACAACAATCCTTTGTGAAGAATGAGCCATACCCCTTGTCACTCATTTGTGATACACTCAGGAGGTTGAATTTTAGATTGTCTATAAGATTGACATTTTCAAATTTTTCATTGCCAGATTTTACTGTACCAGACCCCATAACCTTCCCTTTATTATTATTACCAAAGGATATATCACCCCCTCCATGAATTTTGAAGTCTTGAAGAAGGGCTTTACATCCTGTCATGTGCCTGGAGCCTCCACTATCTACATACCAAAGACTATCTAAGCATGCAGAAGCTCCCTGCACATGAAGTAAAAGGATTAGTTCATTAAGGTCTCCAAAGCCAATAAGGCTTTGGATGGGGTCTCAACAGTGTCTGGGATGGTGGCAGGTGTATGGACAGTGGTTAGCTCAGGGGTTTGAACATTTTTGGGAATGTGTTTCTCTAACCACTGTTGGGGGTCTTGGCCAATCATCTGTTGATAACCAAAAGGATGCCTGTTCACTCTTGGTTTAGAGGGCTTTTTGTAAGCCTCATAAACATGTGGAATCCTTTGGTATGGTGCTTTTTCCTTGCCTTTTCTGAAATGATTGACTCGAGGTGCATTAGTCACCTGTACATCCCTCTGGACAGATGTTTGGTTCAGCTGTTTTGTGACAGCAGTTTGGACAGGGACAAATAGTGGTTGTTTCTTGGTGAATTTAACAGATGATGCTGATGAACTTAAGGATGTTTTTGCAGTGTACTCCTTTTTTTCCTTATCAAAGTTTTTGAGATACACACATTCCTTAGTTTTATGATTATTTTTACCACAGATGGTGCAGCTTTCAGCAGGAACAATGACACCTGTTTTGTTTAGATCATGTGCTTTTAGATGAAAACAATCTTTTGTTAGATGATTCCTCTTTTCACAGACATCACAAAACAGGTTTTTAATCTTTTCTCTTTTCTTCCTTTTCTCAGATTCTTGTGCTACAGAGTTTTGAACCTTTGTTGGGATATCTTTGATAGGAATGACCCTTGCTTTTGGAGCTTTTACACCATCCGTGGTTGTGAAATCCATTGGTTTAAAGTTTTCCAGGATGTCACACTCATCAGACCATGTGGGTTTAAATTGGTATTTCTCAATCTCCTCAAAAGTTGAGGATCCCACAGATCTTTCCAGAGTAATTTTGTTACCAAGTTTGTCAGTTATTTTAACCTCTTGGCCACTTTTGTTAGTTGGTATTATTTCAGGTGAAACAACTTGTTTTTCAGCAGTGTTTACAAGATCATCATATTTTCTATGTCCTATACCAAACTTGACATTGCTTTTAAGCTGTTTCTCAAGCATAACCTCATACCCTTTACAAGATTCTACCCATCTTTCACAAGTGATCCGGGTAGACTCTAACTCCTTTTTACAAACTTGGCATTTTTCTACCATAGTTTGGAGTTGAGTTTTGGTTATGCTCTGCTCTTCTTTCAGACTGCTGATCTCTTTATCTTTTTCAGCCAATTTGTTTCTAAGTTCTTTTAATGACTTTCCAAATTTGACTTCATCAGACAAGACTTTATCCCTAAGGTTTTCATTTACCTCTTTGATGTTAGCAAATGTAATAATACATTTGTCTGAACACAGTTTTTCAAGAACTTGAGGAGTTACCTTGCCAGCAGCCATCATGACACAATTACACTGATGATCACCTTCTTCATCAGCTCTCCCTTCTATCTCACCAGCTTTCTTCAACTCTTCTTTCTCTTTGTCTTCTTTGGACCAAGGGTCAGACAGTGGTTCAATCAGGGTTTCTGAATTTTCTCCCAGCAGTAGTTTACCAGCAACTGCAGTAACCACTGCTTCAGCAACTTCATCCACTGTTTCATCACTTAGCTGTTCACCTTCAGTTTCTACCCCCTCTGCTATTGACTCTAATGCCATCGGACAAAATTCATTATCAAAAGTATCATTAGAAGCATAGAGAGCAAAATTTTCATCACCAAGTTCCTCAGGCATGCTGCTCCAATCAACAAAGCCTTGTGTGAAGAAGCTTTGCTGATCTGGTTGAGCCACTGTTGGAGCAGCTTGTTGAGGTGCAACAGGTTGCACCTGTGCCTGAGGAACAGGGGCCTGAACATACTGAATTTGTGGAACAGTGGTTTGAACATAATGCACAGGCACAGGGGTTGCAACATAATGAGCAGTGTTAACATGTGCTGCAGGGGTATATTGGGTATAGTGCATAGTGTTTTGTTGTTGTGGTCTAGGGTTTGAGCTAGGATGAGTGATTATTGGACCAGTGGTTTGACTCCTACATTCTCTAGCAAAATGACCTAGCCTATTACACTTGTAACACTTGATTTTTAATTTATCCAACCCCATCCTTAAATTCCCATGAAGCCCTGGGAATTTTCTCCCTGTTCTTTTGTAGAATTTGCTTGTTCTAACACTAAGCAAAGCCAGTTGATGCAAAATGTCCATTTCTTCTAAGTCAGTGGGATCAAAATGTTGCAAATCATTGAGTTCAAAGTACAAGTTATCTGACATCTGGTTTTCATTGTTTACAGTGAAAGCATAATTTGAAGAGTGAGAATCAGAGTTGTCAAAATTACCACCAGCAGTTATGTCAATAAAATGATCATAACTCTGATCCTTACTGCTGCTACCAGATTCTTCCTGACCAAACAGAGCTATGCTGCCAAATGAATAGTCATTAGCAACTTTACCAGACTCTTGCAACTTCCTTTTCTGGTTTAACTCCCTTTCATAGGTCAGGAGTCTACCATGGAGTTGGGTCAAGGTCAGATCTTTGAACTCAGCTGAATTCCTGGTGACAAATGCAATTGTGTCCCATTTTTCGGGCAATAATCTAAGGAACCTGCTATTTTGAGTTGCATTCGGAAATGTAACTTTAACAAGCCTTAGTTCACTGATGAGACTGCTGAAACGTTCAAATTGTTGGGTTAGTGATTCCTCTTTAATGTGACAAAATGTTTCATACTGCTGATTCAGAATTTCCCTGTTGTTTTCAATAACCTCTTCCGTCCCCCCAAATTGTTCCTTCAATGCATACCATAATTCTTTGGCACTGTTACAGTGTAACAACCCAGCATAGAATTCATTGGGTAATGCAGAAGCTATGATGCTAAATGCTTTGGCATCGAGTTCGAACTTTAGAAAATCAATTTCAGTATAGTTTTCAGGTGGTTTTGGAACGAACTTCTTTGTATCCTCAGCACTTGGCACCATAGGAACATGAGGACCAAAAACAAAAGACCTCCAACATCCAGTGTTCTGTTGAGCAAGGATGTGACCCATCCTTCTCTCCCAGATGTTGTACTCATTACGTTTAAGCATAGGTGGTTTGAAAAGAGAGCCAATGTTATTCTTATCATCTTGTGATTGTGACGTCATCCTGGTTGTTTTATAGGCACTGATTAATCAACTTTAATGGTGATTAAACCTTGCTCTGTTTTTCAACAAAACGAACAAACTATCAGTATCAACGATTGCGAGCTGAACTATTTATGTCAAAATGATTGTTAAATCAAATTTGACTATCCAAGCTCTGTTACCAATTTTTAGGATCTGAGTTTGGATTGATTGTGATTTGTGTTTGAATTAAGATGAACAATGAAAGAGTAGTGCAACGGAAATTAAATGGAAGCAAACTTTTCACAATGTAACAGAAGAAATGCTTTCAAACATACATTTTCAACAAAGAACCAAATGCTTAAATTTATTTCAAACTTTGATTACAATTGCATGTATGCTTTGCAAACTCCCCCTCAGCCCGAGCTTAGTGATTTGTTCGTACAGGAAGAAGATGGTGAAAGAGCTAATAGAACAGTACAGAGCACTGTTCTATTTATAGGCACACAACAAACCACTGAGCATCTAAGCTGACGTTACCATGAAAGTGACATCTAACCTCCTAACAAACTCTCAACAACTGACCTATACAAACACTGCTATGCTAACTACTGATGTTACAATTCATTACATAAGGTAGACATAAACAGCTGCTGCATCCTTCCACTGCTGTGAACCCAACAGTACTTGTCATGATCAGCAGTGCTTGAAACAAGGCAGTAGATAGAGCAGCAGAGCTTTAGTTCTTCAATAGTCTTTGACTTGATCAGCAGTTGTAGGTCAGCAGTTTGCATGATCAGCGGATAGGAGGTCAACAGATGTTGAAACCACTTTCAAGGGGAAAGATTTGCATGCAAACATCTGCTTATTATGGATCCACTGCTCTGATCCAGTTTTGGCTTTTATTATCTGTTCCTTTGGCAGGGTTCAATCCCAACACATTTCCTCTTTTTCACAACAAATCTCATTTTTTAATTTTATCATGTTTTTGGCTTTTTCAAATTTTCTAATGTTTTTGTATTTTCTGAAATTTTTACTCCACCTAAAATGCAAACACATTTAAGAAATTTGAAAACAAAACTGTACAGAAATTGACAACCGATATCAAATCGCATCAATTCGCCATCCACTAGGCGTAAACAATCAGAACTCCCCCTTTCAACAAACTATTTTCCCATTTAGATTTCAAAACACTTAAGTTTGTTTTAATCAAAATGGTTTTTTTTCAGAAAATAAGTTGTGTTGATTTTACCACTTGTAAGTATGGGGATGTGGTTCATCATATTGTCTTCAACACTTGTATGAGGATTACATCAAGTTCAACTTAATGACCTTGATTAATCACCTTTTAAGAACCAACTTCTATACCACTTATACAACAAACATAATCAAATATAAAGAATGATGCCGATTCATGTTCCACGCTTACCAACCTGGGAACTCCGGCAATTCCAGCAGTATGAATTGCCAAAATTTTAACTATTTCAAAAACATTTTATAAAAGATGTCGATTCCTGATCGCGATTACAAACTTGGGATCTCTGGCAAGTCAGGTTTTTCATTCAAAGAAAATATCCACCCAAGCTTGACCAGCCTTAGGTGTTACCGAGTCATCAGCACTCGGTTTCTTACCTCCCCTCTTCTTCTCATAGAACTCTTTAACCCCTTTGACTTTTCGATCAATCATCTTTCCAAAGATATGTTTTACCTTGGGGTTAAAGGCCTTTTCAACATCAGAAACCTTTTTATCATCATAAAATTGGTTTGATATCTCAACTTTACCAATTTTCTTTTTAAAATTTTCAGCCTGAAGTGGTGGAAAATTCTAATCATCCACAATCGAAACTGATTTTTCACCATTTTCTGCAACCTGTGGCTCATCTGATTTTGTGGAATCAGATTCATCGCCAGAAGACAGCTCCTCTGATTTTGACCTATCAGAATCATCGCTAGAGCTATCAACAGACTTCTTTACAACCCATTTCTGGTTGTCAGATTTAGCTCTTTTGTTGTAAAACTTGTTTGAACATTCACCAATTTCAAATTTTGAGTTTTTGAATAATTTTGTTCTGTCAATTGGTGGTTCAAACTCAACCACTTTCTCTTTGGGTTTAGAAATTCCCTGTTTGGTTTGAATTGCTTGCGAACAGTTCACCGCAAGATGTCCAATTCTTCCACATTTGAAACAGGTTCGAGTTTTCTTTCTCTGATTAGCATTCTTCATTTCTTCTTGCTTCTTTGCAAGGAACTCTCTGTTTGACTGTCTCCAAAATGCTTTCTTTTCTTCTTCTTCTGATGATGTACCTGAAACAAATGTCATTTTTGATTTAAAATCACGAACATATTTTTCATTTTTCTGTTTTTCTATTGGAGTATAACCAAGACCTTTCTTTTTGAAATTTCCATGGTTAGGTTTCTTTTGAAAACCAGAACCAGAACCATAACCTTTTTTCTTGTTTAATCTTTGTTGTACTCTTGAAGTGTATTTTTTAGGCTTATCAGTAAGATTTAAATCTTTTATTTCAGAAATATTAATTTCTGTAAGTTTGAAAACCTTTTTAATCAATTCAGTTTTGACACCTCTTATTGGAAATTCCTCATCAGAATATAATTTGTCAGAATCATTCAAAGTATATGCAACTTTAAATGTCTCATCATCCAAATTAGATTTTGATAACAGGAATTCATTACTATAAACTCTTTTGCCCTGTTTTTCATTTTGACCCGGAGAACTGGACTCTGACTTGGATTCCGACATAGACTTCGACTTTGACTCCTCAGTTTCATCGTTATCTAACACATGATCCATCACTTTCTTCATCAATTGAGATTGTTGATCAGTGTCAGACGATGTAAACGTGACATCAATATTTTCTGGCAAATTGACTGGGGACTCCGACTCCCATTGTAAGTCTGTAGCCTTTTGGACTCTTTCAGAATTTGGATTTCTGGGCAAATATCCATTATCCAGCGGGGGTGGACACTTGTTGTAACTGACACCTTGTTTCTTACCAGAAGTTTTCTTGTCAGCTTTTTTCTTAGCGTCTTTCTTCTTCTCAGTCTTTTTCTCTGGAGTCTTTTCTTTAGAAACTTTTTCAGCATTCTTTTCTCCAGTTACTTTATCATCTTCAAATGCCTTCATGCCTTCAACAGTAGGATATATCCTGTCAATGACATAAGAAGTACATGAGTAACTTTTCAACAAACGATTAACTCTTTTAGTTTCAATTCTTTGTAGTTCCAATTTCTATTCAAGAGCAGCACACTTCTCGATATAGTTGTTCACAACTTTCTGTTTAATCATGAAAGCTCCCTTAAGTGTCTTCATTGTTGTAGCCTGCTATTCACTTGTGTCATTATACATGTTCATTGCTTTGTTCAGAACATCATAAGATTCCTTCAATCTGTTCATGTTGTTAAGCATTTCACTATTTTTCTTTTTCAAGATCACACAAGTTTCATAGTTCACTAGCATCAATTTTGAATTTTGGAACTTCTTTCACTTTTCTTCGAACCACCGGAGCTTCATCATCACTGCTCACTGGTGTCTTGATCTTTTTCTTCTTCTTGTGCTTAGCTTTTTCATCTTCACTATCGCTTTCTGCCATCATTTTCAGATGTTCTGCCATCCTTCTTGCATAGTATTCAGCACCATCTTCATCACTATCTTCTTCAATACGAGCAACAAAAGCTGTGTGAACAGGAGCTTGGTCAGGAATATAATCATCCCAAGTGAAATTCTCCCAGCTAAATCCTTCAGGTAACTTTTCATCATCTTGATCAATCACACAAGCTTTAGCATCAGATGGAATATATTTATCCCAGTTGAAACCTGTTGCTGGCTTTTTCTCTTCTTGATTAACCACACATGCTCTCTTTGAAGAATCTTCAATCACATTTCTTCCATGTGTAGTTTGTGCTTGATGTTGATGTTGTTGAGTTGGTTGTTGAGCAACTTGATGGTAGATGGCCTTTCGATAATAATCATTGTTGTTGTTGAAAGGATTCTGAGCTCCACTTGCTTCGCGATTGGTGCACTCCCTCTTGAAGTGTCCTTTTTCCCTGCATCGAAAACAAGTGACTTTAGATTTGTTAAAACCTAAAGTAGAAACGTTAGCCTCACGAAGATCATCTCTTTCTGTGATCTACTTGAATTTCTCAGCTCTCCTCAACACACTAGCCAAGCACCATTTTATGTCCAGCAACTCCATCTCTTCAGCATCGATCTGGTCGTAATCCTCCTTAGTCAGCATTGGATTCCCGATCCGACCTGCAACAAAACTACCATAAGATTCTAAAATAGTTCCCAACAAAGAGATATGGCTTTTTGCTAACTCCTCAGAATATTCTTGATCATTTTCAATATTCAACAAAATATTGCATTGAAGCTTTTTACCATTCCTTGTTGTAGAAACATTCGGATCAAATGATGGAAATGATGAGAAACTTGTGCTGCTGTTTGATCCTTTTGATGAACTTCCAGATGAGTTCTTTGCATTGTATGCGGTTTCAACTTTTGGTAACAAGTTGGTTGTTTTCTCATTCAACCCTGGTTTGTAGTATAAACCGATGTCTTGTTCACCATCAAACACTTTCATTCTGGAAATTTTTATCTGTTCCATCTCCTGAGCTTCCAATTTTTCAATGAATTTACTCAAAGTTAGCGTGTTAAATCCTTTCTTGTTTCTGAGCATCATCAAATATGTTCCCCATGTTTCATGTGGCAATGCATCAGCTAATTTTTCAATCAACTCTTCATTATCTTTGTTGATACTCACCCTTTTCATGTTAACCAACAAATTGCAATATCTTTCAATGATCTGTTTTGTGCTCTCATTCTTCAAACCTCGAAATAAATCAAACTCCTTCTTCAAAAGCGATTTCTTGTTCTTGATCATTTCCTGACTACCAACAAACTTTGATCTTAATGCTTTCCAGATTGAATAAGAACTTCCGTTATGTTGCAATAAGACCATGATATCTTCTTTAACAGCTTGTTGTAGCAAACTTAGCATCATTTTCTCATTCTTATATTTCTTTCTGTCATCAGCACCCATATCCTTTATAGCAATATCCTCTTCATCGTCATTTAATGGTCTCACATATTTCGTTTCAACACATTCCCAAGCATCTAAACAATTTGCTTGTACCCAGTTCTCAAAACGACCTTCCCAACCTTTATACTCCTCAATGTTCATGAGCTTAGGCGGTTTTTGCATAGTCCCCGTTTCGTTTTCTAGCATCGTGTTCTGTGCAATAGTGATTGGGGTAACCGGGGTAGCGAATGCGTTATAAAAATCCTCGTCCATGATTCGGATATCAAGACTTTCTCAAAAAGACTGTTCAAGCGAAATATCAGGTTAAGCAGAAACCCTTTTGGAGTGGAATCAACAAATTCAAGTAATATCACTGATTTCGCTTGAATATACACTATTTTCAAGCGAAATACCCCGTTCGAGTGAAATCACAACAATTTTTTGAGCGAAATCTTAGTTCGAGTGGAATCACCCGGAAACTTTCAAGCGGAACCTCACGTTCAGGCGGAATCACACCAATATTTCAAGCAGAATCTGATTTACAAGCGAAATCAGATTACAATCTCAAGCGGAATCACGATGAAATGCTGCTGACGTCATCAATCACACGCTGATTTTCAAGCGGAATAGTGAAAATTGTCAGTTTTAGTTCGAATTTTAGCCTGAAACTTTTAAGGATTCATTAAAACATGTTTACGCACATCATACGTAAAAATCAGCTGTTTTTATCCATGAAAATTTTTGATTTTAGAAAAAGAAAGGTGTAGAAACAGAATTTGCAGCTGAATTGTATAGAACTCTTCTTCCTAAGCTCTGATACCACTTGTAGGATCGAACGAGTCGATCAGAAGAGTTTTACTCAAAATGAAAGGTGGAAACAGACATTTTGAGGTCAATTCAGTGCACATATTACTTTAACTGTCGATTTGATTGATTAGAAAGACGTTTACAACGAGTCGACACTTCGGCAGCACTTCGTGGCAAAACCGGAACAACTTATAATTATTTCGCTCCAATCAACCCTTTATATAGGGGAGCTGATTCCACTTGAACAAGTCACATACATTTCAAGCGGAATTAACACTTTAAGCTTAAGCGAAATCAGATGTTAAATCTCAAGCGGAATCAGGATTTTGGGTGATTTCGCTTGAAATTGACCAAGGTCATTTCAAGCGGAATCTCCATAATTCACATTTTCTCGATTCTCGAGCCCTGATCTAATACATTCTAAACAAGACTCGATATAAGACGAAGACGACAGACGGATGCACCAACAATCTTCATCATCGCCATTCCTTCACCGGATGCCACCGCCTCTCTTTCTCTCTCTCTTTCATTTCTCTCTCTCATCTGCAGATTATATGGCTTTTTGTTTTTAGGTTTTGTTTAAATCTTGATTTTTCAGGGGTTTTGAGGTGGGTTTGTGTTGTTTTCTTGTTTGACTGATTGCATGTGTTGATTATGGGTACGTTGTGTTGTTTGGTTGCTAGATGTTTCTAATCGATGGTTTTTTTGAACATTTTTGTTTTTTGTTTATGTAAATGTGTGATTATTGAAATTGTTTCAGGTGAGGAGCATGATCGTCTTCAACAGATGACCCATGTATAATCCCCCCTGTTTCTTGTTCTGCACCCTCTAAAAAACTCCGTGCACAACAAATTCAATGTTTGTTGAAGTGCCGACACCTGTTAAGATCCTTAATTTTGACGATATGGGGAATTTAGAGGATGGTGGAAATTACCTTCACTTCACAGGTGGTTATATACAAATGGCGATCTTAGGTTTCGATTTGGCACCTGGAGTCTTAATTTCGATTTAGAAAAATATAGATATGGTGGAGGAGAAGCAAGCATCTGAACTAAATTTATATTTAGAGAGAGAGAGAGAGAGAGGTGAGATACTTTAGAGAGAGAGTGAGGAGGTTTTAATCTAGGGAAAGATGAAAGATGAAGATGCTTTTATTCAGTTATAATAATTTAAAATGACCAAAATACCCCTGAGGGTAAGGACAAAACAGGAGGTTTTAATTTGGTGATTCTTGTCAAATATCACTTTTGGATCAAAATGGTAACAAAATGCAAACCACAGGGACCCAGATGTAAAAAGTTTGAGATTTGGACTAAAATGGCAAAACTGGCCAAACCACAGGGACCAAAATGGCAGTTTACTCTTATTTAATTATACTATACTTAGCAAAAGATTTCCAAAATACAAGAACACAAAATGTTGGGTTAGGCCCATCTCCTCAATATATGGACATGACCCATTTCAATAAACACTTATGTAAGCCCATTTATAATATAGAACTTGGGCTAGGCCGAAATACAATAAGAATATGTGCTAGGCCCAATAACATAAAGACTTGGGCTAGGCTCAATTACAATAAGAACATGGGTTAAGCCCAATAACACATGGATGTGGGCTAGGCCCAATGAAAATACATGCGTGCGTTTTACAATACGATACTCGTTTAGCATTAGTTTATCAGTCGTCTCGTGATATATTGTATAGTACTTAAGTTAGTTTTCTTATTTGTGATAATTGGCACTCGTTTTTTTTGTTAGTTTATCAATTCTTTGGTGATATACCTTTGTTTATTTTTCTAACTGTAGGTTCGGTGTGATCTATCTATGCCTTGATGGTTTTTGGAAATTTTGAAATGAGTACGAAGAAAATTTGAGGTTGTTAGATACGCACTACTCGTCTTTGTTAGCTTATTAATCATATCGTAATATAATGTATAATAATGTGTTAGTTTTTTTTTGTAACGTCAGTGCAGTCCATCAATGCCAAGAGCCTTACATATCTCAATTGGATAATAAACGAAGAAACGAATAAAAAAATATCATACTGTAGTAATTTGAAAATAAAATATGAATATAGCAATTTGATTTATTATTTTGTATTACTATTATGATCAAACCAAGAAACCGTGATATTAGCATGCAAATCATTGTGGTTGGGTTGAAAACAAAAAAATATATAGTCATAATTTACTATTTTAAGTTACTACTATTTTACATATTTGAAAAAATTTACATATACGTTTCCGATATGATCAAATATTAGAAAAAATTTAAGGAATTTCGATTGGTCCAACAAGAAGCCCAGTACATGTTCCCTTCTCAGCCCATATACGAATAACAGTACGTATAAATCTCACAACCTCTTTCCATTTTCCTATTTTGCCTAAAATAGGCTTCCGACCAAAAACATGAAGCATCCGACGTAAAAATAGCCGAATTGCATTTCCGTTAATATAACCATTTGGCTCAATCCACTGCTGCACCATATGAAAGAGTATGGGCCAAATTAACATGATTCTAGTTACTACCATTGTAGGACCGTATTTGACAATCGTTTGAGTCAATTCGAGCTAACAACTACCAAAAATGCAGCGGAAATACAAAATCGGCATGAATCAAAGCAAGAAAGGTGTAGAAACAGAAATGATTCACTTTAAAACAGTTTTCTCATTGATCTTCACAAAATACACGGGCAGCAGGTCGGCTACACACTGGACATGAACATACAAAATGAGAAAACAACTTGGGTATTTATAGGGGATGAGGTTTCGCTTATGTGACCATGTCCATATGAGCGAAACCATCTAGTTGGGGTTTCGCTCATATGACACATGTCCATAAAAGCGGAACCTCATCATTACAATCCCAAATTTACATATTAACCCCTATACAATACATAATTAACACAACTAGACCCTATACATTGAACAACTAAGACTAAGACGCAGGCTTTAGACATTCGTGCACCAACAAACTCCCCCTTGGATACAGCTGCAGTTTTCAGTCTTGGTCTTTGGGTCTTCACAACAACTTGAACTTTTCTTCGTGTTGCTTAGGCTTCCTCCTAAGCGCATTCCTTATCATGTCGTTCTCTTTCTTTCTCTTCTTATCCTCTTCGGCTTGAATGTGCATCCATTTGCCTCTGTTCTCTTCAAGCTTTTGACGTTCATGAGCAGCTTTCCTTTTGACTTTCTCCTCGAGCGACCACCATGAAGACTTCCATTTACTTTCAGAGTTGATACTTTTCTGAAAGCAAAGGGTTGCAACTCGCTGAAATTGCATGGCCTGCTCTCTGTCCTCTTGCTGATAGTGAATTTTGTTGATGAAAAGACATTCGATATCCTTTGCAGAGCAATTCACAAGCCACATAGGATCATAAACATGAATCTCTCTCAATTCACCACCTGCTCTGTAAGTAATCACTGCTTCAGTAGTAATGCAACTATAAACCCAGCCCATGAAGCCTTTGTAAAACTCTTGCTCCATTGGAGGAACTGGTATAGTTTTCATCGTTTTCGGCTTTTTCACATTCAAAATCGTTTCTTCAACTCCTGTCACTGGATCTCTTCTTGTAACTCTCTTTGGATAGTGTGGCTTCCAGTGTTTGAAATCTCTTAAAGCCTCGAACTTAATCAATCCCCACATAGCAATGTCGTTCTTCCTGACATTATATCCCAAAGTTATAACCTTTGACAACTCATCCACATCCCACCATGGAAGTGACATAATATCATGTAAATTTTCAAAGTACTGAACTCCGCATTCCGTCCTAATCGCATACGCATTAACTTGAGGCAGAAAACCCCAGCTAATAATGTCCCCGAGAGATACGCTTCGATCACGTTGATAATACTTCAAAGGTATTTTAAACTTCCTCTCGTGACTAACTTCGAACCATTTCTTTCGTTCTTCCTTTGCCATATCTTTTTGAGTGCCATCAAAGTTTTTATCTTTCAAAATTTCAGCAACTTTCCTTCGCAACTCATCACGATTCTCCTCAGTAAAGAATTCCATCAACGTTGGCAACTGTGAAGTATCTTCATTAACGCTTTCATCATCTGTCCAGTCTTCAACTTCCACTCTATCATACAAGTCAGCCTCTTCAACATATCGATACTCATACTCAGACTGCTGAATTATGTCAAAGGCATTCAACTCTTCTTCAAACTCGGAGTTCATTTCTTCTTCAAAATCGAATTTCAAGTCAGGATTTACCATGCGAGTCATTTCCTTAATTGCTTCCAACGTGTAAGTATGGAAATGCTCTCCTTCTTCACGATAAGTATCCAATCTCAGAATCAGCTTCTGAGCTTGTTGAACATTCTCTGCATCACCTGACTCCCCCTGTCTATCAGCTCCCCCTGATTCTTTGTTCACAGAATCGTTCATCAAATTATCAACTTTCTGTTCAGCAGAAGCCTCAGTAACTTTCAACCCTGTACCACCCTGAGCATCATCATCATCATCGTCTTTACCTGAACCATGACTGCTCGTAGAGTATACTTTCTCATCTTTGACATCTTCCTCTTCATCCTCCTCTTCATCATCTTCATCACTATCTCCAATCAACTCATCCATAGGAGTATAATCCTCAAACAGACCAGAAACAGCAGAGATAGGCTCGGGATTTTCAACAACCATTGAAGGAACAATCGATCTTTCAGTCACTGCTGAACTTCCTTCAATGCCTTTACCCTTTTCTTTCATTTTCTCATCTATTTTAGCTTGGCGTTCTGCTCTGAGCTCTTTGTAACACCTCGAAATTTTGTGTCCAATGATGTGTTAACACGTGTCATTTGATTACACGTGGCATCTATAATAAATAAAGGACTAATTTTGACAAACCTTGAAAGTATATAAATTCGAGGGTTATAAATGTCAACAAGGGTAAATATACTGTATAGTAACCCTAAAATAATGTTTGTACCTTCAAACGAATAAATCATAGATCGTACGGAAGCGAAACACGGAAGAAAGTGAGAGATTACGAACTACAGGGGTTAACTGTGTCAACATGTTTAATTATACCTCTGAGTGACCCTTTAACGTTCCCAAGGCTTCGTAACAGTATTATACGTCACTAGAATATACTGTATAAATTACGCGAAGTTCCGTCTTAAAACGAGAGAGTTATACTCAAATTCGTATGAGAAGGGTTAAAAGCGTCAACAATGAAAGTTAAGGCTTTCTGAATAATTAATAAACTAACCGGGGACTTAATAATGCGGGTAAATAACGCGAGGCCCCTATCGGTAAATAACCGAGGGCCAAACCGCAAAGTTACCCCTTCAAACCCGAAAGGTCAGGTAAATCATTACGAAAGATTTCGTTATTAATTACCAGATTCTGATAATCATTACAAAAGATTTTAAAAATCTAAAAAAACAGACCCCTCACGACCCGCGTGAAGGTTATGGTTAAGTTGAGGCGGGCCGCGAGCCTCCTCTATTACGCGTCTGTTATTTGAATCCCAGGCGACCCGCATTAAAATGGCATGGAACTTCCATGCGGGTCGCGTAAAGTGCCCAGATGCAGAAACTTTGTAGTTTCTTGCCTTTTGAGCATTGTGAACGATCAAACCTCAATAAATGAGGCATGGGCACCCTACACTTGACCCATACACCTTAGGGACACCTGCCCATGATCCATGATCAAATGTAGGCTGAGTTGTGATGATCTTGAGGGCTTAGTTTCACTATAAATAGCCAAGTTTGGCTCATAACATTCACACAACACAAAACACACTATCTGATCACTCTAAGAAGCTCTCAAGCATCCATCTGAGTTCTTAAGTCTTCCCTCAACTTCTGTAAGTGATCTAACCCTTTGTGGTTCCACATTTCCTTAGTAAATGGCTAAGAACCAAACCGTCGTAAATACGGTTTGACTTTAAAATAACTCAGTGATGGTTCTGTCTTATGACGAATCAAAGGTGGTTATAAGTTGGTATCAATGAGGGTAATAAACCTCTAAAAGGGTTCCCCCTGATCACCACTCTAACTATGTCAAATATCGAGTCAAACGTGCGGTTAAAAAGTCAACAGAAAGCTATTTTAGCGATTTATGCATAATCTGTAATGTATATGTTATGAAACCTGTTTTGACACTTATAAAACGTGATATTAAGTATATAAACTTGCTTACGCTCGTTTGAATCGATCATTTGCTATAATGACCCGGTTCGGAGCCGAATGTCGCAAAAGTTTGACTTTTGCTTTGACTTCAGTTCTGACCCGTTTTAGTGAGGTATAGATATGCCTTAGAACTCTCTTAGGACCAGGTCACATGTTGGTATAAACCTCTGTGATCGGTTCATGAGTTATCCGAGTCTTTTGCGCATTTCCGTCATTCGCCTAAAAGTTGACCGTAACGACCTTTTGAAATTAAAACGAGTATTTCGGACACGTGAACGGACCAGAACCTTGCTTATTAAATTATAAGCATGTCCTTAAAGTTTCACGTCAATCCGAGGTCTAGAATGAGAGTTATGCTAAATGGCGCATTTAAAGTAAACTTTAGTAATTAACGGCGCAATTAGCATAACACCCATCTAAACCAAGATTTCGTCACCAAAACTTTTACCCACTGTTATAAATTAATATTTTGGGAATTTTAAAGATTTTTAATAATTTTTACCTTGCTCATAACCTGCGGTTATGGCTACGGTTCGGTAAATACCGAATATGCCCTTTTCGGCCAAAACATGAGTTCTACAAGGTCTTTTGACCCGATTCCAGTTGCTACTGATTTTAAATAATAAATAAAGTATTTTAAGCTTTATAAGCTGTTCGGGAAACTCAGATTTCCTGTAGAACTCGAAAAGCCCTTTTAAAGACTTTAAAATGACCGAAAAGTCCCTACGGGGCCTAATATTAACTTAAACTCGTTACGGGCATCACGGAAGGTATCCTACTGATACCACAACCCCTTTAAGGCATATTGACTTAGGAAATAAGCGTACGACTCTCATGGTTAACCGTTTCGCCTATTGCGCGCACGGTTCGGCTTATGAAACTAGTTTTCATAAATTAGCCGATACGGGTCAAATTATATTATTTGAACCCCAAAATCCAGAGTGTGAACCTTGAACCCATATAAAACAAGTCTCTGAACTTGTTTGGGGCAGAATCACATTCCATTCTCGGTTTTCGCCTTTCACGCGATTAAACCATATCTATATATATCGGAACCAACCGGTCTAGGCTAGGGCCATTATAACGACTCGTTAGGATTCTAAGAGGTTAATTAAAACCTTCGTTCCAGATTAGGAGCCCCAGTAAAAGCTATCGGTGATTTAATCCAATTAAGGAAATATACTTGCAAAGGTAAATACTTTAACTTATTTCCCCTATATGGGCTTGGGTTACGGTATATTAATACCGCTTGATTGAGCATTATATTCTTCCATCGCTTAGGTGGTTAATTAAATAATATGATCGGCTCATTTAAACAGTTTTGTTTCTTAAAAGCCTTTGGGGGGTTTAATGACCGTTGTCCCGGATATCCTTGGCATCATTTTACGAAATGGCCACGACCATCGACATCCCGGTGTAGGCGTACACCCGGTATATATTGTCGACATTAAATTAAAAGACGTGGCCGTTGGTTTTTATACTACGGTTTTACGCAATGTGGTGTGTCTATAAATCTTTAACCCGGCACGACCCGGGCTACTGAACGCATAAAAGAACATGTAAAACGTTCACAGGATTTTTAATAATTTTCCCAGGTTATAAAAGAGTTTGTGCCTTGTGCATTCAAATCAAATTTTAGTAAACATTTTCAAATGTGTCAGTTAAATGTATTTACCAGTGTAAACTGACGTATTTTCCCCAAAAAGATTAAGTGTAGGTACTATACGAAATGGGCTGGTATAGGCGTCCTAAGCATCGTACATAGTCTCGCAAACTCGATGCTGCATCTGAATGAACAATATTTATTATTTTTGATCCGCTGTGGATATATTCAACTTCTGTAATACATTGGATATTACAACCAGAGGTTGAAGTTTATATATTTATCTTAAGCTTCCGCTGTGCATTATATAATTGTGTGGTTTGACTATATTGTTGCCAACATCGTCACGGTAATCCCCCACCGGGCCCACCGGTGAAACACGTGGAAAATCGGGGTGTGACAGGTTGGTATCAGAGCCAACATTGAGTGAATTAAACACTATCCTATTGTGTTTAATCTCAATGACACAATTTGCACATACTTGAGTCTAGATAAGAACTTAGGACAAATTCGGATTAGTACTCCTTTTTGTCTTTATTTCCAATTGGATTTTTTTTAATAAGTTTTGGAGCAGGAAAATGCCACCTGTTATATTCCGAGGAAGAGGAAGGGGAAGAAGAGGCAGAGGAGATGTCGTGACACATCACGATAACGAAGCTGGACCATCAGGTACAAGACATCCTTCGATGACAAGGAGCGAAGAACCACAACGACGACGAGATCTCTACGAACCCGCGAGGCATTCCACCTCACACAGCTCGACGCCATCCTACCGGCACTCCTTTGGACCAAACTCAGAGAATGATCCCAACAACCCACAACCTTCCTTCATACCTCTACAACGTTCGGTATCGACCCGGAATTATGACGACCCTACTCCATACTACATAGGTCAGTTTAATCCGGCTGACTACATACAGGAACCTTCAGGTTTTGTTCCACTAGGGCCACAAGACCACTTTTCTGAAGATCCCATGGAGGAAGATGAGGATCCTACTGAACCAGCTCGTGGTACGCCCACGCATCCGATAGAAGTCTCTGATGGGTCATCCTTCCATGGCACACCCTATCAGGGACCAGACAGTTTCCAAGCGTTGTTTGACCGACATGAGTGGTACTACACGCCACCTCAACAGACATCTCAACAACCGCGACATCCACAGGATCCCTCTGAGGATTCACGCTTTGAGGCAGTTACGCCACCACCTCCGCCACCGGCACAACCAGTAATACCTGATCCGCCAAGGCGTAGGAGGACAAATGCTCGTATGTCTACACGAGGAGGAGGGGGTATCCACTTCAGCACTCCTTGACATTCTAGTAGTAGCCACTTTCCGCCACTACGAGAAGAAGGACCTTCAAGTCCTATACAGGAAGCGAACTCCGCACCAGCTGCACCAAATTCGCCACCATTTGGGTATGACCAACCCATACCTGCTTACACGGGTCCAACGGCTTACAACCCGTTCGAACCGTCACAAGCACAATACAACTACGGCTATGAGCGCGACCCATATGTGGTGTCGGCGAGATATAATGCGCGCTACCCTGACGGAGCACATGGAAACATGGGACCACCGGACTACTCAGCTCATGGGTATCCAATACCTCCCAGACCTCCAGTTCCGCATCAAGCGCCACAACCACGTTTCTCTCCTCCTGAACAGGAAGAAATACTCCATCGACTAGATCGTGTGGAGAGAGAGTTCGAAGAAGAGAAAAAGAGCCACCGAGGATTTCTCAAAGGCTTGGCGAACCTACTAAAGGGCAAAAAGAAGAAACGTGACCATTAGCCCTTAATAGTTGTACTTAATGTAATTTCTACTTTGAAATAAGTCCCTGCGTGGACACTTATCGTATTTCAGTCCCTACGTGGACTTATCTTTAGTCCTTGCATGGACATCTATCTTGTATTAGTCCCTGCGTGGACTTGTCACTTATTTTTAAACCTCTATGGAGGTAGGTACTATTTGAAAGACCCGTTTAGGGCAATATGTAATTGTATTTGAGATTATGGAATGTATGTTATGAGTTTTGTTTTAATATGTATAAAAATAAATCAAAACCAATCCTTTTATATTGATCTGCCTAGATAAAGAATCTTAAAAGGTGAAACCTAGCTTGGTGTCTTTTAAGATCCAGTCAAGATGGTACGACCTAATTGAAAAGATTTTGATTCCCTGTTAACCTCTGTACGCATGTTAACAATCATGGCAGATGTGATTCGTTAAAATCACACACGTCATTCTTATACAATAATCCTTTAAGAATTTCAAAAACCAACTAAATGATTTATAAATCGTGGGTTAAATCACCAATGAAGGTGATCAGTATTATTAAAACATCCATTAGTGATGTAGTGCCTACGGGCCAGTATTATTAAAACATCCATTAGTGATATAGTGCCTACGGGCCAGTATTATTAAAACATCCATTAGTGATGTAGTGCCTACGGGCCAGTATTATAAAAACATCCATTAGTGATGTAGTGCCTACGGGCCAACCTTATTAAAACATCCATTAGAGATGTAGTGCCTACGGGCCAACCTTATTAAAACATCCATTAGAGATATAGTGCCTACGGGCCAACCATATTAAAAACAGCCATTAGAGGTGTAGTGCCTATGGGCCGTAACAATTGTCTTATAAAGACAAAAGGCAGTGGTAGTCTATGACTCTCTGTCAGAAAGAGATAAAATGACTACGGTTCAAATCTCTATGCCTTTGATTCTCAGAAATCTCGGCTGAAATTATAAAACATCCTCGTGATTAGGCTTTATGCCGCCAATACTATTTATATAGCTGAAATAGGATATATTCAAATCCTAATATGTAATGAAGTAATAAGTTAACCAAATATGGTCTCTGTACCATGGTTGACAAATTGTCATAAAAGACAATTATATAATAATCTCCTGAATAAAATTTTGTTATCTTCTGTAACAGATTCAAGTTACAATGGCGGATCCCAACGGAGAGAATAGCCATACTAATGATGATGAATACGACAATACGCCAGTACATTTGACAGGCGCACAACTGAAGGCTCTGATTGACAATGCTGTTCAGGCAGCTCTTGACCGCCAATATACTGAGTCCCAAGGCAGAACCGTGTCAAAACCACCCTCTAAACCAAAGACACACTCCAAACCACCCTCTGAACCCAAGAAAGATGACGACAAACACTCGTCCACTGAGAACAGCGTTCATCGCGATAGAGAATATACTGATGCATCAAATGCTAAGGGTTGCACCTACAAATACTTTGTATCTTGTAAGCCCCGGGAATTTACAGGGGAGAAAGGTGCTGTTGATTGTATCACCTGGCTAGATGAGATGGGCACTATAGTGGACATCAGCGGGTGTGCAGCGAGGGATGTGGTGAAATATGTGTCCCAGTCATTTAAGGGCGAGGCCCTGGCATGGTGGAGGGCGTTGGTGCAGGCATCTGGTAAGTCTGCTTTGTACAAGATGACATGGGAGGAATTTATTGCTCTCATTAAGGAAAACTACTGCCCTCAGCATGAGGTTGAGAAGATTGAGGCTGACTTTGTGTCACTGGTGATGACGAACCTGGACTGCTAGGCATATTTGACGAGCTTCAATACCATGTCTCGTCTGGTCCCATACCTTGTGACACCAGAACCCTGAAGAATCGCCCGTTTTATTGGGGGCTTGGAGCCCGCAATAAAGGCGAGTGTAAAGGCCTCTCGGCCGACGACCTTCAGGTCAGTTACTGACCTTTCCTTGTCTCTTACCTTGGACGCTGTCCGTCTGAGGACACTAAGGAACAAGGAGGCTGAGAAGAGAAAACGTGAGGATGATACCTCACGAAGATCAGGGAAGAAGCACCGCGGAAGCGGTGAAGGCAAAAGAGGGTCGGAGGCAAAGAAGGATGGGCAAACTGGTGAAAGGCCCAACTGCAAGATCTGCAAGAAACCCCACTCTGGGAAATGCAGATTTGCATCAAACTCACAGTCGCAATCAAAGACTCCTTCCTGTGGACTATGCAAGTCCAAGGATCATAAGACTGTGGAGTGCAAGAAAATCAAGGATGCAACCTGCTATGGTTGTAATGAAAAAGGGCACATCAAGAGTAACTGCCCTAAGTATGCCAAGAAGGCGGAAGAGACAAAGAAGTCAAATGCGAGAGTTTTTCGCATGGATGCAAAGGAAGCGGTTAAGGACGACAATGTGCTTACATGTACTTTTCTCGTAAATAATATATTTGCAAGAGTACTATTCGATTCTGGCGCTGATAAATCCTTTGTAGACCAGAAATTTTGCCAATTACTAAATATGCCTATCAAAACCCTTGATATGAAATACGAAGTAGAGTTAGCAGACGGCACGATAGAAACCGTCTCAACTGTTCTAGAAGGATGCGAAATGTCCATTAAGAACCATTATTTTCCTTTATCTCTACTTCCCTTCAAATTAGCGGGTTTTGACATTGTGCTAGGCATGGACTGGTTATCCCATAACCAGGCCCAAATCATTTGCGGCAAAAGGCACATAGTATTAAAGACTCCGAGTGGTGAATCTCTTACCATTCGAGGAGATACGCAGTACGGATTGCCCGAAGACGTATCTATGCTGAAAGCTTCTAGATGTTTGAACAGAGGCTGTGTAATTTACATGGCTCAGGTGATAATTGAAGGACTGAAGCCGAAGATCGAGGATCTTCCTGTCATTTCTGAATACCCCGAGGTTTTTCCCGAAGAACTACCTGGTTTGCCACCAGATAGACAAGTGGAGTTCAGAATAGACATCATTCCTGGAGCGGCTCCGATAGCTAGAGCACCTTACAGGCTAGCTCCAACGGAAATGAAAGAACTGAGGACCCAGTTGGATGAACTGCTGGCGAAAGGTTTTATCAGACCTAGTTCATCTCCCTGGGGAGCACCAGTCCTATTTGTAAAGAAGAAGGACGGATCGATGCGGTTGTGCATCGATTATCGTGAGCTGAACAAAGTTACCATAAAGAATAGATATCCTTTGCCAAGGATCGACGATCTGTTCGATCAGCTGCAAGGAGCGAGCTATTTCTCAAAGATCGACTTAAGGTTGGGCTATCATCAACTAAGGGTCAGAGATGAAGATGTACATAAGACAGCATTTAGGACTCGCTATGGTCATTACGAGTTCCTAGTGATGCCTTTTGGGCTCACGAATGCACCGGCCGCGTTCATGGATCTCATGAATCGCGTCTGCAAACCGTATTTGGACAAATTTGTCATAGTCTTCATCGACAATATCCTTATATATTCCAAGAACTAAGCAGACCACGAGAAGCACCTCCGTTGCATTCTCGAATTACTACAGCGTGAGAAACTCTACGCCAAATTCTCGAAGTGTGAATTCTGGCTACGAGAGGTTCAGTTTTTAGGGCACGTTGTGAGTGAGCGTGGTATTCAAGTGGATCCCGCTAAGGTAGAGGCGGTCATGAACTGGCAAGAGCCAAAGACGCCTACCGAAATTCGTAGTTTCCTGGGGTTAGCAGGATACTACCGGAGGTTTATTGAAAATTTTTCGAGGATTGCTGCACCCTTGACTTCCTTAACCAAGAAGAAAGAAAAGTTCATTTGGGGCCCAAAGCAGCAAGAGTCCTTCGAAATACTGAAGCAAAAGCTAAGCAACGCACCTGTGTTGACACTACCTGAAGGTACAGATGAATTCGTAGTTTACTGCGATGCATCACACACAGGCATGGGGTGTGTGCTTATGCAGAAGGGCAAGGTGATTGCCTATGCTTCAAGGCAATTAAAGGTGCATGAAAAGAATTACACCACCCATGATTTGGAGTTGGGTGCCGTTGTATTTGCACTGAAATTATGGAGGCATTACCTTTATGGTATTAAGTTCGTGATTTATTCTGATCACAAAAGCCTCCAGCACCTGTTCAATCAGAAAGAGTTGAACATGAGGCAACGTCGTTGGATGGAAACCTTGTATGACTATGATTGTGAAATCAGGTACCATCCCGGCAAGGCGAATGTAGTCGCTGATGCCTTAAGCAGGAAAGAAAGGGTAAAACCTATTCGAATCAATGCCAAAAGCATTGAGGTCAAGAACAATTTAATTGAAAAGATATTAGCTGCACAGCGAGAGGCTGTGTTGGAAGCTAATTATCCTAATGAAAAGCTGGGAGTAACTGAGGAGCAGTTGACTCTTAGCAAGGATGGAATCCTTAGACTGAACGGGCGCATATGGGTTCCAATTTATGGAGGACTACGAGATGTTATCCTCCAGGAAGCCCATAGTTCCAAATATTCGGTCCATCCTGGTGCAGATAAGATGTATCAAGATTTAAAGGCAAATTATTGGTGGATAGGCTTGAAAAAGTCTGTGGCCGCCCACGTAGCAAAGTGCTTGACTTGTGCTCAAGTCAAAGCCGAGCACCAAAAGCCGTCTGGCTTGCTACAACAGCCTGAGCTTCCCGAGTGGAAGTGGGAATGCGTAACTATGGATTTCATAACCAAGTTACCCAAAACCAGGAAAGGAAACGATACAATATGGGTCATAGTCGATAGGCTGACTAAATCAGCTCATTTTCTACCCATCATGGAGACGTATAGCTCCGATATGTTAGCCCAACTTTATGTTGATAAGATTGTAGCCTTACACGGCATACCTGTGTCTATTATCTCCGATAGGGATACTAGATACACGTCTCACTTCTGGAAGAGTTTCCAGCAATCTTTGGGCACGCGTTTGAACTTCAGTACGGCTTACCATCCACAGACGGACGGTCAGAGTGAGCGTACCATTCAAACGTTGGAAGACATGCTTCGTGCGTGTGCGATCGATTTAGGTGGTAACTGGGATAAGAATCTACCCCTAATCGAATTCTCCTACAATAATAGCTACCACACCAGCATAAAGGCTGCGCCTTTCGAGGCATTATACGGTAGGAAATGTAGATCGCCTGTTTGTTGGGCGGAAGTAGGAGAGGTCCAATTATCAGGACCAGAGATTGTTTTCCAGACAACGGACAAGATTGTCCAGATCCGGGAACGTCTCAAGGCTGCCCGCGATAGGCAGAAAAGCTACGCTGATCCAAAACGTAAGGATCTTCACTTCGAAGTAGGTGAAAAAGTGTTGCTTAAGGTATCGCCCTGGAAGGGGGTGATGCGTTTCGGCAAGAAAGGCAAACTGAGTCCGAGATACATAGGACCTTTTGAGGTCATTGAACGGGTCGGGTCAGTCGCCTATAAGTTGAACTTGCCTGAAGAGCTCAATGGAATTTACAATGTGTTCCACATCTGCAATCTCAAAAAGTGTTTCGCCGATGAATCGTTGGTGATTCCACACACAGATGTGCATATAGATGAGAGCTTAAAATTTGTAGAAAAACCTTTGTCGATTGAGGATCGACAGGTAAAGAAGCTTCGCAGAAAGCACGTACCGATTGTAAAGGTCAAATGGGATGCTCGTAGAGGTCCTGAATATACGTGGGAAGTCGAAGCAACAATGAAAGAAAAGTACCCCTATTTATTTGAGTAAATCTCGGGTCGAGATTTATTTTAAGGGGGTGAGGATGTAACACCTCGAAATTTTGTGTCCAATGATGTGTTAACACGTGTCATTTGATTACACGTGGCATCTATAATAAATAAAGGACTAATTTTGACAAACCTTGAAAGTATATAAATTCGAGGGTTATAAATGTCAACAAGGGTAAATATACTGTATAGTAACCCTAAAATAATGTTTGTACCTTCAAACGAATAAATCATAGATCGTACGGAAGCGAAACACGGAAGAAAGTGAGAGATTACAAACTACAGGGGTTAACTGTGTCAACATGTTTAATTATACCTCTGAGTGACCCTTTAACGTTCCCAAGGCTTCGTAACAGTATTATACGCTCACTAGAATATACTGTATAAATTCCGCGAAGTTCCGTCTTAAAACGAGAGAGTTATACTCAAATTCGTATGAGAAAGGTTAAAAGCGTCAACAATGAAAGTTAAGGCTTTCTGAATAATTAATAAACTAACCGGGGACTTAATAATG
Source organism: Helianthus annuus (assembly GCF_002127325.2). Lineage (NCBI taxonomy): Eukaryota > Viridiplantae > Streptophyta > Magnoliopsida > Asterales > Asteraceae > Helianthus > Helianthus annuus. Next base: position 71,878,696 of record NC_035437.2, on the reverse strand, counting down.
CGGGTAAATAACGCGAGGCCCCAATCGGTAAATAACCGAGGGCCAAACCGCAAAGTTACCCCTTCAAACCCGAAAGGTCAGGTAAATCATTACGAAAGATTTCGTTATTAATTACCAGATTCTGATAATCATTACAAAAGATTTTAAAAATCTGAAAAACAGACCCCTCGCGACCCGCGTGAAGGTTATGGTTAAGTTGAGGCGGGCCGCGAGCCTCCTCTATTACGCGTCTGTTATTTGAATCCCAGGCGACCCGCATTAAAATGGCATGGAACTTCCATGCGGGTCGCGTAAAGTGCCCAGATGCAGAAACTTTGTAGTTTCTTGCCTTTTGAGCATTGTGAACGATCAAACCTCAATAAATGAGGCATGGGCACCCTACACTTGACCCATACACCTTAGGGACACCTGCCCATGATCCATGATCAAATGTAGGCTGAGTTGTGATGATCTTGAGGGCTTAGTTTCACTATAAATAGCCAAGTTTGGCTCATAACATTCACACAACACAAAACACACTATCTGATCACTCTAAGAAGCTCTCAAGCATCCCTCTGAGTTCTTAAGTCTTCCCTCAACTTCTGTAAGTGATCTAACCCTTTGTGGTTCCACATTTCCTTAGTAAATGGCTAAGAACCAAACCGTCGTAAATACGGTTTGACTTTAAAATAACTCAGTGATGGTTCTGTCTTATGACGAATCAAAGGTGGTTATAAGTTGGTATCAATGAGGGTAATAAACCTCTAAAAGGGTTCCCCCTGATCACCACTCTAACTATGTCAAATATCGAGTCAAACGTGCGGTTAAAAAGTCAACAGAAAGCTATTTTAGCGATTTATGCATAATCTGTAATGTATATGTTATGAAACCTATTTTGACACTTATAAAACGTGATATTAAGTATATAAACTTGCTTACGCTCGTTTGAATCGATCATTTGCTATAATGACCCGGTTCGGAGCCGAATGTCGCAAAAGTTTGACTTTTGCTTTGACTTCAGTTCTGACCCGTTTTAGTGAGGTATAGATATGCCTTAGAACTCTCTTAGGACCAGGTCACATGTTGGTATAAACCTCTATGATCGGTTCATGAGTTATCCGAGTCTTTTGCGCATTTCCGTCATTCGCCTAAAAGTTGACCGTAACGGCCTTTTGAAATTAAAACGAGTATTTCAGACACGTGAACGGACCAGAACCTTGCTTATTAAATTATAAGCATGTCCTTAAAGTTTCACGTCAATCCGAGGTCTAGAATGAGAGTTATGCTAAATGGCGCATTTAAAGTAAACTTTAGTAATTAACGGCGCAATTAGCATAACACCCATCTAAACCAAGATTTTGTCACCAAAACTTTTACCCACTGTTATAAATTAATATTTTGGGAATTTTAAATATTTTTAATAATTTTTACCTTGCTCATAACCTGCGGTTATGGCTACGGTTCGGTAAATACCGAATATGCCCTTTTCGGCCAAAACATGAGTTCTACAAGGTCTTTTGACCCGATTCCAGTTGCTACTGATTTTAAATAATAAATAAAGTATTTTAAGCTTTATAAGCTGTTCGGGAAACTCAGATTTCCTGTAGAACTCGAAAAGCCCTTTTAAAGACTTTAAAATGACCGAAAAGTCCCTACGGGGCCTAATATTAACTTAAACTCGTTACGGGCATCACGGAAGGTATCCTACTGATACCACAACCCTTTTAAGGCATATTGACTTAGGAAATAAGCGTACGACTCTCATGGTTAACCGTTTCGCCTATTGCGCGCACGGTTCGGCTTATGAAACTAGTTTTCATAAATTAGCCGATACGGGTCAAATTATATTATTTGAACCCCAAAATCCAGAGTGTGAACCTTGAACCCATATAAAACAAGTCTCTGAACTTGTTTGGGGCAGAATCACATTCCATTCTCGGTTTTCGCCTTTCACGCGATTAAACCATATCTATATATATCGGAACTAACCGGTCTAGGCTACGGCCATTATAACGACTCGTTAGGATTCTAAGAGGTTAATTAAAACCTTCGTTCCAGATTAGGAGCCCCAGTAAAAGCTATCGCTGATTTAATCCAATTAAGGAAATATACTTGCAAAGGTAAATACTTTAACTTATTTCCCCTATATGGGCTTGGGTTACGGTATATTAATACCGCTTGATTGAGCATTATATTCTTCCATCGCTTAGGTGGTTAATTAAATAATATGATCGGCTCATTTAAACAGTTTTGTTTCTTAAAAGCCTTTGGGGGGTTTAATGACCGTTGTCCCGGATATCCTTGGCATCATTTTACGAAATGGCCACGACCATCGACATCCCGGTGTAGGCGTACACCCGGTATATATTGTCGACATTAAATTAAAAGACGTAGCCGTTGGTTTTTATACTACGGTTTTACGCAATGTGGTGTGTCTATAAATCTTTAACCCGGCACGACCCGGGCTACTGAACGCATAAAAGAACATGTAAAACGTTCACAAGATTTTTAATAATTTTCCCAGGTTATAAAAGAGTTTGTGCCTTGTGCATTCAAATCAAATTTTAATAAACATTTTCAATTGTGTCAGTTAAATGTATTTACCAGTGTAAACTGACGTATTTTCCCCAAAAAGATTAAGTGCAGGTACTATACGAAATGGGCTGGTATAGGCGTCCTAAGCATCGTACATAGTCTCGCAAACTCGATGCTGCATCTGAATGAACAATATTTATTATTTTTGATCCGCTGTGGATATATTCAACTTCTGTAATACATTGGATATTACAACCAGAGGTTGAAGTTTATATATTTATCTTAAGCTTCCGCTGTGCATTATATAATTGTGTGGTTTGACTATATTGTTGCCAACATCGTCACGGTAATCCCCCACCGGGCCCACCGGTGAAACACGTGGAAAATCGGGGTGTGACACTCTTCAACTTGCAGCTCTTCAAACTTTTGCTCTACAGACGTTCCGAGCATGCTTTCAACTACTTTATTCAGCATATAGAACTCATGATCTCTTTACGCTTTAGCTGCTTCAAATTCTTTGTTCTTCAACTTGAAGTATTCATTTTGCTCATCTCGTCGAGCCTTTTCTTCTTCCAGCTCAGCAATTCTCACCTTCAAGATGTCTATCTCTGACTGATCAGAATCAATCTTTTTCACCAACTCTTTATTATCAATCTCCAACTTCTTTACACGCATTTCAAGTATTTTCTCCCGATCAGACACCTTCTTGTTTTCAGTGGCTAGCTTCTTGTTCTCAGTAATCAATTCATCAACGTTCTTTTCAACATTCCTGACTTGTGAGGTGTTTGCGAAATCAAAATCTCCAACATCATCAAGACTCACATTCAAATTTGAAGGAACATTTGGAAAGTTTCTGAACCCCGCAGAACCAGGTGTTAGTTGACCTTGGGTGAGTGGAGGTGTTTGGAAAATTTCTTGTGATGTGTAAAGGGTTTGTTGTGGTGGTGGTGAATGATGTAGTCGTGATGGTTGTCTTGGTGGTGTTGGTTGTTTAGGTGGTGAAGATTGTTGTGGTGGTGTAGGTTGTCGGGGTGGTGATTGGATTGGTGATTGTGGTGGTGTTGGTGGTTTCTTAGATTCTTTGGAAGGTTTTTTCTTCAAGACGATCTTTGGCATTGATATCTTTGGTGTAACTTTGCGAATCTTTGGAGAAATTACTTTCTTTCGAGCTCCAGCTTTCTTTCTACCACCTGGAGGAGATTGTGATTCGGAGACATGTTCTGGAGAAGGAACGTAAGCATCATCATCGTCCTTTTCCTGTCTCTTTCTCTTTCTTAGCAATTTTTCTTGTTTTATTTCTTCCTGAACTCTTCGTAAACGTTCAGTTTCATCTATTTCTTCATCTGAAGAGCTCGAGGAGCTTGTAGTATCTTTATCCACATCATCTCCCTCAAGATCATCAACAACTTTATCTTTCCCTTTCTGAGTTTCAACATTCACAACTTGATCAACTTCAGCAACCACTGTTGGCCCTGTCTCTAAGACTTCAGTATCAAACAACAATTGTTCATCAACATTAAATGCTTCTGCAGCTACCACTGTTTCATCTTCTTCAGGCTCATCGATCAAAGACGTTTTAGCAGCTTTCTTTTGCTTCTTGTTTGGTTGTGAAGAAGATCCCTCAACCTTTTTAACAATAGGAGTGGCCTTTCTACGTCTTCTCCCAGTTTCTTTCACATACCACTCATTCTTGGTATTTTTGAAATCTTTAAGAATCTTCAGCTCTTCAGCATATGCTGCCTCTTTCATTTCAGCTTCATTTCTCCAGTTCTGATGATCAACTGGATCTGGGTCAACATAGTTTACATCTTTGATAAAACCAAAGAATTCAGCAACAAACATCGGTTCTGGGTGATTCGGATGATATCTCATAAGCTGTTTAAGCGTATCATTGCTCATGTGTGATTGTATCAGCAAGTCATCTTTTATATTTCTATCAATCTCAGGGTAAGCGTGATCAATCATCATCTGCACAAACCTCGGATACATCCAACTTTTGCTATCTGTCTTGATATTCTTAGCCATGTAATGGAATACAATGTGTGAGAAATTGTATTTTTTGTTCAACACTAACGCTGTAACCATATTCATTTGATAATCTCTCATCGCATCATAACCTCCTTTCGTATGGCTCAAAGACATCAATACACAGTGAATCAGGAACTTGTATGGTTTCTGAAACTTCGATTTCAAGTAGTTCCCAGCATTCAGAGCTCCCTGATAACCCATTCTTTACATGCAGCCTTTCACCATTCTTTCTGGAAATCTCATTGGCGACTCTGCTTCATCTGGAAAGTTAACAACTTCACGAATAAGAGCTTCAGTGACTAAAATCTTTTCCTCCTTGCCATGCACCTCAACAACTGAAGAAATTACTTTGTTCTGCTCATCGTAACTTGCATTTTTCCAGAAGCGTTCTATGTGAGATTTGTACAGTGGTCTTTGATCAGTCAACGCCTTCTGAATGGGAATACGACCCATGATTTCCAATATGCCACTAAACTTGGCCAGCTCGGGGTTTTTCTGAATATTCAAATCACAACAACTGTTGTGAAGAGGATCAAAAACAACACTGGAACCCTGCACATCAAACATAGTACAACATGCATCAATTCTTAGAACATTTTTTATCAAAATTACAAATTACATGTTATTACACTTGGAACCCTATGAGCGAAATCAAAATTTCACTAAGTACAAAAACTCATCATATGAACTAAAGAGCGAAACCCCTCATGTATACAAAAGCGGAATCAATATTGTTCACAAAAGCGGAAACACACAGAGTGTACTTATGAGCGGAATCACAAAATGCTCTTATGAGCGTAACCACTGATGTACAGATAAGCGGAACCACTGGTGTACAGATGAGCGGAACCACATGACAGTTTGAGCGAAATCTCTATCAAGCACTCAAAGTTCATCAAACCCCAAAATTGAAACTACTAATTTGTTAACATGTTAATTCCGAGACTAGGGTATGTTTCAATTTCACTTTTTGACTTTATATGAACCCTAGATCTACGATTTATTAACCTGTGACTCGACAAACATCACCAAACATCAAATTTGTAACAATCAAACACAAATCTGTTATCTATACACTAAAACGACTGTACATGTGTGATATCAAGTTCTAATTTAACAGTTAAACACCTAAATCTATGTTCTGTTCAATAACATTTGCCGACAGTCCAAAATACAGGTGATTCAGGTCAAAGTAAAGTATAATCAACCTTGCCCACGATTGTACACTTTGATAATAACAAGATCTGTAAAAATTTGGGCAACACTTCGCCTGTAATCAAAGGTTTTAGGGTTTTGCTTCAAGTTCGCCGGAGAAGAAGACGTTATGAGCGAAAGGGTGAAAATGTCATATGAGCGGAACCTTATCACTTATATACTAGGTATGGTTTCGCTCTTATGACCAATGACACATAAGCGAAATCCCAATTGAAGCTATAAGCGAAACCACATGATGCAGCTATGAGCGAAACCTGTTTTAAGTGTCCTTAAAAGCGAAATCATTGTTTAGGTGACACATGAGCGAAATCATGAAGTTGTTTTAAAAAATTTTACTTTTTAACCCTTTTCTGATTAAACACTGTCACACCCAGTTAACCAAGTCCAAGTCAATGACCTTGGTCAACTGCTTGGCCTGCCAAGTCCAAGTTAATGACCTTGGTTGACCGAATTATGAAGTACGCAGTCAATTTATTCTGAAAAAATAGTTCAACTGAATGAACTTTTGAACGTTTTGAACTTACAAACACTTTTCAATTGTCCAACACTGTACCAATCATTGTTTTTGCATCTCCAGCTTACCCAGCCCTCATCAAACACTGACATGATCTGTACTAAGCTTTGATCTTCCGATTCCCAACGTCAGTTATCGAAAATAAATGAGAAACTAAAATCTTTTTGGATTTTTAACTGGATTAACTAAAAACTGTACACACAATATTTTTGTGAGTGTGTTAGGGGATCATATCAGCTGCCGACTAGACACTAACACCGTTAAGCTGTTATTTAATTTTAAGCATTAAACAATTCGCGTAGATTGCCGATATACTGTTCCTTTTAAATTCTGACAAAACTTTCAATCTGTTAGGGATACATAATTAGTGTTTTAGGACTTAAACATCTACATGTGTCCCACCTCAGTATATACTCCCGTATCCAGATCCCAGTATTCAGTCTTACAGGTGAGTATACCACAGCTGATATCTGTTCAAGGGTAGGTGCGAGGGCCGTGAGAGCTCAGGTCGATACTTCCGTATACGCAGAGAGATGACGGCTTCGACTTTAAGGTGTGTCCCCTTTAGAGGATCTTTTGTTTTCAACAGCAGCGACTATCAATTTTATTGTTTCATCAGCATGCTGAGGGCGAGCTTATATTTCAAAGCTTTTTGCAGAAAGTATTATCCGGGGACTAGGTCAGTACTTCCATACAGCAGAAGTCCCGGGATAATGCCCCAGATATCACTGAGCATAAAGACCTAGTATCTCAGAATACGGGACCCTTCAAACAGGATTTCAGGGGTTACCTACATATCCTGGAGGTGTTCCCCACGTAGACGCAAGTGAAATTTATGTTTATATCCCAAACTGATCTACTGAATTTGTGAAAACCTACCGGCACATCTTTAGCGAGACTGCTTAATTGCATTTTTTACATTACAATTCTTTAGCGTACTGCGTCCGTCTAGCTGATGTACTATCATTTCCCCTATTCTACACAACTCTTTTTGTATTTTTTAATGTTTTTGGATTTTTGAATTTTATCATGTTTTTGTATTTTTCTGCGAATTTCTCCCCCTAAAACGAAAACATATTTTTGTGTTTTTGTTTTTATCGAAAAGCAGAAAATAAACTGTACAAACAAAATTGACAACACGACAAAGGTTCACGTCAGATCGCCGCCCAATTCGGCTTCACATTCAATAACCCTCCCAGATTGCAGATTTTTCATCCCGTTTAACCTCAAAAGATAATAAAATCTCTTTTTATCAAAAGGTTTTGTGTAAAAATCGGCTTTCTGATCATCGGTGTGCAAGTGTTCAATCCGAATTAACTTTTTCTCGTGACAATCACGGATAAAGTGGTGACGGATTTCAATATGCTTTGTTTTCGAATGGTGAACCAGATTTTTAGTAATGTTAATCACTGCTTCATTGTCCACATAGATAGGAGTATCTAAGAACTACAAACCGAAGTCTCGCATCTGCTGTTGGATCCAAAGGATCTGCGAGCAACAGCTGGAGGCTGAAACGTATTCAGCCTCGCATGTAGAGAGCGCTACTGCGGTTTGTTTCTTACGCTACCAGGTGACAAGCCGAGTTCCGATGAACTGACACCCAGCAGTGGTGGACTTTATGTTTTGCTTGCAGCTCCCAAAGTCAGAATCAGCAAAACCAGATAAAGTAAAGTCACCCGATCGAGGGTACCACAAGCCGATGCTTGGGCAGCCCTTCAAATACCGTAAAATACGTTTCACTATGGTCAGGTGTGACTGCTTTGGAATTGACTGATATCTGGTGCAGAGACACGTCGGATACATGATGTCTGGACGGGAAGCCGTGAGATACATTAGAGAGCCAATGATAGATCGGTACAATGTCTCGTCCATCTTCACACCATTCTCGTCTGGACAAATTCCATGATTCTGCGCGAGGGGGGTTGATGCAGGACTGCAATCTGTCATGTCGAACTTGTCAAGCACGTCCTTCACATACTTCGTTTGGTGAATGAAGATTCCGTCGGGCATTTGTTCTACCTGCAGCCCGAGGAAGAACTTCATCTCCCCCATTGAGCTAATCTCGAACTTTTTCTTCATCACCGTTTCAAATTCTTTGCACAGGTCGTCGTTGGTGGATCCAAAAATGATATCGTCAACATATATCTGCACGATCAACAAGTGGCCTGCCTCTTCCTTGGTGAACAAAGTGCTGTCTACTGTGCCTCTTGTGAACCCGTTGTCCAGCAAATATGTCGAAAGCGTCTCATACCAGGCTCTCGGGGCCTGGTGAAGTCCGTACAGCGCTTTGTCCAGTAGATACACCTTGTTTTTGTGCAGTGGATCTGTGAACCCCGGCGGTTGCCCCACATACACTTGTTCTCTGATTGTTCCGTAAAGGAAGGCAGATTTGACGTCAAGTTGATATACTTTAAAATCTTTCCATGACGTGAAGGCTAGAAATATCCGAATTGCCTCAAGTCTGGCAACCGGTGCGTAAACTTCATCGTAATCTATTCCTTCCTGTTGACTGAAGCCTTGAACCACAAGTCGCGCTTTGTTTCTCACCACGACACCTATATCATCATGCTTACACTTAAAAACCCATTTCGTCTTGATTAGCTTTTGATTCTTAGGCAGATCGACAAGTCTCCAGACGCCCAACTTTTCGAACTGTTGCAGCTCCTCCTGCATTGCATTCACCCAGCTATCCTCGGTCAATGCCTCTTTGTAGGTTCTGGGCTCTATCTGCGAAATAAAACATTTTAATGAGACTTCTTTCTACATATCAGCAATAGATGAATAGAAACATGTAAGAGCTTGGTCTATTTGATGTCGGGTTTTGACACCACTTTGCAGGTCGCCAATAATTTATTCTGAAGGATGGTAAAACAACGTCCGTGGCATAACATTTTCAGGCACATTCACTTCCGATTTCAAGCTCGATATGTCAAGATCAACGGTTTGATCCTCAGCTTCCGTTGGATCCTCGTCAAAAGTCGGAGCGGGTTCCGCTTCTGAGTCGTCAGATTCGTCAAAAGATGGAGCTGGTTCCTCTGGTGGTTCATGTGACACCCCGCGAAAACGTGCAACAATACTAGCTTCTTCAGTGACTGCATATTAAATTTTGGGACGATATTTCTTTTAACTTGGGGATGATGTGACAACTCGTGGTTACGAGGTTAGCAACGTTCGTTTTCGCGTTATAAATTTACTTATATATATATTTTTAAATATAAACGAATGAATCTATATCGACATATATCACTATATAAACGTATAACTCGAAACCAAAATTTAACCGACCCGAACCAAAATCGTTCAAGAAGAAATGTCGGCCCAACACCCCACCTCCCAATTATTCTACACTGTTAGTGTTCGTGACCCTGTCAACGGATTTTAGGGTATTGAATTAACTTGTCGATCAAGACAATAATGTCGGCGATTAATAATTGGGTGACACGGGAGTGCGGGCTCGTTTAACACGATTGTTATATAGGCCCAGTAATTAATAATTGGTTTATTAATTAGATGGCCTTAATATATTTTATAATAAAAGTTTAATAATTAATTTATGTTATATTTTTCTTTTATTATATTATAAGCCTATTAATTTGACAAAGTCATATATGATGGAGGTTATTTACATACATTACGTTTTAGTTCATTAAAGTGCTTAGATTATGGGCCAATGGTAGTGGCTGATTTTGGAACAATAGTCCTTGAATTATTTAGGCTGTATATGTTGCTTGTTATCGGCCCAAACAGATTTGTTCATGACCGCCCCCAACTCCAATGTGTTTTATTATTCAAGTAATTTTAGTTTATAGGATAACTTCTCTAATTCAAAAGAAAACCCTAAACTACCCACCCTTCAACCTACGATCTGCCACCCTCCCTCACCTCTCTACCCATCGACGAAACACAAGGAAGCATCCTTCAAGACCTTCAGCCATTTAATTCTTGCAATCCTCATCGCTTCATAACTCGGTAATATTATAGTTTCGATTCTTGATTTGGTTTTAAGTATCATGGCTGTGTTTTTATTCTGGTTCCTAATGATTGTTGATGCTTCTTGATGACTGGTGGGTTAGTTGTTAAAAATCATATGTATTTAATGTATAGGTCGATTACGGGTCCACTTGGTCGTTAAAGTTTCGTCTCTTTGCATGATCTTGATGGAAACTGTGATGGTTCTTGGTAATAATTGATATGTGAATTAATTTAGGGTGTTAATCTGCTGGGAATAAAGATTATAGGTCGTTGGGTTCACTAGATAATTGTTTGTGGGATCGGGTGTCGAAAACAAAATCTGTCCAACGAATTCAGCCAACTTCAGTTGGCTGTAACCGGGTTAAAAATTAATGAAATCTGAATTTTCTTGAGTCTATAATGCGTATTTCGAAACACGATTCAAATGGCACTGAAATCATGATTTTTGGACGTCGTTTTCTATTTTAAATAAACTATTTCGTTTCAGCAACTAAAGCTGAGTTTTTCTGCAGAAAATACGCTGACTTGCGTAGCCTGTTCCGGGACTTTAAATTATCAAAACCTTACGTTTTCAGAGCCTAAAACCAAGTACCGGAAATAGCTTTCAAACAGAAGTGGTTTCGTAGTTTTTGGACAGGTCTGGGTATTTTTAGCAGAATTGTTTGTAAAACTGCTATGAGCTGCCATTTTCTGCAGAAAATGCAGCGAACGTTTTGCGTCATAACTCGGTGTGTGTTTACTGTTTGAATGTGAAAATTTTACTGTAGATACTAGGGATTGGACATGTGATTTTGTTTTTGGTTTCGCGCCAATTGGATACACAGATATTTTTAAATAAATTGTTCGGCAAACGTGATCAGATTACATCAAATCTGATCATGGTTTGGCGCATGATTTTTCACGAAAAATCCGTAAGGAATTTGGTCACTAAGTTTTAATGCAATGGTCTCTGGTTCGATTGAAACGTTCTGTAATTCTTCGGGAGCTATCCGATGCCCGAACGGTCCCGATTTATGCACCGCAAATTGTCTGAAAATGCACTTAAAAGCTGAAATTTTGTGACCAGATTTACTTGTGATTTGTGACGAATATGTAGTCGCTAATTGGGATAGCGACACATTGCATGCATGTGTACATATATACATTATAATATTTTATGTGCAACATGTTAGAATACGTGTAGGAACTTTGTGCTCTATTTGAAACCACTAATTGACTAAATGTTAATCATACTAGGACGTGCTTGACCAACCCTGACCGTTAGCTATTTTAAGAGTCAAACCGAGCAAACCAAGGTGAGTTCACACTTTCCACAAGGCATGGGATTCCCCAGGGTTGGGAATGGGTAAAGGATTTAAGCTGAAACTGCGTGATCTCCTGGCTTGGGACACGTACACACCCTCTTTATTGAAGGGTGACAACACGTGGTAAGAATATAATCGGAACCTGCGGAATCTCCTGGTTTGGGGATTACGTACACACCCTCTTCACTGAAGGGTGACAACACAGATACTAGACCAAAACTTTCTATCATGAAGTCCCTCCTTTTATATCGAATTAATCGCCGGGCCAATGGCGAGCGGGTCATTAGTTAGATAGCGCTATTTAGGTTTGACAAGCCTCACACCGTGCCGCAGAGGACGGGCGTGAACTAATGGATCTGGGCACTAGTCAATGATGATAGACATTGACGTCAGGGCACCAACTTACTTTAGTCAGTGGTCGATATGGTAAACGGGCCTAGTGGTTCACATGGGGAAGCCCCCACCAACTATGGATATGTTTGGGAAATAGGGTAAACGGATTAACTTACAACTTACAAATGAACTCCTGGTTTTGAAACAACTTAATAATGAACACCAACTGTGAACTCGCTCAACTTTGTTGTTGACTCGTTGTTACATGCCTTGCAGGTCGTTAGGTATTTCAGGAGCTTGCACGAGGAGGCGTGGACGTTGTGGGACATGGACTGTTGAGTTCCATGTTAAACTTATGAACTTTTAACTTATGTTTTGGGTTTTAAACTTTATGCTTCCGCTGATAACTTTAACTTGGTTGAATTGTTTTGACACCAATTATATTGATTGGATTGGACTTTTATTTACTTAATTTATATTGTTTAATATGATTGGTGGTTGGATCTTGGTCAGTCATGCCTCCATACGGTGATACTCCGTGTGTGGATTTTGGGGGTGTGACAGTTCATGAGCTGTTCCACTCGGTCCTGCTTCATCATCGTGAGTACCCACGGCGGGTTGAGAAACTTCTAGCGGTCTAGACACTGGCTCCTGTGACACATTTTGCTGATATAGGTACATAAGAGCTAGTTCCTCCTCACTCGGCTCGACCGGCAGATGAAACGACTCCCAGAGCTTGTCGTAGTCGAACAGGAATCTTTGTCCGGGAAGTTGTGGTGACGGAGTATGCTTCTGACAATCCACATGTTGGACTTGAATCACCTTCCCCAGGCATGGTACAAACACCCTCTTCAACGGGCTTGCGTAACCTACAAAGAAACCATCATTAGATTTAGCGCCAAATTTACCGTTTTCATCAATAAAAGTGCAAGGAGACCCAAACGGCTCCAAAAACTCAAGATTCGGCTTATAACGGTGCAGCAGCTCAAAGCAAGTCTTCTTATACTTCTTGACAGTGAGAACTCTATTTAATGTGTAACATGCTGCTGAAACTGCTTCACTCCACAAAAAGATTGGTAGCTTGGAATCGGCTAACATTGTACGTGTTGTCTCAATCAGGGTCCGATTCTTTCGTTCAGCTACACCGTTTTGCTATGGAGTGTACGACGCACTGAATTCATGAAGAATTCCCTTCTCATTACAAAACTCGTACATCTTGTTGTTCTTAAACTCCGTTCCGTTGTCGCTCCGAATCCTCCGGATTGGCAGTTTATACACCGTTTCCATCTTCTTGAAAAGCACCATCAAAGACTCAAAGGTTTGATCTTTTCGTTCCAAGCACACTACCTAAGAAAATCTCGTAAAGTCATCAGTTACCACCAAGCAATATAAGTCTCCGCTGATGCTCTTTATGTTGACAGGCCCGAAGAGATCCATGTGCAATCTCTCAAGAGGTAACCTGATTGTATTCATCATCTTCAATGGGTGTGACTTCCGAGTCTGCTTTCCTTTCTTACACGCTACACAATCATCATTTAAGTGAAAATTCTTTAGATTAACACCATCAACCAAATCATCGTGTACTAAAAAGTTCATTTTGCGAACATGAATGTGGCCCATTTTCGATGCCACATTATCGAATCTTTTTCTGTCGCTTTAGTTTTAGACACAAAACACTGTTTCTGATGAGATGTTGGCGTTGCGACGCTCATATCAAGTATATAAAGATCATTTTCCCACGGAGCCCGCAATAACACCATCTCATCAGGGATTTTAAACCCTGGTTTTAACACAACACATTCAGTTTTAGTAAAGTGTACACTAAACGCTTTATCACAGATTTGTGAGATACTGAGTAAATTGTTTGTTAACTCTACTATGTAGTTCACTTTGTCAAACGAAATCACTCCATTTGACAGCGTTCCTTGACCAACGATCCTTCCACCTTGATTCCCAGCAAATCCAACATAGCTTCCATTCATGGATTTGACATCATAGAGCAGAGCAAGCGTCCCAGTCATATGCCTTGAAGCGCCACTATCCATAATCCACTTCGATAGAATTGACTTGGGCAGCCCCTGCAACCATCAAATCAAATTTATTCAAACAATGAAGCCCATGATTTCTTTACTTCCGACACACTTCCGAACACAACATCACACTTTTCATTTGTTTTCGGAAAATCAAATGTGACATTTGGAACCTCTTCTTTCGCAATTGTTTTAACTTTGTTAGTTATCGGTGGAAATTCATCAAGAAACTTATCAACTTCATTTTCATACTCAACAACGTCATCTTTAAAAATGCTTGAATCAATTTTCAAAGCATTCTCCATCTTTTTGATCTCAACCGACGGTTTCGACTTCGCGACCCAAGATTGGTTTTCAAAAATTTTTGTCTTAGGGTAAATTTTGAAGTCTTTCGAGTCTTAGAGGATTCGCCAATCTCGAAAATTGATTTCAGCTTGTCCTCCGATTTCAAAGAATCACCTCTTTTCAAAATACGGATCGGAGAAACCATCGGCTTTTTGCCCTTTGTGCCAGTCGGAGATTTAGGTCGAGGTTGTTGAACGTTTGACTTTTGAACAGTTGGTTTAGAAACAGTTCGTTTTTGAACACTTGGTTTTTGAACAGTTTGTTTTTTAACTAGTTTTACAACAACAGGTTTCTCAATCACTTTCTGACACTGTTTCGCCATGTGGCCGATCTCATTGCAGCGGTAACACACCCTTTTATCATATTCGACAAAAGTAGATTTGACTGACTCTTCTTTTAACTTCTTTGCTGCATTGAAATCTTCCATAGCTTTTTGACTGAAAATATAATCTTTCTCATCGTCAACACTAGGACCAGCGACAAAAACTTCATTGATCTTCTCTTTCGGCTTAAACACTTGCTTAGCCGTTTTCTTTTCAAACCCAATTCCTTTGTTTTTAAAGGTGTTTTTCTTGTTTTGACCTTTACCAACCCCTTCTTTCTTTTCCAAACTTGTGGGACGTGAAGTAACAAACGACTTTTTGGGTTTCGAAAAGAATTCATTGTTATTAACTTCGTTAATGTTCATTTTAATCAGTTTAAACACTTTTTCAACATTTTCGATCTTGACATTCTGAAGCGGATACTCGAAGTCGGAATAAAGTTTGTCTGTTCCAATCATGGTGTATACCACCATAATCGAATCGTCATTCGCACTCTTTTCCGATTTCGGTACATATCGATCTAAGAAATTCCCTTCATCTTCAGAATCACTGACAGCCTTCTCAGATTGAGCCTTTTCAGATTTCTCACTCTCCTCATCCAACACCTGATCGACAACAGTCTTAATAACCTGAGATTCGTTGTCGGTATCGGATGGGGAGAATGTGACATCTATGGTCTCAGGCAAATCATCCTCTATTGATCTCAATTTGAGATTTAAAGCCGCTTCCAACCCATCTGGATATTTCTATGTGTAATGATACCACATTGGGGGTGGAACGCTCTTAAAGACTGGTGCCATATGTGGCTGTTGGGGGACAATCTGATCAAGAACGTACGATGACGCCACATAACTCATTAACTTTTTATCAATCCGATCGTTTTCAATTTTAACCAATTCGAGTTCTTTCTTAAGCGATGCGATTGTGTCTAAATGAAAATTGACTTCATTTTGTTTATCTAATAGTGTTGTTTTAGCCAATTTTGTAGCTTTATCGTTTTCAACACATTCCTTTTGTATCATCTTGATTGACCTTTTAAGAGTATCGTACGCCTCTTTCACTTGGCCAAGGTCAAACTTAATCATATCAGCGTGGTGTTTCAATTCCTGATACTTGGTGTCTTTTTCAAGACACTCCGTGCATGGTTCTAAGCACTGTTTGCACGGTGTTTCAGGGATTGAAACAACTCCTTCTACAACCTGCTCAACACTATCAACTTTACCGACATTGTTTGACTCCGACTCACACAGTTTGACTGATTTGATCTCCTGAACTCCAGATTCCTCTCGTTTGACCGACACACTACTGACAGACTTTGACTCCTCGGATTCTGAGTCTACCTCTTTGAGTTTTCCCATCAGTGCTTTGTCAGCTATGTCTTTCAAAGCTTCTCCAGTCATCTCTTTCGACACATCTATCAATTCTTCAACGTCTTCTTTCTTCTCTTCAAACCTTGGACATGTTCCGGTCCTTGGTTCTTCAAAGTAACCTGCAAAAGATTCAGAAATGTTAGGAGGCAATACAAATTTCATTAAACTTCCCAAAACCTCTTGCTCAGACTGGTAGTAATATACTCCAGCAGCTATTTCTTCCATATCAACCGCATTTTCACCAGAAACCTCTTCAGCAACTACAGAAACATCTTCAATAACTGTTTCTGGTTCAGACACCATCTCAGAAATCTCAACAACTTCAGCTATCATGGCCTGTCCATTGCTACCGGGGATCTACTTATCCCAGCTGAAACCTGCAGCAACCTTTTCGTCGTCTTCATTCACGATCAATGCCTTTTCAGGTTTATTCTCAATCTGTGGCCTCTGAACAGTTTGCTGTTGATTTGGTCGGTGATATATCGCTTGCCTGTAGTAGTCGTTGGTGAACGGGTTTTGATGATTGTTTACTTCACGATTGGGACATTCTCGTTTGAAGTGACCGCGTTCTTTACATTTAAAGCATGTAATTTTCGACTTATCAAACCCTAAATTTTAATCGGGGCCTGATAAACTGTTCCGGCCTGTAATTTCCATGAAACGTTGAGCCCTACGCACCAAACTCGCCATACACCACTTAATGTCAATTAATTCAAGCTCTTCGGGATCGATTTGGTCGTAATCCTCCTTCGTCATGTCAGGATTACCGATCCTCCCTGCGACTAAGCCCTCATAAGCCTTAAGAACGGAAGCAAGCAGTGCTATGTGCTGTTTTGCGGCTGTTTCAGTTATCTTGTTTCCATTCTTTATGTTTACCGCAATGTTGCACTGTACCCCAGAAACATACGCCTGTTGGTTGGATCCTGTTGAGCTTTGAGGTGAAGGTTGTTCCTGAGCTTTGACATTTGGTTCAAAGTTCGCGAATGGTGAAGAATTGCCAGATTGAGGAGTGTTTGAGGAAACACTTGAAGTGTTATCAGCAATGAACCATGTCTGTATTTTTGGGCTTTGATTGGTTGAAACTGTAGGATTGCCTTTGTAATACAACGATACATCCTGCTGCACACTCGCTGAGTTCATTTTCTTGATTTTCAGCAATTCCAGCTCATGGGCTTCAATCTTCTCGATGAATGAGCTGAGGTTGAGATTCACAAAATCAGAATTATTCTTCAACATCGTTAGATACGTGCCCCACTCATCATACGGAAGTGCATTACACAGTTTATTAATCCACTCTTCATTTGTCTTTGTAATTTCCAAACGCTTCATTTCAACTACAAGATGACAGTATCGTTCGATTAACTGCTTTGTTGTTTCTCCTTTAATCCCAGTAAAAATGTCGAATTCCTTCTTGATTAAAGCCTTCTTGCTTTTAATCATCGAAACAGTGCCTTGGAATTTCAGCTTCAACGCTTGCCACATCGACTGAGAATTATCTTCATGTTGCAGTAAAACGAGGATATCTTCTTTGATGGCCTGTTGCAAAATGCTCACCATCTTGTTTTCAGCCTTGAAGTCAATCTGTTCAGATTCTGTCAAACTCCCGATGCCCTTTTCCAATCCCATACCGTTAACTGGTGGTACATAGTTAGCCTTTATTTTCATCCAACACTTGAAGTGATTGGCTTGCACCCAGTTTTTGAAACGGCCGGACCAACCCGCATATTCATCCAAACTCATGAGCTTCGGTGGCTTTTGCATTGTCCCTAATTCATTCTCCATGTTAACGTTCTGAACTATACTCGCCGGACTTTGCGTAGCCGTCAAACCACTTCCCGCAAACAAGTTATAAAAATCTTGATGTTCCATTTTAGTGACAAATTTCCAAAAATGTTTAACTTTTTGATTAACAGGTTGTTTTTATCGAAAACTTTTAACACAGACTGAGTTTCCAACACTCGATCACGTACGAAATGGACTAAACGCTCAAAACATGATTTTTACACTAAAACAGATCGTATAAGCGAAATCAGACTACAAGTGTAACAATGAGCGAAACCCTCTAATGCTCACAAAAGCGAAACCTGGTAATGTCTATATGAGCGAAACCCTATGAGCGAAACCCCTAGAGCGAAACCCCAAATATGACACTATGAGCGAAACCCTACGAGCGAAACCCCTGGAGTGAACCTCAAAAATGACCCTATGAGCGAACCACATGAGCGAAACCTGTAGGATCGTGTTTGCCCTTCCTATGAGACAATCGGAGCTAGTACCAACCAGACATGTAGCGGAAATACATGTATGGCTTTAATCAAAGCAAATCAGATAAAGAAATGAGTAGAAAACAGATAGAAATCACTTTAAACTTGCTTTCACATTAATTCTTCAAGAAAAACACGGTCAGCAGTTCGGCCTTCCGATGACATGAAAGTTACAAATGTAAAAGACTGAAGGGGTATTTATACTAGTGATAGTTTCGCTTGAAAGGACATAACCATACAAGCGAAACCTTATCAAGTAGTTTTGCTTGTATGGCAGTTGTTCATTCAAGCGAAACCTTAACATGTAAAACATACTTTTACACCTTCAACCCCTGTAAAATACACATTTAACCAAAACAGACCCAATACATTGATTAACTACAACCAAGACGCAGGCTTTAGACATTATGCACCAACAATTGTAGGATCGTGTTTGCCCTCCTATGAGACAATCGGAGCTAGTACCAACCAGACATGTAGCGGAAATACATGTATGGCTTGAATCAAAGCAAATCAGATAAAGAAATGAGTAGAAAACAGATAGAAATCACTTTAAACTTGCTTTCACATTAATTCTTCAAGAAAAACACGGTCAGCAGTTCGGCCTTCCGATGACATGAAAGTTACAAATGTGAAAGACTGAAGGGGTATTTGTACTAGTGATAGTTTCGCTTGAAAGGACATAACCATACAAGCGAAACCTTATCAAGTAGTTTCGCCTGTATGGCAGTTGTTCATTCAAGCGAAACCTTAACATGTAAAACATACTTTTACACCTTTAACCCCTGTAAAATACACATTTAACCAAAACAGACCCTATACATTGATTAACTACAACTAAGACGCAGGCTTTAGACATTATGCACCAACAAAACCCCTGGAGCGAACCTCAAAAATGACCCTATGAGCGAACCTCACGAGCGAAACCCCTGATTTTTCTTATGCCATAAAAGCGAAACCTCTCAAGATGACACAAAAGCGAAACCTATTCACGAGCCATTTTAAGTCACTTTTAAGCTGTTTTTAGGTCTGAATTTCTCAAGGGTTTGTTATTAACCAGTTTTACACTATATGACTAAATCTCGGTCCATTTTGTCCGTTGGAAAGGTCAGAAACTCAAAAAGCGGTAGAAAAAGGCTTTGATTCGGGTCAACTAGCTCACAACTGGCTCTGATACCAATTGTAGGACCGTATTTGACAGTCGTTTGAGTCAATTCGAGCTAGCAACTACCGAAAATGCAGCGGAAATACAAAATCGGCATGAATCAAAGCAAGAAAGGTGTAGAAACAGAAATGATTCACTTTAAAACAGTTTTCTCATTGATCATCACAAAATACACGGGCAGCAGGTCGGCTACACACTGGATATGAACGTACAAAATGAGAAAACAACTTGTGTATTTATAGGGGATGAGGTTTCGCTTATGTGACCATGTCCATATGAGCGAAACCATCTAGTTGGGGTTTCGCTCATATGACACATGTCCATAAAAGCGGAACCTCATCATTACAATCCCAAATTTACATATTAACCCCTATACAATACATAATTAACACAACTAGACCCTATACATTGAACAACTAAGACTAAGACGCAGGCTTTAGACATTCGTGCACCAACAACCATAAATCTCATGACCCAAGCTCCACCATTCTTCTTTTCCGATATGTTTACCGGACGTACCTACACACCAACACTCCAAATACCAAACCATCTCAATTAAACACGCCCAAAATAATAAGCAACCCCTCTCAAATTTATCACGCATGTAATCACACTTGTTAACCCCACTAACCCTTACCGGTTGACAGTCATTGACCTTTTAAAAGGTTGACCAAAAAGTTTGCTAGTCAACCAACTTAAAAAAGTACTTTTTCCAGCCTAGCTTTTAACTTGCTCTGAAATTTTAGTCGACTAACTTAAAAGGTTGACCAAAAAGTTTGCTAGTCAACCAACTTAAAAAAGTACGTTTTCTCCGGTTTCATGCATTTCTCCATCAACTACCCACCATTCAGACTTGACCGTAGTTTCCTCAACGCGACCAATGTAGATTTTGAGAGCCTAAGGGTTGAAGGGGAGGCGGTTGCATAGTCGTGCTTGCGGCAAATTAAAGAACAAAACATCAAAAGGAAAAACAATTTAAATACCTGAATCTGCACCTAAAAGAGTGTTTTGCAGGCTATTGTTTTTTCATCATCTTCGTTGTCATCAGCAACGTTTTCAACAAGGTGCATTAATGCACCAGGTTCATTAGCAGGAAGTTGGTCCTGAAGCTGTGCTAACCTAAGCTCAGATTCCTCATCATTTACTCCAATTGCTCGCTCTTTAGCATCAGCATATCTTGTCAAAGCATATAAATCTACACAAAAATTTTAAAAGAGTTATCCAGCAAGAATTTAAACATGCTATAGCAAGGTCAGGTTCATACCTGCTGCTAAAGCTTTCAATCGAGGATCAAGAATAGGTGGATATTTCAACTTAATTGAATGATATAGTCTGAGATTAACAAAACCAAGGAGAGTCTTCATATCGAGTAAATGTATACGTAAGTAACAGTTAAAAATATATAACCAAAGTATCAAACTTTAATTATTGATCACAAACCTCATAAAATTCCAAGAAGGTAAGCATGATCTTATAATCCACATTTTGAGGCATGACTTGTTGGAGTGCATGAGGAGTCAACCATGTCACCTTTTGACCTTCAAGCTCTGCCTAAACATGGGTTAATTGGTACAACACACGTTAATCGAAATTACACGTGCAAAAGATTAAAAAACAGATATGTCAGGATCATTGTACCTGGTAATATATTCCTTTCACTGATATGAAAGCCTTTCGCAATTTATATGTGCGGGAGATATACGCCTGCCACTCAAGGCTTAACCTGATGAAACATATATGCCATTATAACTTTTTTAAGAAAATTTTGATGAAAGTATAGAAAAAACAAAAAATAGAGCTAGAAGAAATCTCAGTGAGACAACGCATACCCTCGACAGTTGTGGATTCTTTCTGCTTGAATATTTTCCCTTTCTATAGCAGGTAAGGAAGCGAAAAGGTGCACCATTGTAAGACAGTTGTTGGTGCACTACATCTGCTGATTACGTCTTGTATCGAGTCATTGTCTTAGAACGTTAGATCTGGGCTTGAAATACGAGAAAATAGTGAGATTGTATAGGTTGGACCGCTTTTAGAGTCAAATTAGATGTTTGGATCGCTCTTTTGGTCATGTAGTGGGCTGGACCGCTCGAACGGTAAGTGAGATGAACCGCTCGAACGGCAAACATGGTTGGACCGCTGATATGACATCATTATGGGCCGCTTATGTGTCATGTTGGGCCGCTTATTGGGCCTGTCCAATAAGCGGTCCCAAAGCCCTATATATACCCTAAAGGCGATCTCATTTGTAACAGTTGCGTAGAAATCGTGCCGAAGCTCTGCCGGTGCGAGATTTGAGCTGTAAACGTTTGAAATCAATAAACAAGTAGTTAAAAGTGATTTGCCTGTTGTTTCTACCTTAGTTTCTTGTTATTCCGCACCTGAAACCAAGGAGAAAGCCTCTGAACGACTCGTTTGGGTCAGCACACGATCCTACAATTGGTATCAGAGCTCAGGAGGAGGTTCTCTGCAGAAATCAGCTGGATTTAGTCACTTTTTCTTACTTCTACACCTTCGTTTTCTGATTCGGGAAAATTTCACGGTCGGAATTCGTTCAAAATCTCAGGGATTGTGCACAATAGTACCGTGACAAACCCTGGAAAGTTTCAAATCAAAATTCGAAGTTTTAGTGGGTCAAAATTGGATTTGAGAATGAGGACCGCTCGACCGAACAGGTAGTGAACCGCTTATTCGGACGATTTTGAACCGCTTATTCAATCAATCGAGGATCGCTCATTCGGACAAATTCTAGGATCTCTCGAATCGACTGTTCTGGATCGCTTATTCGGTCGGTTGGATCGCTCATCCGGACGACTTGTTAGACCGCTCATCCGGACGACCTTGGTCCGCTTATTTGTCATCCGGATAGCTTATCTGGATCGCTTATTGGACACATTATTCTCTGGTCCGCTCTTTTAGCCCATCTGATCCGCTTTTGTGTCAGATTGCTGATTAGTTCGTTTTTCCGTCACACCTGGCTCGCTTATTCGTCACAGTGTTTGAAAAACGTGTTATCGAATCATGGATTTAAATATCGTTAACAGGACTCAAGAAACACTTGATAGAATAAAAATATTAAAGAATGAGTTTGATTCATTTTCAGGTTTTCCAGGAGAAAGCACAAGATGTGTCATTGAGAGATACAAACATCTTGTTAGTTCAATGTCTGATTTAAATATTACAAAAGAACCAGAAGAGTGGGTTGAAAAATTTATCAGTGCTTTACCGAAAGAAGAATGGGAAGATTATGTCTTGAACTTGAAAAGTTCTAGAGAATTTTCTCAACTGACAATTTCTCCACTCATTAAAAGGATTGAAGAACAAATGGTGATCAAGGATGAGAAAAGGAAAGAAAAAGCTGTAAAAGTCAAACAATCTGTGAAGAATGAATCGTCAAGGTCTGCATCAGTATGCTCAAATTATCACAACTTCAAGACAGTCAATGACAAACTTGTGAAGGATGCAGAAAGTTTAGCATTGGAGATCAAGAAGTTGAACAATAAGAAGAAAGCTGATGAAAAACAGATTCTAGACTTACAGGGTATTTGTGAGAAGTTGAAAGTCGAAAATGCCAAACTGTTGGGTAGTGTGAACAGTTTGACATTAGAGAACAAAGGTTTGAAAGAAAATGAAAAGGTTTTTGAAAGCAAACAGAAATCATCAGAAAATGAAGATTTCTGGATAAAATTGGAGAACAAAAATCTGAAAGCTAATGAAGTGAAACTTCAAGAACAGATAAATGTTTTGGAAAATGAGAAATCTGTTCTTGAAAACTTGAAAAATGAAAATAAAAATTCAATCAAGTCTCATCTTGATAGAATATCTAAGCTTGAAGACGAAGCTAAGAGTTCAAGGATCAAGATTGATGAACTTGAAAAGAAATTGATCAGTTTTGCGACTAAATCTGACAAGTTGAATATTCCTTGTCCAAAACCGATCAATTCAGTTCCAATAAGTGACTGTGTCACAAACTTTGACTCTGTCAAAGTTGAAGATTGTGATGATGCATCCGATGATGAAAATGTTAAAAAAGAAAAACAAAAATTGTTTTTAAATTTGAAAGAAAAATTTCAGAAAACTGTTTTGCAATCGACCGAAAAAGGTGAATGTTCTAAACAAAAGCCTTTGAAGAAGAAAGCAGAACAGAAACAAAAAGATAATAAAAGTTCATCGGATCGATCATCCAATCAAAAACAAAATTTACAAAAAATAAAAAATGAAAACTCAAAAAATGTTGGTAATAAGTGGTGCAGGTCAGACCACAGTGCTAAAGCGTCAAATCCATCAAAGTTGAGGAAGGAATATCACCAGGCCAAACAGTGTTACGACTTGAGTGTTTGGTACAACGGTGATAACTGGTACGATAACAGAATGTGTTACAGCTGCGGCTATCATGGACACATTGCTGTTAATTGCCAGTACTGGAGATATGAGACCAGGAGGTGCTATAACTGCAACATCAAAGGTCACATTGCCAGAGATTGCCCGAGGAGATCAATGGGAAGATCAAGGGTTATGTCTCAGAAAGTGGCAAGAATTCCAGTCAAGGTCAAGCCCGAAGAACTAAAAGTTCGAGAACCAAAAGTTCAACAACCGAAAGTTCTAGAGACGAAAGTTAAACTTTCTCAGGGGCAGAAAGACCGACTGAGGAAGAAGAGAAAGAAAGCGAGAGAATATCTCGAGAAGATTTTGTCCTCAGGTTCACAGGACAAACAGAATAAAAGTTCTGATGAATCGATTCCTTCAGTTGCAAAAACAAGCAAGACGAATTCATCAGATACAAATCTGAGGACAGAACAGAGAGGGAAGAAGAAAGAAAAGGTCGGCGTTGAATCTGACAGATCAAAGTCGGACAAGCCACCTTCAGGCAATGATTCTGGTATGGTAAAACCAGAGGAGCCATGTGTTGAGGTAAAAGTTGAAGATTCTAGTTTAACAATGGATGAGAAAAACTTTCCACCATTGTTGAGCAAGAATTCAAAATCACCCAAGGTCAGTCAGGCTTGGGTAAAATTGTTTAAATAGAAAAACCTGACTTGCCGGAGATCCCAAGATAGTATCGTGGATCATGAATCGGCATATTTCTTGAGAAATTTCACTTTGGTGATTTTTCGCCTCAAATGTGGTAAATCAGGGACATTAAGTTGTACTTGATTTTCTACTGATGGTTTATGATCAAACTGGAAATGTTAAATCTTTAAAAGGTTTAAAGAAAACAAGATGATGAGATAACCCCAAATCTACAAATGGTTGGAACACAAACGAATTTTTCCGGAAAAACCGTTTTGATTAAAACAAACTTAAGTGTTTTGAAATCATTATGGGAAAATAGTTTGTTGTGAGGGGGAGTTCTGATTGTTTTTGCACGAGAATGGTGAATTGAGGTAATTCACATAATGTTGTCAAGCTTCTTGTATAGTTTGTTTTCAATTTTTTTTTCTTCAGAAAATCAAAATTGAAATATATTTTGATTTTAGGGGGAGTAATAAAATTTTGAAAATTTTAAAAATTGAAAAATGAAAATGAGTTTTGCTGCAAAAAGAGGAGATGATAGTACATCGGTTGACTATCACAGCATGCTAGAGATTTGTAAAGACAAAATTGTTTTTAAACAAGTCTTACTAATGATGTGTCAGTAGGCTTCACACAGTTAGTAAATTGTATTCGAGATATAAACATAAAATCAAAACTTACTTATTTTGTGGGGAACACTACTTGAATATATAGGTAACCCCTGAAATCTCGTTTGAAAGGTTTCTTATTCTGGAATACTAGGTTCTTGTACTCAATTGATGTCTGGGGTATTATTCCAGGACTTCTGCTGAACGGTAGTTCTGACCTAGTCCCTGGCTAATACTTTCTTCATATGCTTGAAACATAGCATAAAGCCCTCAGCTGATTAGACAATAAAATTGATGATCAGTTGTTGTAGCTAAAAAGATCCTCTAAAGGGGACCCACTGCTAAGTCGAAGCTGATATCTCTCTGCTGAACGGAAGTTCTGACCTGAGATCCCTCAGTTCTCGCATTTTTCCCCTAATTTATATACAGATATCATTTGTAGTTATACTTACCTGTAGATCAGAATATTGGGATCTGGATACGGGAGTATATTCAAGAGGTGGGACACTCAAATAAGTTTAAGTGCTAATACATTAAATACGTATCTTGAATTGATTGAAAACTTGTGTAGAGGTTTAAGTGGACAACAATACTGACAATCAGAAGTAAATTTGTTTTCAACATTTGCTGATTAATCAAGATCAACGGTGTTGGTGATATGTCTAAAAAACGGATATGATCCTCTTGCACAATCTCTCAAAAAATAGTGTTCATTTCTGTTTTTCTATAAATTCAAAAATCCAAAAATATTGTATTTTTGTTTGACATTCAAAAACTTCAAAAAGATTTTCGACAACAGAGTGTGAAAAACTGATATTTGACATTTCAAGTGCTAAACATGTTGAACTTGTAGTTTGGGAAAGAGTGTAAAATTGTGAAGATTTGAAATGTAAATTTGGTTCATTAACTTGATGACTAAGTTGGATGGTAACCTACAGTTTGATCTTCATAGTTTTTCTTATATGATTTGATGTTTCATTAAGTTGAATTGCAAATTGTATTAGTTTGTAATAGTATGGTTGAGTTTTGCAGGTTTCTGATCCTGTTGCTACGAATAGCCAGGAGACACATCAGAACCAGAGGAGAGCTTAAACAGAGAAAGCCAGGAGTTGATTTCAATGGTGATAACGATTTCCAGACAGAGATCCCAGCATGATGATAGGGGGAGTCTGATGAAAGTTAGAGCCAGAGAATGATCCAGGCATATGATTCCAGGAAGGAATTCCTGAAGAAGATATTGTTCCAGGCTGAGTTCCTGAAGAAGGCCGAACAAGATTGAAGAGTTGTGAATGTTTGAAGACTCTCACTAAAGATTCCGTCAACATCCAAGGGGGAGTTTGTTAGTGCAGTTGTCTGTCGACTACATCTTCGTTCGTGTCTTAAGAGTGATTGACAAAAAGAGAGAGAAGCCCGAAGACTGATCAAGACTGAAGAACTGAAGACAGCATTGTTGTGACTCGATAGTCGACTCCATCAACATCTGAGGGGGAGTCTGTTGGTGCACTACATCTGCTGATTACGTCTTGTATCGAGTCATTGTCTTAGAACGTTAGATCTGGGCTTGAAATACGAGAAAATAGTGAGATTGTATAGGTTGGACCGCTTTTAGAGTCAAATTAGATGTTTGGATCGCTCTTTTGGTCATGTAGTGGGCTGGACCGCTCGAACGGTAAGTGAGATGAACCGCTCAAACGGCAAACATGGTTGGACCGCTGATATGACATCATTATGGGTCGCTTATGTGTCATGTTGGGCCGCTTATTGGGCATGTCCAATAAGCGGTCCCAAAGCCCTATATATACCCTAAAGGCGATCTCATTTGTAACAGTTGCGTAGAAATCGTGCCGAAGCTCTGCCGGTGCGAGATTTGAGCTGTAAACGTTTGAAATCAATAAACAAGTAGTTAAAAGGGATTTGCCTGCTGTTTCTACCTTAGTTTCTTGTTATTCCGCACCTGAAACCAAGGAGAAAGCCTCTGAACGACTCGTTTGGGTCAGCACACGATCCTACAACAGTCATCCAAATCTCTAAATGCATCAATAAACTTCGGATATCTAAAGCCAGACACAAAATACATATCAAGAAAGTGATATATTAAACAAAACTAAAAACAGCGAGTAAAAATGCAAAAAACTTAAATAAGATAAAAACCAACCTCTCTCGAATATCAAGAGTGTAAGTAGGCTTTCTAGTCAACAACCATTCAGCAAGAACATATATAAATAACCTTTTCATTTGCACTTGAACACTCTCTTTGAGCTCTCTCGAGTTCTTCCATGATAGAAACGTGTGATCTTTCTGCAGACAATCGAGCATCCTTCTCTTTGGTTAACGATTCCAATGTAGCCTGTGATTTATTTCACCATTAAAGTTATAAATTATAGCGATTACCCTATTTATTGAGCAAGATCAAGATTCAAAACTGTACCGATTTCTCTGATTCTTCCTTTGTAAATTTCTCTTGTAAAGTTGTGCAATTCTTGCATAACTCCATGATTATCGAATTCAGTTCTTCTTCCTTTTAACTCGTTAACATTTCTAAAACCAGTGAGTTATTACAAACAATTTAGATTACAAGATTGAATCTACAGTCTACACTATGAAATTGTGATCAAAACTGGGGCCTACAATTCCAATTCTTACACGACACAACGTGACAATTCCAATTCTTACACGACACAAGGTAAATAGTCTTGCCTTCATCAACCTCTTCTCTTCAGAAAAAATACGCACATCCAAATCCACCTGCCTTTTTTCAGCTGCGTGAATGGCTTCCAAGAGATCCAAAATTAATGTTCCAATCTTTAACACATCATCATCATCATTACCTTCCACCACCGCAGCTACTTCCTTCATTTCACATCACACGTAATTAGACACTTTTTCTGAAGATAATTATTCTGCTTTCTATATACATCATATGGCATCTACGTATCTAACCTTGTCCGGATATGAAGATGTTGCAGCATTTTGTTCCACCTGATCCCCTACAAGGTATGAATCAAGAAGGGAATTTGGCTCTTTGGCATCGTTGCTCCCGATACCCTGCAAAAGAAAGGAAAAAATTAAACCAGAAGTTAGCTTTAAACAGAATTAGTACCCACTGTGTTATTTTTAAGGAAAAAATGGAAGAAGAAGCACCTGTGTCACATCTGCAGCGTCTTGCTGCTGAGGTGGCTCAGACTTTATCGCACTTTCTTCAATAACTGGAGAAACCTCAGTTGGTATTGAGGTGCTCTAAACTCCCTCATGATGTTCTATAGAAGGCTTCACATCTTGGTCTTTTGCGCTAAACACCATACAACTCGAATTCTTACGCAAAATATCATCATAAACCCTAATATTATATAATTTTTCCAGGAATAGAAATACAATGAATATTAGGTGGATCTAAAAGATGCTTACACACCAGGAAACCATGAGAGGATCATGTTCCTATAACAAGTAATCCCAAATCAATTTCCATGCTTCTTTAGCTGAACAACAGCAATGTTTGTGAGTCTTCTCTAGCCTACCAGCTGCACCAACGTTTGACCAGAGCACAAGGAGCAAAACTTCGAAAAGTTGGAAACAAACTTTCCCTGAAATAAAACCAAATTAGACAAGGTTCTGAGATTCGAGAAACTCAAAAACTAAGAATCGACGTTTATCCTGAATAAATGTTTCATTATCATTTTACAATTCTAAATCTTACTCACAAACATTGCAAGAACAAAATAAAGAAGATGCTAATTTAACAATTTGACTTACATAGCTCTGAGTTCAACACATTAGGTATTATATCATGCAATATGTTCTGATGAAGTGGCTTGATAATAAACAAGAGCAACACTTCAAAACCCATGTTGGTGCACTACATCTGTTGATTTCGTCTTGGATCATGTTATTCATTGTATTGTATAGATTAGAGCGCGTTTTATGAGAAAACTGGAGAGTATATGTGTTTTAGAGGATAGGTCCGCTTATACGGACATAGGAGGTCCGCTTTTGTGGCAGGTCCGCTTATACGGACATGGGAGGTCCGCTTATTCGTCAGGTCCGCTTATACGAACATGTCCGTATGTGGGGACCTCCTTGCACTATAAATACCACATAAGTGGATCTCATTTGTAACGTTCTGATTTTCCATACCGAGGTGCTGCCGGTGTGACAATTGGTTGTAAACGCTGTTATATCAATCAACAAAGTGATTTAAGTGAAGATCTAGCTATTTCTACGTCAGGTACTTGTTTTCCGCACCTGTATCTGATCAAAACTCCTCTGATAGACTCGTTCGGGTCAAAACACGATCCTACAAGTGGTATCAGAGCTTCAGGAGGAGGAGTTCTATAGGGATTTGCTGGATTTCATCTAATATTCTTTCTTCTACACCTTCTTTCATCAGTTCAGAAAGTTCCAACGGTCAAAAACGGCACAAAATCTCACAGATTATGCGTAACAGTATATAGACAAACCCTGGAAAGTTTGGTGTTAAAATTCATATTAAAAATGGGTCAAAACTTGTTCCGAATTAGATCCGCTTTTATGGCATCACATAGGTTCCTTCAAATGACACATGGTTCGCTTGTATGGCTTCATAGATCCGATTTTAGATACAATTTATCAACAGGTAATTCGAGATCGTCAGGTGATACAAGTGTGAAACATGGATACTGAGTTTTACAACGCGTTTGCTACAACCCCTGCTAGTCCGTCTGATATTGCTAAGAACATGACAATGGAGAATGAAACCGGAACAATGCAAAAACCTCTGAAACTTATGGGAATTGAGGATTATCACAGATGGAAGAAACGTTTCGAGAATTGGGTGTAGGCAAATCATCTAAAAGCTTGGGAGAGCATCGAAACTGAATATGTTAGACCACAAAACGCTATGAGAGTTGATAAAATCATTTCTGAATTCAGTGAACAAGAGAGGGAAAGTTACAAAGCAGAAAAAATGATGATCAATTTCCTACAACAAGCTGTTAAAGAGGATATATTTGTGTTACTTCAACATGATGAAAATGTTTATTCTATCTGGGAAGCTCTTAAAAAGAAGTTTGAGGGAAGTACTGAAATGTTACAAAGTAAAGCAGCTTTGTTGAAAAAGGAGTTTGAACTGTTTACGTGTATGCCTGGTGAGACGACAAAGACTCTTATTGAGAGATACTGTCATCTTGTTCGCACCATGTCACAGTTAAAGATTACAAAAACTCCAGCTGAATGGGTTGAAAAGTTTGCTGATGCATTACCGCAAAAGGAATGGGGCACATATCTGATGATATTGAAGAATTCCGGACAGTTTAGCAGGCTATCTATTGCACAGTTTATCGAGAAGCTGGAGGCACAGGATTTGGAACAGCAGAAAATTGCTAGAATGAACAGTTCTACTCATCAGCAAGATATCAAATTGTACTATAAAGGAAATATTCAAACTGCTGAAGCCAGTCCAAAGATACAAACTGCATTTAGTGCTGGAAATCAATCTGAACCAAGCAGTCAAGGATCTGTCAATACTAGTGGGTTCTCAACGGTAAATCCTCCAAGTGTTCAAAGTACATCAGTTGGAAATGGTCATCTGTTACAATGCAATGTGGCTCTACATCTTCAAAATGGACAGAATTATACTGAGAAGTTGTAAAGAGTCATATGGGTCTATTGGTCACTGCATTGGAATCTTATGAAGGGTTGATTGCAGGAAGAATTGGCAATCCAATGCTGACAAAAGAAGATTATGACCAGATCGATGCAGAGGAGCTAGAATTGATGGACATCAAGTGGGCCTTGGCGAGTGTTTTGAGGAGAGCTGAAAAGTTTAGATTGATTACAGGGAGAACTGATTTCTTGGATGCAAACCTTTCTAACTTAGGATTTGATAAATCTAAAGTTGTTTGTTTTCGTTGCAGGGAGAAAGGTCACTTTAATAGAGAGCGCAAGAATCAGCAGCCGAGAGGAGAAAAGGAGTCGTCTGGAAAAGATGATTATTATAGGAAAACCATTTATCAGCAAATCACTCATCAACCGCATCAACAAAAAGAACCTCAAACGGCACATGGAAGAATGATCGAGGATGCAAACAGGAAAGCTTATTATGGCATGATTGATCAAGATGATGAGAAAATGGCTGAAGGTTTTAGCTGGGACAAGTTTATTCCAGCTGATTCAAATGTTCATGCTTTCATTGCACATATTATTCGAAAGCCAGAAATGCTGAAGGAATGGATGGAAGTGTTATCTGATGAAGAGAAGAGTGAAGATGAAAGATCTGTTTCATCTGAAAACAGTTCATCAGAAACAAGTGATAGTGATGAAGAAATTGAACAGATTAATATTGGAAAAACTCACTTATCTTCTGATAGTTTTGAATTTTATTTTGCAGAAAAACTAAAGAAACTGAAAGAGAGGAAAGCTGCAAAGGAAATGAAGGAAGTCAAAGTGATTGAGAAGATTGTGGAAGTTGAAAAGAGAGTTGAAGTCGAGAAGATCGTTGAAATCACAAAACCCTGTCTTACATGTTTAGAGTCTTGTAAACAATGTATAGAAAAAGATGAGAGGTTTAGTGAGTTAGAAAAGTTGAAATAACAATTGTTGTTTGATGTAAAGAACTTGAAAAAGTCATATGATGTATTGAACAGGCATGTGAATAGTCTAGAGAAGACTAACTCTGAAAGAGAGAAAGCTTTGAAAATGATGAATGCTACCATGATGACAAAGCAGAAAGAGATCAACATGTACATAGAAGAATGTGCAAAATGGAAGAAAGAGTTGGATAGTGAAGCAGCTGAGAATGAAAGAATCAGAAGACTGCTGCAAAGTTACAAAGGCTGTGACTACATAATTGATAGAATTTATCCGACAGTTGAAGGATTTGAAGCGTTTAAAGATGAAGAAACAAAGCCAAAGAAGAAGAAGGATACTGGTAAGAAACATGGTGTCTGTTATAATAAGTGTCCGCCTCCGATTTGGGAAGGGTACTCGCCTAGAAACCTAATGAAGAAGAACTAAAACAGGCGGTCAATATTAAGCTAGAATCCGAGATAACCGATGTTTTACCGGACAATATTGACGTCACGTTCACAGCGTCCGACACAGATCATGAGTCCGAACTGATAAAACGAGTGGTCGATCAGGTGTTGGATAAGGATGAGGAGTCAGAGTCAAAGTCCGAGTCCGAAAGTTCGTGTCAGTCAGTCAGGAGTTCGAGTTCGTCTGAAAAGAGTTCAAAATCATCGGGAAAACGGGTTTACAGTAAAGAGTTTTTGTTGTCAAAATATAATTTGAATGATGAAACATTTGAAGTTGTATATACTTTGAATGGTTCTGACAAATTATATTTTGATAAAGAGTTTCCAATAAGAGGTGTTAAACCAGAAATGATCAAAAAGGTTTTCAAATTAACAGAAATTAATATTTCTGAAATAAAAGATTTAAATCTTAATGGTAAACCTAAATTTTACACCTCAAGAGTTCAACAACGACTAAACAAGAAAAAAGGTTACAATTCTGGTTCTGGTTTTCAAAAGAAACCAAACCAAAATCGTAGCTACAAAAAACGGACTTGGTTTTACTCCACCAGAAAACTATAAAAATGAAAAATTTTCTAAAACAAATACAAAATTTGTTTCAGGAACAAGTTCGGAAGAGGAGAAGAAGAGCTCATTCTGGAAACAATCTAATCAAGAATTTCTTGCCGAGAAGAAAAAGAATGGAGCTTATGTGAAGAAAGAAACCAGAACCTGTTTCCGATGCAATGAAGCTGGTCACATTGCATGGAACTGTCCGAAATCGACAAACACAAAACAGGGAGTTTCTGGAAAACTGAAAGAAGTTATTGTTGATAAAACCGAATCACCAACTGAACAATTTAAAGTTTTCAAAAATTCAACATTTGAAGTTGGTGAGTGTTCGGAGAGATTTTATAGGCGATGTGTAAAACTTGACAACCAAAAATGGGTTGTTAAGAAATATGAGGTAAAATCTGGTGATGAATCTGATTCCACAAAATCAGAGGAGCCACAGGTTGATGAGAGTGATGAAAACTTAGTTCCTTCAATGGATGATGACAACTTTCCACCATTGAGGACTGAGAATTTTAAAAGGAAAGCTGGAAAGTCTGAAATCTCAAATCAGGATTATTCTGAAAAGGATAATTTTGATGTTGAGAAAGCATTTAATGGTAAAGTGAAGAAAATTTTTGGAAAAATGGTTGATGGAAAGGTGAAAGGGGTAAAAGACTTTTACGCTACAAAGAAAATAACTTACACCCCAACAAAATCTGAATTGAAATCACCTAAGGCTGGTCAGGCTTGGGTGGACATTTTCTTTACTTGAAAAACCTGACTTGCCGGAGATCCCAAATTTGTAATCGTGGATCAGGAATCGGCATCATTCATGTATTATGAGTTTGTATGAAAAATTCTTAAAATTGTTAAAACTTTACAGGTTGAATGACTACGCCGGAGCTTCCAGGTTGGTAAGTGTGAAGCAGGAATCGGCATTCTGATTGGAAAAATGGTTTGTGTAAAGATGATATACCTACAAGTGGTATTGTTTGATTATTTTTACAAAGTGGTACAGGTTGCTTGATTGCAAACAGTGAATCAAGGACATTAAGTTGTACTTGATTTACTACTGTTGATAAAACTGACAAGATGATGAACCATATCCCCGTACTTAACCAAGTGGTAAACTTACAAGTGGTAAAAACAAACTCATTTTCTGGAAAAATCATTTTGATTAAAACAAACTTAAGTGTTTTGAAATCTAAATGAGAAAATGGTTTGTGAAAGGGGGAGTTCAGATTGTTTATGCCTAGTGAATGGCGAATTGAGGCGATTTGATATCGGTTGTCATGTTTCTGTACAGTTTGTTTTGAATTTTTTTTTCAAGTGGGTCAAGAGTTTCGTTAAATTTTCAAATTTCCTTTGAAATGTGTTTGCATTTTTTGGGGAGTAGGGAAATTTCAGAAAATCCAAAAACATTAGAAAATTTGAAAAAGCCAAAAACATGATAAAATTCAAAAATGAGTTTTGTTGTGAAAAGAGGAAATGATAGTACATCAGTAGGCTGTCACAACATGCTAAAGAAATGAAAAGTTAAAATGTGATAAACAATCTCACTGAGGATGTGCCAGTAGGTTTTTACACACTTAGTAACTAAATTTCAAACTTGCTTGTTCTGTGGGTTAACACAAACTTGGATATATAGGTAACCCCTGAAATCTTGTTTGAAAGGTCCCTTATTCTGAGATACTAGGTCTTTATGCTCAGTGATATCTGGGGTATTATCCCGGGACTTCTGCTGTATGGAAGTACTGACCTAGTCCCCGGATAATACTTTCCGCAAAGCTTGAAAAAGCATCGCCCCCAGCAAGCTGATGAAACAATAAAATTGATAGTCGCTGCTATTGAAACTAAAAGATCCTCTAAAGGGGACACACCGAAAAGTCGAAGCCGTCATCTCTCTGCGTATACGGAAGTATCGACCTGAGCTCTCACGGCCCTCACATTTAACCCCTGAACAGATATCATCTGTGGTATACTCACCTGTAAGACTGAATATTGGGATCTAGATACGGGAGTATATTCAAGTAGTGGGACACACGGATAAGTTAGTATCTAAGACATTAATATAGTATCTCGGAACAGTTGAAATTTGTGTGAAAATTTAAATGGACAAATATACTGACAATCTAGGTGAATTGTTTAGAACCTAAAATGAAATGAAGCTTAACGGTGTTGGTGATTAGTCTCAAAACTGATATGATCCTCTTACAGGAACTCACAAAAATATTGTCTGTAAATATTTCTTTACTGCATTACATGTTTCTTTATTTCTAAATTCAAAAAGATTTTCAGCGTGTTTTAGCATAAAGTTTTAAAAAATTCAAAAAGATTTTTGACAACTGGTATTGAAAAGCAGATTTTCAAAATTCCGAGTGCTAAACATGATGAGCAATATTTGAGGGGGAGTGTATGTTTGGAATTAAATGTTTTCATAATCTAACCTTAAAGTGGTTCATCAGATTGGAAAATCATTTTGTTTTTGAGAAGTGAGTCTGAGGTAGTACATGTGTTTATGTTTGAAATATGTATGTGAGTGAAACTTATGTTTTGGAAAGAGAATTTGCAGGTGATCCAGTTGCAGGTGATCCAGGTTGTGTTGCTTGAATCTGTTATAAACCAGACAACGATCCTAAAGCTGATGATGCTGATGAACTGAAGAAATGCCAGCATATCGCA
The DNA here is from genome assembly GCF_002127325.2 of Helianthus annuus. Taxonomy (NCBI): domain Eukaryota; kingdom Viridiplantae; phylum Streptophyta; class Magnoliopsida; order Asterales; family Asteraceae; genus Helianthus; species Helianthus annuus. The sequence goes on along the minus strand of NC_035437.2, from coordinate 71,843,478 downwards.
AGGGGAGTCTGAAGACCTGCAAGAAAAGATTGAGAGAGAAAAGCCCAGAAACTGATCAAGACTGAAGATGTGAAGACACAGCATTGTTGTGACTCGATAGTCGACTCCATCAACATCTGAGGGGGAGTCTGTTGGTGTACTACATCTGTTGATTTCGTCTTGGATCATGTTATTCATTGTATTGTATAGATTAGGGCGCGTTTTACGAGAAAGCTGGAGAGTATATGTGTTTTAGAGGATAGGTCCGCTTATACGGACATAGGAGGTCCGCTTTTGTGGCAGGTCCACTTATACGGACATGGGAGGTCCGCTTATTCGTCAGGTCCGCTTATACGGACATGTCCGTATGTGGGGACCTCCTTGCACTATAAATACCACATAAGTGGATCTCATTTGTAACGTTCTGATTTTCCATACTGAGGTGCTGCCGGTGTGAGAATTGGTTGTAAACGCTGTTATATCAATCAACAAAGTGATTTAAGTGAAGATCTAGCTATTTCTACGCCAGGTACTTGTTTTCCGCACCTGTATCTGATCAAAACTCCTCTGATAGACTCGTTCGGGTCAAAACACGATCCTACAACCCAAAGTACCAAAAAAAAAACAGCTCAGTTTACAACTAATGAATATGCAAAGATACAAGTTAATTCTTGGAAATTTAGAGCGTCTAGTATCCATATATGGCAAGTTTATGACAAAACCCCAAATTTAAAACAAATATTAAAACTTGTAGCAAAGCCCAACCACTTAATTTTCTTCAAAATTAGGGTTTTAGGTACTATTTTTAATTTCTTGAAACAAGCAGTAAAAAGATTGACAAATCCCCCTTCTACATCCAAAAAACAAACAACAACCACTGTCAAACATCATAGTTTATAATATTGGAGCCAAGAATTCATGAAATAGGAAAAAAGAAACGATTCTACCAGTGTTTTTTCTTACCTCATTGCCCTAGATCGCCGAAATCTCCACCTACCAAACCCTAATTTGCCTGAAATCGAGCATGCAGTCATGAATCTGAACCAAAACCTCATCAATCTAGACATCGCTCTTGAACAACTCCACCATCGTACCACATCTAATATAGCCGCAACCGGATATCTGACGGTTAGATCTCCGCCTGAGATAGTCCTACTCCTGACTAAACTTGCAAGAATAAAAAATGGATGAATTTGGTTGGTGGATCTGGTGCTAGGGTCTGTTTGGTATGGGGTAATGGAATGAATGAGAGAATAGAATGAACGAGGTAATGGAATGGACAAAGAAATGAAACGGATCATTCCATTCCATGATCTTGTTTGGTTACCATGTGGGAATGGAATGAATCATTACATTGTAGTGTTTGGTGGGCAGGAAAAGAAGAAGGAATAAAACTGGCGATGGGTAGCGGTGGTCAATGGCGGCGGTAGGTTGTGGCGGCACTGATGCTGGTGTTCGGCGACGGAGGGTGGCGATGGTCGGAAGTGGTGCCAATGTTGTGGCGAAGGGTGGTGGCGACGGGTGGGCGGTGTTAGTGGTGGTGGCGCAGGTGTTAGGTGGCGGAGGGTGGCGACGGTGGTGGGTTGTAGTGGCGGTGGTCGGTGGCGTTAGTGTCGATGTTCGATGGCGGAGCGGGTGGTTGCGGCAGCGGGTGGTAGCGGTGGTGCTGGTGTTCGGTGGCGGAGGATGGCGGTGGTCGGCGGTGGCACGACGGGTGGTGGCGCCAGTGGTCGACAACGTAAGGTGGCGGCGACGGTTGGTGGTGGCATTTGTGGGTGGCTAGTGGTGGGAGGTGTTGGTGATGTAGGTGGAGAGAGAATGGAATGGAAAAAAAACAAGGGGTGTGGATGGAATGAATTTGAGAGAATGGAATGCCATATGTAATGGGTGATTCCATTACCTTGACCAACCAAACACATTTTTTTCCTTTCCCTCGTAATAGTCCATTCCATTCCGTCTCTCATTCCTGCATAACAAACACTACCTTAATGTTATTTGAGAAGTAGGTGAGAGAAGACATAGGACACGATGGTGATTTGAATTTCAAAATACTTGTCCTCGTCTCGATTTGCAGCCAGATTTTCAAAATCCCGCCCAAGAGATTTCAGGGTGTTTGAAAGGAAAGTTGAAATTTATTTATGCTTTAGAGTATTGTACAACATGCTTTCAAGTGTTGTACATGGCAAATGACCAAAATTGCCCTTCGAATATGCATTATATATATAGTATAGATGTGTGTGTGTGTGTGTAAAAACTTATAACTTATGTTGTCTTGTACTTAAACAACTTATAGTGTGTATCTTTTAATTATATCAATGGATGAACATCGTGTGTTTTAATCATGTAGTTGTTTACTTACATCGTATGCAATGAAAACTAATCAAGTTCACACCACGCGCTTTCGCTATCGAACGGGTGTGACACACATGTGGCAAGGCACCAAATATGAAGTGCTTAATTATAAAAGACAATGTGAGACCAAACCCATCAAACGGAAACCTGAAGGACTAAAGTCAGGAGGTGCATTCACCACCGAATTTGCTTTCTAGCATATATGAAATGTATTTTGGTCTTTTAACATGGAGTTAATTGAAAATTTGGCTGGAATTTGTGAGCTAGGCTAGGCTATATCTAATATGAAAGTCAAACTATTGAAACGGAAAAATCAGATTAGAAATAACAGGTGTTGTTTTGAATAAACCACATGAACTAAAATATTATTAAACTTTTTAGATATTTTTTTCTTTCTACCAATGGGGTGGTGGTCCATTAGCGAAGACAAAGTCTTTAAACATTTGGGTTTGGGAGAGGGAGATCTTGTGTTCAAGTCCCACAAACGACAGGGATTAAAAGAAATATGCCGTTAAAAAAAACTTTATATTTTATTAATATGTAATATATTTTTAGTTGTTTTATAATTAAAACTCTTATCATTTACCAATAGAATGGTGGTGCATTATCAAAGACAAAGTCATTAAACACATGAGTTCGGAAGGAAGAGATCTTGGGTTCAAGTCACACAAACAATAAATATTAAAAGAAATTTGCCGTTAAAAAAACAACTCTTATCATTTATTGTTTGTTATAACTATTACAGAATTTTATGTTGTAACATATGTAGACACCTACTAACCTATATACATGCACACCCAGGGACGGACCCACATTGAAAAGATCGGGGTCCCCGGACACCAATGTTTTTTAAAAAATTAGTAGATCCGGTATATTAAATTTTTATATTAAATTTTATAAGGACACCATAAATACAATTAAGTGGACACCATAGAAAGAAAAAGAAAGTTGGTGTAGTGGTAAACCTTCCTTTTTAACAACAAGAGGTCATAGGTTCAATCCTTGTATAGCCTCTTTTTTATGTTTTTTTTTAATCTAGTTCAAACCTCGCTCTGACCCGAACAAGGACCGACCTGAAAATTTTAACGTTTTGTTATGGAAATTTTAAACACCAAAAAAATGGACCCCATTGGAAAAAAATCCTGGGTCCGCCACTATGCACACCTACATACATATGAATATACTAGTAGGAAACCCGCGTGATGCGAACAACACATGCTCGTTTAATGCGATGCTCGTTTGTGTTCAAGATAAAAGTAAATTTATTACTAACCAATTCAAGGTAATTAGGAAAATACAATGTATATTCTATATTTCTATGTGATATTACTATCATAGAGCCTTAGTCCATTGCATGTATCCCATACATTCTTGAAAGACATCAAAAGTCTTAAAAAGGAAGTTTTGATACGTTATACGTATGACTTATCTTGAAGCTACCCGTCCAATAAACACATCAATTAAGAAATGATACAAATAACTAATTGATGTTTTCAAGAAATTCAAAATCGGGTGGGGTCTAGTCTCGAGTAACTAATATAACCTAAGTTCAGTTACACCTCCGGCTACAACAAAACCATGGACGATTGGGCGCTAAAATATATTTCAATTAAACAAATACTATATGATTATATTATATAGTAGCCTGACATACCATCTTCAGGTAACAACTCTTCGCCTGGCTATTCATTCCGGTGGCTCGAACGGTCGATCTCATCAAAGAAGGCGTTTACCTTTGGATTTGCCATAGATCAAAGCTCTCATCTCCCTCCTGGAAGGATTGGTCAAACTTTGATATTGTAAACTTGGTGTAGTCGTCTAGTTGTTCGTTCTTGGCCACTTGGCTTGTTTGTACTTTCTAGCCTCTTGCTAGGCTCTTTATATGTATATATAAAGATGTTTTGCCATAAAAAAAAAGACCTTTACCACGCAAGTGACTGATGTCTATAACATCATCGAAATCTATGTAGACGTCTAAAACTAGTTGCAATAATGTCAACATGATTTTTACAATAATTAAAATCGAACCCTATTGAGATACGTATGTCTCAGTACAATTTCTACGATTGGACGCTTTTCATCCTCAAAAGAAAAATAAGCAACACAGGAACACTACGGACAGTTAATAAAGTCTTAGACACGTGTTTTCCTTTTGGCAACATTACTATTCATCAATTGTAATTTGTTGTATTAAACTAGTTGATGCTTCGCCTGTGTCGCGGGACGGTAGGCATAATATTTCTCAACCAATTAAAAAATTATATTACCATAGTTTTGAAAAAAAACTAAAACGATGACAAGCCGTAATTTTGAGCTCAAGGCAAAACTGTAATTTGTTAGGACTAATGAGCGAGTGTTAGGCTACTTTTTGACACGAATAAAAAATTAAACCGAGTCAACCAATTAAAACAAAACAATTCTATAGTTTTGCTAAAAAATTAAAAGGATGGCAATACTGTAAATCTGTAATTTTGAACAAAGGACAACATTGTATTTTTTGACTGAGATAAAATCGTAATTTGGCAAAAGCTAAAACGATGGCAATATTGTAATTTTTAACCAGGGGCAAAATCATAATTTTGAACAAAGGCAAATTTGTAATTTTGAACTGGGGGTAAAATCGTAACATACCCGGGCCAATGGAGGAGTGCCATGCAGCAGCCTGACACTATTCCCCCACACACATTTTAAGAAAAATTAAAACAATGACCATACTGTAATTTTTAACTAGGAGTAAATTTTGAACAGAGGGCAAATTCGTAATTTTAAAATGGGGTAAACTCATAAATACCCGCACAAATAGGGGAGTGCCAGACAGTAGCCTGACATTATTCCTCACATTAGTATTGCCACTGCATGCCATTGCGTGGCCGCCCATCTTAGCTAATGAGAAACGGGAACTATTCCCTCTCATAGGAAAATGTAAATGTAGGAAATTTTGAACTGGGAGTAAAATCGTAACATACCCAGGCCAATGAAGGAGTGTCATGCAACAACCTGACACTATTCCCCTACACACCTTTTAAAAAAAATTAAAACGATGACGATACTGTAAATTTTAACCAGGAGCAAAATCGTAACTTTGAACAGGGGGCAAATTCGTAATTTTAAACTGGGGTAAACTCATAAATACCCGGACCAAGGGAGTGCCAGACAGCAGTCTGACACTATTTCTCACATTAGTAATGCCACTGCATGCCATTGAGTGGCCGCCCATCGTAGCCAATGAGAAACGGGAAGTATTCCCTCTAGTAGGAAAATAGGAAATGGATGTGAAATTATCATTCACACCCAGTACCTTACTTTGGGCCAAATAAGCCTAACAAACATAGTTAAAAGTTGGGCCAAAAGAATGTTGTAAGAAGGAGAACATGTCAAACACGTTGATAAGTAACACCTACTTTTACTTCACAACGTTAAGAGGTGACATACTGACATGTATCAACCAAACCTGTTTGACCCATTACCCAACCCCATTAGCCTAGATATATTGTCACCTTTAAAACACAGACTTGGTAAAAGAAGGCATACATCAGGCTCAAGCTCAATACGATAATCCAAACATGTTCATGTGCTCGAGCAGACACAAAGCCAAGCCCACTTAAACTAAACCCAAGCCAGTAAATTTCGTGTTAGGTTTGTGTTAGAAATTCATGCCTCTATATAAAAGCCATATAAAAGAGATGAGAAAGCAATGTCTGAAATAAATATGTACATATACACATCCTTCAATCGAGCCATTCTTAAATTTACATACAACAAATTTATTAGTATTTGTAAAGAAATATGTACGTACTACTTCCTCCATACATATGAACATATGTACATATACACATCCTTCAATCGAGCCATCCTTCGATTTACATACAACAAATTTAATAGTATTTGAAAAGATATAATAAAAAGTAGTGTGTGGACATGACTAGACATGACATGGTTTTGAATATATTTTTTCTATGCATCAAGTCTTTGATCATTAATAGAAATGTAAAATACGCTCGTTTTGATATTAACGTATTAAATGTATAATGTGTAATAACATAGTAGTTCGTTAAATGAAACCAATCAAACCTAACTAGAAAACAATAATTTATTTAATTGATGCAACCGATCAAAGCTAAAGACGCCAAAGTAGGAGAATTGGAAGGTTTTGTTGTATCAGTTCTGTTTAAATGTAATGGAAAACATGAATAATACCTGTTACAGCAGACAGGCCAGCAGAGAATCCAGTCAGAGATGCAGACACTGAGTTCGACATGATTGTCAGGATGATCTGGTTCCTCCTTAGGGTGTAAGTTATGATGGTGATGAAACCGAAAGTAGGGTGATTTCGGTTATGGGGAGAGAGCCGATTTGTTTGATGTTATGAGGGTTGTGATTGTGTAATGTGTGTAACTGTGTAACCCTTTAACTCTCTAATAAGCCCCTTATTTATACACCCAAGAGGAAACCCAATTAGTTAATAAGGGTAATATGGTCCATCAACAATTACCAACTAATTATTAATAGGTTAATAAATATATTTTGATCTAATATAATATAAATGATTATATAGGCTACAAGATTAAATATTACATTTTATATATTTAATCTCACATTCTCCCACTTAGCCAAGTAATCATTTATCATGAGTATTAGGTAAGCCTGGCCAGGAGTTAACACTCATTTTAGCTTTAAACCAAGAACTATAGCAGAGAAATACAGCCGTTGAATCATCATTCGACTCAGGACCCCCATTAGTCATACTATAGCCTCAATTTAAAACCTAACAGTTACGATCAAAATATGTATAAGCCCTTTAGCGTCTGATTTGTATTTATATTTGTCTATATGTCATTACACCGGCAGAACATATGTTAGAGACATACAAAATCAAACTGAGAAAATTTTATTAATTAAAACATAAGCTAGTACAATATGCCATTAAACAAGGTCTTTAGTAAGTCCCATATTCGATACATGTTCTTCGAAAACTTTAGGTGGGAGACCTTTAGTCATCGGATCCGCTAGCATATCTTTAGTACTAATATACTCTATACAAAGATTATTTTCCTCAACACGTTCACGTACGAACAAGTACTTTGTATCGAGATATAAACCAGCTCCAGTCGAACTGTTACTGTTCGAGAAACTAACGGCAGCTGAGTTATCACAGTAAAGCTTCAATGGTCTAGAAATGGAATTAACAATTTTGAGTCCAGTGATCAGATTTCTAAGCAACATTCCATGACAGGTTGCGTTGTAAACAGCAATGTATTCTGCCATCATTGTGGAAGTTGTAGTTAACTGTTGTTTATGACTCTTCCATGAGATAGGTCCGCCTGCTAACATAAAGATGTAGCCCGAAGTGGATTTCTTGTCATCTTTGCATTTGGCAAAGTCAGAATCAGAATAACCTACCACTTCTAAATGATCACTTCTTCTATAAGTCAGTTTATAGTCTTTCGTCCCTTGCAGATATCTGAGGACCTTCTTAGCTGCTTTCCAGTGATCTAGGCCAGGATTAGTCTGATAACGGCCTAGCATTCCAGCAATATAAGCGATATCTGGGCGAGTACAGACTTGAGCATACATCAGGCTCCCGACTACTGACGCGTAAGGTATCTGGCTCATTTGCTCCTTTTCAACCTCTGTTGTCGGACACTGGAATGAACCGAAAACATCTCCCTTAACTACTGGAGCGACGGAGGGTTTGCACTGTTGCATGTTGTAACGTGTAAGGACACGATCTATGTAAGTCTTTTGAGACAATCCTAAGATCCCTTTGTGTCTATCTCGGTGAATTTCGATGCCAATGACGTAAGAAGCATCTCCGAGATCCTTCATGTCGAAGTTATGCGAGAGTAACCGCTTCGACTCATGCAACATGTCTAAACTATTACTTGCCAATAGAATGTCATCTACGTAAAGGACAAGTATAGTAAAGTTACTCCCACTCATCTTGAGGTAGGTGCATTGATCCACTTGATTCTTCATAAAACCTTGCCTCTTCATGACTTCATCAAACTTGAGATACCATTGACGTGATGCTTGTTTTAACCCATAAATGGATTTCTTCAACTTACAGACTAGATGCTCCTGACCTTCAGGTTTAAAGCCTTCAGGTTGTTTCATGTAAACATCTTCGTCTAAGTCTCCGTTAAGGAAAGCAGTTTTGACGTCCATCTGATGTAGCTCTAAATCAAAATGAGCTACTAAGGCCATAACGATCCTTAATGAATCTTTACGAGAGACAGGTGAAAACGTCTCTTGATAATCAATTCCCTCTTTCTGAGTGTAGCCCTTTGCAACCAATCTCGCTTTGTAGCGTTCAACGTTCCCATTCGGATCTAGTTTTGTTTTGAACACCCATTTACAACCTATAGGTTTTACACCGTTGGGTAATTCTACCAAATCCCAAACGTCATTTTTCTTCATGGATTCAAGCTCATCAATCATTGCTTTGTTCCATTCAGAAGACTGATCACTGCTAATGGCTTCATTATAAGAGATAGGATCATTGAGCTTTCCAGCATCCATTTCAGTCAGGTAGGTAATATAATCATCCCAATTAGTAGGCCGTTTTTGCCTAGATGACCTCCTGAGCTGATTTTCGGGTTGAGCGTTGTCTTGGTTTTGAGCGTTTGATGTGCCTTCGTTATGAGGTATAATGGGTTCTGGTTGTGGAGTTGGAGTTTGTGCAGTGGCTTCAGGTGCAGTTGCATGTGGTACAAGAGGAGTAAACGGAGTAATGGTAAGCGACGAGTCTCTCCCCCCCGCGTCTTGTACTTCTTGCAATTCTTCGTAAGGGTTAGTACTGCTCCCACTGACCTTGAAATCCTCCAGGAACGCAGCACGCTTGGTTTCAACAATACGGGTGACATGGGAAGGACAATAGAAACGATAACCCTTTGAATGATCAGGATACCCGATAAAGAAGCAGGTAACTGTTTTAGGGTCAAGTTTCCTTAGGAAAGGATTATATAATTTTGCTTCAGCAATGCAGCCCCATACTTTCATATATTTAAGACTCGGTTTCCTTCCTGTCCAAAGTTCATAAGGAGTTTTAGGGACAGACTTAGAAGGAACTCTATTGAGTATATGAACAGCTGCTTTTAATGCTTCAGTCCAGAGGAATAATGGTAAATTAGTGTTGGCTAACATACTGCGCACCATGTTCATAAGGGTACGATTTCTTCGTTCAGCGACACCATTCTGCTGAGGTGTACCAGGCATGGTGTATTGGTTCACAATCCCCTGGCCCTTACAAAACTCATAAAATGGACCAGGAGCTTGACCCACATCAGTATGTCTTCCATAATATTCACCGCCTCTGTCTGATCTCACAACTTTAATCTGACGATCTAATTGCTTTTCAACTTCAGCTTTATAATCTTTAAAAGTTGTAAGAGATTCAGACTTTTCCTTTATAAGATACAAGTACATGTAACGAGAATAATCATCAATGAAAGTGATAAATGAAGTATGTCCTGTGATGCCAGCGATTTGATAGGGACCACTAATGTCAGTGTGAATGAGTTCTAATAAATTAGAGCTCCTAGTGGCACCTTTCTTATTCGCTGATGTCATTTTGCCTTTAAGACATTTGACACATGTTCCAAAATCGGTGAAATCGAGAGGAGGTAAGACTTCATCCTTTACGAGACGATTTAATCGTTCTCTTGAGATGTGGCCTAAACGTTGATGCCACAACATAGATGAAGTCTCTAAGTCTCGAATTTGTTTCTTTTCCATCTTTGTGAGTGATTCATTAATATTATATGACAACAAAGATTTGGAAAAATTATCATCGAGTTCTAATCTATAGAGACCACCATCCAGAATGCCAGTACCATAAACAACGGAATCATAGAGAATAGAGAGTTTGCGATGACCATGAGAAACGACAAAACCGTCCATGTCTAACTTTGGTCCTGATACAAGGTTCCGAGTTACCTCAGGAACATATAAGGTATCATAAAGTTTAATACATAAACCAGTTTTCAAAAATAATTGTAATGTTCCTATGGCCTTCACTTCTAATTCCCGATCATCCCCAACTTTAAGTGTTCTTTGGTTTCTTCCCAGCTTCCGGATTGTAAGGAATCCCTGAAGTGAATTGGTTACATGAACCATAGAACCAGAATCAAACCACCAAGAATTAGCAGGAACATTTAAATTAAAGGACTCAAGTATCATGAAAAAATCGTTACCTTTCTTAGCCAGCCACTCCTTAAAGTCAGGGCATTCCTTTTGCTTATGTCCTGTCTTCTTACAGAACTTGCAATAGGGTTTGCCTAAGGAGTTCTTAGAGCTGGAAGGTGCACTTGTATTAGGATTTGGATTTGGCTTTTGAACCTTAGAAGCATCCTTTCTATGATAAGAGTTCTTCCTCTTCTTTGAGCTGGAAGTGGTGAAGTTAGCAACATCAGTAGTGCGATCCATCTTCATACGCTCTTCCTCCTGCACGCACATAGCGATCAGCTCACTCATCGTCCATTTGTCCTTCTGAGTGTTGTAATTGATCTTGAAAGCTTCATAGGATGAAGGAAGCGAAGTGATGATGAAGTGAACGAGAAAACCATCACTGATTTCCATCTCTAGGCCCTTCAGCTTATTGGCCATATCATGCATCATCATGATGTGTTCGCGAATGCCGCTCCTCCCATCATACTTAGTTGTCACCAGCTTGAGGATAAGAGTGCTAGCGTGTGCTTTTGACGTTCCCTTGAATTGATCCTCCACAGAAGCCAGATAGGTTTTAGCATTTTCAGAATCAGGAATGGCCCCTCTGATTGAGTTATGAATGGATTGCTTCATGAACATGAGAGACATGCGGTTACACCTAGTCCATTTATCATGGACTATCTGCTCAGCAGCAGTACTGGTGGCGGTAAGGTCCGCTGGCTTATTCTCTCTTAGGGCATAATCAAAGTCCAGCAGCCCAAGCGTAAGCATGAGGGCATCCTTCCATTCAGCAAAGTTATCACCAGTCAAAGGTGGAATCCCGCAATTGGGTGCTGATAATGGAAATAAGATGAGCAAGTTATGATACAAAAGAAGAAGTCCTAATGTGATCTAATGGGCATGTTATACTAAGGCAGGCATAAATAATGACCATTTTAATTATGAAGCTGTGATAATGTCTATTACTAACATCAAAATAATAGACTTAGTAAAAATTCTACTTAAACGAAGACAAATCAGCTTTGGCCAGAAGTGTAATCATTTAAGTATGTGTGCAAAGCAATCGTGACAAATCAGCTTTGGCCAGAAATGAGACAATCACTTTAGTTATGCACTTGTCAAGCATGCTAAACATAAATGAATTAAATCAGCTTTGGCCAGAATTAAGACATTTCAGGTTTGTAATGCATACTTAACATAGCCTTTTATAATACTTGAACAATAAATAGATGTATTAAATCAGCTTTGGCCAGAATTAATACATCAGAAGCTCATCCAAGTTAAGCTATTTTGGTTTTGTAAAAAGTTATCTGATTCTGATTAAGTATTGACAAAAAAATTTTTTTTTTTTTAGTTCACTTTTAAACAGCTTAAGTTCATGGTCTCGAGTCGCAACCTTAGTCTCGAGTCGCAACCTTAGTCTCGAGTCGCAACCTTAGTCTCGAGTTGTGCTGTTATGGTTGCGAGTCGCAACCTTAGTCTTGACTAATCACGTTATGGTTGCGAGTCGCAACCTTAGTTTCGACTAATCACGTTATGGTTGCGAGTCGCAATCTCATGGTTGCGAGTAGCAACCTCATGGTTGCGATAAATCACGTTATGGTTGCGAGTCGCAACCTTATGGTTGCGAGTAGCAACCTCATGGTTGCGAGTAGCAACCTCATGGTTGCGAGTAGCAACCTCATGGTTGCGAGTAGCAACCTCATGGTTGCGAGTAGCAACCTCATGGTTGCGAGTAGCAACCTCATGGTTGCGAGTAGCAACCTCGTTAACAGCTGTTTTGTGATAATAACTGAAAACTCGAAATTTAAGGGATTGTGGGATAATGTTTCCTGTTTTAATGCTGATCTAAACTTATCAAAATATTTCGAAAATAATAACTGATATCTCTTTAACAGTTTTCGGAATTTTATTAGATAAAAATAAGATCAAAACAGTAAAAACACCCACTAATCCAAATTATATTCCAAATCTTAGGGAATTTTCGAGTTTTCTTAGAACATTATGATGAACCCTAACAAAATAAGAACATAATCTGGAAATCCGAAACCTGATTTTAATGGTTTTGTAAAGGATTTCGTGATAATAAGTTTAATCTTTATAATTTCGAGTCGGTTTATCAATTAACAGTTTCCGAAAACAGGGATTTCGGTCATAAACAACCCGAAAACAGTTTTTGATTTTAAGGCTTAAAAAACTTCCGTTTTCCAGATTTTGATCCAAGAATAATGGATACGAAAACAGAACTGGTTTATCAACATATGCTCTGATACCACATGTTGTATCAGTTCTGTTTAAATGTAATGGAAAACATGAATAATACCTGTTACAGCAGACAGGCCAGCAGAGAATCCAGTCAGAGATGCAGACACTGAGTTCGACATGATTGTCAGGATGATCTGGTTCCTCCTTAGGGTGTAAGTTATGATGGTGATGAAACCGAAAGTAGGGTGATTTCGGTTATGGGGAGAGAGCCGATTTGTTTGATGTTATGAGGGTTGTGATTGTGTAATGTGTGTAACTGTGTAACCCTTTAACTCTCTAATAAGCCCCTTATTTATACACCCAAGAGGAAACCCAATTAGTTAATAAGGGTAATATGGTCCATCAACAATTACCAACTAATTATTAATAGGTTAATAAATATATTTTGATCTAATATAATATAAATGATTATATAGGCTACAAGATTAAATATTACATTTTATATATTTAATCTCACAGGTTTTTGATATTGTTGATCTTATGTAATCCGTTTCTTTGTAGTTTTTTTTTTTTTTTTTTTCAGATTCTTGCTGGCTCTTTATATTCATATATAAAGTGTGGTTGCAGTTAAAAAAAAATTGAAACCAACCAAAGCTAACTAAAAAACAATAATTTATTTAATTGATGCGCATGCCTAGAGTAAGTTTCTTACTAGACATCAATCTTCACTTTCTCAAAAGCTCAAAGATGTGTTAATGCTTAAATAGTTTGATATGTCAATTTTAGCTTTAGGAAAAAGGCTACTATCCACCTTTTAAAGCTTTTAAAAATTACTTTATATTTTTCACGTTCCGACAAATGCAGCATTACAATTCCATACGGTTCTATTTATTTAGATTATATACCAACTAAATGTCTTGGTTGTAAGCGTCATTAATATAAACATTTTGTATTTAGAGTAAATTACTTTTTGACTCCTTGTGTTTTAGTGGTTTTAACCACTTGAGTTTAAAATCAAAAAGTTTAATGTCTTAAGTCCCTAGCCATTTATTTTATAACGTTTTTAGTTCAATTTTGTTCATTTTATAACGGTTTGAGTCCAATTTTGTTAAAAAAAAATTGGACTCAAAAGGTTAAAAATTGGACTTAAAATGACTCAAATGGTTTATGGTTATAATAAAGCGTGTAGGGACTCATAGCGTTAAACATTTTGATTTTGAATTCAAATGATTAAAACCACTAAAATACAAATACGCAAAAGGTAATTTACTCTTATATTTATAACAAGTTTATGTATTTTAGATTAAACTTGCACCACAAATTCTACTAAATTAAAATTATTTTTTTTTTATAATTAAAATCATATTAAGCGAAGTTTTTATGACAATAATAGCTTATATTTTACTTGTTTACACAGTTGCCATTTGCTTGAATATTTTTAGTTTAAAGAAATACGATAATTACTTTCTAAAAGATATTTGTAGTTTCGTTTACAAGTCTAACTAAAACTGATTGCAACGTTTGCCTTGTTTAGTTGTCATCCCAAAGCAAAGCCAAGCGTTATGTATCATTTAATACTTTTGACAAAGTACAATTTTAACAATGTAAATTAACTTTTTTTTTAATCTTCATATCAACTCTAAAAACTTATTTATACTCTTGACAAGGTACAAATTTAAAAATGTATATTAACTTTTTTTAATCTTCATATCAACTCTAAAAACTTATTTAATATAATATAGGCTTGTATCAAATACAAACTTTCTTAAAAAATAAGAACTCGTACAAAGGGTATTAAACAAACTCCGATTGACATCATTCAAACGGCATTGACACTGTCTTATCGAACTCTACGATATGAGATTTTAGGTTTTGTTTTTTGATGTTTAGCTTTTAGATTTTAAAGTTTTTGTTTACATCATTGTGTCATTTTATTTATCCTTATGTATTTTTTTCTTCGACATTGTGTTATATTTTTCGTAATTGTGTTATATTTTACTCGAAATGGTGTTATATTTTGCGATCAGTTGTGCCTTTGTACATTTCTTATTTTTAGGTGGCTTTCTAAAATGACTTTACCCATAAAAGTTAATATTAAAGATACCCGCTGAAAATAATTAATTATAGATCTCTTTATTAAATGTGATTTATAATTTGACCAATATATTATATATATTTTTTTCTAACGCTTTAAACTCTTGTATCTTACACCCAAAATCCTAAATTAGAAACATAAACGTTAATATCGTGATCATAACTAAAAAAAATTGAAAAATTGAACATCCTTTGTTTGAGTTATATGAGAATAAAAGACTGGCCATTTAACTTTAAAAAAATGCTATTGTTATTTAACAATTTTTTTACTAAATATTATTTAATGTAAATGATAAAAGAGATTTCTAATTATTTGCACACAAAAAAAAAGTGAGTATATTTTGTTGGAACTAATCTTGTTAATACTCAAAAGTTAGAAGTAAGTATTATTATTCAGGGAGATAATCAAATAGAAAGTTTAGTTTGGCTAGGAAAGATAGGAAAAAATATGATTATGATATGTGGTAAAATTTAAAAATAAAGGGAATTAAATTTTAGTCAATTTTATTCAATCTTCTCTCTTCTTCTCTCCATTTAACTTCAAAACCCATCATTTTCAAACTCACTATCTTTAACCTTTTTTTCACTTTTATCTCAATAATCACTACATTATAGTGTGATTTTCGTCAACAATCAATTATTCAAACACCCAATCAATGTGTTCCTTAACTTTTTTAAAGAACCTCAGTTTAATATCATATAATATCTCATTTTTTCCCGTGATTTTGAACCGAATCACTAGATTCGTTCGATTCGATCGCTAATAAGTGTTTCGAGCATTCAAATTTCATCAATCGTTGAAGAAATCTGAAGAAATAGGATTCGATCTATGTAAGAAAATTTTGAATTGCATTTTTACGATCTCTGTTTTTGAATTGAGTCATTGTGTTTTACAAAGAAATGAAAAAACACTTTTTTCGTATTTTCAGTGCATCGTGTTTTAGAAGCAATACATTTTATTGTGTTTTTAGTCCATTGCGTTTTTTGTAAAACACATTTTATGTGTTTTTAGTCCATTGCGTTTTAGAAAAAAAAATTATTTTGTGTTTTTGTCTATTGCGCTTTAGGAAAAATACATTTTTATTTGTTTTTAATCTATTGCGTTTTAGAAAAAAGCACTTTCTTTTACGTTTTTTGTCTATTGCGTTTTAGGAAAAACACATTTTTATGTGTTTTTTGGTCCATTGCGTTTAAAAAAAAAGACACATTTTGAAATGTTTTTAGTTTGCGTTTTAGAAAAGGGTTATTGGATTTTATCACCCCAACTATTAGCTATTGGCCCCTGCCACCCCTAATTATCACTTTGACGCCCGTCACCCCCAACTTAACATTTAGTATGTTCTGTCATCACGTCGTTAACTGATCACTAACTTTTGATCATGTTACTATAATTTTGGGGGTGTCATAGGGATCTTAGGAATGTTTTAGGGATCTTAGGACACCCCCAAAAGTATAATAACATGATCAAAAGTTAGTGATCAGTTAACGACATAGTGACAGAACACACTAAGTGTTAAGTTAGGGGTGGCGGACGTCAAACTGATAGTTGGAGGCGGCATCGGCCAATAGCCAATAGTTTGGGGTGATAAAATCCAATAACCCTTTAGAAAAACACATTTTGAAGTGCTTTAGTCCATTGCGTTTTAGGTAAAACACGTTTTTATGTGTTTTTAGTTCATTGTGTTTTAGAAGGAACAACTTTTTTTGTGATTTTAGTCCATTGTGTTTTAGAAAAAAACCATTTTTTTGTGTTTTTGTTCCATTGCGTTTTAGAAAGATCACTTTCTTTTATGTTTTTAGCCCATTACGTTTTAGAAAGAATATTTTGTTTTGTGTTTTTGATCCATTGCGTTTTAGAAAAAAAAAAAAAAAAAAACAATTTCTTTTGTGTTTTTGTACATTGGGTTTTAGAAATAACATTTTTTTTTGTGTTTTTAATCTATTGCGTTTTAGAAAAAAAAAATCATTTTTTGTCCATTGTGTTTTAGTCATCTAGGTTATCGATTTTTTTTAAAGTATAGCAATAGTGTGCACGTTTTAAAGATTAAAAAACGCTCGTTTTTATGGTGCAGTTTTTGTAAAAAAAATAGTGTCGTATAAAAAAAGTTCTTAACAGGAATTGGAGGACAAAGAAACTTTTGACTTGAATGGAGCAGAATACCCTCAAATTAACCAAAGCATTCTTTTTGTTCAATCTCACTCATTTAATCTTAACCATTGATTAGTTAATAGATGGTCATGATTACTCTCTAGTCTTTCTACCAAAATAAACTATCTACTATATCCTAACCCTTATTATTTAATGGTTTAGTTTATTTTAGTTGGAAGATTTAAGATTTATATTAGTTTTATTTTATTTTTATTTGGTTTCCTGAAACAAGTATATTATTTTTTTCCCGAGCGGTTGTTTAGTATATAGGAGATACGGCTTAGGTTTGTATACCTTTAATTTTAATCAAAGATTTCTTTTTTGGATCAATTGTTTGATTAAGAAGGTAAGTAATATTTAAAAGTATTCAAATTCTAATATTTGAATTTGCTTGGGAAACGTGAGCGATAAGGCATGGTATGAAGATTTTTATGCAAACTGGGTTTCTTTTTTCCATCATAAAAGTTGGATTGTCCGGTCATAGGTCCTCATCTTGTTCCTATGACTATATACAATTTGCTACAAAAAAGAAGCCAGAAATTGAGGATTAGCGCTTTACATAGTTATAAGTGTTATGCTACATCGATATGATATCCCATAGCCATGGCTAAACTGTTTTATGAAATTCTTCTATACAATCAACTGAAAGGGTATGTAACGATATTTAGTCACAAATGTCATACCTCTTGCTATTGATGTATTGTATTATTTTTAGAGATAATCTAAATAAGAAGGTCTTTGAGATCGTCGTATGGAGAATTAAGTTTTTGGGATTAGCTATCCAATTGTATCATTGTGAAGATGATGAAGCGACAATGATTTAGCCTGAGTTAATATTCACACATCCCTTCCCTCTATCTCTCTCTATACGTACATAAATACATAGAGACAGATCAGGGGCGGACTTAATGTATATTGAGTCGTAGCATGGGCTACGGCTCAACTTTTTATCGGTAGTGTAAAAAAGTTATTTTTTTCGGTTTTTATACCAAGGATACCCCTGAACAACTACGAGGACACTCCTAAAAAAGTCTGTAATCCCAAATGAATTGAAAATAATAAGCCCAATTGCTCAATATGTTAGCCCAAATCAATTGAAGATTGTAAATAATAAGCCAAATTGCCCAACCGTTGCTTTTACCGGTTGCAACCGCAACCGTTGAAAGATGTTTTTCGAAATTGAAGCTTGTCAAGACGGATTTACGCAATCGAATGGGCTCGGAATTTTTGAACAATGATATGGTTTTTGCGGTTGAAAAGGATTTTTTACGTGAAGTAAAAGACGACGATGTGATGAACGATTTCAAGCTATGAAAAAAAAGAAGAGAACAAATCTATTAGTTTTTGTTTTACTTTATTTATTTATTGTCGTTTTTTTAATATTGTACGATTGAACGGTGAATTTTTTTTCGGGATACCCCTGAGTTAATGTTCTAGTTTTGCCACTGAGACAGATATAGTGAAAATGGATATGAAAATAAGATTTAAGAATGTAAGAATAGTGGAAACATTCTTATATTTTACAAGAAGGAATTACGTTATGTCTTAACATATCAAAATAATTTTTAGTTTTGAAATTCATAGTTGATTTGCTTAGTTAGTAAGCTTCAAAAAGTTACCTGCGTCATAGTCACTTGTAGAATGAAAACTAGTTAAAAAACTGAAGTGAAGTTTGAAACGCTAATATGACATTTATGTGTTATTTTTATGATGGTACTCTGAATTTTTAGTTAATTTAACTTGCTTACGTGGAATTTAAATGTTTTATTTTTGGTCTTCTTTTTGATAACTATTATTACAGGCCCGGCTCAAAGGGTGTGCAGGCCGTGCAACCGAGCAGGGCCCAAAAACTTTTAGGACCCATAATTTTTTTCTTTTTGTTTATATAAAACATTTATAGTCAGAACAAAAACAATATGCGTGTTATAGTCCGAATGGTTCTGCGCTTCCCTTTTAATACTCAAGTTGCCAGTTCGAAACCAGCAATCCATCTGTTTTTTTTCATATTTTTTCGGTTTCATGGTTGGGCCCTGAAGCCCATTCAAGGCATTATTGTGAATTGCAGTGCACTATTATTATTATTATTATTATTATTATTATTATTATTATTATTAATGATTTTAATAAATTAGACTGGTTTATTATTATAAAAAATAACTTTTGTTACTGAATTTATGAACCAAAAACGTTAAAGACCAAGTGTTTTCGTCAACCAAATTCATAAACCCAACTATTTTATTGTGTAATGGATTAATGACTTGACTTAAATTAATAAAGAAACATAATCGATTAATGAATAGGGCCCAAATTTTTTATCTTGCAAAGGGCCAAATTCTTTTTTGTGATTTTCGGAGACGGCCCTGTATTATTATTTTACTATTGCTAATATTATTTATTATTCTTGTCAGTATTTATTATTATTACTATTTATATACTTATTTACTGATAAAAGTAATAATATCTTAGTTTCTTTTTGTGATTTTCGGCAAAATTAATCCAATATCTATCACACTTGGTAACACAAATATGGCAACGAACAAAACAATGTTAGTTCTCATATCGTATGTAGCACTCCAAGTTACGGAGGGGCTAGATGTAAAGTTTGATTTACATATCAACAAGGCCTTTTTATTTCTAAACACAATTAAAGTTTGTAGTTATCAAAGGCTTTGGAACATCAGGGTTCTTCAGGCCATTCATTACTCTTTGCCAAAGTCGATTAAAGAAACGAAACAACACTAACAGGATCTAAAAGCTTTAAAAAGGGATCTTTGGTCAACCGTAAACATAGAGAGGATTTGACTCCTAAAATTTAGGGTCAATCATAGTGGTTATCGGTGTGACAAACGGCAAATTAACATGCATATCCGTATAGCTTAATCACTGATTAATTACACAATAATGTGCATTAGACTTAATTACATGTTAATTGAGTTTCATAAGTCTAGCAGCAATCGTCTGGAAATGCAATTACATTTGTATATAACATGTTTGTATTCGTTGTTTACGATGCAGTAAAAACTATTACAGAGATCGTTGGTAGATTATCCAATTACATTATTCATCCCAGAAGAGTTCTGGTACTCCATGAAACGACGTGCACAAGACATGAAATTATGTCCAACATGAAACATATTAGGGAAAGCAATATTACAGGCTATAATTTCCAGAAAATGCTCAAGTTATAAATTTCCTAAATCCGAGCCACAAAAGTTACAATTTCAATAAACCGATTACAATATAAGTGGAACATTAAATGATCATTGGACAATGTTAATGATCACCAATAATATCAAGGGCATTGTATATATCATGAAGATATATAAACATTATTTACCAAGTAATAATACATAAGTGACCTATAATTTATCCGGAAGCATAACAAGTGCCGGTGTAACATTTAAATATTAACTAGACATTGTCTAGTGAAGGAGTTAAACTAGTCTAACATCATAACATCATCCTAATCAAACCTAATCAAAATCCTAACAACCTAAATATCTTTACCACATTTCAACACATGGTAAAAAGAAGGAGAATTGACCTGTAATAATCCCAACTAAAGGTTATTGGCCATTGGTAATCCAACCTTTAAATATTCCCCCCCACTAGTCCCACCTCTCATCTATTTTTCCTACACCGGTCCCCCGTTAAAAAAAAATTAACGGAGTTAAGCTTTTTTCCAAATTACAAACAGATTTTTTAGGGCTTTTGATCAGAACGACGATACAAGTCCGTTGATGTAAAACTTACCTCGAAATGGTGCTCCAAATGACTTGATTTTTGTTAATTGGAAAGTTAAACACCCGAATTGAAGCGTCGTTTTCATCGTTTGGAGAACCGTTTCGAGGTAACTTTTATATCAATGGACTCTTATCGTCGTTCTGATCAAAAGCCGTAAAAAACTGTTTGTAATTTGGAAAACAACATAACTCCGTTAAGTTTTTTTAACGGGGGATCGGTGTAGGAAAAATAGGTGAAATGTGGAACTTTGTGGGGGGGGGGGGGATATTTAAAGGTGGGACTGTCAATGGCCAAAAACCTCTAGTTGAGATTATTACAGGTCAATTCTCCTAAAAATAATAAATAAATAAAAACCTAATCTAGACCCCCCTGATTTCGGCTGTAGGTGGGCCCACACCACCTTCACCTAATGTCCATGTTATATGATCTTGTAAAGATATGAGAGCATGGGATTTGCTTTGGCTACATGGGCAAGGTTTGGTGAAAGATATAAACTAATGCATAAAGATATAAACTAATGCAAGACCATTCTCCATCATTCTTACCATATCATTTACACCATAAAAAAACACACACTAAACTTCTTGTCCTCCCCCTAAATTCGGCTCACCCCCTCTCTCTCTCTCTCTCTTTTCATCCTCCACATTCAAAAAATTCTTACAAGTATTCTAAGGGTTCTAAGGTGCTTAACATAAAGATCCAATGTGTTACAAGACTTATGAGGTTATTAAGAAGGTTTTTTATTCAAGATTTGAAGCTTTTCTCTTCTCATCTTCATCAAAAGATCATCCCTAGCCTTTGTGCTAGTAGTTTGTGTTTAGACCCTTCCATTTTGCTTTTTATCATGTGTAGATTCAAAAAGTACAAGTTGGTCACCAAGAAAACTAAGAGAAAAGTACATGAAAACCCTAAAATAAACAACATGATCTAATTTATATAATTGGCCTTGTGTTGTTTTTGTGTTAATCCTCTTGATGTTCATGAAAGTATAACTTATAAACATGTTAAATGATGTTAAAAAGTAGATCTAACAAGATCTATATGTAGATATAGAAAGTCAAATAAACAAAAGTGTCATGAACTTGTCAAATGGTTTTTACATGGTTTTTAAAGTGTTTTAAAGTTTATGTAAGTTTCTTAAACATCATATTCATGATTTTGGGTTTTAAAGTGTGTATAAAAGTCTAATGTATACTTGGTTTTCAAAGTGGATGAACATGGGAAATTGTTATTGGTAAATATCTAGAATTATATGCATGTTCATGTTTTTGATTTTGTGATATATATAATCATGTTCTTCTTGTTATTAAGTATTATGATGATGTGGGAAACTTGATTTTGGTGTTGTTGATTAACATGGAAAACACGATATTTTAGGGGAATATATGTCAAAAAAAATTTAAAAAAATATAATTATGACTAACCATGGTTAAACAAGGATTTACATAGTTAAAAATGGGTTAAGTGCACTAATCATGATTATAGAAGGTTTTGGAGGAAAATGCAAGTCAAAGTAACTAGAGTTTTCAAAAATCAAGAATGGATGTGTGTATATACAGGGAAAAATATATATATATATATATATTTAGCCAATCATGTGAAAATGTATATTTAGCCAATCATGTGTGTTATATGTATTTAGTACAAATGTATAGGAAATTATATCTAACTAAATACCTACTAAAATACACCTACAAGAACATGTAAAGAATCACGACAAGGGATATATACATACACATATCTAGAAGCAAGAACATGTAAAGAATCACGACAAGGGATATATACATACACATATCTAGAAGGATACATGGACAAAATATAAGAATATATGTTGTTTTGGTCAAAAATCACACAAGGATAATGTAACCAAACTTTATGTAAACGGGGTATGATGCTTGGTTAGCTATAAAAGTAAAGGATCACTTCTGTGATGAATATGCAAAGACACAATGATTTATACGAGGAAAAAGCCCTTGATCAATGTATGATCTCCGGCATAAAAAACCTCGGGTGATGGCAACTACCGATCACCAACTTCAATATAATAAAAATGTAGTTACAACTTCGGATGATAATGAGCTGAGTACAAGGATCACTGAGTGTCTAAGTGTTGAGAGTTGTGTCGTATGTTGTGTGTGTTCTTCCGAATGAGGAAGATGGGTATTTATACATGTGTAGGTAACTTATTTTAGGTAGATAGACCACTAATCAGCTCATTACCCCTTTAGAAATAAAGATAATCTAGCCTAAATTGCTGCCCTTAGATCAAGCCATGTTTCCATATCCGGCACAACGTTCATCTTCAATTCAGCTCTTGCCATATTTGTAAAAGCGCGTCCCTGGATCATGATATGTAGGGCATATCCTGCTAGATATTCCTGCAAAATAATATTGTAGTAATCGAAAATGACCGTTAGTATAAGGATCACCTCAATGTTCCGTGATCCTGATCCTGAGGTCCGGCTGAGGATCACTGCCTGCCAAAGAAATAAGGATCACTGGTTAGGATCACGTATAAGGATCATTCATAGTAAAAATCCAGCCCTAACAATTGCCCCCAAAATATAAGGAGTTAATTGTAAATAGACGAGTTATATTTTGTTTCGAGCTTATCTCTAACGGACGATTCCGGGTTACTAGCCGTTACATATGGACTAGCCGTTGTGATATTTACGTCACTGATGTGACGATCCCTGCAAATCATCATTATAAATAGGAGATAGGGTTAGGATCATTTTGTATTTAAATTCGAAGTATCTCCCTTTATAACCATCATTGAAGACTCTTGATCAGGTATCATCTTCCTCTTTCTCTTCTTTGCTCTGTTCTTTCGTGCTGTTACTCTGTTTTTCGTTCAAAATATGCTGCTCCGTAATTCTCCGCACAAGAGTCCCAAGGAGAGTCCCTTAAAGAGCCAGGGAATTATCAAGGATTCTCTCGTGGAGAGATGCTGCTTTACTGATATCCACATAGACAAGATTCGCCATTGTTTCCCAGCGAATGTTGTTTTCAAACCCTTTGATCCTACTGCTTTGAGCGATCTTGTCTCAGATGTCTGGGTGGCTTTTCCTGCTACTCCCTTCCTCATTGGGTATTCATATCCTTTTCCGATGTTCACCCAATCTTTCTTTTCTCTTACCGGCATCTCATATATCCAAGCTATGCCGATGATCTGGAGGGTTCTATATACCTTCGAGAGGATCATCGAGCAAGAAGGGATTGATTTGGGGATGTCAGAGTTAGCTGAACTTTATGATCTCACCACCTTTGGTTCTCACCGGTACTTGTTGAAACGGAAAGCTGGGGAGGATCATCCAATTTTCAAAGTGACCAAGAATGATGCCAACTGGAAACGTAGATTTTTCTTTGTTAAGAGGGATTCCATCCCGGATGGGAAGGATCTGCCCAAGGAATGGGCCACTCATGGTAGGATAGAGGATCCTCGAAGGATCACTATCAGTTCTGTCTCATATGATGAGGATCACTGATGTCTTTTCTTTTTTTTTGTCTTTTTATGCAGCTATCTCCGTTGCTCACTTAAGGTTGACCCCTGCTGCCAAAGAAAGAGTGTTAGCTTTCAAGAAGCTTGATCCTGAAGTTCGAAGCTTTCAGATTATTATCCAAGATTCTCAAGAGATATCCTCTGCATCTGCCACAATGTCAAGTAAGTATCCTTATAAAAAAAATAAGTCTTATGTGAAAGTATTCAATTTAATAAGGGAACTTATCTTGTTTTTGAATTGTGTAGGTGCCGGAAAGTCTGCCAGGTCCGTTAAGTCTGCCTCCATGTTTGGGATAAGTGACCTTGCCAATGTCACGTCTTCTAAGAAGAAGAAGGCTCCTGCTGCCAGCCCTTCAGTCTCAGCTCCTAAAGCGTCCATTCGGGGTAAGGGAAAAAAGAGGAAAGCCTCTGATGAACTCCAAGGATTCCCTCTCCTTCGTCAGCAATTTCTTGACTATGTGAACGAGGTGAGGATCACTGCCCCTGTTGGTTATCTAGTATCTTTCGAGGATCACCTGATTCCGAGCTTGTCTTTATTTCTTTTGTTTGCAGAAACTTGCTGAGATTGAAACTTATCTTGGCAATGTTGAGGACCAGGAGAGCCAGATTGCCGATCTTCAGCAAATGGGTGTGTTGAAGGATCTCAAGATAGCGGATCTTGAGAAGGAACTCCAGGCCACCAAGGATGAAGCTGCTCAGAGGCTGATTGACATGGATAATGAGAAGCAGGAGATCATCCAGGATGCCAAGGTCTCTGCCGCAACTGCTATGTACAAGATACAACTACAAATGGCTGCGGAGGCTCAGGATCCTGCCTTTGACAAGAGCTCATGGGATGTTGAAGGTTGGAAGGCAAGGCTGGTAGACTTGGATGATGAGGAGGATGCTGAGGATATCCCAAGGCTGGAGGGAGGTGATGCTGGCAAGGATCATGGTGAAGATGCTGGTGGAGATGGAGCAGCGGAGAAGTAGGCTGCATGATTGGGCGATGATGGATATTGTTGACTAGGCCGGAGCCCAATTTTTTAGGTTTTTGGTAGTGGTTTGTGGTTGATGGTTTGTGAACAATTATGGTTTGTAATCTCTGGACAATAGTTTTTTAGGGTTAAGGATCCTGGA
This sequence comes from Helianthus annuus, assembly GCF_002127325.2. Lineage (NCBI taxonomy): Eukaryota > Viridiplantae > Streptophyta > Magnoliopsida > Asterales > Asteraceae > Helianthus > Helianthus annuus. Next base: position 71,818,168 of record NC_035437.2, on the reverse strand, counting down.
TCCTTTGAACAATAGGTAGGATTACACATGGTGGAGGGATCCTCTGTTTGGGGGATGAAGCCGTTGTGATCCTGCCGCCTTCTAATTTCCCTGCAATACTTTTGAACCTATTATCATGGACACCCTTTACCTACCCCAGCGGACGGGCCACGTATTGCTGGTAGAAGCTTTGGGTAGGTAATTTTGACAACTTTTTTGAAAGGGTTAATGATCCTTTGGTTTAATAATATAACTTCAATCTTTCTGGCTTATCTTGTGTTGTTATCCTTTTTGATTTTCAATTGTTTTGACACATGTTTGTTTGAAAAGTTTGAGCAAATTATGTTTAAGAAATTTAGGATATGATCCTGGATCAAATATCCTATAATCGAAAGTTTCCAAGATAGTTTATTTTAAGGATCATAGGTTCAGTTGTCAAGGTCTAAAGGTTATTCAAATGAATAATGAAATTAAAAGTAGTTAAGGATCATACCTGAGGATCCAAGTTAGGATCCTAACCTTTAATCGAAATTACCATAGGTAAAACTTTAATGGATAATAAGGATTAAGGATCCTTAATCGTTTAACTCCGAAAACCTGAAAAAATGGAATATAACTTGGGACTAAGCCAATATAAAAGATAAGTTAGTAACTGGGGACAAGCCCAAAGGATAACTGAGAATGATCCCGGAGGATCACTGGGGACAAGCCCAAAGGATAACTGGGGATGATCCCGGAGGATCACTGGGGACAAGCCCAAAGGATAACTGGTGATGATCCCGGAGGATCACTGGGGACAAGCCCAAAGGATAACTGGGGGCAAGCCCAAAGGATCGTATGTAAACTGGAGTATGGCCCTTTCTGGCAACTATCCAAACTTAGTGACATGAAAATGTCAAAACCTTAGCTAACGTGAAAACGTTAGAAACCTTAGGAACGGATGTATGGTGCGTCCACCATTATACGTAGGATCCCAAGTATAGCCAGTACGATGAGGTCGCCAGCCCCGAAAATGGGTACTGATCCCAAAGACATGAACTATATCAGGATCATCGTGCGCTGCTGGCGGAAACTGGGGATAATCCCAAGGATAACTGGGGTTGGACCCGAGGATCTGTGATGCTTTTGAAGATCTTTGATGATATGCTGGAGATACCTGAACTATCATAACTCAAATGGTTTGTGAGTAGAGGATGAAGGATACATGATCCTTATCCTTAGGCAAAAGGTAAGAAAATGCAATAGTTTTAGGATAAGCATATTACCTGAGTAAGGATCAACGATATCTCCAGGATCCTTCAAGGATATTTCAATGTAAGGATCACATGCAGGAAGGATCATGTTCACATGAAATATTTCTTTAAGTGAACAGCATTCCAGGCTCTTGGTAACAAGTTTCCTTCCATGGTTAGCAACCTGTATGCCCCCTTTCCTGCTTCAGCTTCAATCAAGTAGGGACCTTCCCATTTTGGTGCTAGCTTCCCGTCAGCAGGATTGATGGTGTTTTGAAATGCTTTTCTCAACACCATATCTCCGACTTGGAACTTCCTTATCCTGACATTCTTGTTGTAGGCACCAGCCATCCTTTGTTGGTAGCTTGCCATCCTTATCCTAGCTAGATCCCTGTTTTCCTCAATAGTATCCAAATCCTGAGCTAGGATTGTAGCATTTTCTTCAGGATCACGAGCACTTGTTCTAGCGGTTGGGATCACCATCTCTGTTGGGATCACTGCTTCTGCCCCAAATACTAAAGAGAAAGGTGTTTGGCCAGTGGCATTCTTGGGAGTTGTCCTATCAGCCCATAGCACATAAGGTAACTCCTCTGCCCATTTTCCTTTCTTGGATCCTAGCTTCTTCTTCAGATTGTTGATGATGATCTTGTTGGATGATTCTGCTTGACCATTGGCTTGTGGGTGAACTGGTGTTGATGTGATCATCTTGATTCCCCAACTGTCACAAAAGTTAGTAGTTCTGCTTCCAATGAATTGGGAACCATTATCACATACAATTTCAGAGGGAATGCCAAATCTAGTTATAATGTTTCTTTTGATAAAGGATATAACTTCTTTTTCTCTGACTTGAGCAAAAGCTTCAGCTTCTATCCATTTAGAGAAGTAGTCAGTCATAGCAAGCATAAATACTTTTCCACCAGGTGCTTTAGGGAGCTTGCCAACTATATCCATCCCCCATCTCATGAATGGCCAAGAGGATGGTATTGGGGTCATAAAGGCTGTATCCTCTTGGTCAGATGGTTCCATCTGAATTTGTTGGAATCCAGATGATGCATCCATAAAGGTCAACAATTCATGCCCCGCCGTTGCATCCACCATGGAGTCAATGTGGGGTAAAGGGAAAGGATCCTTGGGACATGCCTTATTCAAATCAGTGAAATCGACACATACCCTCCACTTTCCATTTTTCTTTTGGACAACAACCACATTGGCTAACCATTTTGGATATTTTACCTCTCTGATCATACCTGCTCGAAGTAGTCTCTCTACTTCTTCTTGGATAATGGCATTCCTTTCTGGTGCAAACTTCCTCCTTTTTTGATGGATTGGTTTGATAGACCTGTCAATGCCAAGTTTGTGAGTAATAATATCCTTAGATATACCTGTCATGTCTTCATGTTTCCAAGCAAAGGTGGATTTTCGTCTTCTGAGGAAGGATAATAAGTCTTCTTTCATCTTGCCAAGGATCCCTGACCCGATATAGATTTTTGACTCAGGATCCCTAGGATCCAAAAGGATTTCGTCTACATCCTGTTCCCTTGCCTCCAAGGTATCCCTTGGAGGATACTGTAATTGCTATTGCTCCCTTGGCTTCGAGGTTGGCTTCATAGATGAGGTATAACAATCCTTAGCCTCCTACTGATCACTGTCGATCTTGATTATTCCCCATGGGCTAGGGAGCTTCACACATTGATGGTAGGTAGATGGGACTGCTTTCATATCATGTATCCAAGGCCTGCCAAGGATAACGTTGCAACAAGATAAACAGTCAATAACACAAAATTTTTGGTAATTATGTAATCCTTCCACGTAGATTGGGAGTTTGATGTCCCCCAGAGTTTTCTTCGTTTCCCCACTGAATCCTACAAGCACGGAGGATCTTGGTGTGATGTCTGATTCTGGGATTCCCATCTTCTTCAGGACATCAAGCTGGATAATGTTCACTGAGCTCCCTCCATCAATAAGGATCCTGCGGACAAAATGGTTAGAGATAAAGAGAGTGATAACTAAACTATCATGGTGAGGATCCTGAATGTTGATGCGATCATCCTCATCAAATGTTATCATCTTCCCTTCCGAGACACTTGATGTTCTAATAGGCCTTTCTCCATTATCCATTTTTGATTCTTTTGCATGTCTTTTGGCCGCCGAGAAGGATGTACCACAGATGTCTGATCCTCCGGATATAAAGTTGATCACTTGTGCATTTGCCGGAGGTGCTGGAGCTTTTTCGGGGATCCTTTCAGGATCCTGGGTCCTTTGCTTTTTTCTCCCCAACAATTCTTTTAGATGCCCCTTGCTTAGCAGGTATCCAATCTCTTTTCTTAAGGCTATGCAATCTTCAGTTAGATGCCCGAAATCCTCATGGTATGCACACCATTTGGACTTGTCTTTAGTCCCGGATGGTTTATCATTCTTCCTGGGCCATCTAGCTTTTTCACCTAGATTCTGCATTGCAAGGATCAGTTCATGATTATCAACGGAAAAACAATATTCTGAGATTGGAGGATAATCTTCATCATCCTCTTCTTGGTCAACAGCATGCACATTCTTGTTCTCATTTCTATGGTAGGATTTGAATTTGTTGTTCTTGAAGGAGGATCCTTGCTTCTCCTGTTTTGAGGATCCTACTTGTCTCTCCTGGATCCTCTTGTCATCCTCCAGCCGGATGAACCTGAGTGCTCGAGTTCTTACTTCATCTAGATTCCTGCATGGTGTCATAACAAGATCATCATAGAATAATGAATCCTTAAGCAGTCCCATTTTGAAGGCTTCAACAGCCGTAGCCATATCCAAGTTGGGAATGTCCAAGGATTCTTTACTAAATTTAGTTATATAATCCCTTAATGATTCATTATGATTTTGAGTTATCCTGTACAAATCACTAGTTAATTTTTCAAATTTTCTACTACAAGAGAATTGGTTATTGAAGAAATTAACTAAATTGGCAAATGAAGTAATAGAGTAAGGGGGAAGACTTAGCAACCACTTAAGAGCTGATCCAGTAAGAGTGGATCCAAATCCTTTACATAGGCATGCTTCCTTCAACTTTTCTGGGATAGGATTGATTTCCATCCTCTCCCTGTATTGTGCTATATGCTCCTCTGGATCCGTTGTGCCATCATACAGCTTCATGGTAGGGACATGGAATCTTTTGGGTACCTCTGCATCACAGATTGGTGGTGCAAAGCGAGATACCTTGTGGCTCCCATCTGCAATCTCTGGGATAGGCTTGACTACCCCTGGAACACTTGAGATCATGTCCTTTAGTTTCTGTAGTTCCCTGGCCATAACATGATTGGTACCTGTATCCTGCATGAATCCATGGTTAGTGGTAGGATAATTATTTAAAGTGTTACCTCCCATTGGGTTCAAGTTAGGGAATCCATATTGCTGGGATTCTGGAGCAACGGAGGGACCAGTGGAAGCAATGGTCTGCATTGGAATGAAGTCCCCTTGATGGACATCTAGACTCCCTGTTTGCAAGCTTTTTAGGGATCCTGGCATCTGTAAGGATCCTGGTATCTGGGATGATCCTGGAACGAAGGAGGATCCTTGAACCTGGGATGATCCTGGAACGAAGGAGGATCCTTGAACCTGGGATGATCCTGGAACAAAGGAGGATCCTCGAACCTGGGATGATCCTGGAACAAAGGAGGATCCTTGGCCCTGGAACGATCCTGGAATAAAGTAGGATCCTTGAAACTGCTGTGCCCCCGGATAGGCTTCCGGATTCATGAAGGATCCCACATACTGAGGATAGGATCCTGCTGGCTGAAAATACGAGCCCGATGTCTGAGTCATTGCTGCTGACTTGAGATGTAATCCTCTCGTCTCCCCTGTGATCTGTACGTCTGGGATCCCTGATGGCTGAGAGGTGACCATTGGAGTCTCAAAACTCAAGGATTTTGGCATCAGTGGGGAATGATCCTCTGCCGCTTTCTTTTGTCTTTTGAGATCTCCAATCTCCCTGAGGATCCTGTCATTAGTTTCATCCTGCCGCTGCATACGATCCTTCATCTGCAAAATTAAAGCAAACACATCACTAGTACTGGGAGTAGAAGAATTCATAGCAGAAGAAAATGGAGGTTTAGAGAAAGAAGGGGTTGGTCTCTTCTCAGCATTTCTCTGGGATCCTGCCGGTGGAGGAGGTAGAGTGGTTTGTGCTGAGGTGACTGCAGACATCGCCGTGGAGGTGTTCTTCGATGATGAAGCCATGTAACTCTTTGAAATGATTTCGAACAAAAGATTTTCTTTATGAATGAAGCACCAATTGCCCCACGGTGGGCGCCAAACTGTTTTGGTCAAAAATCACACAAGGATAATGTAACCAAACTTTATGTAAACGGGGTATGATGCTTGGTTAGCTATAAAAGTAAAGGATCACTTCTGTGATGAATATGCAAAGACACAATGATTTATACGAGGAAAAAGCCCTTGATCAATGTATGATCTCCGGCATAAAAAACCTCGGGTGATGGCAACTACCGATCACCAACTTCAATATAATAAAAATGTAGTTACAACTTCGGATGATAATGAGCTGAGTACAAGGATCACTGAGTGTCTAAGTGTTGAGAGTTGTGTCGTATGTTGTGTGTGTTCTTCCGAATGAGGAAGATGGGTATTTATACATGTGTAGGTAACTTATTTTAGGTAGATAGACCACTAATCAGCTCATTACCCCTTTAGAAATAAAGATAATCTAGCCTAAATTGCTGCCCTTAGATCAAGCCATGTTTCCATATCCGGCACAACGTTCATCTTCAATTCAGCTCTTGCCATATTTGTAAAAGCGCGTCCCTGGATCATGATATGTAGGGCATATCCTGCTAGATATTCCTGCAAAATAATATTGTAGTAATCGAAAATGACCGTTAGTATAAGGATCACCTCAATGTTCCGTGATCCTGATCCTGAGGTCCGGCTGAGGATCACTGCCTGCCAAAGAAATAAGGATCACTGGTTAGGATCACGTATAAGGATCATTCATAGTAAAAATCCAGCCCTAACATATGTGTATACCCATGACCATGATATTGGATAAATCAAACGGACAAGTATAAGTATATATATGTGTGTGTGTGTGTATGTCGAACGAAAAATATATATACAATATCCAGGCTCGGTAAACATGTATTACATTTCAGACAAGAACAAAATATATTTTTAACAATTAATAAATATATATTTTGCAAATCGATTCTAAAAATATTATTTTTAAGGAACATCAAAGATATATTTCAGAAAGAAATATAATTCCGGGAAAATTTACAAAAGATTAAGTATAGAAATATTCCAAAAAACACAAGTATATATGTATATATACGTATACATACAAATACGACACAAGTACCTATTCAAGAAGTATAGAAATCAGTATATATATATATACTTGGGTACACGTATATGTACAAATACACAACAAATACATAAATTAGAAAAATATACAAAGAAGTACACATACATGTATACACAGACAAACAAATGTCAAAAATGATCTTTTTAACAAACATCAACAAGTAACAATATATTTATTTTTAAGAATAAATATATCTTGTGCTAACAAAAGAATTAGTGAAAACATGACATACGATAAAAGAATATATTTTGGGATAATATATATATATATATATATAGGGGAAGGTTCAAATGAAAACCACTAGTTATTGTGAAAACTCGAAAACTAACTAAAAAGCCAAAAGAACATACCAAATTCTTTTTTTGCATAATAATTTTCGCAGGCTCTTTTATATAAAAAAATTTTCAAAAAAAAAAAAAAAATTTTTTTTGTGTAGTGCACATGTGTAATACTACACATGTGTATTATTACACATGTGTAGTACAAAAAGAATTTTTTTTTTATGAAAAAAAGTTTTTTTTTCATATATAAAAACCAGCGATTTTTATAAAAAAAATGAAAAAAAAAAATTTTTGTGTGTTTTTTAGGCTTTTTTAGTTAGTTTTCGAGTTTTCACAATAAAAGTGGTTTTCATTTGAACCATCCCCTATAAATATATATATATATATATATATATATAGAATAAGTATAATGTACAAAAATCCTTATCCTACATTATCGTACGCGACAAACTATAGAACTTGCGTAATTATGTTCCATGCGTTATTATCAGCAAGGTTTGACAAAATGAACATGCGTAATAATGTTCCAATGCGTGATTAGGTCAAAAAAAAGGATCCCATGCGTTATTTTGTGTCCCATGCGTGATTAGTGCCTGATCGGACGGTTACGCCCTTCGCGTACATGATGTACGATAAGGGTTTTTGTATGATAACCTTTCCCTATATATATATCCTGTTTCACTAAAGAAAGCTCGTGTAGGACACGAATACATACATGGGGCTAGATCCCAGATATTACAAGAACAAGTACAAAACAATCGTGTGGGACATGAATACATATAGGGGATAGGCCCCGGATATTACAGGAATAAGCACAAAAAGTCGTGCGGGACATGAGTACATATAAGGGGCTAGGCCCCAGATAATATAAGGACAAGTACGAACCAATCGTGTGGAACACGAGAACATACAAGGGGCTAAGCCGCGGTCATTTCACAATCAAGGTATACACACACACACACACACACACAGATACTCAACCACCAACGCGTCTAAACAAACAAGGGTTTTCAAACAAACAAAACAAAGATAACTCTTAACATATATATATATATATATATATATATAGGAACAGGATCAGGAGAGAACGCTTCAAACTGTGAGAACGGTGAGAACGATTCTCAGCCACAAGATCTTAGTGGTTTGTAGCTCAGATTGATGCGGTGACATTTTTGTAAATAATAGGGGCCTTGGAACTACCAGGAAGGGTAAAATAGGAAGATCCAAACAAAGGTGCACATGCTAATTGTTAGGGGATGATTTTCTAACAATTAGTGATCCTTATTTGCTATCCTAATAAGTGATCCTTACTTCTGTGACAGATAGTGATCCTCAGAAGAGCTTCAGGATCAGGATCATGGATCACCCTAAGGATCCTCATACTAACGATTGGCTGTTTGTGTTTCGTATTGTTTTGCAGGAGTATTGAGCTTGACTTGGTCTTGGCAACGTTACTATGGAATATTCCACGGGTATTTCGCACACATTTGAATAGAAATGGACGTTGTGGAGAACGTGGGAGCATGGCACAAAAGTCGGACAGTTAGTTAGCTTAGTTGGCTTTCATTTTTAAAGGGGTGACGAGCTAAATTTAGAACACTTAGCCATTTTTGGTTACACACACACTCTCGTGCAATTGCAGTCTCAAAGCTCTCAACAAACACTTAACAATTCCCACACTTTTACACGATTAACCATAGTGATCCTTGTACTTAGCTCGTCACTATCCGAAGTTGTAAACTTTTATTGATTTATTTGAGCTTGGTGATCGGTAGTTTCCATCACCCGAGGTTTTTTATGCCGGAGATCATTCATTGATCAAGGGCTTTTTCCTCGTATAAATCCTTGTGTCATTTGTGCAATTTTCATTGAAGTGATCCTTATTATTGTTCTTCATTTCAAGCATCATTCCCCGTAACTAGGAGTTTGGTTGCATTATCCTTGTGTGATTTTTGACCAAAACAGTTTGGCGCCCACCGTGGGGCAATTGGTGCTTCATTCCTAAGAAGTTTTTCTGTTGGTGATCATTCCGGTTCATTGCATACAAGTACATGGCTTCATCATTGAAGAATACCTCTACTGCAATGTCTGCAGTCAATTCGTCTCAGGGCATTCCACCTTTACCTCCACCTCCTGCTGGATCTCAGAAAAATGCTGAGAAGAAATCAACTCCCATTTTCTCTAAACCTCTAACTTCTTCTGCTCCTTACACTCCCACTACTAGTGACATGTTTACTTTGATTTTGCAGATGAAGGAACATATACAGCAACAGGATAAGACCAATGATAGGATCCTCAAAGAAATCGGAGATCTCAAGAAACAAAAGAAAGCGGCAGAGGATCATTCCCCACTGGTGCCCAGATCTTTGAATTTTGACACTCCGGTGATTACTTCTCAGCCATCAGTGGTTCCAGATGTTCAATATGTGGGTGGACCAAAAGGAGTGTACTACGGTTCAGCAATAGTGACTCAGGCATCAGGTTCATATTTCCAGCCAGCGGGATCCTATCCTCAGCATATGGGATCCTTCATGAATTCAGGAGCCTACTCAGGAGCGCAGCAGATTCAAGGATTTTCCTCTGTTCCAGGATCATCCCAGGTTCAAGGATCCTCCTTTGTTCCAGGATCATCCCAGGTTCAAGGATCCTCCTTTGTTCCAAGATCATCCCAGGTTCAAGGATCCTCCTTTGTTCCAGGATCATCCCAGGTTCAAGGATCCTCCTCTGTTCCAGGATCGTCCCAGTTTCAGGGATCCTTCCAGATACCAGGATCCTTGAGGAGTTTGCAAACAGGAAGTTCAGATGTCCATCAAGGAGATTTTATTCTGATGCAGACCATTGCTTCCACTGGTCCCTCCATCATTCCAGAGTCCCAGCAATATGGATTCACATCCGGTGTTCCTAATTTGAACCCGATGGGAGGTAACACTTTTAATAATTCTCTTACCGCTAACCATGGATTCATGCAGGATACAGGTATTAACCATGCTATGGCCAGAGAGTTGCAAAAACTGAAGGATATGATATCAAGTGTTCCAGGAGTGGTCAAACCTATCCCGGAGATTGCAGATGGAAGCCACAGGATATCTCGTTTTGCACCACCAATCTTTGATGCTGAGATACCCAAAAGGTTCCATGTTCCAACTATGAAGCTGTATGATGGTTCGACGGATCCTGAGGAACACATAGCACAATACAGGGAGAGGATGGAGATCAATCCAATCCCGGAAAGGTTAAAGGAAGCGTGCCTGTGCAAAGGATTCGGATCCACTCTTACTGGATCAGCCCTCAAATGGCTGCTAAGTCTTCCCCCTTACTCTATTACCTCATTTGCTAATCTAGTTAACTTATTAAATAATCAGTTTTCTTGTAGTAGAAAATTTGAGCGATTAACTAGTGATCTATATAGGATAACCCAGGGTCATAATGAATCATTAAGGGATTACATCACCAAAATTTAGTAAAGAATCCTTAGACATTCCCAACTTGGATATAGCCACGGCTGTTGAGGCCTTCAAAATGGGATTGCTTAGGGATTCATTGTTCTATGATGATCTTGTTATGACACCATGCAGGAACCTAGATGAGGTAAGAACCCGGGCACTCAGGTTCATCCGGCTAGAGGATGACAAAAGGATCCAGGAGAGATTAGCAGGATCCTCAAAACAAGAGAAGCAAGGATCCTCATTCAAGAATAACAAGTTCAGATCCTATAACAAGTCTGACAACCAGAACGTGCATGCTGTTGATCAAGAAGATGATGATGAGGATTATCCTCCAATTTCTGAATATTGTTTTTTCGTTGATAAAAATGAACTAATACTTGCGATGCAGAATCTAGGTGATAAAGCCAGATGGCCAAGAAAAAATGACAGACCAGCTGCAACTAAAGATAAATCAAAGTGGTGTGCATACCATGAAGATTTTGGGCATCTCACAGAAGAATGCATTGCATTGAGAAAAGAAATTGGATACTTGTTGAGCAAAGGGCATCTAAAAGAATTGCTGGGTAGAAAAAAGTCAAGGACTCAGGATCCTGAAAGGATCCCTGAGAAAGCTCCGGCCCCTCCAGCAGATGCACAAGTGATAAACTTTATTTCTGGAGGATCAGATATTTGTGGCACATCCTTCTCAGCAGCTAAAAGGCATGCAAAGGAAGCTAAAATGGATAATGGAGAAAGACCTGTTCGAACATCAAGTGTCTCTGAAGGAAAAGTCATAACCTTTGATGAGGATGATCGTGTTGACATCCAGGATCCTCATCACGATGGTTTAGTTATTACTCTTTTTATTTCTAACCATTTTGTCCGCAGGATCCTTATTGACGGAGGAAGCTCAGTGAACATTATCCAGCTAGATGTTCTGAAGAAAATGGGTATCCCTGAATCAGATATCATACCAAGATCCTCCGTGCTCGTGGGATTTAGTGGCGAAACCAAGAACACCCTGGGGGACATTAAACTCCCAATTTATGTTGAAAGATTACATAATTATCAAAAATTTTGCGTTATTGACTGTTTATCTTGTTGTAATGTTATCCTTGGCAGGCCCTGGATACACGATATGAAGGCAGTCCCATCTACCTACCATCAATGTGTGAAGCTCCCTAGTCCTTGGGGAATAGTCAAGATTGATAGTGATCAGCAGGAGGCTAAGGATTGCTACACTTCATCAATGAAACCAGCCTCGAAATCAAGGGAGCAATAGCAATCAAAGTATCCTCCAAGGGATGTCTTGGAGGCAAGAGAGCAGGATGTGGTAGAAATCCTCATGGATCCTGATGATCCTGAATCCAGAATCTATATCGGATCAGGGATCCTTGGCAAGATGAAAGAAGACCTCGTATCCTTCCTCAAAAGGAGGAAAACTACCTTTGCATGGAAGCATGAGGATATGACAGGTATATCTAAGGATATTATAACTCATAAACTTGGCATTGATAGGTCATCCAAACCGATCCATCAAAAAAGGTGGAAGTTTGCACCGGAAAGAAATGCCATTATCCAGGAAGAGGTAGAGAAATTGCTCCGGGAAGGTATGATTAGAGAGGTCAAGTATCCAAGATGGTTGGCCAATGTGGTTGTTGTTCAAAAGAAAAATGGAAAGTGGAGGGTATGTGTCGATTTTACAGATTTAAATAAGGCATGTCCCAAGGATCCTTTCCCATTACCCCACATTGACTCCATGGTGGATGCAACGGCGGGTCATGAACTGTTGACTTTTATGGATGCTTCATCTGGATTTCAACAAATTCAGATGGAACCATCTGATCAAGAGGATACGACTTTTATGACTCCAACCGTTATATATTGTTATATTGCTATGCCGTTTGGATTAAGGAATGCAGGTGCAACATATCAAAGGCTGGTGAATATGATGTTCAAGGATCAGATTGGACAAACTATGGAGGTTTACATAGATGATATGGTGGTAAAATCCATAAAAGCTGAGGATCACCTAAGGGACTTGGAGGAAGCATTTGATATCCTTGACAGATATAACATGAAACTTAATCCTTCAAAATGTCACTTTGGTATTAAAGCAGGTAAATTCTTAGGATATATGGTGACCAAGAGAGGCATTGAAGCTAGCCCAGAACAAATCAAAGCCTTGGTGAATATCAAATCTCCTGCCAATGCAAAGGATGTCCAAAGGCTAACAGGCAGAATAGCAGCTTTGAACAGATTTATATCTAAATCCTCAGAGAAGTGCAAAGAATTCTATGATATCCTAAGGAAGAACAAGAAATTTGAGTGGAATGAGAAGCATGAGAGTGCTTTACGAGCTCTCAAAGATTACCTATCCTCAGCCCCAGCCTTGATGAAACCAGAGAAAGGAGATGTGTTATCCTTATATCTTGCAGTATCCTCAAAAGCAGTAAGTGCAGTCCTTGTTAAGGATCATGAAGGTATACAACATCCTGTCTATTATGTAAGTAAGAGTTTACTTGATGCCGAATCCAGGTATTCACACCTTGAAAAGCTTATTCTTGCATTAATCATGGCATCTACTAAGTTGAGACATTATTTTGAAACTCATGTTATTGTTGTTAAAACTAATTTTCCAATTAAGAATGCCCTCAGGAAACCAGAGATGTCAGGAAGGATGGCCAAGTGGGCAGTGAAGCTTAGTGCCTATGATATAAGATATGAGCCTAGAACAGCCATCAAATCCCAAGCATTGGCCGACTTTGTGGCTGATTTCAGTAGTGATTTACAAAAAGAAGCTGAGTTAGAAGTCCAGCAACTAGAGGAGACCAAGGATCCTTGGATACGCTATACTGATGGATCCTCGAACGTCAAAGGCACAGGGCTTGGTATACTACTAAAATCACCACATGGGGATATAATACCCCACTCCATAGCTTGTGAGTTCCAAACCACTAACAATGAGGCTGAATATGAAGCCTTGATTGCTGGTTTGCAAATTGCTAGCATATGGGGATCAGGTACCTTGAGGTACATGAAGATTCATTATTAATTACAAATCATTTTAATGGATCCTATACTGTTAAAGGTGAAAAGCTAACCAAATATTTAGAGATAGTCAAAGAATTGGCACTCTCTTTTGTTTCCTTTAGTTTGACACAGGTACCAAGGGAAGAAAATACAGAAGCTGATGCATTGGCTAATTTAGGATCATCTTTGAAGATCCCGGAGGATATAAGCATTCCCATTATCCATATCTTGGCTCCTGCCATCAAGGATCATGTGGCCATGGAAATAGGGGAGGATTCTGCAATTATCCCTAGTGAGGATACTCAATCTTATCCAGGATCAGGATCATGGATCTCACCAATCATGAGATACTTACAACACGGAGAGACTCCTATGGGAGAAAATCCTAGGGCTTTCAAAATTAAGGTATCTCAATTCACAATCTTAAATAATATGTTGTATAAGCGATCTCTTGCAGGACCATATTTAAGATGCATTGAGGATCCTAAAATCCAAGAAGTTTTAAAAGACTTCCATGAAGGAGATTGTGGAAACCACACTGGGGGCAGGGCATTGTTCTCAAGGATCCTGAGGACAGGCTACTACTGGCCAACTATGAAAAGGGATGCTGTGGAGTATGCTAAAAAGTGTGATCCTTGTCAGAGACACAACAATATCCTTCATCAGCCGGCTGAATTTCTACATCCTATATCCTCCTCTTGGCCATTTATGAGATGGGGGATGGATATAGTTGGTAAGCTCCCTAAGGCACCTGGTGGGAAAGTGTTCATGCTTGCTATGACTGATTACTTCTCCAAGTGGATAGAGGCTGAAGCTTTTGCCCAAGTTAGAGAAAAGGAAGTTATATCCTTCATTAAAAGAAATATTATAACTAGATTTGGTATTCCTTCTGAAACTATATGTGATAATGGTTCCCAATTTATTGGGGGCAGAACCACTAACTTTTGTGACAGCTGGGGGATTAAGATGATAACATCAACACCAGTCCACCCACAAGCTAATGGTCAAGCAGAATCATCCAACAAGATCATCATCAACAATTTGAAGAAGAAGCTTGGATCCAAGAAAGGGAAATGGGCAGAAGAATTACCTTATGTGCTTTGGGCTGATAGGACAACCCCTAAGAATGCTACTGGTCAAACACCATTCTCTTTGGTATTTGGGGCAGAATCAGTGATCCCAACAGAAATGGTAGTTCCAACTGCTAGAATAAGTACCCGTGATCCTGAGGAAAATGATGAGAACCTGGCTCAAGACCTGGATACTATTGAGGAAATCAGGGATCTGGCTAGGATAAGGATGGCCAGTTATCAACAAAGAATGGCTGGTGCTTACAACAAAAATGTCAGGATCAGGAAGTTTCAAATTGGTGATATGGTGTTAAGGAAAGCATTTCAGAATACCACCAATCCTGCTGATGGAAATTGGCACCAAAGTGGGAAGGCCCTTATTTAATTGAAGCTGAAGCAGGAAAAGGGGCATATAGATTGCTGACCATGGAAGGAGATTTGCTACCAAGAGCTTGGAATGCTGTTCATCTGAAGAAATATTTCATGTGAGCAGGATCCTCATGGCATAGGTGATCCTCATATCAGGGGTATCCTTGAAGGATCCTCAAAGCGTCAATGATCCTTACTCTAGTAATGTGCTAATCTTGAACTATTTCATTTCCTTATTTTCTCATATAAGGATAAGGATCATGTGTCCTTTATCCTTCTCTCACATGATTTTGAGTTTTGAAAGTTCAGGAATTCTTAGCAAAGCAATTATTGTCTACAGAAGCAATCCAGTTCCTTGGGTTTAACCCCAGTTATTTGGGCTTGACCCCAGTTCTGCCTGTAGCGCATGATGATCCTGGTATAGTTCAAGGCAGTGGGACCAGTACTCGCTTTAGGGGCTGATAATTCCATTGTACTGGCTATACCCAGGATCCTACGTATAATGGTAGACGTACCATACATCCGTTCCTAAAGTTTCTAACGTTTTCACGTTAGCTAAGGTTTTGGCATTATCATGTCACTAAGTTTGGATAGTCGCCAGCTAGGGCCATGTTTTGGTCAAAAATCACACAAGGATAATGCAACCAAACTCTATGTAAACGGGGTATGATGCTTGGTTTATTGAAAAAGTAAAGGATCACTTTAGTATGAAATATGCAAAGACACAATGATTTATACGAGGAAAAAGCCCTTGATCAATGTATGATCTCCGGCATAAAAAACCTCGGGTGATGGCAACTACCGATCACCAAACTTTAATATAAGAAAAATAGTTACAACTTTGGATGAGAATGAGCTGAGTACAAGGATCACTATAGTTTCGAGTGTCTAAGCGTGTGAGAATTGTGTTGTGTGTTCTTCCAAATGAGGAAGAGAGTTATATATACAAGTGTATATGACCTATTTTAGGTAAAAAGACTAATAATCAGCTCATTACCCCTTTAGAAATAAAAGTAAATCTAGCCTAAATTATCGCCCTTAAATCATGCCAAGTTTCCATATCCTTCACAACGTCCATCTCCGATTAAGCACATGCCATAGTTGTGAAGACGTGTCCTTTAATTGTAATGCTAAGAGCGGATCCTGCTAGTCATTCCTGCAAAACAACATTGAATTCAACGAAAGCAACTGTTAGCATGAGGATCCTATGATGGTCCGTGATCCTGATCCTGGAACTCTGCTGAGGATCACTATCTGCCAAAGAAACAAGGATCACTGGTTAGGATCACATGTGAGGATCATGTATTGTAAAAATCCAGCCCTAACAATTGCCCCCAAAATATAAGGAGTTTATTGTAAATTAACGAGTTATATTTTGTTCTGATCTTATCTTCAACGGATAACTCGGATAACTAGCCGTTATAACCGGACTAGCCGTTGCGATCATTACGTCACTGAAGTGACATCCCTGCAAATCCTGATTATAAATAGGAGATAGGGTAAGGATCGATTTGTATTTAAATTCAGGATATACTCCCTTTATAATCTCCACCGAAGATTGATCAGGTATTCTTTTCCTTTCTTTCTTCCTTTTCCTGCTCTGTTTTTTCTACTTTTGCTCTGTTTCTGCTCCGCTACAAGTATGTTGCTCCGAAATTCTCCCCATAAGGATCACGAGAAGAGCAGTCCCCTGAAAAGCCAAGGGATCATTAAGGACTCTCCTACGGAGAGATGTTGCTTTACCGATGCTCATGTAGATAGGATTCGTCATTGCTTTCCGGCGGATGCTGTTTTCAAATCCTTCACATCCACTGCTTTGAGCGACTTTGTTTCAGACGCCTGGGTGATCTTTCCTGCAACTCCGTTTACCATAGGATATTCGTATCCTTTTCCGGCCTTCACCCAATCTTTCTTTTCTTTGACCGGCATATCTTATATCCAAGCTATGCCGATGATCTGGAGGGTCTTGTATACCTTCGAGAGGATCATCGAGCAGGAGGGGATTGATTTAGGGATGGCAGAGCTGGCCGAGCTTTATGATCTTACCACGTTTGGTTCTCATCGATATTTGCTGAAACGGAAGGCCGGGGAGGATCACCCTGTTTTTAAGGTCACAAAAAATGATACCAACTGGAAGCGACGATTCTTCTTTGTTAGGAGAGATACCATCCCTAACGGGGAGGATCTCCCCAAGGAGTGGGCTACTCATGGTAGGATAGAGGATCCTGGAAGGATCATCATCAGACTTGTCTCTTATGATGAGGATCGCTAATGTCTTTTTTGTCTTTTGTGTTTTTTCAGCTATATCCGTTACTCATCTCAAGTTAACTGCTGCTGCAAGAGAGAGAGTTTTAGCTTTCAAGAAGCTTGATCCTGAGACCAGAAGTTTTCAAGTCACCATCCAAGATTCACAAGAAGTATCCTCCGCATCTGCCACAATGTCAAGTAAGTATCCTTAACAAAAAGTAAGTTCTATGCAAAAATATTAAATTAGTTAGGAGACTTATCTTGTTTTGATTGTATAGGTGCTGGGAAATCTGCTAAGTCCGCCAAGTCTGCCTCCTTGTTTGGGATTGATGATCTTGCCAACGTCAAGTCTTCGAAGAAGAAGATTCCTGCTGCTAGTCCCTCTGCTTCAGCCCCTAAATTACCCATTAGGGGTAAGGGAAAGAAGAGGAAGGCTCCGGAGGATCTTCAAGGATTTCCTCTGCTCCGCCAACAGTTTCTCGACTATGTCAATGAGGTAAGGATCATTGCCCCTGTTGGTTATCTTGATGGTTTTGAGGATCACCTGTGTCTGACGTCATATCCTGTTTTTCTTGCAGAGATTTACCGAAATAGAGACTTATGTTAATCACGTTGAAGATCAAGACCGCCAGATTGCCGACCTTCAACAGATGGGTGTGCTGAAGGATCTCAAGATAGCTGATCTTGAGAAGGAGCTCCGAGCTACCAAGGATAAAGCTGTCAAAGCACTGATCAGCTTTGACTACGAGAAGCGTGACATCACCCAGGATGCTAAGGTCTCTGCTGCGATAACTATGTATAAGATCCAGCTGCAGATGGCTGCGGAGGCTCAGGATCCTTCCTTTGACAAAGGCACATGGGACGTGGAAGGTTGGAAGGCAAGGCTAGCAGAGTTGGAGGATGACGATGATGCTGAGGATATCCCAATGCTGGAGGGTGGTGATGCTGGCAATGGTCAGGGTGGAGAAGCTAGTGGAGCTGGTGGTGATGAAGCGGCGAAGGTTTGAGCTGCAGGATTGGGCAATGATGGATATTTTGAGACTAGGCCAGAGCCCAATTTTTTGAGTTTGGTAGTGGTTGTGATGTTTGAAACAATTTTATGGTTTGTACTTGAACAATAGTTTTTCGGGTTAAGGATCATGGATCCTTTGGACAATAGGTAGGATTACAAAAGGTGGAGGGATCCTCTGTTTGGGGGATGAAGCCTTTGTGATCCTGCCGCTTTTAATTTCCTGGACCTGCTAAGACCGCATAGACAATGGACACCCTTTGCCAACCCATGTGGACGGGCCACGTTTTGCTGGTAGAAATGTGGGTTGGCAATTTTGACAACTTTTTGAAAGGGTTTAAGATCCTTTTGTTAATAATATAACTCTAATCTTTCTGGCTTATCTCGTGTTGTTATCCTTTATTTATCTTCTTATTTCCCAGTTTTTAGAAACATATTTGTTAGAGTAACAAGAGTTGAGCAAACCATGTTTAATAAATTTAGGATATGATCCTAGATCAAATATCCTATCATTGAAAATTTTCGAGGATCATAGTTTTAGTTGTCAAAGTGTAGGGGTTGGTTAGTATAATCAAAATAGTCAAGGATCATACCTGAGGATCCAAGTTAGGATCCTAACCTTTAATCAAGATAACCATAAGTGAAATTTTAATGGATGATAAGGATCAAGGATCCTTATTTGTTAATCTTCGAGAACCTGAAAAATGGAACATATCTTGGGACTAAGCCAATGTAAAAGATAAATTAGTAGCTGGGGACATGCCCAAAGGATAACTGGGGATGATCCCAAAGGATCACTGGGGACAAGCCCAAAGGATAACTGGGGACAAGCCCGAAGGATAACTGGGGACAAGCCCAAAGGATCGTATGTAAACTGGAGTATGGCCCTTACTGGCGACTATCCAAACTTAGTGACATGAAAATGTCAAAACCTTAGCTAACGTGAAAACGTTAGAAACCTTATGAACGGATGTATGGTACGTCTACCATTATACGTAGGATCCTGGGTATAGCCAGTACGATGAGGTTGTCAGCCCCGGAAGTGGGTACTGGTCCCAAAGACGTGAACTATATCAGGATCATCGTGCGCTGCTGGCGGAAACTGGGGATAATCCCAAGGATAACTGGGGTTAGACCCAAGGATCTGCGTTGCTTTTGAAGATCTTTGACGATATGCTGTAGATACCTGAACTATCATAACTCAAATGGTTCGTGAGAAGAGGATGAAGGATACATGATCCTTATCCTTTGGTAAAAAGTAAGGATATGTAATAGTTTTAAGATAAGGACATTACCAGAGTAAGGATCACTGACATCACCGGGATCCTTTGAGGATACTTCAATATAAGGATCACATGCTTGAAGGATCACGTTCACATAAAGTATCTTTTTAAGTGAACAGCATTCCAGGCTCTTGGTAATAAGTTTCCTTCCATGGTTAGCAATCTGTATGCCCCCTTTCCTGCTTCAGCTTCAATCAAGTAAGGGCCTTCCCACTTTGGTGCTAACTTCCCGTCAGCAGGATTAATAGTGTTTTGGAATGCTTTTCTCAACACCATATCTCCGACTTGAAACTTCCTTATCCTAACATTTTTGTTGTAAGCACCAGCTATTCTTTGTTGGTAGCTTGCCATCCTTATCCTAGCCAGATCCCTGATTTCCTCAATAGTATCCAAGTTCTGAGCCAGGATTGTAGCATTCTCTTCAGGATCACGAGCATTTGTTCTAGCAGTTGGGATCACCATCTCTGTTGGGATCACTGCTTCTGCCCCAAATACTAAAGAAAAAGGTGTTTGACCAGTGGCATTCTTGGGAGTTGTCCTGTCAGCCCATAGCACATAAGGTAACTCCTCTGCCCATTTTCCCTTCTTGGATCCTAGCTTCTTCTTCAGATTGTTGATGATGATCTTGTTGGATGATTCTGCTTGGCCATTGGCTTGCGGATGAACTGGTGTTGAAGTTATCATCTTAATTCCCCAACTGTCACAAAAGTTAGTGGTTCTGCTTCCAATGAATTGGGAACCATTATCACATACAATTTCAGAGGGGATGCCAAATCTTGTTATAATGTTTCTTTTGATAAAGGATATAACTTCTTTTTCTCTGACTTGAGCAAAAGCTTCAGCTTCTATCCACTTAGTAGTCAGTCATGGCAAGCATAAATACTTTTCCACCAGGTGCTTTAGGGAGCTTGCCAACTATATCCATTCCCCATCTCATGAATGGCCAAGAGGATGGTATGGGGTGTAGCAATTCAGCTGGTTGATGAAGGATATTGCTGTGTCTTTGACAAGGATCACATTTCCTAGCATATTCTACAACATCCCTTTTCATGGTTGGCCAGTAGTATCCTGTTCTAAGGATCCTTGAGAACAATGCCCTGCCCCCAGTGTGGTTTCCACAATCTCCTTCATGGAAGTCTCTCAACACTTCTTCAATTTCAGGATCCTCAATACATCTTAAATATGGTCCTGCAAGGGATCGTTTATATAGCACATTATTTAAGATTGTAAATTGAGATACCTTAATCCTGAAAGCTCTAGGATTTTCTCCCATCGGAATCTCCCCGTATTGCAAGTATCTCATGATTGGTGAGATCCATGATCCTGCATAAGATTGAGCTTCTTCACTAGGGATTACTGCAGTATCCTCTTCTATTTCCATGGCCACTTGATTTTCAATAGCAGGAGCCAGGATATGGATGATAGGGATACTTACATCTTCTGGAATTTTTAAGGATGATCCTAAGTTGGCCAATGCATCAGCTTCCGTGTTATCCTCCCTTGGTACCTGTGTTAAGCTGAAAGAAACAAAAGAAAGTGCCAATTTTTTGACTACCTCTAAATATTTGGTTAGTTTTTCACCTTTAACAGCATAGGATCCATTAAAGTGATTGGTGATCAATAATGAGTCTACATATACTTTAAGATATTTCACCCCCATATCCTTAGCAATTTGCAAGCCAGCAATTAAGGCTTCATATTCAGCCTCATTGTTAGTTGCTTGGAATTCACAGGCTATGGAGTGGGGTATTATGTCCCCCTGTGGCGATTTTAGTAGTATCCCGAGCCCTGTGCCCTTGACATTTGAGGATCCATCAGTGTGTAGTATCCAAGGATCCTTGGTCTCATCCAGCTGCTGGACTTCCAATTCTGCTTCTTTTTGTAGATCACTACTGAAATCAGCTACAAAGTCAGCTAATGCTTGGGATTTAATGGCTGTTCTTGGCTCATATCTTATATCATGGGCACTAAGCTTTACTGCCCACTTAGCCATTCTTCCTGACATCTCTGGCTTCCTGAGGACATTCTTAATTGGAAAGTTAGTTCTAACAACAATAGTATGGGTTTCAAAATAATGCCTTAACTTAGTTGATGCCATGATTAATGCAAGAATAAGTTTTTCGAGGTGTGAGTACCTGGATTCGGCATCAAGTAAACTCTTACTTACATAGTAGATAGGATATTGTGTACCTTCATGATCCTTAACAAGGACAACACTTACAGCGGTTGAGGATACCGCCAAATATAAGGATAACACGTCTCCTTTTTCGGGATTTGATAATGCTGGTGCTGAGGACATATATTCTTTAAGGGCTTGTAAAGCATTCTCATGTTTCTCAGTCCATTCAAACTTCTTGTTCTTCCTTAGGATATCGTAAAATTCTTTACATTTTTCTGAGGATTTTGATATGAACCTGTTCAGAGCTGCTATCCTGCCTGTTAGCCTTTGCACATCCTTAGCATTGGCAGGGGACTTGATGTTCACTAGTGCTTTAATTTGCTCCGGACTTGCCTCAATGCCCCTCTGAGTTACCATATATCCTAGGAATTTACCTGCCTTAACACCAAAGTGGCATTTTGAAGGAATAAGCTTCATGTTATAATTATCAAGGATATCAAATGCTTCTTCCAAATCCCTTAGGTGATCCTCAGCTTTCTTTGATTTGACTACCATATCATCTATGTATACTTCCATAGTTTGTCCAATTTGATCTTTGAACATCATATTCACCAGCCTTTGATATGTTGCACCTGCATTTCTTAATCCAAAAGGCATGGCAATATAACAATACAAACCTGTTGGGGTCATAAAGGCTGTATCCTCTTGGTCAGATGGTTCCATCTGAATTTGTTGGAATCCAGATGATGCATCCATAAAGGTCAACAGTTCATGCCCCGCTGTTGCATCCACCATGGAGTCAATGTGGGGTAATGGGAAAGGATCCTTGGGACATGCCTTATTCAGATCGGTGAAATCGACACATACCCTCCACTTTCCGTTTTTCTTTTGGACAACGACCACATTGGCTAACCATTTTGGATACTTTACCTCTCTGATCATACCTGCTCGAAGTAGTCTCTCTACTTCTTCTTGGATAATGGCATTCCTTTCTGGTGCAAACTTCCTCCTTTTTTGATGGATTGGTTTGATAGACCTGTCAATGCCAAGTTTGTGAGTAATAATATCCTTAGATATACCTGTCATATCTTCATGTTTCCAAGCGAAGGTAGATTTTCTTCTTTTGAGGAAGGATATTAAGTCTTCTTTCATCTTGCCAAGGATCCCTGATCCGATATAGATTTTTGATTCAGGATCACTAGGATCCAAGAGGATTTCGTCCACATCTTGTTCCCTTGGCTCCAAGACATTCCTCGGAGGATACTGTAATTGCTATTGCTCCCTTGGCTTCGAGGTTAATCCTTAGCCTCCTGCTGATCACTGTCGATCTTGATTATCCCCCATGGGCTAGGGAGTTTCACACATTGATGATAGGTGGATGGGACTGCTTTCATATCATGTATCCAGGGCCTGCCAAGGATAACATTGCAACAAGATAAACAGTCAATAACACAAAATTTTTGATAATTATGTAATCCTTCCACGTAGATCGGGAGTTTGATGTCCCCCAGAGTTTTCTTCGTTTCTCCACTGAATCCTACAAGCACGGAGGATCTTGGTGTGATGTCTGACTCTGGAATACCCATTTTCTTCAGAACATCAAGCTGGATAATGTTCACTGAGCTTCCTCCATCGATAAGGATCCTGCGGACAAAGTGGTTAGAGATAAAGAGAGTAATAACCAAACTATCATGATGAGGATCCTGAATGTTAATGCGATCATCCTCATCAAACGTTATCATCTTCCCCTCTGAGACACTTGATGTTCTAATAGGTCTTTCTCCATTATCCATTTTTGACTCCTTTGCATGCCTTTTGGCCGCCGAGAAGGATGTACCACAGATGTCTGATCCTCCGGAAATAAAGTTGATCACTTGTGCATTTGCCGGAGGTGCTGGAGCCTTTTCAGGGATCCTTTCAGGATCCTGAGTCCTTTGCTTTTTTCTTCCCAACAGTTCTTTTAGGTGCCCCTTGCTTAACAGATATCCAATCTCTTTTCTTAAAGCTATGCATTCTTCAGTTAGATGCCCGAAATCCTCATGGTATGCACACCATTTTGACTTGTCTTTAGTCCCGGATGGTTTATCATTCTTCCTGGGCCACCTAGCTTTTTCACCTAGATTCTGCATTGCAAGGATTAGTTCATGATTATCAACGGAAAAACAATATTATGAGATTGGAGGATAATCTTCATCATCCTCTTCTTGGTCAACAGCATGCACATTCTGGTTCTCATTTCTATGGTAGGATTTGAATTTGTTGTTCTTGAAGGAGGATCCTTGCTTCTCCTGTTTTGAGGATCCTACTTGTCTCTCCTGGATCCTCTTGTCATCCTCTAGCCGGATGAACCTGAGTGCCCGAGTTCTTACTTCATCTAGGTTCCTGCATGGTGTCATAGCAAGATCATCATAGAATAATGAATCCTTAAGCAGTCCCATTTTGAAGGCTTCAACAGCCGTAGCCATATCCAAGTTGGGAATGTCCAAGGATTCTTTACTAAATTTAGTTATATAATCCCTTAATGATTCATTATGACTTTGAGTTACCCTATATAAATCACTGGTTAATCTTTCAAATTTTCTACTACAAGAGAATTGGTTATTGAATAAATTAACTAAATTAGCAAATGAAGTAATAGAGTAAGGGGAAGACTTAGCAGCCACTTAAGAGCTGATCCAGTAAGAGTGGATCCAAATCCTTTACATAGGCATGCTTCCTTCAACTTTTCTGGGATAGGATTGATCTCCATCCTCTCCCTGTATTGTGCTATGTGCTCCTCTGGATCTGTTGTACCATCATACAGCTTCATAGTAGGGATATAGAACCTTTTGGGTACCTCTGCATCACAAATTGGTGGTGCAAAGCGAGATACCTTGTGGCTTCCATCTGCAATCTCTGGGATAGGCTTGACTACCCCTGGAACACTTGAGATCATATCTTTTAGCTTCTGCAATTCCCTGGCCATAGCATGATTGATACCTGTATCCTGCATGAATCCATGGTTAGTGGTATGATAATTATTTAAAGTGTTACCTCCCATTGGGTTCAAGTTAGTGAATCCATATTGCTGGGATTCTGGAATAACGGAGGGACCAGTGGAAGCAATGGTCTGCATTGGAATGAAGTCCCCTTGATGGACATCTAGACTTCCTGTTTGCAAACTTTTTAGGGATCCTGGCATCTGGGAGATCCTGGTATCTGGAAGGATCCTGGAACAAAGGAGGATCCTTGACCCTGGGATGATCCTGGAACAAAGTAGGATCCTTGAAACTGCTGTGCTCCCGGATAGGCTCCCGAATTCATGAAGGATCCCGTATGCTGGGGATAGGATCCTGCCGGCTGAAAGTGTGAGCCTGATGCCTGAGTCATTGCTGTTGATCCGAGGTGCAATCCTCTTGATTCTCCCATAATTTGCACGTCTGGAATTTCCGATGGCTGAGAAGTGATCATTGGAGTATCAAAGCTCAAGGATTTGGGCATCAGTGGGGAATGATCCTCTGCCGTTTTCTTTTGTCTTTTGAGATCTCCAATTTCCCTGAGGATCCTTTCATTAGTTTCATCCTGCCGCTGCATGCGATCCTTCATCTGCAAAATCAAAGTAAATACGTCACTAGTACTGGGAGTATAAGAATTCATAGCAGGAGAAGATGGAGGTTTAGAGTTAGTAGGAGTTGGTCTCTTCTCAGCATTCTTCAGGGATCCTGCCGGTGGAGGAGGCAGAGTGTTTTGAGACGAGGTGACTGCAGACATCGCCGTGGACATGTTTTTCAATGATGAAGCCATGTAATTCTTTGAAATGATTTCGAACAAAAGGTTTTCTTATGAATGAAGCACCAATTGCCCCACGGTGGGCGCCAAACTGTTTTGGTCAAAAATCACACAAGGATAATGCAACCAAACTCTATGTAAACGGGGTATGATGCTTGGTTTATTGAAAAAGTAAAGGATCACTTTAGTATGAAATATGCAAAGACACAATGATTTATACGAGGAAAAAGCCCTTGATCAATGTATGATCTCCGGCATAAAAAACCTCGGGTGATGGCAACTACCGATCACCAAACTTTAATATAAGAAAAATAGTTACAACTTTGGATGATAATGAGCTGAGTACAAGGATCACTATAGTTTCGAGTGTCTAAGCGTGTGAGAATTGTGTTGTGTGTTCTTCCAAATGAGGAAGAGAGTTATATATACAAGTGTAGATGACCTATTTTAGGTAAAAAGACTAATAATCAGCTCATTACCCCTTTAGAAATAAAAGTAAATCTAGCCTAAATTATCGCCCTTAAATAATGCCAAGTTTCCATATCCTTCACAACGTCCATCTCCGATTAAGCACATGCCATAGTTGTGAAGACGTGTCCTTTAATTGTAATGCTAAGAGCGGATCCTGCTAGTCATTCCTGCAAAACAACATTGAATTCAACGAAAGCAACTGTTAGCATGAGGATCCTATGATGGTCCGTGATCCTGATCCTGGAACTCTGCTGAGGATCACTATCTGCCAAAGAAACAAGGATCACTGGTTAGGATCACATGTGAGGATCATGTATTGTAAAAATCCAGCCCTAACAGGCCATACTCCAGTTTACATACGATCCTTGGGCTTGTCCCTAGTTATCCTTGGGCTTGTCCCCAGTTATCCTTGGGCTTGTCCCCAGTTATCCTTGGGCTTGTCCCCAGTTGCTAACTCTTATCTTATATTGGCTTAGTCCCAAGTTATGCTCTATTTCAGGTCCTTGAAGTTAAACAACTAAGGATCCTTGATCCTTATTTCTCTCTAAGGTTTATCTTATAGTTATCCTGATTATGGTTAGGATCCTAACTTGGATCCTCAGGTATGATCCTTACTTGTTTTTAATTCTATTCATTTTTTCTTTGAGTAACCCTTGAAATTTGACAACTAATCTTGTAATCCTTAAAATGTATACTACTTTTTGGGATTTTTCAACTATAGGATATTTGATCAAGGATCATATCCTAAATGTTTTCAATCTGACTTATTTAAAACTGCTGATTTAATAAGTGTATACCAAAACAATTGAGAATCAAAGGAACTAAAAGGATAACAACACAAGATAAGCGACAAAAGATTAGGATTTTATTTATTAACAAAAAGACTAACCCTTAAAAGGTTGTCAAAATTACCTACCCCAAGCATCTACCAGCAATACGTGGCCCGTCCGCTGGGGTAGGTAAAGGGTGTCCATGATAATAGGTTTGAAGTTGTGCAGGAATATAAAGGCGGCAGGATCACAATGGTTTCATCCCCCAAACAGAGGATCCCTCCACCATTTGCAATCCTGCCTATTGTCTGAAGGATCCTTGATCCTTAAACCTAAAGCTATTGTTCAAGAGTACAGACCATCATTGGTTAACAAACCAACCATAAAAAAAAACACTACCAAATTTCAAAAATTGGGCTCCGGCTAAGTCTCGAAATTTCCATCATTGCCCAATCCTGCAGCCTAGACCTTCGCTGCATCACCACCTCCGGCTCCACTTGCTTCACCACCTTTACCCTTGCCTCCAGCCTCAATGGTCAGGATCTCTTCAGACTCTTCTTCATCCTCCAGTTCAGCCAGCCTTGCCTTCCAGCCCTCCACATCCCAGGTGCTCTTGTCAAAAGCATGATCCTGAGCTTCCAGGGCCATTTGCAGCTTGGTCTTGTACATTGCTATGGTGGCGGAGACCTTGGCATCCTCGATGATCTCGTGCCTCTCGTAGTCAAAGTTGATCAACACCTTGGCCGTCTCGTTTCTGGCGTTCTGAAGATCCTTCTGAAGATCAGCTATCTTGAGGTCCTTTAGCACTGCAACCTGTTGAAGATTAGCAATCTTGCTATCCTGATCCTCAACGTGGCCAACATAGGTCTCAATCTCAGCAAATTTTTGCAAAGAGGACAAAGGATAAGGTTAGAACCAAATGATCCTCATATCAGCAGGATATAGGAGCAGGGATGGTGATCCTTACCTCATTGAAGTAATCGAGGAATTGTTGACGGATCAAGGGGAGACCTTGTAGATCCTCAGCTTCGGAGGCCTTTCTCTTATTGCCTCCCTTTCCTTTGAGGGGTGCCTTGGGGATCGAAGTTGACGGGCTGGTAGGAGCTTTTCTCTTGGAAGATCTGACGGTGGTGAGATCGGTGACACTGAACTTTGAAGCAGACTTGGTGGACTTTCCGGCACCTACACAACCAAAACGAGATAAGTATCTTAATTTCACTTGCATTTCATTATTTATTTGAATTATTAAGCAAGGATACTTACTTGACATCGTGACAGAACCAGAGGATACTTCCTGAGAATCTTGGGTGGTAGTCTTGAAAGTTCTTGTTTCAGGGTCAAGTCTCTTGAAGGCAGAGAGTCTCTCTTTAGCAGCAGGAGTCAATCTGAGATGTGAAACGGAGATAGCTGCACAACAAGAAAACAAAATAATATCAGTGATCCTCGTATTATAAAGTTCTCTGGTGATCCTTCTCAGGATCCTCCATCCTACCATGGGTAGCCCACTTCTTGGGTAGATCCTTCCCATCAGGGATAGAATCTCTCCTGACAAAAAAGAAGCGCCGCTTCCAGTTGGTATCGTTTTTGGTAGCCTTGAAGATTGGATGCTCCTCCCCAGGTTTTCGTTTGAACAGAAAACGATGGGAACCAAAGGTGGTAATATCATACAGTTCTCCCAACTCAGCCATGCCTAAATCTATCCCCTCCTGCTCGATGATCCTTTCAAGGGTATATAAACCCACCAGATCATCGGCATGGCTTGGATGTAAGATATGCCGGTCAGGGAAAAGAAGGATTGGGTGAAAGCTGGAAAGGGATATGTGTAACCTATGGTGAACGGGGTAACAGGAAACGCAACCCAGTTATCAGAAATGTGATCGCTGAGGGCGTTGGGATCAAAGGATTTGAACACCGTGTTCGCCGGGAAGCAGTAGCGGATCCTAGCGATTTGTGGATCAGAGAAGCAACATCGTTCTTTTATGGAATCTTCGATGATTCCTTGGCTTTTTAGCGGGCTATTCTTCGTGTGATCCTTGGAAGGGGAGTCTCAGAGCAACATTTTGGTAGAATAATTGAAAGGGGAGGAAAACAGAGCAAAGAAAGGAAGAAGATGAATACCTGTTTATCTTCGGAATGCAGTTATAAAGGGAGTAGCTCTGGAATTTAAATGAAAACGATCATATCCATATCTCCTATTTATAATGATGATTCTGCAGGGGTGTCACTTCTGTGACGTCATAATGCAACGGATAGTTCGATATCAACGGCTATATATCCGTTGAGTTTGTTGCAGATAAGATCAAGAAAACATAACTCGTTAATTTTACATTTTACTCCTTATATTTTGAGGGCAATTGTTAGGGGAGGATTTTCTAACAATTAGTGATCCTTATTTGCTATCCTAATAAGTGATCCTTACTTCTGTGACAGATAGTGATCCTCAGAAGAGCTTCAGGATCAGGATCATGGATCACCCTAAGGATCCTCATACTAACGGTTGGCTGTTTGTGTTTCGTATTGTTTTGCAGGAGTATTGAGCTTGACTTGGTCTTGGCAACGTTACTATGGAATATTCCACAGGTATTTCGCACACATTTGAATAGAAATGGACATTGTGGAGAACGTGGGAGCATGGCACAAAAGTCGGACAGTTAGTTAGCTTAGTTAGCTTTCATTTTTAAAGGGGCGACGAGCTAAATTTAGAACACTTAGCCATTTTCGGTTACACACACACTCTCGTGCAATTGCAGTCTCAAAGCTCTCAACAAACACTTAACAATTCCCACACTTTTACACGATTAACCATAGTGATCCTTGTACTTAGCTCGTCACTATCCGAAGTTGTAAACTTTTATTGATTTATTTGAGCTTGGTGATCGGTAGTTTCCATCACCCGAGGTTTTTTATGCCGGAGATCATTTATTGATCAAGGGCTTTTTCCTCGTATAAATCCTTGTGTCATTTGTGCAATTTTCATCGAAGTGATCCTTATTATTGTTCTTCATTTCAAGCATCATTCCCCGTAACTAGGAGTTTGGTTGCATTATCCTTGTGTGATTTTTGACCAAAACACTAATCACATGCCATTTTCCCCCATCATATTGACAATAACTTTTTTATACATGATTATTTTTCAAAAAAAATTACACCATAAAACTCAGCGTTTTTTATCTTTCCAGCAAGTATACTGTTGATATACTTTTCGTAAAAAAATTAACTGGGTTTTATGGCGTTTTTCTAAACTAGGTGTTTTATGGCGTTTTAGACTAGGTATTTTCATGGCGTTTTTCTGAACTAGGTGTTTTTATAGCGTTTTAACTAGGTATTTTCATGGCGTTTTTATGAACTGGGTGTTTTATGGCGTTTTTACACTAGTACAAATTATTATTTTTCCGAGCTTAAAAAAAGCTATATGGCTAAAAAATAGTTTTTTGGAGCTGTTGTAAATATAACTAAAAAAATAGCTTTTAAGTGTTTTATCGGGTTAAAAAATGATTTTTTTGAGCTGTTGTAAATTATATCTCAAAAAACTAGCTTTTGAGTGTTTTATGGCGTTCAAAAAATGGTTTTTTTAAGCTGTTGTAAATTATAACTCAAAAAATAGCTTTTGAGCGTTTTATGGCATTTTAACCGGGCATTTTCAGTATTTTATGGCGTTCAAAAAATGGTTTTTTTGAGTTGTTGTAAATTATAGCTCAAAAAAATAGTTTTCAGTGTTTTATGGCGTTAAAAATATTGTTTTTTTGAGCTGTTGTAAATTATAGCTCAAAAAATAGTTTTTGAGTGGTTTATGACGTTAAAAAAATGGTTTGTTGAGCTGTTGTAAATTATAGCTAAAAAAAATAGCTTTCGAGTGTTTTATGGCATTAAAAAAGGTTTTTTGAGCTGTTGTAAATTATAGCTTAAAAAAATAGCTTTTGAGTGTTTTATGGGGTTCTGGGTATTTTAATGGCGTTTTATTTGAACACACAGTTCATGTGAGTGGTTTTTTTGACAATATTACCCTTTAGTGTAATTTAACATCAATGCCACATGTCACCACCAAAATCGTTCTCACCGTTCTCACACTTTTCACCGTTTTCTCTAAATCCTGACCCTATATATATATATATATATAGGGTAAGGTTCATGCGAGAACCACCCTTATTGCGAGAACCGCGAGAACCAATGTGAACACAAAATAAAATCTAAAAACAATCAAAAAAGCACTCAAATATTTTTCTTTAATATTTTTTTTAAGAAAAAATCGCTATATTTCGTTACCAAAAAAAAAAAAAAAAAACTTTTTTTTTTCGAGTAACAGTTATCCATGCACATGTGCATATGTATCATCACTTCGACAAATTCGGTAATACGTTATCAGGAATAGACAATTGCACTTTAATTTACAATACCATCTGTAATACACTACTTTTTACATTACCAATATTCAAAATGCACATGTGCATCATTAGGTATAACCATGATATAACGTGTTTTGGTACAAAAAGTTTGTGATTTTGAATGGAGAAGTAGGCTCATATACATGTTTTTTGGTTAGTTATATCTAGTGGTTGATGGTTTGGTTATAGTTGTCAATTTCTGATGTAATATGTTCATTGGATGGTATAAATAGTGTTTACATACATGTAATAAAGTGAAAATATTGGTAATGGTATTGTATTATGGATGGTATGAGGTAATGGTATTGTATTATGGATGGTAGGAGGTAATGGTAGTGTATTATGAATGGTATGATAGATGAAAGGGAAAGTGTATTCAAAGTAGTGTACCAAAACACCTTATTTCATGTAGATACATATAGATGCACATGTGCATTTCTAATATTGGTAATGTAAAAAGTATTGTATTACACATGGTGGTGTAAATGAAAGTGCAATTGTTTAATACTTGTAATGAATTACGGAATTTGTCAAAGAAATGACAAGAATGCACATGTGCATGTTTGTGTATTGTGGATGGAATGATAGATGAAAGAGAAAGTAGTGTACCAACACACTTTATTTCATGTTGATACATATAGATGCACATGTGCATTTCTTATTTTGTTAACGTAAAAAGTAGTGTATTACACGTGGTAGTGTAAATGAAAGTGCAATTGTCTAATATTTGTAATGAATTACAGAATTTGTCAAAAAAATGATACAAATGCACATGTGCATGGATAACTGTGACTTGATTTTTTTTCGAGTAACAGTTATCCATGCACATGTGCATATGTATCATCACTTCGACAAATTCGGTAATACGTTATCAGGAATAGACAATTGCACTTTAATTTACAATACCATCTGTAATACACTACTTTTTACATTACCAATATTCAAAATGCACATGTGCATCATTAGGTATAACCATGATATAACGTGTTTTGGTACAAAAAGTTTGTGATTTTGAATGGAGAAGTAGGCTCATATACATGTTTTTTGGTTAGTTATATCTAGTGGTTGATGGTTTGGTTATAGTTGTCAATTTCTGATGTAATATGTTCATTGGATGGTATAAATAGTGTTTACATACATGTAATAAAGTGAAAATATTGGTAATGGTATTGTATTATGGATGGTATGAGGTAATGGTATTGTATTATGGATGGTAGGAGGTAATGGTAGTGTATTATGAATGGTATGATAGATGAAAGGGAAAGTGTATTCAAAGTAGTGTACCAAAACACCTTATTTCATGTAGATACATATAGATGCACATGTGCATTTCTAATATTGGTAATGTAAAAAGTATTGTATTACACATGGTGGTGTAAATGAAAGTGCAATTGTTTAATACTTGTAATGAATTACGGAATTTGTCAAAGAAATGACAAGAATGCACATGTGCATGTTTGTGTATTGTGGATGGAATGATAGATGAAAGAGAAAGTAGTGTACCAACACACTTTATTTCATGTTGATACATATAGATGCACATGTGCATTTCTTATTTTGTTAACGTAAAAAGTAGTGTATTACACGTGGTAGTGTAAATGAAAGTGCAATTGTCTAATATTTGTAATGAATTACAGAATTTGTCAAAAAAATGATACAAATGCACATGTGCATGGATAACCGTGACTTGATTTTTTTTTATTATAAACGAAATATAGCGAATTTTCAAAAAAAAATAGTAAATATATATATATATATATATATATATATATATATATATATATATATATATATATATATATATATATATATATATATATATATATATATATATATATATAGGAGAAGGATCCGTTAGGAACCACCCTTTATTACGAGAACCGCGAGAACCAGTGTGAACACAAACACTAATACCTAAAAAAATCTAAAAAACACCCAATTTTTTTTTTATTTTTTTGGAAAAATCGCTATATTTCGTTTATAATAAAAAAATTGCAAAAAAATTGAAAAAAAAAGAAAAAATTTCGAGACACAGTTATCCATGCACATGTGCATTTGTATCATTTCTTTGACCAATTCCGTAATTCATTACAAATATTAGACAATTGCACTTTCAATTACACTACCACGTGTAATACACTACTTTTTACGTTAACAAAATAAGAAATGCACAGGCGCATCTATATGTATCAACATGAAATAAAGTGTGTTGGTACACTACTTTCTCTTTCGTCTATCATTCCATCCATAATACACAAACATGCACATGTGCATTTTTTCATTTCTTTGACAAATTCCGTAACTCATTACAAATATTAGACAATTGCACTTTCATTTACACTACCATGTGTAATACAATACTTTTTACATTACCAATATTAGAAATGCACATGTGCATCTATATGTATCAACATGAAATAAGATGTCTTGGTATACTACTTTGAATACACTTTCCCTTTCATCTATCATACCATCCATAATACACTACGATTACCTCCTGCCATCTATAATACAATACCATTACCTCATACCATCCATAATACAATACCATTACCAATATTTTCACTTTATTACATGTATGTAAACACCATTTATACCATCCAATCAACATATTACATTATAAATTGACAACTATAACCAAACCATCAACCACATTATATCATGGTTATACCTAATGATGCACATGTGCATTTTGAATATTGGTAATGTAAAAAATAGTGTATTACAGATGGTATTGTAAATTAAAGTGCAATTGTCTATTCCTGATAACGTATTACCGAATTTGTCGAAGTAATGATACATATGCACATGTGCATGGATAATTGTTACTCGAAAAAAAAAGTTTTTTTTTTTTTTTTTTTTTTTTTTTTTTTTTTGTAACGAAATATAGTGATTTTTTAAAAAAAATATTAAAAAAATTTGAGTGTTTTCTTTTATTATTTTTAGATTTTATTTTGTGTTCACATTGGTTCTCGCGGTTCTCGCAATAAGAGTGGTTATCGCATGAACTTTACCCTATATATATATATATGTATATATATATATATATATATATATATATATATATATATATATATATATATATATATATATATATATAAGGAGAGAATCATGAGAAAACTACATATAACTGAGAAAACTAACTAAAAAAGCCTAAAAAAGCTAAAAAACATACCTGTTGGGATTGAACCCTATCAGAGGAACAGATAATGTAAAGCCAAAACTGGACCAGCTCAGTGGTTTCTGAATAAGCAGATGCTGATATACATATCTCTCCCCTTGAAAGTGATTACAACAACTGATGACCTCCTATCTGCTGATCTTACTAACTACTGACCAATAACTGCTGCTCAATTAAAGATCTGATGAAGACTCAAAGTCCTGCTGATTCAATCTACTGCCTTGAGTCAAGCACTGCTGATCCGGACAAGTGATGCTGGGTTCACAGCAGTAGAAGGTTGCAGCAGCTGTTCTAAAGTCTGTTATGTAATAGAATGTAATAGCAGTAGTTAACACAATCAGTGTCTGTATAGATCAGAGGTTAGAGTTTGTTAGGAGGTTAGATGTCACTTTCATGGTGACGTCAGCTAAAGATGCTCAGTAGTTTGCAAGTGCTTATAAATAGTACAGTACTTTGTACTGTTCTATTAGCTCTTCACATCATTCTTCTTCTTTGCACGAACAAACTACTGAGCTCTGGCTGAGGGGGAGTTTGCATTCATTCATCATCATTGTAATCGTAATTGAAATAAATTCAATCATTCGGTTCTTTGTGTAAAGTTGTTTGATTAAAAGTATTACTCTCATTTGATTGTATACAAAGTTTGTGTTCATCTTAATTTCCGCTGCACACTCATTCATCTCCATCTTATTTTACAAACAAAAATACAATCAAAAGGAAACTCAGATCCAACAATTGGTATCAGAGCTAGAACAGTCAAATTTGATTTAACAATCATTTTGACGTAAATAGTTCAGCTCAAAACAGTTGATACTGATCGTTTGTTCGTCGTTGAAAAAGAGAGTAAGGATTAATCACCATTATAGTTGATTTCTCAGTACCTGTAAAACAACAAGAATGACGTCACAATCTCAGGACGATAAAAACAACATTGGCTCGCTCTTTAAACCACCTATGTTAAAAAGAAATGAGTACAACATCTGGCAGAGGAGGATGGGTCACATCCTTGCTCAACAAAGCACAGGTTGTTCCTACAGTGCCAAGCGCTGAAGATGCTAAAAAACAAGTCCCTAAACCTGTTGAAAATTATATTGAAACGGATTATCAAAAATTTGAACTGGATGCTAAAGCATTTAGTATTGTTGCATCAGCGCTCCCCAACGAAATATATGCTGGACTGTTACATTGTAACAGTGCCAAAGAGTTGTGGGACGCACTTAAGGAATAGTTTGGAGGTACCGAAGAAGTCATAGAAAACAATAGGGAAATCCTGAACCAACAGTATGAAACATTTTGTCATGTTAAAGGTGAATCACTGACTCAACAATTTGAGCGTTTCAGTTGTCTCATCAGTGAACTGAGGCTTGTTAATGTCACGTTTACAAACTCGACTCAAAATAGCAGGTTCCTCAGATCACTGCCAGAAAGATGGGACACAATAGCTATTGTCACCAGAACTGCACCTGAGTTCAAGGATCTGACCTTGACCCAACTCCATGGTCGACTCCTGACCTTTGAAAGGGAGTTGAACCAGAAAAGGAAGTTACAAGAGTCAGGGAAAACCGTTGATGATTATTCATTTGGTAACACTTCTCTTCTAGGTCAAGAAGAATCTGGTGGTAGTGGTAAGGATCAGGGTTATGATCACTACATTGACATAACTGCTGGTGCAAATTTTAACAACCCTGATCCTCACTCTACAGGTTATGCATTCACTGCAAATGAAAACTAGATGTCAGACAATTTAAGCTTTGAACTCAATGATTTACAGCATTTCGACCCCACTGACCTAGAGGAAATGGACATCCTGCACCAACTGGCCTTGCTAAGTGTTAGAACTAGCAAGTTTTATAAGAGAACTGGGAGAAAATTTCCAGGTCTACATGGGAACCTAAGGGTTGGGTTGGATAAATCGAAAATCAAGTGTTACAAGTGTAACAGGTTGGGACACTTTGCTAGGGAATGTAGGAGTCAAACATCTGGTCCCATGGTCACTCACCCTAGTTCAAATCCTAGACCTCAAAATCAAAACACTGTGCACTATGCTCACTATGCCCCAGCAGCACATGTGAACACTGCTCACTATGCTGTTGCCCCTATGCCAGTGCATTATGTCCAAACAGCTGCTCCACAGATCCAATATGTTCAAACCCCTGCTCCCCAGGCATAAGTGCAATCTGCACCTCAAACTACTGCTCCAGTAGTTACACAACCAGAACAACAAAGTTTCTTTAGTCAAGAGTTTGTTGACTGGAGCAGTATGCCTGAAAATCTTAATGATGAAAATTTTGCACTGTATGCTTCAAATGATTCTTCTCACAATGAATTTTGTTTGATGGCATTAGAGTCAATACAGGAGGAGGTTGAATCTGAGGAGGAACAACTGAAGGTTGAAACAGTGGAAGAGGTGACTGAAGCAGTGGTTACTGCTGTGACTGATGAAGTACTGCTGGGAGAAAGTTCAGGTACCCTGATTGAACCAATGACAGATCTATGGTCTGAAGAAGACAAGAAAGATGAAAAGGCTGGTGAGGAAGAAGAGAGAGCTGATGAGGAAGAAAATCCTAAATGTGATTGTGCAATGATAAGGTATCACCTCAAGTTCTAGAAAAACTATGTTCTGACAATTGCATTATTGCTTTTGCTAACATCAAAGAGGTGAATGAAAACCTTAGGAACAAAATCTTAACTGATGAAGTCAAATTTGAATGATCTTTAAAAGAACTTAAAAACAAGTTGACTGAAAAAGAAAAAGAGATTAGCAGTTTGAAAGAAGAGCAAAGCATAACCAAAACCCAACTCCAAACTATGGTAGAAAAATACCAAGTTTGCAAAAAGGAGTTAGAATCCACCCAGATCACTTGTGAAAGATGGGTGGAATCATGCAAAGGGTATGAAGTTATGCTTGAGAAACAGATAAAAAGCAATGTAAAATTTGGGGTTGGTTATAGAAAACATGATGATGAAAACACTGCTTTTGAAAAATCTGTTTCAACCACTGATGTAACTACTGAGTTCATCCCAACAAACAAGGATGGCCAAGAAGTGAAAATCACTGACAAACTTGGTAACAAAATCACACTTGACAGACCAATGGGTCCCTCTGCATTTGAGGAGATTGAAAATCATCAATTTAAACCAAGATGGTCTGATGAGTGTGATATCCTTGAAAACTTCAAGCCAATGGACTTTACATCAACTGATGGTGCTAAGGCTCCAAAAGCTAAAGTCATTCCTCTTAAGGATATTCCAGCAGTGGTCAAAACCTCTGCTACAAAGGAGTCTGAAAAGAGGAAGAAGAAAGAGAAAATTGATAACTTGTTTTGTGAATTCTGTGAGAAGAGAAACCATCTAACAAAAGATTGTTTCCATTTAAAAGCTTATGACTTAACCAAAACAAGTGTCACGACTTCAGCTGAAAGTTGCAGTGTTTGTGGTAAAACAAACCATAAAACTCAGGCATGTGTGTACCTCAAAAACTTCAATGAAAAGAAGAATGAGTACATGGCTAAAACATCCTTGAGTTCATCAGCATCTTCACCATCTGTCAAGTTCACAAAGAAACAACCACTGTTTGTGCCAGTTCAAACAGCTGTCACAAAACACCTGAACCAAACATCTGTCAAAAGAGATGTTCAGGTTACTGATGCACCTCCTGCCAATCAGTTCAGAAAGGGCAAGGAAAAACAGTCTTACCAAAGGATTCCACACGTTTATGAGGTCTACAAAAAGCCCTCTAAACCCAGAGTGAATAGGCATCCTTTCAGTTACCAGCAGTTGATTGGGCAAGACCCCCAACAGTGGTTAGCAAGAAACAGTACTAAAACTGTCCAAACCCCTGACTTAACCACTGCCCATCACTCTGCATCCACACCAGACATTGCTGAGACCCCATCCAAAGCCCTGTTGGCTTTGGAGTCCTTAATGAACTAATCCTTTTACTTCATGTGCAGGGAGCTTCTACATGCTTTGATAGTCTATGGTATGTAGATAGTGGAGGCTCCAGGCACATGACAGGATGTAAAGCCCTCCTCAAAGACTTTAAAATCCATGGTGGGGGTGATATATCCTTTGGAAATAATAGTAAAGGGAAAGTTCTAGGGTCTGGTACAGTGCAATCTGGCAATGTAAAATTTGAAAATGTCAATCTAATAGACAATCTAAAATTCAACCTTCTGAGTGTGTCTCAAATGAGTGACAAAGGGTTTGGGTTATTCTTCACAAAAGATTGTTATAGGATTGTTGGACCAGAAATGGTCAAAAGGATTGAAGCAATAATTAAAAATGGTCAAACAAAACTTGTTGCTCAAAGAAGTGGCAATGTTTATGTTGTTGACATGTCTAAAGAGTGTCCCAGAGCTGATGCCTGTCTGTTCCCAGCTGCCTCTAACAAAGAGACAGAACTTTGGCACAAAAGACTGGGACACACAAATCTTAAGACAATAACAGAAATTTCAAAAAATGGTTTGGTGAGAGGCCTTCCACAAAAATTGTTTTCATGTCCTGAACATTGCATTTCCTGTTTAAAAGGGAAACAGCATAAAAGTTCCTACAAGTCCATTGAGGAGTCCAAAACAACCCAGTGCTTGTAAATGCTGCACATGGATTTGTTTGGCCCAGTTCAAGTCATGAGCCTCAAATAGAAAAGATATTGTTTAGTTATAGTTGATGACTTCTCTAGGTTTACATGGACTTTCTTTTTGCACTCTAAAGATGAAACTGCAGGCATTTTGCAAGACTTTGTGACACAGGTTGAAAAGCAATTTGATCTCCCAGTGAAAAGCTTTAGGAGTGATAATGGCACAGAATTTAAAAATAGGGAGTTGGATGCCTTCTGTGTGAAGAAAGGGATTGTAAGGCAGTACAGCATCCCTAGAACACCAGAGCAAAATGGGGTTGTTGAGAGAAAGAACAGAACTTTGATTGAGGCTGCCAGAACCATGCTTGCAGATTCAGGTTTGCCATTAACTTTCTGGGCAGAGGCAGTAAACACTGCTTGCTATGTTCAGAACAGAGTTTTAATAAACCCCAGGCACAAAAAGACTGCCTATGAAATTCTGTACAAAATCAGACCACTGATCTCATACTTCAAGGTATTTGGCTGCCCATGCTTTATTTTGAACTTAAAAGATTCCATTTCAAAATTTGCAGCCAAAATTGATTGTGGTTATTTTCTGGGATACTCAACCACTGCCAAGGCCTACAAAGTGTTCAATGCACGGACCAAGGTAGTGGAGGAGACTTTGGATGTAAAGTTCAATGAACTTTCATCAATGAAAATCCCAGCAAATCCTGCTGAACTGTTTGATCTTGAAAATTCACTTTTGAAAATACTGCTGTCAAGACTAACAGTGCAGGTCCATCAGAGGATACAACACCAGACTATGGGTATGAAGTCATCATCCCTCAAAGGTCTGCCACCAAAGGGAAAGCATCAGTTGTTCAAAACATCTGTGAAAGCTCAACCACTGCTACATCAACAGTTGTTGATCAAAGTAGCCCATCCACCACTGCTTCCATATCCTCAACTACCGCTGACAAAAGTCCTCAAACAGTGGATAAAAGTCAGCAGTGGTCCACTCCATTACCACCCATTCCGCCACCTTTTGAAGCCACTGCTGGGTCATCAAAGTCACCAGCAGTGGTTAGCTCAGATGATACACATTTGCAGCCTTCACCAACAAATGCCATCATACCATATCAAGGAGATTTAATCTTCTTGAGATCTCATCCACCTGATCAAATCATTGGCAACATCAATGAAGGGGTGCTCACAAGAAGCCAAACCCAAAACATTTGTCTTTTTGCTGGTTTTCTGTCACTTCATCAGCCAGTCAAGTACCAAGAGGCACTAAAAGACAACAGCTGGGTAGAAGCCATGCAAGAGGAGCTCCAACAGTTTAAGAGACAACAAGTATGGGAGCTTGTACCACTGCAAAAAGAGGTCAGTCCCATTGGCACAAAGTAGGTCTTCAAGAACAAAACAGATGAAAGGGGCATTGTTGTCAAGAACAAAGCCAGGCTTGTGGTTCAAGGTTACAGACAGGAAGAGGGGATTGATTATGATGAAACATTCGCCCCTGTTGCAAGATTGGAAGCTATCAGACTGTTCCTGGCCTTTGCTGTCAACCACAACATGAAGGTGTTTCAGATGGATATCAAAAGTGCTTTCCTCTATGGTACATTGCAAGAAGAGGTATATGTATGTCAACCTCCAGGCTTTGAGGATCCATTTTATCCTGATCATGTCTACAGGCTAAACAAAGCCTTGTATGGCCTGAAACAAGCACCTAGAGCCTGGTATGAAACTCTTTCCAACTTTCTTCTCTCAAATGGTTTCAAAAGAGGTACCATTGATAAAACACTGTTTCTTAAATGGAGAGGGAAAGATTTAATGATCGTTAAAATTTATGTGGATGACATTATTTTTGGAAGTACATGTACCAAAATGTGTGAAGAGTTTAGAGAACTCATGGCAGCTGAGTTTGAAAGGAGTGCAATGGGTGAGCTGCAATGCTTTCTTGGTCTCCAAGTACAGCAAATGCAAAATGGAACTTTCATTCATCAAAGCAAATATGCTAAAGAACTTTTAACCAAATTTGATATGAATGATTGTAAACCATGCAGCACACTCATGGCCACAAATAAGCTGGTCATGTCTAATGAAAAGGATGAGCTGATTGACTAAACACTTTATAGAAGCATGATTGGGTCTTTATTGTACCTAACTGCATCTAGACCAGACATCATGTTTGCAACATGTGTCTGTGCAAGAAGTCAATCAGCTCCCAGAAAAACTAATCTCATTGCTGTAAAAAGGATTCTCAGATACATAAAAGGTGCTCCCACACTTGGTATCTGGTATCCAGCTAATGGGAATATCAAGCTTTCAGGTTTTTCAGACAGTGACTTTGCTGGTTGTCACACCACAAGGAAGTCCACTTCAGGAGGGTGCCAGTTTCTAGGTGATTGCTTAGTTTCTTGGCAAAGCAAAAAGCAAGCAGCAGTTTCAACATCCACTGCTGAGGCTGAATACATTGCTGCTGCAAGCTGTACCGCCCAACTCCTGTGGCTTCAAAATCAGTTACTGGATTTTGGTATCACTGCCTTAAAGACATCACTTATGCTGGATAGCCAGGCAGCAGAAAATATCATCAAAAATCCAGTTTCCCATTCTACCACCAAACACATCGACATCAGACATCACTTTGTGAGGGATTGCTATGAAAAAGGTTTGATTTCTCTGCATCATGTCCCAACTAAAGACCAGCTGGAAGATGTGCTCACAAAAGCACTTGATACAACCACTTTTGAAAGTCTGGTCTCTAGGATTGGGATGCTAAACATGGAATAACAAGCAACATCTTGTTTTTCTATGAATAAAAGCAACAAAATGTTTTCAGAAAATCAAAAATCCATCCTTAAAAATAGCTTAAAAATGAAAATTTCATTAAAATCCTTAAAAGTCTGCCATAACCACTGATTGTTCCAAAAGTCTGCTCTACTTCAAAAAGTCTGCCCATTGCTGAAAGGCAACCTCTGTTCTCTCATTCCTTGATAACCACTATTGTTCAAAAGCAGTGTCTTATCCACTGATATGCTATCCACTGATAGTAAAAATCATCCACTGCCCCCTTCCACTGCTTTCATCCGTTGCTTTCACCAAAAGTACTGTCCTTCATTTTCACTAGTGGTTGTCACATGGGCAGTACATAGCAGTCAGACTTTTTGTAACGGCTGCCACGTCAGCATTCACTCTCTCTCCTATAAAACTCCCCACTCACCATCCAAACAGGGTTTTACTGTCGAATTGAATTCATAAAAAATTCTATTCTCAAAGCAGTTTTTCTTTCCATCTCTCACAAAATTTCTTCGATCAATCGTTTCAAAAATGACAAAATCGAAGTCGTCTACAAAACCCTCATCAAAATCATCGAACACAGCCTCTCAAAAGGCAACTACTACTGAACTTCCATTCAAAAAATCTCACAATCTCCTGGGTCTTCTCACAAAACCAGGAACCACAGATGTTTTCGATTCCATTATCACCATCATGGCAAACTCAAAGTACAAAACTTTGCTCACCGCCGACGCACCCATCTACTTGGCAACCCAAAGGGAGTTTTGGAAGAATGCAACCCTTGAAAAACAAGGAAAAGTTGTAATAGCCATTAACTCAACTCTGAAAAAGAAAGCAGTCCAAATAACACCGCAATCAATATCTGAAGTCTTTCAACTCAATGATCTGCAAGGTAAAGATTCTTTCCCTAAAAATGAGTTAAAAATTGACTTCATTGAGAGAGGGTATGCAGACACAATGATGACGAAAGATACCTTAGAAAAAGGTTTCTTTCCTTCTGCAACCAGATTTTTATTTCATACCCTTCTCATGTGTGTTTCAAACAAAACCACTTCCTTTAATGAAATACCATTGAAAATTCAAAACTTGGGGTATGCTATTTTACAGGAAGAAAACCTTAACTACTCCAGGCAATTTTCAATGATTTGGTTAAAAATGTTGAAACAAAATCATTCTTACTGTTCCCAAGATTTTTAAGTTATTATTTTGAGAAAAAGTTCAGTAAGGATGATATTGCGGTAATAAACCAAGGTGAATCTTCTCAAATAAATAGCTTAACTGCTGAAACATTTTCAAGAATGTTGACACCTTGCAAAACACAAGCAGAGGTGCCTGAGCAGCTTTTAGCAGCTACCACTGCTCCTCAGGTATCTGCTGCTGAGCCTACTGCTCTAGGTGATCAAAGCAGCAGAACAACTGTTTTGAAACCCACACCTTATTTCATGTAGATACATATAGATGCACATGTGCATTTCTAATATTGGTAATGTAAAAAGTATTGTATTACACATGGTGGTGTAAATGAAAGTGCAATTGTTTAATACCTGTAATGAATTACGGAATTTGTCAAAGAAATGACAAGAATGCACATGTGCATGTTTGTGTATTGTGGATGGAATGATAGATGAAAGAGAAAGTAGTGTACCAACACACTTTATTTCATGTTGATACATATAGATGCACATGTGCATTTCTTATTTTGTTAACGTAAAAAGTAGTGTATTACACGTGGTAGTGTAAATGAAAGTGCAATTGTCTAATATTTGTAATGAATTACAGAATTTGTCAAAAAAATGATACAAATGCACATGTGCATGGATAACTGTGACTTGATTTTTTTTTATTATAAACGAAATATAGCGAATTTTCAAAAAAAATAGTAAATATATATATATATATATATATATATATATATATATATATATATATATATATATATATATATATATATATATATATATATATATATATATATATATATATATATATATATATATATATATATATATATATATAGGAGAAGGATCCGTTAGGAACCACCCTTTATTACGAGAACCGCGAGAACTAGTGTGAACACAAACAGTAATACCTAAAAAAATCTAAAAAACACCCAATTTTTTTTTTATTTTTTTGGAAAAATCGCTATATTTCGTTTATAATAAAAAAATTGCAAAAAAATTGAAAAAAAAAGAAAAAATTTCGAGACACAGTTATCCATGCACATGTGCATTTGTATCATTTCTTTGACCAATTCCGTAATTCATTACAAATATTAGAAAATTGCACTTTCAATTACACTACCACGTGTAATACACTACTTTTTACGTTAACAAAATAAGAAATGCACAGGCGCATCTATATTGTCACACCCCGACCACGTGGTACAACAAAACGCGGCGGAAACGTCGGGGAGTGTTGTAACAGAATCATTGTTTCATAACACATGGAAATTTAAATATTGTTTTATTGATTAAATGAACTCGTTGTTCTATTACAATCACATAAGTACAACTATGATCTTCCAAGTTTTAAAGTTGCTAAGGCACGAGTCCATCCTAAATGTAGCATGCATCAACAATCATCTCAAGACAGCACATGAAACATGTGTAAAAATAGGTACGTCAGCATAAAAATGCCTGTGAGATACATAGGTTTTGTGAAAACGGAGTTCATGACTTATGTTTGAGAAAATGTTTAGTCATGAACTTTGTAAATTTGCTTTGTCTTGTAAATCATTTGAAAAACGATAGGATCAGATGATATGTATAAATAAGAGAATAATGTAGGGTTAACTG
Source organism: Helianthus annuus (assembly GCF_002127325.2). Classification (NCBI taxonomy): domain Eukaryota; kingdom Viridiplantae; phylum Streptophyta; class Magnoliopsida; order Asterales; family Asteraceae; genus Helianthus; species Helianthus annuus. The sequence goes on along the minus strand of NC_035437.2, from coordinate 71,774,032 downwards.
AATAACCATGTAAAATGAGTTTGTATAAGTTAAGTTGTTTGAAAAACAATGTTTTAATAAAACGTTTATGGTATATATAGAATATACCTTGGTTTTAAGAAAGTTGAATAAGTAATATATTAAAATATATTTCAGTTCCAATATTGTTAACTCAAGTGTGCTAAATAACGCCACGGTATGTAATGCAATGAAAACACTTATATATAAGAAGTACCAGCGGCGTATCTACCATGTTTTCATCACATTACACTCGTTCCGTTATCTAAACACTAACCAAAACCAAATCGTTTGATAGTTAGTATATTAAATATACTTTAGTTGTTCAAAATAATAGTTTTCAGTAGTATATTACGAGAATACCTTGGATTTATAGATAACACATTAAACTATGTTTTAGTTTTGTAAGTAACATATCAGAATATGTTTTGGTTGTGATAAATAACATATTAAACTATGTCTTGGTTTGTAAATAACATATCAAAATATGCTTTGGATGATTACAAAATATATGTTGGTTCTGTACAACACCACACATGAGAGTATATCAAACTATACTTTTTGGGAGTATATCAAAATATACTTTAAAGGTGCGATTTAAGAATTCATTCAGACCTGATGCATCAAACTACACCTTTGAGACTATAGGGATACCACAAAGGAAATCCCTATTTGGATGGAGAAACGAATTGGTTTCAGACATTCCATGACAACAGGAATGGGGTGTCTAGTCCTATAGCGCTATATCATACTACCAATCGGTCTGGTGAACAAAATAAGTACTATTCCAACAATTACTTTTGTAGCCCTTGAGAAATCAGTGTTTAAACCATAGATAGTCATTTTGTTTGTCAAAAGATAAATACTAACATGTATAATCAATTATACTTTGAAATCATGAAAATAACAGATAGGTACACATGCTTCACCCCAAAACAGTTGAAAACAGTAAAAGAGGGGAACTATGTACTCACCTGAGATTGCTTTGGATTCCTTATATAATAACCGGATAATGCTAAAAATCACGGAATATCAACGGCACCTAATAGGTAGCTTATGTTAATATACCGGACCAAATCAGAAGGATCGGACAGTACGCGGGTTCGTAAACCAAACGAGTATGGAGACTCGTGTAATATGGCTTAGCAAAGCCTACATACTAAAATGAAACCTAATCTAAGTGCTTACGGTCCATCACGACCCGTTTAGGTAGCTTATGCTACCCTAACGCGTCGTTCGCGTAGAACGCGTTCGAAACGCCTAACATTGCGACCACACGGTATAACCTCGGAAGGTTATAGCTATGGTCACCAAATGTGTTTGGTCGGGTCCTAATGACCGACCAAATGGGTCGGGTTCGAAAGTATAAGCGATGGTTTAAATCGCTTACCTTACGACCCTATATAAGCACTAAACTAAAAGTGACGAGCTAAGCATGTTAGAACATGTTTAACTAAGTTTAGAAACAGGTTTGGCATCAAAACAAACGGCTTTGATGCCCACGAGTAGTTTGGTTACAAAATACGCAAGAATGCGCATTTTGGCCGAAACTACGACTCGTCACTGAGCCTAGATAACGTGGTAATCAGTAGGTATGGTCACTATGGACCATAACCATCGTGATCACGCTCACGTTATGAAGTTCCATGAACTTCGCATCGACCATAAGCTGGTCAATGCAGAAAGTCAACAAAACGTTGACTTTCGGACTCGAAAAGCGAATAAAAGAGCGAAAGAAGACTTACGGAGGGTCCCCGAGTGCTAATCAAGATCCAATAGCTCAGGTATGAAGCATAAGCATCAACTTAGAGCATTTAGATCTGATTTGTGGGTTTTTACACAAAAAGGGGGGGGGGGTATTTATAGGAAAGGCGGAACCGTTAGGATCGTTTTATCGAATAACGTGCCTTGATCTCGTGCGTACACGTGTCCCTGAATTAAATACACTGAATCTGACCCTTGGCCCTTCATTTGGGTGAAAAGGCATTGCCCTTTGATCGTTCGAAAGGCCAGATTCTGCATTTATTGCAAAATCTTTCTGTCAGACATGTTCACGCGCCCCGCGTAAGGATTTGGCAAATCCTTACGCGCCCCGCCTAAGGTTCCCAGACCAGAATTTTCAATTTTGGTCCCTGCACTTCAGAAACACGTATTTTGGCCCATTTTTGGCACGTTTAAGCCCCGTTAACCTCATTTCAAGGCTCTAAGATGAAGTTAAAGTGTAGGGGACTTGAAATATGCTCAAAAATATTCCGGATGTCGGTTCGTTTGGCCGTACGATCGCGATGTTCGCTTAATTACGACGGAATGCGCATAAGCGCGAACGATGATCCAAATGACGCGACGAATGGATTTTTATCATGCCAAACACTAAGGCATAATATTATAATGCTTACATAAATTTTTGGATGTCCGGATGTATTCAGAACGTAGGTTATGCGCGAAAGTGCAAACTTGTGCACTTTTTGACACTTATAGCCCCTGAATGATCCAAAAGTTTGTTTTTGCCATACCAAAGCCTTCAAAACTTATTTCTAAGTTAGGTAAAGGTTATTTAAGGTATGTTAAGTGTATGATGGTCTCCCGGAGTATTTGTCGCATTAAACTGAGTACGTTTATGCACCAGTTTGCGTATAATTCTCCAGAAAGCGTTGTGGAGTATGAAATTGAACAAGAATTGATATGTGCAAAGCATACACATATTTATACAAATCCCAAGTATGAAATACAATATTTCCTTGGTTTGGCATTTGTTTGATGGTTGAAGTGACACAGGTGTCACAGTCTCCCCTACTTTAGGAAATTTCGTCCCGAAATTTAATTCTAGAGGAAACTCGTGAGGACAGCTGTGAAGGTTTCGCCTTATAATAGATCCATTGAACCCTTAGGAAAAACCCTGGGCCATGTTAGGATTCTTAGCGAATTTGTTAACCCTCAGAGTGAATTCCTTGAAATAGTAAAACATGAAATTTTGAACTACTGATTGACGAACGTTTCTTATGAAGGCTTATCATAGGAAAACTTGGTGTGTGATTGAGATCAGAATTGGGGGAGTGTGAGAATAAATGACATTGGTCGAGGTCCGAGACTTCTCCCGTATCATTATTCTTGTCACTAGGTCTTAACACATGATGAAACTTCCTGTGGCTCCTGTGCACTGAATTCCATAATTATGTAGGCCTCCATAATTACGTAATTCCTTGCACAGTCCGCACAGTCCATTTCATAATCCGTAGGAAAAATTACTTGAATAAATATGAAGCGATTTGACTAGACCACCAAAGGATCCTTTTAATTCGATCAACGAACGATCTTTTTAACTAGATCAACACATGATCTTCTTAACTAGACCGTCGTATGATCTCTTTAAATAGACCGCTTAAGGGATCATTTTTATATCATCACATGATATTTCTAATCAGATTTTCAAAATCAATCTGTTTAAGCAGACCTTTCAAGAGGTCCAATTATAGAATAATACTTTATAACCCGAGGGACTTAACTACACTGTTGAAATCCATTAAGGGTTTAAGATAGTATCTTTGGATATTCCATTATGAATCTCTCGTATGAAGATATGAAAGATTCTATGAGGATTTGGATGGATCACATACAACCACAAAACATGTAAGAAAATACATAAGCACAAATTTAGTTAACTTGATTCTTTATTTTGTTATCCTTAGGTATGGATATTAAGGCACACTAGGAATCCAACCTATGGATTTCATTTGGCACTTTAACGATTTATGAAGATCTATCTATAAAGATAGAGGGATTCTCAATAAGTGTTTGACTTTGTTTCTTAAAAGAAACGAGAGTTTAAGGTTCTTGGGGAGATCACAAGTGATCATAATATGACAGATCCATACGAGTAGTTTGTCTTTGGGTTGACATCATAAAGTTGCATCAAGCCTTCACACAAACGCATAAATTTTGCAGAAATAAAAACAACAAATCTTTATTTATGTAACAACGGAATTGTCTTGAAGTGTCAAAAGATAGCAACTAAGGTAATACAAAACACTAATTGTTCACTGCTGCATCATTGTTCATGTTTGCCTCATTGATGTTGAACACTCGTCCATGCGCTGGAGGTATGTTAACAAGCCTTGGGCAATTGTTCCTGTAGTGGGTAAGGTCACCACAGTTATAACATGACCCTGGAGGGAACCGTGCTTGAACAGCAGCAGGGTTTGCAGCAGATTGATTTGCATAACGACAAACATTGATCAAATGTCCCAACCGCCCACAGTGGGTACATTTGTGACACTGCTCTTGCTCTAGATGATGACGGTTGCATTTGTTGCACAACGGTGCAGTACCAACATAGTTTTGTCTTTTACGAGGTTGTGCTGGCTGGTTTGGTGCAACTTGTTTGTCTTGAGCAGTTACAGCGTAGCTTTGAGAGGCTTTGCGCTTTTTCTTCTTGGACACCTCAGCACTTTCTTCCTTTGGTTCCACATGAGCAGTCTTGTCAGATGGTTTTAAGTCGCCCTTCCGAAACAGCTTGTGCTTCCTGATTTGGGATTCAGTCAGAGTGGCAGCCAATTCAATGGCTTGTCTGACAGTAGTAGGGTTGCTGCCAGTAACGATGTCCTGAACTACGTCAGGAAGCCCATCAATGTATTTCTCAATCGCCTTATCCAGAGGCGTAACCATAGTAGGGCATAACAAGCTCAATTCCTCATAGCGATCAGTATAGGCTCGATGTTCCCCACTGTCTTGCTTTAAATCATCAAATTCCCTTTCTAGAGCCCTAAGCTCATGACGAGGACAGAACTCCTTCATCATAAGAGCCCTAAGCTCGGCCCAAGTCTGTGCTAATGCAACCTCTGCACCGCGGTCTCTCATAACCCCATTCCACCATGTAAGAGCCCTCTTCTGAAACACACTCGAAGAAAACTCGACCTTGCGATTTTCAGGACACTGAACGTGACGGAAAGTGTTCTCAATGCTCTCGAACCATTGAAGAAGACCAGTTGCTCCCTCAGAACCATTGAACTTGAGCGGTTTAGCTGAGTTAAAAATCTTGAAATTGCATGGAGCATTGTTGTTGTTGATGGCTTGAGTTATTTGAGCATAAAGAATTGGGAAGGCAGCAGCCATTTGTTGCGCGATGATTTCCGCCAGTTCGGCATTCGCCATCTGATTGTCGCGTCGAGGAGGCATTCTAAAAGAGGAAACATGAGAGGAAACGAGTGAGAGAATTAGACGAAAAGAATGAGATGGGACAAATCTGATGAAAGCAAGGATAGTGGCCGTCTGTCTGTTACTACAAAGCAACACACGACCTGGTGATTAATCAAAGCAAATAGGTCAAAAATAATGTATCGCGAAGACATGCTCGCCTATAAGTGGACACTCACCCCAAGAGTTCCCAGGTAAGAGTGACTGGTCCGATTATGTGGATTTGTACGAACACTCTAGCCTTAGACAGAAAACTCAGGGTACAGGCACCCACCCTTCCAGTTTGCATGTGTTCACAATATTTAGACCAACTTTGACGAGAGTTTTGAAAATTCAAAGGGGTTCAAAACCTTATAACAGAGGGTTCAAAACCTAGTAATCAATCATCCTAGAACAGATGATTAGTTTTCAAAGCGGTTTTGAAATTTATGTTCTTGTTGCGGTCGTCGCCTAAGGATAGGTGACGGTGTTGTTTTATGACTAAACGCAAGTAAACTCGCGTTAGGGTCCTAGGAAGGTTATAGACTAGGTCAAAGCATTACTAATAACCTAATTCCCTATAACCATGAGCTCTGATACCAACTTTTCTGTCACACCCCGACCACGTGGTACAACAAAACGCGGCGGAAACGTCGGGGAGTGTTGTAACAGAATCATTGTTTCATAACACATGGAAATTTAAATATTGTTTTATTGATTAAATGAACTCGTTGTTCTATTACAATCACATAAGTACAACTATGATCTTCCAAGTTTTAAAGTTGCTAAGGCACGAGTCCATCCTAAATGTAGCATGCATCAACAATCATCTCAAGACAGCACCTGAAACATGTGTAAAAATAGGTACGTCAGCATAAAAATGCCTGTGAGATACATAGGTTTTGTGAAAACGGAGTTCATGACTTATGTTTGAGAAAATGTTTAGTCATGAACTTTGTAAATTTGCTTTGTCTTGTAAATCATTTGAAAAACGATAGGATCAGATGATATGTATAAATAAGAGAATAATGTAGGGTTAACTGAATAACCATGTAAAATGAGTTTGTATAAGTTAAGTTGTTTGAAAAACAATGTTTTAATAAAACGTTTATGGTATATATAGAATATACCTTGGTTTTAAGAAAGTTGAATAAGTAATATATTAAAATATATTTCAGTTCCAATATTGTTAACTCAAGTGTGCTAAATAACGCCACGGTATGTAATGCAATGAAAACACTTATATATAAGAAGTACCAGCGGCGTATCTACCATGTTTTCATCACATTACACTCGTTCCGTTATCTAAACACTAACCAAAACCAAATCGTTTGATAGTTAGTATATTAAATATACTTTAGTTGTTCAAAATAATAGTTTTCAGTAGTATATTACGAGTATACCTTGGATTTATAGATAACACATTAAACTATGTTTTAGTTTTGTAAGTAACATATCAGAATATGTTTTGGTTGTGATAAATAACATATTAAACTATGTCTTGGTTTGTAAATAACATATCAAAATATGCTTTGGATGATTACAAAATATATGTTGGTTCTGTACAACACCACACATGAGAGTATATCAAACTATACTTTTTGGGAGTATATCAAAATATACTTTAAAGGTGCGATTTAAGAATTCATTCAGACCTGATGCATCAAACTACACCTTTGAGACTATAGGGATACCACAAAGGAAATCCCTATTTGGATGGAGAAACGAATTGGTTTCAGACATTCCATGACAACAGGAATGGGGTGTCTAGTCCTATAGCGCTATATCATACTACCAATCGGTCTGGTGAACAAAATAAGTACTATTCCAACAATTACTTTTGTAGCCCTTGAGAAATCAGTGTTTAAACCATAGATAGTCATTTTGTTTGTCAAAAGATAAATACTAACATGTATAATCAATTATACTTTGAAATCATGAAAATAACAGATAGGTACACATGCTTCACCCCAAAACAGTTGAAAACAGTAAAAGAGGGGAACTATGTACTCACCTGAGATTGCTTTGGATTCCTTATATAATAACCGGATAATGCTAAAAATCACGGAATATCAACGGCACCTAATAGGTAGCTTATGTTAATATACCGGACCAAATCAGAAGGATCGGACAGTACGCGGGTTCGTAAACCAAACGAGTATGGAGACTCGTGTAATATGGCTTAGCAAAGCCTACATACTAAAATGAAACCTAATCTAAGTGCTTACGGTCCATCACGACCCGTTTAGGTAGCTTATGCTACCCTAACGCGTCGTTCGCGTAGAACGCGTTCGAAACGCCTAACATTGCGACCACACGGTATAACCTCGGAAGGTTATAGCTATGGTCACCAAATGTGTTTGGTCGGGTCCTAATGACCGACCAAATGGGTCGGGTTCGAAAGTATAAGCGATGGTTTAAATCGCTTACCTTACGACCCTATATAAGCACTAAACTAAAAGTGACGAGCTAAGCATGTTAGAACATGTTTAACTAAGTTTAGAAACAGGTTTGGCATCAAAACAAACGGCTTTGATGCCCACGAGTAGTTTGGTTACAAAATACGCAAGAATGCACATTTTGGCCGAAACTACGACTCGTCACTGAGCCTAGATAACGTGGTAATCAGTAGGTATGGTCACTATGGACCATAACCATCGTGATCACGCTCACGTTATGAAGTTCCATGAACTTCGCATCGACCATAAGCTGGTCAATGCAGAAAGTCAACAAAACGTTGACTTTCGGACTCGAAAAGCGAATAAAAGAGCGAAAGAAGACTTACGGAGGGTCCCCGAGTGCTAATCAAGATCCAATAGCTCAGGTATGAAGCATAAGCATCAACTTAGAGCATTTAGATCTGATTTGTGGGTTTTTACACAAAAAGGGGGGGGGGGGTATTTATAGGAAAGGCGGAACCGTTAGGATCGTTTTATCGAATAACGTGCCTTGATCTCGTGCGTACACGTGTCCCTGAATTAAATACACTGAATCTGACCCTTGGCCCTTCATTTGGGTGAAAAGGCATTGCCCTTTGATCGTTCGAAAGGCCAGATTCTGCATTTATTGCAAAATCTTTCTGTCAGACATGTTCACGCGCCCCGCGTAAGGATTTGGCAAATCCTTACGCGCCCCGCCTAAGGTTCCCAGACCAGAATTTTCAATTTTGGTCCCTGCACTTCAGAAACACGTATTTTGGCCCATTTTTGGCACGTTTAAGCCCCGTTAACCTCATTTCAAGGCTCTAAGATGAAGTTAAAGTGTAGGGGACTTGAAATATGCTCAAAAATATTCCGGATGTCGGTTCGTTTGGCCGTACGATCGCGATGTTCGCTTAATTACGACGGAATGCGCATAAGCGCGAACGATGATCCAAATGACGCGACGAATGGATTTTTCTCATGCCAAACACTAAGGCATAATATTATAATGCTTACATAAATTTTTGGATGTCCGGATGTATTCAGAACGTAGGTTATGCGCGAAAGTGCAAACTTGTGCACTTTTTGACACTTATAGCCCCTGAATGATCCAAAAGTTTGTTTTTGCCATACCAAAGCCTTCAAAACTTATTTCTAAGTTAGGTAAAGGTTATTTAAGGTATGTTAAGTGTATGATGGTCTCCCGGAGTATTTGTCGCATTAAACTGAGTACGTTTATGCACCAGTTTGCGTATAATTCTCCAGAAAGCGTTGTGGAGTATGAAATTGAACAAGAATTGATATGTGCAAAGCATACACATATTTATACAAATCCCAAGTATGAAATACAATATTTCCTTGGTTTGGCATTTGTTTGATGGTTGAAGTGACACAGGTGTCACATATATGTATCAACATGAAATAAAGTGTGTTGGTACACTACTTTCTCTTTCGTCTATCATTCCATCCATAATACACAAACATGCACATGTGCATTTTTTCATTTCTTTGACAAATTCCGTAACTCATTACAAATATTAGACAATTGCACTTTCATTTACACTACCATGTGTAATACAATACTTTTTACATTACCAATATTAGAAATGCACATGTGCATCTATATGTATCAACATGAAATAAGATGTCTTGGTACACTACTTTGAATACACTTTCCCTTTCATCTATCATACCATCCATAATACACTACGATTACCTCCTGCCATCTATAATACAATACCATTACCTCATACCATCCATAATACAATACCATTACCAATATTTTCACTTTATTACATGTATGTAAACACCATTTATACCATCCAATCAACATATTACATTATAAATTGACAACTATAACCAAACCATCAACCACATTATATCATGGTTATACCTAATGATGCACATGTGCATTTTGAATATTGGTAATGTAAAAAATAGTGTATTACAGATGGTATTGTAAATTAAAGTGCAATTGTCTATTCCTGATAACGTATTACCGAATTTGTCGAAGTAATGATACATATGCACATGTGCATGGATAATTGTTACTCGAAAAAAAAAGTTTTTTTTTTTTTTTTTTTTTTTTTTTTTTTTGTAACGAAATATAGTGATTTTTTAAAAAAAATATTAAAAAAAATTTGAGTGTTTTCTTTTATTATTTTTAGATTTTATTTTGTGTTCACATTGGTTCTCGCGGTTCTCGCAATAAGAGTGGTTATCGCATGAACTTTACCCTATATATATATATATATGTATATATATATATATATATATATATAAGGAGAGAATCATGAGAAAACTACATATAACTGAGAAAACTAACTAAAAAAAGCCTAAAAAAGCTAAAAAACATACCTGTTGGGATTGAACCCTATCAGAGGAACAGATAATGTAAAGCCAAAACTGGACCAGCTCAGTGGTTTCTGAATAAGCAGATGCTGATATACATATCTCTCCCCTTGAAAGTGATTACAACAACTGATGACCTCCTATCTGCTGATCTTACTAACTACTGACCAATAACTGCTGCTCAATTAAAGATCTGATGAAGACTCAAAGTCCTGCTGATTCAATCTACTGCCTTGAGTCAAGCACTGCTGATCCGGACAAGTGATGCTGGGTTCACAGCAGTAGAAGGTTGCAGCAGCTGTTCTAAAGTCTGTTATGTAATAGAATGTAATAGCAGTAGTTAACACAATCAGTGTCTGTATAGATCAGAGGTTAGAGTTTGTTAGGAGGTTAGATGTCACTTTCATGGTGACGTCAGCTAAAGATGCTCAGTAGTTTGCAAGTGCTTATAAATAGTACAGTACTTTGTACTGTTCTATTAGCTCTTCACATCATTCTTCTTCTTTGCACGAACAAACTACTGAGCTCTGGCTGAGGGGGAGTTTGCATTCATTCATCATCATTGTAATCGTAATTGAAATAAATTCAATCATTCGGTTCTTTGTGTAAAGTTGTTTGATTAAAAGTATTACTCTCATTTGATTGTATACAAAGTTTGTGTTCATCTTAATTTCCGCTGCACACTCATTCATCTCCATCTTATTTTACAAACAAAAATACAATCAAAAGGAAACTCAGATCCAACAATTGGTATCAGAGCTAGAACAGTCAAATTTGATTTAACAATCATTTTAACGTAAATAGTTCAGCTCAAAACAGTTGATACTGATCGTTTGTTCGTCGTTGAAAAAGAGAGTAAGGATTAATCACCATTATAGTTGATTTCTCAGTACCTGTAAAACAACAAGAATGACGTCACAATCTCAGGACGATAAAAACAACATTGGCTCGCTCTTTAAACCACCTATGTTAAAAAGAAATGAGTACAACATCTGGCAGAGGAGGATGGGTCACATCCTTGCTCAACAAAGCACAGGTTGTTCCTACAGTGCCAAGCGCTGAAGATGCTAAAAAACAAGTCCCTAAACCTGTTGAAAATTATATTGAAACGGATTATCAAAAATTTGAACTGGATGCTAAAGCATTTAGTATTGTTGCATCAGCGCTCCCCAACGAAATATATGCTGGACTGTTACATTGTAACAGTGCCAAAGAGTTGTGGGACACACTTAAGGAATAGTTTGGAGGTACCGAAGAAGTCATAGAAAACAATAGGGAAATCCTGAACCAACAGTATGAAACATTTTGTCATGTTAAAGGTGAATCACTGACTCAACAATTTGAGCGTTTCAGTTGTCTCATCAGTGAACTGAGGCTTGTTAATGTCACGTTTACAAACTCGACTCAAAATAGCAGGTTCCTCAGATCACTGCCAGAAAGATGGGACACAATAGCTATTGTCACCAGAACTGCACCTGAGTTCAAGGATCTGACCTTGACCCAACTCCATGGTCGACTCCTGACCTTTGAAAGGGAGTTGAACCAGAAAAGGAAGTTACAAGAGTCAGGGAAAACCGTTGATGATTATTCATTTGGTAACACTTCTCTTCTAGGTCAAGAAGAATCTGGTGGTAGTGGTAAGGATCAGGGTTATGATCACTACATTGACATAACTGCTGGTGCAAATTTTAACAACCCTGATCCTCACTCTACAGGTTATGCATTCACTGCAAATGAAAACTAGATGTCAGACAATTTAAGCTTTGAACTCAATGATTTACAGCATTTCGACCCCACTGACCTAGAGGAAATGGACATCCTGCACCAACTGGCCTTGCTAAGTGTTAGAACTAGCAAGTTTTATAAGAGAACTGGGAGAAAATTTCCAGGTCTACATGGGAACCTAAGGGTTGGGTTGGATAAATCGAAAATCAAGTGTTACAAGTGTAACAGGTTGGGACACTTTGCTAGGGAATGTAGGAGTCAAACATCTGGTCCCATGGTCACTCACCCTAGTTCAAATCCTAGACCTCAAAATCAAAACACTGTGCACTATGCTCACTATGCCCCAGCAGCACATGTGAACACTGCTCACTATGCTGTTGCCCCTATGCCAGTGCATTATGTCCAAACAGCTGCTCCACAGATCCAATATGTTCAAACCCCTGCTCCCCAGGCATAAGTGCAATCTGCACCTCAAACTACTGCTCCAGTAGTTACACAACCAGAACAACAAAGTTTCTTTAGTCAAGAGTTTGTTGACTGGAGCAGTATGCCTGAAAATCTTAATGATGAAAATTTTGCACTGTATGCTTCAAATGATTCTTCTCACAATGAATTTTGTTTGATGGCATTAGAGTCAATACAGGAGGAGGTTGAATCTGAGGAGGAACAACTGAAGGTTGAAACAGTGGAAGAGGTGACTGAAGCAGTGGTTACTGCTGTGACTGATGAAGTACTGCTGGGAGAAAGTTCAGGTACCCTGATTGAACCAATGACAGATCTATGGTCTGAAGAAGACAAGAAAGATGAAAAGGCTGGTGAGGAAGAAGAGAGAGCTGATGAGGAAGAAAATCCTAAATGTGATTGTGCAATGATAAGGTATCACCTCAAGTTCTAGAAAAACTATGTTCTGACAATTGCATTATTGCTTTTGCTAACATCAAAGAGGTGAATGAAAACCTTAGGAACAAAATCTTAACTGATGAAGTCAAATTTGAATGATCTTTAAAAGAACTTAAAAACAAGTTGACTGAAAAAGAAAAAGAGATTAGCAGTTTGAAAGAAGAGCAAAGCATAACCAAAACCCAACTCCAAACTATGGTAGAAAAATACCAAGTTTGCAAAAAGGAGTTAGAATCCACCCAGATCACTTGTGAAAGATGGGTGGAATCATGCAAAGGGTATGAAGTTATGCTTGAGAAACAGATAAAAAGCAATGTAAAATTTGGGGTTGGTTATAGAAAACATGATGATGAAAACACTGCTTTTGAAAAATCTGTTTCAACCACTGATGTAACTACTGAGTTCATCCCAACAAACAAGGATGGCCAAGAAGTGAAAATCACTGACAAACTTGGTAACAAAATCACACTTGACAGACCAATGGGTCCCTCTGCATTTGAGGAGATTGAAAATCATCAATTTAAACCAAGATGGTCTGATGAGTGTGATATCCTTGAAAACTTCAAGCCAATGGACTTTACATCAACTGATGGTGCTAAGGCTCCAAAAGCTAAAGTCATTCCTCTTAAGGATATTCCAGCAGTGGTCAAAACCTCTGCTACAAAGGAGTCTGAAAAGAGGAAGAAGAAAGAGAAAATTGATAACTTGTTTTGTGAATTCTGTGAGAAGAGAAACCATCTAACAAAAGATTGTTTCCATTTAAAAGCTTATGACTTAACCAAAACAAGTGTCACGACTTCAGCTGAAAGTTGCAGTGTTTGTGGTAAAACAAACCATAAAACTCAGGCATGTGTGTACCTCAAAAACTTCAATGAAAAGAAGAATGAGTACATGGCTAAAACATCCTTGAGTTCATCAGCATCTTCACCATCTGTCAAGTTCACAAAGAAACAACCACTGTTTGTGCCAGTTCAAACAGCTGTCACAAAACACCTGAACCAAACATCTGTCAAAAGAGATGTTCAGGTTACTGATGCACCTCCTGCCAATCAGTTCAGAAAGGGCAAGGAAAAACAGTCTTACCAAAGGATTCCACACGTTTATGAGGTCTACAAAAAGCCCTCTAAACCCAGAGTGAATAGGCATCCTTTCAGTTACCAGCAGTTGATTGGGCAAGACCCCCAACAGTGGTTAGCAAGAAACAGTACTAAAACTGTCCAAACCCCTGACTTAACCACTGCCCATCACTCTGCATCCACACCAGACATTGCTGAGACCCCATCCAAAGCCCTGTTGGCTTTGGAGTCCTTAATGAACTAATCCTTTTACTTCATGTGCAGGGAGCTTCTACATGCTTTGATAGTCTATGGTATGTAGATAGTGGAGGCTCCAGGCACATGACAGGATGTAAAGCCCTCCTCAAAGACTTTAAAATCCATGGTGGGGGTGATATATCCTTTAGAAATAATAGTAAAGGGAAAGTTCTAGGGTCTGGTACAGTGCAATCTGGCAATGTAAAATTTGAAAATGTCAATCTAATAGACAATCTAAAATTCAACCTTCTGAGTGTGTCTCAAATGAGTGACAAAGGGTTTGGGTTATTCTTCACAAAAGATTGTTATAGGATTGTTGGACCAGAAATGGTCAAAAGGATTGAAGCAATAATTAAAAATGGTCAAACAAAACTTGTTGCTCAAAGAAGTGGCAATGTTTATGTTGTTGACATGTCTAAAGAGTGTCCCAGAGCTGATGCCTGTCTGTTCCCAGCTGCCTCTAACAAAGAGACAGAACTTTGGCACAAAAGACTGGGACACACAAATCTTAAGACAATAACAGAAATTTCAAAAAATGGTTTGGTGAGAGGCCTTCCACAAAAATTGTTTTCATGTCCTGAACATTGCATTTCCTGTTTAAAAGGGAAACAACATAAAAGTTCCTACAAGTCCATTGAGGAGTCCAAAACAACCCAGTGCTTGTAAATGCTGCACATGGATTTGTTTGGCCCAGTTCAAGTCATGAGCCTCAAATAGAAAAGATATTGTTTAGTTATAGTTGATGACTTCTCTAGGTTTACATGGACTTTCTTTTTGCACTCTAAAGATGAAACTGCAGGCATTTTGCAAGACTTTGTGACACAGGTTGAAAAGCAATTTGATCTCCCAGTGAAAAGCTTTAGGAGTGATAATGGCACAGAATTTAAAAATAGGGAGTTGGATGCCTTCTGTGTGAAGAAAGGGATTGTAAGGCAGTACAGCATCCCTAGAACACCAGAGCAAAATGGGGTTGTTGAGAGAAAGAACAGAACTTTGATTGAGGCTGCCAGAACCATGCTTGCAGATTCAGGTTTGCCATTAACTTTCTGGGCAGAGGCAGTAAACACTGCTTGCTATGTTCAGAACAGAGTTTTAATAAACCCCAGGCACAAAAAGACTGCCTATGAAATTCTGTACAAAATCAGACCACTGATCTCATACTTCAAGGTATTTGGCTGCCCATGCTTTATTTTGAACTTAAAAGATTCCATTTCAAAATTTGCAGCCAAAATTGATTGTGGTTATTTTCTGGGATACTCAACCACTGCCAAGGCCTACAAAGTGTTCAATGCACGGACCAAGGTAGTGGAGGAGACTTTGGATGTAAAGTTCAATGAACTTTCATCAATGAAAATCCCAGCAAATCCTGCTGAACTGTTTGATCTTGAAAATTCACTTTTGAAAATACTGCTGTCAAGACTAACAGTGCAGGTCCATCAGAGGATACAACACCAGACTATGGGTATGAAGTCATCATCCCTCAAAGGTCTGCCACCAAAGGGAAAGCATCAGTTGTTCAAAACATCTGTGAAAGCTCAACCACTGCTACATCAACAGTTGTTGATCAAAGTAGCCCATCCACCACTGCTTCCATATCCTCAACTACCGCTGACAAAAGTCCTCAAACAGTGGATAAAAGTCAGCAGTGGTCCACTCCATTACCACCCATTCCGCCACCTTTTGAAGCCACTGCTGGGTCATCAAAGTCACCAGCAGTGGTTAGCTCAGATGATACACATTTGCAGCCTTCACCAACAAATGCCATCATACCATATCAAGGAGATTTAATCTTCTTGAGATCT
The DNA here is from genome assembly GCF_002127325.2 of Helianthus annuus. Taxonomy (NCBI): domain Eukaryota; kingdom Viridiplantae; phylum Streptophyta; class Magnoliopsida; order Asterales; family Asteraceae; genus Helianthus; species Helianthus annuus. The sequence continues at coordinate 71,758,354 of NC_035437.2, read as the reverse complement.
CATCCACCTGATCAAATCATTGGCAACATCAATGAAGGGGTGCTCACAAGAAGCCAAACCCAAAACATTTGTCTTTTTGCTGGTTTTCTGTCACTTCATCAGCCAGTCAAGTACCAAGAGGCACTAAAAGACAACAGCTGGGTAGAAGCCATGCAAGAGGAGCTCCAACAGTTTAAGAGACAACAAGTATGGGAGCTTGTACCACTGCAAAAAGAGGTCAGTCCCATTGGCACAAAGTAGGTCTTCAAGAACAAAACAGATGAAAGGGGCATTGTTGTCAAGAACAAAGCCAGGCTTGTGGTTCAAGGTTACAGACAGGAAGAGGGGATTGATTATGATGAAACATTCGCCCCTGTTGCAAGATTGGAAGCTATCAGACTGTTCCTGGCCTTTGCTGTCAACCACAACATGAAGGTGTTTCAGATGGATATCAAAAGTGCTTTCCTCTATGGTACATTGCAAGAAGAGGTATATGTATGTCAACCTCCAGGCTTTGAGGATCCATTTTATCCTGATCATGTCTACAGGCTAAACAAAGCCTTGTATGGCCTGAAACAAGCACCTAGAGCCTGGTATGAAACTCTTTCCAACTTTCTTCTCTCAAATGGTTTCAAAAGAGGTACCATTGATAAAACACTGTTTCTTAAATGGAGAGGGAAAGATTTAATGATCGTTAAAATTTATGTGGATGACATTATTTTTGGAAGTACATGTACCAAAATGTGTGAAGAGTTTAGAGAACTCATGGCAGCTGAGTTTGAAAGGAGTGCAATGGGTGAGCTGCAATGCTTTCTTGGTCTCCAAGTACAGCAAATGCAAAATGGAACTTTCATTCATCAAAGCAAATATGCTAAAGAACTTTTAACCAAATTTGATATGAATGATTGTAAACCATGCAGCACACTCATGGCCACAAATAAGCTGGTCATGTCTAATGAAAAGGATGAGCTGATTGACTAAACACTTTATAGAAGCATGATTGGGTCTTTATTGTACCTAACTGCATCTAGACCAGACATCATGTTTGCAACATGTGTCTGTGCAAGAAGTCAATCAGCTCCCAGAAAAACTAATCTCATTGCTGTAAAAAGGATTCTCAGATACATAAAAGGTGCTCCCACACTTGGTATCTGGTATCCAGCTAATGGGAATATCAAGCTTTCAGGTTTTTCAGACAGTGACTTTGCTGGTTGTCACACCACAAGGAAGTCCACTTCAGGAGGGTGCTAGTTTCTAGGTGATTGCTTAGTTTCTTGGCAAAGCAAAAAGCAAGCAGCAGTTTCAACATCCACTGCTGAGGCTGAATACATTGCTGCTGCAAGCTGTACAGCCCAACTCCTGTGGCTTCAAAATCAGTTACTGGATTTTGGTATCACTGCCTTAAAGACATCACTTATGCTGGATAGCCAGGCAGCAGAAAATATCATCAAAAATCCAGTTTCCCATTCTACCACCAAACACATCGACATCAGACATCACTTTGTGAGGGATTGCTATGAAAAAGGTTTGATTTCTCTGCATCATGTCCCAACTAAAGACCAGCTGGAAGATGTGCTCACAAAAGCACTTGATACAACCACTTTTGAAAGTCTGGTCTCTAGGATTGGGATGCTAAACATGGAATAACAAGCAACATCTTGTTTTTCTATGAATAAAAGCAACAAAATGTTTTCAGAAAATCAAAAATCCATCCTTAAAAATAGCTTAAAAATGAAAATTTCATTAAAATCCTTAAAAGTCTGCCATAACCACTGATTGTTCCAAAAGTCTGCTCTACTTCAAAAAGTCTGCCCATTGCTGAAAGGCAACCTCTGTTCTCTCATTCCTTGATAACCACTATTGTTCAAAAGCAGTGTCTTATCCACTGATATGCTATCCACTGATAGTAAAAATCATCCACTGCCCCCTTCCACTGCTTTCATCCGTTGCTTTCACCAAAAGTACTGTCCTTCATTTTCACTAGTGGTTGTCACATGGGCAGTACATAGCAGTCAGACTTTTTGTAACGGCTGCCACGTCAGCATTCACTCTCTCTCCTATAAAACTCCCCACTCACCATCCAAACAGGGTTTTACTGTCGAATTGAATTCATAAAAAATTCTATTCTCAAAGCAGTTTTTCTTTCCATCTCTCACAAAATTTCTTCGATCAATCGTTTCAAAAATGACAAAATCGAAGTCGTCTACAAAACCCTCATCAAAATCATCGAACACAGCCTCTCAAAAGGCAACTACTACTGAACTTCCATTCAAAAAATCTCACAATCTCCTGGGTCTTCTCACAAAACCAGGAACCACAGATGTTTTCGATTCCATTATCACCATCATGGCAAACTCAAAGTACAAAACTTTGCTCACCGCCGACGCACCCATCTACTTGGCAACCCAAAGGGAGTTTTGGAAGAATGCAACCCTTGAAAAACAAGGAAAAGTTGTAATAGCCATTAACTCAACTCTGAAAAAGAAAGCAGTCCAAATAACACCGCAATCAATATCTGAAGTCTTTCAACTCAATGATCTGCAAGGTAAAGATTCTTTCCCTAAAAATGAGTTAAAAATTGACTTCATTGAGAGAGGGTATGCAGACACAATGATGACGAAAGATACCTTAGAAAAAGGTTTCTTTCCTTCTGCAACCAGATTTTTATTTCATACCCTTCTCATGTGTGTTTCAAACAAAACCACTTCCTTTAATGAAATACCATTGAAAATTCAAAACTTGGGGTATGCTATTTTACAGGAAGAAAACCTTAACTACTCCAGGCAATTTTCAATGATTTGGTTAAAAATGTTGAAACAAAATCATTCTTACTGTTCCCAAGATTTTTAAGTTATTATTTTGAGAAAAAGTTCAGTAAGGATGATATTGCGGTAATAAACCAAGGTGAATCTTCTCAAATAAATAGCTTAACTGCTGAAACATTTTCAAGAATGTTGACACCTTGCAAAACACAAGCAGAGGTGCCTGAGCAGCTTTTAGCAGCTACCACTGCTCCTCAGGTATCTGCTGCTGAGCCTACTGCTCTAGGTGATCAAAGCAGCAGAACAACTGTTTTGAAACCCACACCTTCCAACCCAAAAAGGCCATCCAAAAAGAAAAATCAAAAACCCTCCAAACCAATCAAAAAGGCAACTCTGGCAGATGAGATACCAGAGTTAGTGCCTGTGACAACACAAATGTCACATGAAACCACTGTTGCTTCTTCCTCACAACAGTTGGTCCAAATATCTCAACCCATAACCATAACTCCTCCTGCTTCTTCACAAAAAGGACAGGTTGTACACAAAGGGCCACCACATCATGATGCTCTGGATACACTCGTCTCCATCATCCATAGCTCAATGCCCGGAGCAACTCCGCCTTCTAAACCCACCATCACATCCTCAATTCCACCAAAAACACAACTACTGTTGGATGCAATTGACTTGAACCAGGCACTATCCAGTCCTTCTCAATCACCTATCAATGAGAATATACCTCAACAAATGACTGAGCCTGCTGTATCATCCATTGCTAACCCACCAACAAAACCTGAGGAGGTTACACCCATTGAGTTACAAGTAACTCTTTGTGGTAATCCAAGTGAAGCAGCCACTACAACTGTTGAACCTACAGGTTTACAGTTGGGCAGTGGTTTCATTAATAAGACTTCCTTGGAGGCAATTCCTTACATAGCACCTCTGCCAACCACCAGTGGATTCATATATCCAACTGGCATCATCAAAAGGTTGTCAAGTGTTGAAGGAAGAAGACCCCAGTACCAAGAAAAAGGGGCATCAGTGGTTAGTGTTTGGAATAAATTCCCTACATCTGTCACTGATAAAACCACTGTTAGTGGGAAATCAGATGGTCCCATTAAATTGGGTGATGATTTAAAGTACCAGAAATTGACGGATCGTGTTGAGAAACTTGATAACTCTGTTGCAGAGCTCAAAACTATGCTCCAGCAGTTGTTACAGGTACAAAAGGTACAATCCACTACTGTTCCACCTCAAGCACCTGCTCTACAACAAGCACCTACTACAAATGAGCTCTGGAATCTCTTTCAACCTTATCTCCATCATCAAGCACAACAGGTAGATCAGCAACATGAAAAACATGTTCAAAAGCTGAGAAATGCTATGGAGTCTAGGTTCAAAGACACTCAGGCTGATCTAAAGGCTCTCAAAACTCAGATCCTGCACACCACTGGCACTGCTCCTCCACCAGTATTTTTCATTGATCAACTCCCTGAAGATAATGCCAAAAAGGGGGAGAAAATTCAGGAGTGGAGAAGAAAGGGAATAACTGATGGTCTGTACCTTGCACCAGAAAATTCAAATATGACCAAGCAGATTCCTTTGCCAGATGGAAGTAAGAAACTGGATGTGACCACAAATGCACTTGCAGATGCACTTGCATGGGTTAAAAGGGATAGAGAGGCTAAAAAGAAAGCCAGAGTGGATTATGTGGATCAGGGTACTTCAGGATCAAGGGATGATGAAAATCTCATTGATGAAAAGAAGAAGGCTACTAAAAGAGGAAGATTACCCAAATCTATCCTAGTCAGACGTTCAAAGTCTGCTCAAAAACCACCTCCCAAAACAGGTGTTGTAACTTCTGTTGTATCAACTGCTGTTGGTGCCTCACTAGTTTCAACATCTGCTCCCACTTCAACACACACCACCTCAACACACACTACATCTACTGCTTTACCACCATCACCACCAAAATCACAATCACCTCCTGTCAAAAGGCAGAAGACAACAGGTGTTAAAACATCTGCTATAAAGACAATAGTGGTTGGAACACCAGTTGTTTCAACAGCTGTTAGTCTATCACAAACCAATACTACTACAACCACTTTTCCATCCAACACATCATCAGTCCCTCCTCAAATAAAGAGGAGGAGGCTAACTCCTAAAGATTATGTCACTTCACCACCCCAAACATCTTCAAAACCTTTAGCTCTTGTCAATATACCAAAACCAGTTCCACTTTCTTCTGTTCCAATGCACAAACCTTTACCTCCTGCAGGTGTTCAATTTCCTCTTGAACTAGAAGCTGTCAGAGAAGAGATAAAATCCTTCTATACTGAGGATGACCCTGCCAAAAGGAGTTTGCCCTCGATCAAAGGATATCCATGGCCCAAAAACATTGATGAATATCTAAAGATAAAGGCCAAACAAGCAGAGGATATCTCACAAAGAAACTCACAAGGGAAATCTGACAAAGAAGTCTCAAGATACTACCAATATCTGCTTACACAAGTCAATTCCCTGGAACGTTTTGCAAAGAATGTTAGTCAACAAATTTCTGAAAGAGCAGCTGAAACTCTGAAGAAAGACTACATTGAAAGCATCATGTTTTACAAGAAATACAAAGGAGAGAGACACATGTACAAAGAGTGGATTGTTCCTGAACTTGAAGCTGAAGCAGCTAGAATTCAAGATATGATAAAAAGGAAAGTCACTCACACTCCTCCTGATTGGGCAAGGTTTAAAAAGAATGTACCTGAAAAGCAGTTGGAACGAAAAAGAATGAAAGAAGAATTGGTGGTTGCTGAATTCGGAACCAAAAGACAAGTTGCTAGATGGAAGGAAGATTTGGTCAGGTCAACCTACAAAAGGTTGGAGGAATTAAGAAAGAAAGATCCAAAAATTCCTCAAAAACCTAACTATCCTGAAGCAGAGGTTTCAAAAAGACCAACAAAGCTGCACATCAGGAAAACCACTGCTCCAACTGGCACTGCCTTTTACAAAAGAAGGAGTCAAAGTCAGCTAGGTGCTGAAACAGTTCAAGAAATTCTTACTGGCAATGCTGTTGTAAAAGAAGGCCTGTTAAGAAAGTTAAAAGAAGAACTTGAACAAGAAAATTCTGCTCCCACTGCTCAGCCAGTGATGAACTGGCCAGCCTCTCCAAATACTTCTGCAAATAAGCATCTCCCAAGAAACCCACCAGGCTCAAAAATACAAAAGTGGGCAACTGACAAACAGACCCGCGTATTGACCTTGCTCAGGTCTGGTGGAGAAGTGAAGATAATATCAAGGGAACAAGCTCTTGGCCTGAGTCTTGAAGATTTGCAGGATCTCCTTGATCTTCCACTTAGCAGGGATGATGAAGATACAGATGCCCTGAACTTTGAATTACAATTTAAAGGTCAAATAAGGGAACTGTTGATGAGGCAATAAAATATCCACAATAATGAAGAGTTTTGGCATTATCTGTTCTAGGGGGAGATTGTTGGGATTGAACCCTATCAGAGGAACAGATAATGTAAAGCCAAAACTGGATCAGCTCAGTGGTTTCTGAATAAGCAGATGCTGATATACATATCTCTCCCCTTGAAAGTGATTACAACAACTGATGACCTCCTATCTGCTGATCTTACTAACTACTGACCAATAACTGCTGCTCAATTAAAGATCTGTGGAAGACTCAAAGTCCTGCTGATTCAATCTACTGCCTTGAGTCAAGCACTGCTGATCCGGACAAGTGCTGCTGGGTTCACAGCAGTAGAAGGTTGCAGCAGCTGTTCTAAAGTCTGTTATGTAATAGAATGTAATAGCAGTAGTTAACACAAGCAGTGTCTGTATAGATCAGAGGTTAGAGTTTGTTAGGAGATTAGATGTCACTTTCATGGTGACGTCAGCTAAATATGCTCAGTAGTTTGCAAGTGCTTATAAATAGTACAGTACTTTGTACTGTTCTATTAGCTCTTCACATCATTCGTCTTCTTTGCACCAACAAACTGCTGAGCTCTAGCTGAGGGGGAGTTTGCATTCATTCATCATCATTGTAATCGTAATTGAAATAAATTCAATCATTCGGTTCTTTGTGTAAAGATGTTTGATTAAAAGTATTACTCTCACTGTATACAAAGTTTGTGTTCATCTTAATTTCCGCTACACACTCATTCATCTCCATCTTATTTTACAAACAAAAATACAATCAAAAGGAAACTCAGATCCAACAATACCAATCTTTTTTTTTACAATTTTTTATAAAAAATCGCTATTTTGTATATATAAAAAAATTTTCAAAAAAGAAAAAAAAACCTGTACTGCACATGTGCATTACATGCTTAAAATTAGCTTTTTGAGTCTAATTTAGCTTTTAAGGTTAGTTTTTTTGGAGGTTTAGAATTAGGATTAGGTTTTTGGGTGTGTGTATGTGTGTGTGTGGGGGGGTTAGGTTTTTGGGGGGTGGGGGTTTAGGTTTTTTTTCGGGTTTATGTTTAGGGTTTAGTTTTAGGTTTTCGGGGGGGGGGGGGGGTGCGGGGTTTAGGTTTTTGGGGGTGGGGGGGGGTTAGGCTTTTGGTGGGAGGGTGAATTTAGGTTTTTGGGGGGCGGGGGTGGGGGCCTTAGGTTTTTGGGGGGTGTCGGTGGGGGGTTGGTTAAGTGGTTTAGGCTCTCCGTATTAGTGCACATGTGTAGTACAGATTTTTTTTTAATTTTTTTCATATATAAAAAGTAGCGATTTTTTAATAAAAAATTATAAAAAATAAAATAAAATTTGGTATGTTGTTTAGGCTTTTTTAGTTAGTTTTTTTGGTTTTCTCATTTAAACTAGTTTTCTCATGATCCATCCCCTATATATATATACATACGGATACTCAACTACCAACACATCTAAACAAACAAGGGTTTTCAAACAAACAAAACAAAGCCAAGTCTTAACAAGGTTTATGATGACAGACTTGTACATGATCAATTAACTAGACCTAAGTGCCGAAATGAAATTAGGACACTTGTAGGACGGATACATACATGGAAACAAAAGTGATTGCTAGCTTGATTGCACGAGATACAAATTGTGAGTTCATGTCCCCTCTTTTAAATATATTTTGTTTCCACAATTACGGGTTCATGTTTTGTTGATTCATTCATTCGTGTCTTTACAGTCAATATAAAGCACGTTAACTGCCTAGAAGGGGGTTAGAGGGTGGTTGGGTAAAGTTCTTGCCTCGTTCAGTGTATAGATGTCACACCCCTTTCACAGGCGGAAGCACGAGTTGTGATCTGAGTGGTTCTCATTCCATACGATAAGTAAACAAGTTACAAGATATAAAACCGGAAAGTTTTATATGAAAATGACACTAAGTATAATTATACAAGTTTACTAGTATGTTTATTTAATTATACTATACTTAGTAAAAGATTTCCCCAAAATACAAGAACACAAAATGTTGGGCTAGGCCCATCTCCTCAATATATGGACATGACCCATTTCAATAAACACTTATGTAAGCCCATTTATAATATAGAACTTGGGCTATGTCGAAATACAATAAGAATATGTGCTAGGCCCAATAACATAAAGACTTGGGCTAGGCTTAATTACAATAAAAACATGGGTTAAGCCCAATAACACAAGGATGTGGGCTAGGCCCAATGAAAATACATGTATATATATATATATATATATATATATATATATATATATATAATATGGTAGGGTTCTAGAGTGAACACCAGTGTATTTGCGAACTGAGTGAACAAATCCTGGCCATTGATCTACACATGTGTATGGCTAGGATCTTATCATCAAATCGTAAAATACACTAGTGTATTTCAACATCAAATCCTGGCCATTGATCTACACTAATGTTCATTCTTGAACCTAATCCTATATATATATATATATATAGGGTAGGGTTCTAGAGTGAACACCAGTGTATTTGTGAACTAAGTGAACAAATCCTGTTCATTGATCTACACACGTGTACGGCCAGGATTAGTTCACTCAATTCGCAAGCTACACTAGTGTTCACACTTGAACCTAATCCTATATATATATATATGAACAAGATCAGGAGAGAACGCCTCAAAGTGTAAGAACAGTGAGAACGATTCTCAGCCACAAGATCGTAGTGGTTTGTGGCTGAGATTGATGCGGTGACATCTTTGTAAATAATAGGGGCCTTGGAACTACCAGGAAGGGTAAAGTAGGAAGATCCAAACAAAGGTACACATGCTAATCACATGCCATTTTCCCCCATCATATTTTAACGACAATAACTTTTTTATACATGGTTATTCAAAAAAAAATTACACCATAAAACTTAGGGTTTTTTTATCTTTCCAACGAGTATACTATAGATATACTTTTCGAAAAAAAATTAACTGGGTTTTATAGCGTTTTTCTGAACTGGGTGTTTTATGGCGTTTTAGACTAGGTATTTTCATGGTGTTTTTTGAACTAGGTGTTTTTATGGCGTTTTAACTAGGTATTTTCATGGCGTTTTTCTGAACTGAGTGTTTTATGGCGTTCTCAACTAAGTTTTTTCATGGCGTTTTTCTGAACTGAGTGTTTTATGGCGTTTTTACACTAGTACAAATTATGATTTTTCTGAGCTCAAAAAGCTATATGGCTAAAAAAATGTTTTTTTTTGAGCTGTTGTAAATTATAGCTCAAAAAATAGCTTTTGAGTGTTTTATGGCGTTAAAAAAATGGTTTTTTGAGCTGTTGTAAATTATAGCTCAAAAAAATAGCTTTTAAGTGTTTTATGGTGTTAAAAAATGGTTTTTTTGAGTTGTTGTAAATTATAGCTCAAAAAATAGCTTTTAAGTGTTTTATGGCGTTTTAACTGGTTTTTTCAGTGTTTTATGTGGTTCAAAAAAATGGTTTTTTTGAGTTATTGTAAATTATAGCTCAAAAAATAGCTTTTGAGTGTTTTATGGCGTTAAAAAAAAAATGGTTTTTTGAGCTGTTGTAAATTATAGCTCAAAAAATAGCTTTTGAGTGTTTTATGACGTTCTGGGTATTTTCATGCCGTTTTTCTGAATTGGGTGTTTTTATGGCGTTTTATTTGAACACCCAGTTCATGTGAGTGGGTTTTTTTTGACAATATTACCCCTTGGTGTAATTTAACATCAATGCCACATGTCACCACCAAAATCGTTCTCACCGTTCTCACACTTTCCACCGTTCTCTCTAAATCCCGACCCTATATATATATATATATATATATATATATATATATATATATATATATATATATATATATATATATATATATATATATATATATATATATATATATATATATGTATATATATACATATATATATATATATATATATATATATATAGTGGAGGGTTCAAATGAGAAGAAAAAAATTGTAAGAATAAAAAGAATAAATTTTAAACCAATAGAAATGCTCCATTTCACTTTATTTAATATGTGTATTTAATGTTATTAATAAGGGTATACAGGTAAATTTCTAATTGTAATTAATTATCTAATTAAAATTGTAACTCACTTCTAAATATACTCTTTCTAGATAAAATAATTTAGGATGAAGAATAATTTTCTACATGTGTAGGATTAATTTTAGTATGTGTCGGATAAATTCTTAAAGGTGTATGATAAATTTAGATATGTGTAGGGTAAATTTCGGTAAGTGTAAGATATATGTAGGATAAATTTTGAAATGTGTAGGAATAAAATGTTTTTTTGCTTTATTAATGAGAGATAACATAATTAATGAGGGGGAATTATAAACTATTTAATGTTTTACCATTATGCCCTTTTTTTCTCACATTAAATTTCTTCTCAAATGAACCTTCCCCTATATATATATATATAGGGTCGGGATTTAGAGAGAACGGTGGAAAGTGTGAGAACGGTGAGAACGCTTATAGATCGTCCGATCAAAACAATCTATGGACTAGAATGGCGCGATGGCGTTTTCGTAAATAACATCAATTTTATTACGTGGACGCGCTTCGTTAAGGGTAAAAGCGTCTTTTGACTACTTCAAACGAAACGCCATCTCATGAAAATAAAACGCCAAACAAAAATCGCACACCATTCTAACTAAAAACGCCATTAGATATAAAACGCCAAACTTAATTATAGCAAAATCTCGCCTAAAAAAACTGCCAAAAAAATCCTATATATACAACAACTAAGACCTTCAATTAAAAACACACACAAAACCCCAAACACCATATTTAATATATACCATTTGTCTGATAAAACGCCAGAAAACCCAAACATCAAATATATTGTTGTCAATAAAGTGTAGCTGTATGGGGTGGACAACATTGTCAGTTATCTTTTTTAACTGAGGATTAACAATGTTATCCATCACCATACAGCAACACTTTATTGATTTTAGCATGATCAAATTTACAGTTTTAAGATGGTTTATTTTGTGGTGTTCTTTTTCTCGGTAAAATGCAAAAAAAGATATAACATTTTGGCTGAAAGGGTGTAAACTCAATAACATTTTGCTGTATGAGATGGAAAAAAATTATAGAAAAAGAGGCTGATTTCAGACTTTGGGTTTCCAAACGGCAACAAAAAAACTACTTCAAAAAACAAAAATAAAAAAATCATACGAAAGTCGAAACAGCCAGTGAAGATGATTCAAAAGAAGAAAGAGACTGGTGACAATGAAAATTTGGAAGATCAATATTTATTTTGTTTAATTTTCTTTTTCAGTTGATTGTTATATAGAAACAACGCGATATCTAATAAAAACGCCAAAAAGCCAAATGTCTTACTCCTTTGGCGTTTATCAAACCATCATAAATTTACTTTGGACAAGTATTATAAAAAACCAAAAAAAAAAAATAAAAAAAATAATAAAATAAGTAAAAAACAAACTTGAAAATGTAACTAGAAACAGTAACTACAAATCAGTAATACTGAAGATAGGGAAAATTTATTAAATTAGAATCTAAAACGCCAAACTTAAAAGATGGGACGTGTTACAGACTTCAGAGGTAAAGCTTCTCAAAAACAATAATTACAAACAGTAACTGAAAAGACTAATACTTTATTATAATAAAGCACCGCCTAACTTACGCGCCAAAAAGAGATCCTATAAAATGATACGTCTCAGCAACTTCCATTTGATCAAAGCAAAAAACAAACGCCAATACTACTGAATACCACTCACTGTAAAACGCCAAAAAAATCAAAGATGGCTAATATGCTTTCTTGGATATTCAGAATTGTTATTCGTGAAGTTTCACTGAATGAATTGTTAGCGGAGGCGAGTAACTCAGAAAGATTTTGCTGCATGAGATGGACAAGAATTCAAGAAAAAGATACTGATGCCAGTCATATGGCATTTTGTATTTTTTGTTCTTGAAGAAGGTTTGGATGAGGAGAAGAGATCAATGACACTGAAGAGTGGGATGATTATAAAGATGAAGAAAAAGCGAAAAACCCACCCACACGTCATAGATCTATGTCCCCAAACATCCACAAAAAAAAAAAAACACTTCAACAGACGAGCAGGCAAAATAATCAAACCGATGGGTTTGTTAATTTTTACATAAAACGCCATATTTTTTGTGACAGTTCTTGTAATATTAAAGAACAGAGAGACCGATGACAGTGAAGATTGTGAAGAGAGATTCGATTAGGATTTTTAATTTATTTTCTTCGCTTGTATTTTTTTACTGTGGCTGGAATATAATCTAACAATTGTATAATTCCAAGATACCACAAACGCCAAAATATTTATAAAAAATAATAGAACAACAAGCCATCTTTTTAAAACGCCTTAAAAAACGCCATTCAGATAGATTTCCTGACCACCTTGGGTTCCAATGGCATACGATTTGAATAAACGCCATAAATGCCAAAATGTTAATACGATGAAACCATTAGACGCCATCAATTATTGAATTTGGTTAATGCCAAAAATCTTAAACCCCAAAAATTAAAACAACATTCGGAAAATCGAAACTGGAAAAGCAGAAGATGAAAGGACAAAAAAGCCCCTCCGCCCTTCTCTATGCCACGTGACACGTGTTGGGCCAAGATGCGTTCTCACCGTTCTCACACTTTGAGGCGTTCTCTCCTGATCCTGTTCCTATATAGGGTTTAGGTTTTTTTCGGGTTTATGTTTAGGGTTTAGTTTTAGGTTTTCGGAGGGGGGGGGGGATGGGGGGTTTAGGTTTTTGGGGGGGGGGTGGGGGTTAAGCTTTTGGTGGGAGGGTGAATTTAGGTTTTTGGGGGGCGGGGGTGGGGGGGTTAGGTTTTTGGGGGTGTCGGTGGGGGGTGGGTTAAGTGGTTTAGGCTTTCCGTATTAGTGCACATGTGTAGCGCAAATTTTTTTTAATTTTTTTCATATATAAAAAGTAGCGATTTTTTAATAAAAAATAAAAAAATAAAATAAAATTTGGTATGTTGTTTAGGTTTTTTTAGTTAGTTTTTTGGTTTTCTCATTTAAACTAGTTTTCTCATGATCCATCCCTATATATATATATATATATATATATATATATATATATATATATATATATATATATATATATATATATATATATATATATATATATATATATATATATATATATATATATATATATATATATATACACATACAGATACTCAACTACCAACGCGTCTAAACAAACAAGGGATTTCAAACAAACAAAACAAAGCCAAGTCTTAACAAGGTTTATGATGACAGACTTGTACATGATCAATTAACTAGACCTACGTGCCAAAATGAAATTAGGACACTTGTAGGATGGATACATACATGGAAACAAAAGTGATTGCTAGCTTGATTGCACGAGATACAAATTGTGAGTTCATGTCCCCTCTTTTAAATATATTTTGTTTCCACAATTACGGGTTCATGTTTTGTTGATTCAGTCATTCGTGTCTTTACAGTCAATATAAAGCACGTTAACTGTCACACCCGACCACGTAGAACATACAAAACGTGGCGGAAACGTCGGGGAGTGTTGTAACAGAATTTATTGTTTCAAATCCATGGCAAAATGAAGTTTCGTTTTATTAATCAAACATGAAAGTTTACATTGTTTAAACAAGAACCAAAGTGTACATAACATAAATTAACTAGTTCTTGTCTTGTTTTATGTCACTAAGGCACAAGTCCGCCTAAGTATGTCTTGATAAGTCCTAAGCATCATCTCCTGAAAACACATGTGAAAATAGGTACGTCAGCATAAAAATGCCTGTGAGATACATTGGTTTTGTGAAAACGGAATTCATGACTTATGTTTGAGAAAATGTTTAGTCATGAACCTTGTATTTTGCTTTGTCTTGTAAATCATTTGAAAAATGGTAAGATCAGATGATATGTATAAATAAGAGGACACTGTATGGTAAAACGGATAACCATGTAAAATATGTTTGTATAAGATAAGTCGTTTGTAAAACAATGTCTCGTGAAAAGTGTGTTATTTGTATAAAATGTCATATGTCTCAAATCGAAATGATTCAAATAACGCAACGATATGTAATACCACACAAACACTTATATATAGGAAGTACCAGCGGGGTATCCACCATGCTTGTATCATATTACACACGCCTTGTTACTTAATCACTTACTCAAACCAAACCATCAAGATGAAGTGTTTAACAATTGTAGAAATGTTCATGTATAGTCAAATGTCTATTGTCAAAATTAAATCATGTCAACAAATACAACTGGTTCACACGGTTCAATGGTTACAGACGGTTCATGAAATCAAAGGGGTAAGACGATTCACATAGTCAAATGGTTACAACGGTTCAAAATGTAGCATAATGTGTTCATATGCTGGATGAGCATATGCAACAGAAATGCAATGTAAAACAATGTACTAAGTATGCACACAATGGGCATACATGCATGTAATGTAAAGCAATGTACTAAGTACGCACACAATGGGCATACATAGCATGTAATGTAAAGCAATGTACTAAGTACGCACACAATGGGCATACATAGCATGTAATGTAAGGCAATGTACTAAGTACGCACACAATGGGCATACATAGCATGTAATGTAAAGCAATGTACTAAGTACGCACACAATGGGCATACATAGCATGTGACAACCCGAACCCTCAAGGTTAGTGTCGTCTAACCCTAGTGACCGTTGGTTCAGTGTTTCAGTGTTATATTTTTTTATATACGTCATAGTCTGCGTTGAACTTGGTTGATGCGTTAGATTGTAAACGTGCTTATTATTTTATGTCACAGTTTACGACACAGTTAGGTGTAAGACAAGTTAAACGTGTTATATGTGTGTTTGACCACTTGCGATACAATGACGTATTCATATGTGCATAGTAGAGTTAGTATCTGTATTTGTTTTATTTTTGGGTTAGTCACACTTGGGCCGGAAATCGCACACATCGCACACCCCATTAGAACCAATCCCTCACTCCATTCCTATTTCATTATCGGCCCAACTTCCTTTAGGCCCAAGATTTGGCCCGACTAGTATATGGCAGCGCATATATGCATTAGGGGTGCATGGCCATGGAAATATCATGCAATTCTCTCATAAGCAAACCCTAGCAGCCAACAAGTATCTTTGGAGGTGAAGGAAAAGTCAACACAATTTTCGGTGGAGGGGATTTGATATTCAGTCATCACATGCTTGTGGGATCTTGAGGGTTTTTTCTAAGACGTTATCATCATCACGGCAGTAGGGTCGATGCACCCAACATGATTATGGCCTTCATTATCTCTAACCACATAAGGTTATCGAAACCCTAGTGCTGTGCTTTCTCTCCATTCCCTCCGACATCGTCCTGCTCTGGCAGATTAGACGACAACTCGCACCTCCGCAGCCCGGAACTCCGTTTCAGCTTCATTTATTCAGCACGCACACTAATCCGACTTCGGAATCCAGGACGTAGTTGATCAACTGATAAACAAGTACTTAATCTTACCGAGCAAACCACAGGTGAGTTCACTGCACTTTTCTAAGCATGCGTCCCGGTGGTTTGGGATATTTGGTAAACGTTTCTGAAGGGAATACTGGGTAAACTTTTTATTTGGGATGTTGGTTATTGAACACAGTATAAATCATGTAAGACCCCGTACATCTACCGTGTTGCTGAAGAAGCAACGAGGTATTTAGTTGATAGCGCTATTAGGTTTGGCACCCTCACACCGGGCCGAAAGGACGGGCGTGAACTAATTACCTGGACCACTTGACCAATGCCTGAATAGAGGCATTGGGGTTGGGCATTCACATCGTATTATGTAAGACCCCTTACATCTTTTCAAGGTTGTTTGATACCTTGACCACTTGACCAATGCCTAATTAGAGGCATTGGGGTTGGGCATTCACATCTAGTCACCTGCACATACGGTAATCGAGTTAATAACAACATCAAAAACTAAACGTTGAACTGTTGTAACACAATGCGTTAACAAAACTTTGAACTCACCAGCGTCGTCTGATACACTTGTTGCATGCTCGCAGGTCGTTAGGTACTTTGGATGGGAACTTGCTATCTGGATGGCTGGAGTGGTCATGGGTCGCAGTGCTTGGTTATGCGTGTCTTGTTTACTGAATTCATATACATTGGGTTTTGAAACATTTAAACAATGAGTTGTTATTTGCTTCCGCTGTCACTATTTAACTTGGATTATATTCTATGAACGTTTTTTTTTATGAATGGAATTTTTGGCAAACATATTATGGTTGGTTCAATGTAATTAGTGGCTCGTTGTTGGTACGTCACACGCCTAGCAGGGACATTCCCTAGGTGATATTTTGGGGGTGTGACATAGCATGAAATGTAATGTACAACAATGTACTAAGTACGCACACAATGGGCATACATACATGAAATGTATTGTAAAGTGATGTGCTAAGTATGCACACAATGGACATACATAGCATAAACACAATGAAATCATGTACTATATATGTACTATCGAACATAGCAAGTATATGATGTGAAAATCGAAAAGCATGAAAGTAACAAGTAGGCACACGTGTTTCACCCCAAAACAGTTTGGAAAACAGTAAAAGAGGGGTTCAATGTACTCACCTGAGATTGCTTTGAAGTTCTTGTATAATAACCAAATAATTCTAGAGATCACGGAATATCAAACGGCACCTAATAGGTAGCTATATTAATATACCGGACCAAAATCGGAAGGATCGGATAGTATGCGGGTTCGTAAACCAAACAAGTATAGAGACTCGTGTAATATGGTTTAACAAAGCCAACATACTAAAATGAAACCTAACCTAAGTGCTTGCGATCCATTACGACCCATTTAGGTAGCTTATGCTACCTTAACGCGTCGTTCGCGTAGAACGCGTTTGGAACGCCTAACATCGTGACCACAAGGCATAACCTCAGAAGGTTATAGCTATGGTCACCTAATGTGTTTGGTCGGATCCTAATGATCGACCAAATGGGTCGGGTTCGAAAGTATAAGCGATGGTTTAGAACGCTTACCTTACGACCCTATATATGCACTAAACTAAAAGTGACGAGCTAAGCATGTTAGAACATGCTTAACTAAGTTTAGAAAACAGGTTTGGTATCAAAACAAACGGTTTTGATACCCACGAGTAGTTTGGTTACAAAATACGCAAGAATGCGCATTTTGGCCGAAATTACGACTCGTCACTAAGCCTAGATAACGTGGTAATCAGTAGGTATAGTCACTACAGACTATAACCATCGTGATCACGCTCACGTTATGAAGTTCCAACGAACATCGCATCGACCATAAACTGGTCAATGCCGAAAGTCAAACATAGTTCGACTTTCGGACTCGAAAAGCGATAAAACAACGAAGGAACACTTACATAGGATCCCCGAATGCTAATCTCGATCCAAGGAACTCAGGTATGAAGCAATGGCTCCAACTTAGAGTTTTAGATCAGATTTTTGTGGGTTTTACACCAAAGGGGGGGGGGGTATTTATAGGAAAAGTAGAGCCGTTAGGATCGTTTCTTGAATAACGTGCCACGATCTTGTCCATACACTTGTCACAATGTTATGGTACAACAGGTTTTGCCCCTTATTGGCTGGAAGAGACAAGGGCCAGCTTGGCCTTTCGCTACATGAAGAGGCAACTGCATTAAAAACTGAATCTGCTGTACTGGGGACACCTTACGGACCGTATGGGTTATGGCTTACGGTCCGTAAGCCCTTAGTTTGGCAGATTTACAGTCCTGGTCCCTACAGCCCCAAAACTTGGTATTTGATGCATTTTTGACACGTTTAAGCCCCGTTAACCCCATTTCAAAGCGCTAAAATGAAGTTAAAGTATAGGGAACTTAAAATGTGCTAAAAAATATCTCGGATGTCGGTTCGTTTGGCCGTACGGTGGTGATGTTCGGTTAATTACGACGGAATGCGCATAAGCACGAAAGACGATCCAAATTGCGCGACGAATGGATTTTTCTCATGCCAAACACTAAGGCATAATATAAGGATGCTTACATAAATTTTTGGATGTCCGGATGTATTCAGAACGTAAGTTATGCGTGAAAGTGCAAACTTGTGCACTTTTTGACACTTTTAGCCCCTGAATGATCCAAAAGTTTATTTTAGCATACCAAACCCCTCAAAGCCTATTTCTAAGCTATGTAATGGATATTTATGGTATGTTTAACAATTGGACATGTTCCGAAATGTTTGTTATAGTTGAAATTGGCATACTTTCGCAGTTTGTCAAGTTTAGTCCCTGTAAGCGAATTAACTTGTTTTTGCCATACCAAAGCCTTCAACACTTATTTCTAAGTTATGTAAAGGTTATTTGAGGTATGTTGAGTTTATGTTGATGTTCCGGAGTATTTGTCGCATTTAAACTGAGTACGTTTACGCACCAGTTTGTGTATAATTCTCTAGAAAGCGATGTAAAGTTTGAAATTGAACAAGAACTGATATGTGCAAAAGATACACATATTTATACAAGATCCCAAGTATGAAATACAATATTTCATTGGCTTGGTATTTGTTTGATGGTCGCGGTGGCACATGTGTCACATTAACTGCCTGGAAGGGGGGTTAGAGGGTCGTTGGGTAAAGTTCTTGCCTCGTTCAGTGTATAGATGTCACACTCCTTTCACAGGCGGAAGCACGAGTTGTGATCTGAGTGGTTCTCATTGCATACGATAAGTAAACAAGCTACATGATATAAAACATGTTGGACTCTGTATGCCCAAGACACATATTAAGATGTGGCTAGTACGTCATGATCCACGTCGGGTCATACCCAATAACAAGCTAGACAAACACTTATAATATTTATTGATGATATGATCAAACAAATAAATATTAACACTTAGAATATTTAGAAATTGGTTTTCTAAATAATTGCACTTGAGAAACTAATAAATTATATGGATAATTTATTTTGAGAGAATATTTTGTTTTGTTATTTAATGGGTTAAATAACATTATAAAAGCTTGAGAGATATTGTATAAGTCTTATAACATATGATGTTATATTTTATAAAAGTTATAAAATATAAAACCAAGACTTAATTAAAAAGAAATTTTGTAATTTTTTTTTATAAAATACAAGTGCCCCCCCCCCATGGTCTTCCCAAGATCATTTTTTGGTCCAATCAAATTGCATGCATTCTTGAATGTTAGAGGCTTCTTGATTAGGTGATGTGGGTGGCACTTGATTTGGTGATTTTTAATAAGGTTCTCTCATACTTTTCAAAATAGAAGAAGACATGAATTTTCAAGTGGAACACTTGATAAAACTCTCTCAAAATTCAGCCAAGTCAAGGTGGTACTCATGGGTTTTCAAGTTTGATTTTCAAGTGCAAAAACTCAAGAAAATACTCTCTAATTTTTGGCCATGGTATGGTTGATCAAGAGGGGATTTTTCAAGTGAGTTACAAGTTTAGGAATCCTAGCTAAACTTAAGGTGTTTGTTGGAAGGCTTGGGGTATACAAGCTTGAGGTCTTCTACTCTTGAAGATTACCATTCAAGAAGCATCATCCTCTCATGTCTTTTACTCTTGGAAGGTAGTATTCCAAAACACCCTATGGTTATGTTTGATTGCATGCATGTTCGTATATGGATCCGGGTATTGGGTTTCACATATAAAATGAGTTTTATATCTTGAATGTAACATGTTTTAAATAACCTTTTCCGCTGCGTTTTAATTTTATAAGGATAAAATCACTTTGATAAACATGTGAAAAACCCAACAATGGTATCAGAGCTGCTTATATGAGTGCATGCTTCATAGGATTTGAAATTTCGGGTTTTCGGGTTTGGTTAAACACTATGGCCGAAATTTTTACCTTTGGTTCTCGTTTTGTTTTTCAAGATTATTTTCTAACATGCAAAAAGGAATCTTGAAAAAATTATGTCATTTGGATGATTTGTTTGTTTGGATAAAAACCCCACATTTTTTGGTTTTTTCATTCTTGACCGAAAAGTAGGTTTTAAAAATGGAACCATTATATATATATATATATATATATATATATATATATATATATATATAGAGTAGGAGTTGGGTGGAAAGTCTATTTTTCCTAGAAAGTCTAGGAAGGAATAAGAATTGGACATGTGTCATTGGGGGATTTTAAGTAGAAGGGTTATCATGTAATTTCACATTTTAATTTTATTTTTGGAATGTATCTTCATTAACTAAAATTCCATGATTTTCGGAATTTTTATTATTTTCGAATTCAAATCTGGAAGTCAATGTGTTCATTAACTAAAATTCCATGTCACATTACATCGCATATTCCATTGTTCAGAAGATTACTAGAATTTATCAACATGTTCTTGGTGCTGTGTTTTAACAGTTTACAGGGCTAAAGTCAATTTTTTTTATAGATCTCACAATATAAAGATGGTAAAACACAGGGTATGAATCTGATTGCTGTTAAAACACAACTGTATGAATCTGAATGCTAAAACACAACTGTATGAATCTGATTGCTGCTAAAACACAATTGTATGAATCTGAATGCTAAAACACAAGTGTATGAATCTGCTTGCTGTTAAAACACAACTGTATGAATCCGTTTGCTGTTAAAACACAACTGTATGAATCTGAATGCTAAAACACAACTGTATGAATCTGCTTGCTGTTAAAACACATCTGTATGAATCTGGATGTTAAAACACATCTGTATGAATCTGCTTGCTGTTAAAACACATCTGTATGAATCTGCTTGCTGATAAAACACATCTGTATGAATCTATATGAATCTGGATGTTAAAACACATCTGTATGAATCTGCTTGCTGTTAAAACACAACTGTATGAATCTGCTTGCTGTTAAAACACATCTGTATGAATTTGGATGTTAAAACACATCTGTATGAATCTGCTTGCTGTTAAAACACATCTGTATGAATCTGCTTGCTGTTAAAACACAACTGTATGAATTTGTTTGCTGTTAAAACACATCTGTATGAATCTGAATGCTCAAAATACAACTGTATGAATCTGCTTGCTGTTAAAACATATGTATGAATCTGGATGCTAAACCACAACTGTATGAATCTGCTTGCTGCTAAAACACAACTGTATTAATTTGCTTGTTGTTAAAACACATCGTCAAGAAAACGGAGATGATAAGAACAATATTTGAATGGTGATGATGAACTCGGAGATGGTGGAGATGGAGAAGTGTTTTAATTTGATCTGGTGGTCTCCATCGTTTCTAAAGTTATCTTCTTCCATGATTGTAGTTATTTTTAGTAGGGATTGGGGTTTCCAAGATGGGTTTGAAGAGAGAGAGAGAGAGAGAGAGGGAAAATCGCTTGAATTTAGGAACTGGGTGGTTATCTAATTGATTTAAAACACGGCCATTGACAAAATTGCCCCTACTCATTTAAAACAATCAATTAATTAAACTCAAATATTACAAGATTGCCATTGATTTAATCTCAACCCTTAAACACACCAATCGGATGGACCAGATCGCTTCCTAGACTTTCTAGGAAAAACACACTTTCCGTGCGAACCCTACTCTATATATATATATATGTATATATATATGGATATATATTTTCATGTTCATAACCTAGACGTGACCTTTTGTTTGAATATGTTGAATCATTGTGTTTGTGATTTGTATTTAATTACTTCAGTGGGTTGTAATAATTAATGTTCTTGTTCTATGATTTGTAAAATATGTAATTTATTTATTTTCATTTGGTATGTAAGTAAATAGATTAGGTGCATTTTATTTTACTAGAAAAATGTATTAGGATACTTTATTGTAAAAGAAGATGCACACAAAAATGCGTTTTTGGTTTTGGCCAATTTCGAGCCTAAAGGACTTCATAGTTCTTAACGGGATTTTAGCCCAATAACCAAAACACATTTTTGAAGCCCAAATGAGTTTGGAACTGAATTTAAAGATCATTTGGAAGCCCAAAGAAAGTGAAGAAATCACGACACAAAAAGAAGACTTGAAGCATTTGGATGTGGGATCAAGTGGGAGTTCAACGACACATTACTTGTGTCAATATTCACCCCTTAGGAAGGACCTTTTGGCACACTTGTTTTGGCTAACAAGTGTTGTCAAAAATAGTTGGCTATGGTTATGCACCTATTGATATGTGTGTTGTGCTTGTGTGGTTGCTTATTTATGTTGTTTGGATGATGTGCCGATATGCATACTTAACAAACTAACAATCAACAACAAGCTTAAAATTGGTTCTTTACAACATCATTAAAGTGGTTAATAAAAGGTTTTATTAAAAGTTAATGATTTTATAATAAAATGAGTTTTATTAAAAAGAACCTTGAAAATTGGTTTTCACTAAGGTACCAAGGATTTGAATGCATGCAAATGTATGGTACATAATATTTTCTAAATTAGAATTTTGAAATATTAAAAACCCCTTTTATAAAACAAGTCAAACACCATACTTTTATACAACACTCGAATCACTTGGGAACTTGTTTGTGGGATAAATGTCACCTAACCACATTTGAGGGAACTTGTATGTTCGAGGTGGGCTTACCATGTTTGTGGGATAAATGTCACCTAACCACTTATATGTATAAACTCACATGTGTGTGTAAGTTGGACGACTTGAGTTAGAAACCATGTGCTTAGGGTCACTAAAGCATGGCGAACAAAGGTGTTGATGGGATTAAACATGCCAACTAAACATAAAGATGTTTAACCGATCCCATATGGCTAGAAATTCCAAAGAGTTGCAATTATTAAACATTGACTACCTTGCTAATTTAAATAATGAGATAAAGGTCACCTAACCAATATTTAAATGTAACGTTGGATTCTAGATTTTAATTATCAATTGTCTATGAGACATAAAATGGTATTAATGATTAAAATATAATAATATCGAATATACTAAAATTGAACCTTGTTATATTTTGTAGATGGCCACTAACAATTACCTAAACCGTCCGTAACCTATCACTAAGAACAATCCTTGATAAGGATCGTCTCAATCATAACACTTCATGGATTGGTATCAAAACTTGAGAATTGTTCTCAAGCAAGAGAGGATATCCTTATGGAAGATGAGGATGCCTATAACAATTGAATTAAGTGTACCGAGGATAATATGCAAGCCTCTCGTCTCATGTTGGGAACTTTGATTTCCGAGATTCAAAAGGATTTTGAACATCACGGGGCATACGATATGATTACCCAATTAAAGGAAATATTCCAACAACAAGCAAGGGTAGAACGCTTCGAAACGGTTCGGGCGTTTCATGCATGTCAAATAGAGGAAATCCAATCGGTCTCATCTTATGTCTTTAAGATGTAAAGTCACATTGATCCCCTCGAAACGCTCAATATGGGTAAAAGGGCTTTATCCGTTCTAACGATCAATGAGGGTGGCAACAAGAAAGGGCATCACGTCGACTCTAAGGCAAGTGTTGCAAATGAAAGGGACAATTCAAAGGGAAAAGAAAAGAAACAGTAAAGCGGGACCACCAAAACCAAAAAGGAGAGAAGGCAAAAGTTGCCACGAACGATCCATACCTTAAGTGTGGTGAGATAGGACATTTGAGAAGGAATTGTCCAACCTATCTCAAAGAGTTGAAAAACAAGAGGGATGTGGGGCAAACCTCAGGTGCAATCTTTATGAAACATATTGACCTTAATGATTAATTCTTCTAAGACATGGGTATTAGATACCGGATGTAGAACTCATGTTTGCAATTTGTTGCAAGGGTTCAAAAGATATAGACATTACAAGAAGGGAGACATTAGTCTTTTCATGGGCAATGGAGCGAAAGTTCATGTTGAAGCCCGAGGAGACTATGTTTTGAAACTTCCAAGTGGTTTGGAAATCGTTTTGAAAAATGTTTTGTATGCTCCTAGTTTGACTAGGAACATTATTTCAGTTTCCCTTTTGAGACAATATGGTTTTGATTTAAAGTTTGTAAACGATGACATTTATGTTTTGATGAATGACATGTTTTACTTTAAAGCTATGCTTTCAAATGGTATTTATGAATTGGTTCATGATAATACGTCATTTGATAGTTCAATGTACCAAGTAATCACCAAGAAACTCAAAATGGATTTGAGTGAGACCTATCTTTGGCATTGTCGACTTGGTCATATAGACAGAAATCGCATGCAAATACTTCAAAAGAATGGTCTTTTGGAAACAGATGAAGTTGTTTCATTTGATACATGTGAATCTTGTTTACAAGGTAAAATGACTAAGAAACCCTTTAGTGGGAAAGGGCAAAAGATTTATTAGGTATCATACATTCAGATGTATGTGGTCCTTTTAAGCCAATGACTAGGAATGGTGAAAGATACTTCATTACTTTCACTGACAACTATAGTAGTTATGGTTATGTGTACCTTCTGAGACACAAAGATGAAGCTTTTGGAACGTTCAAAATCTTCAAAAGTGAAGTAGAAAATCAACTCAATCAAAGTTCTTTGTTCCAATAGAGGAGGAATCGAACTCTATTAGATATGGTTCGATCTATGATGGCTAGGATCGCATTATCTCTATCATTTTGGGGTTACGCTTTGCTCTCCACGACCCGTATATTAAATGAGGCCCCAACCAAGAAAGTGGATACGACACCTTTTGAAATGTGGCATGGAAGAGCTCCATCATTATCATATTTAAAGGTATGGGGTTGTGAAGCTTATGTGAAGCAATACACCCCAAATAAATTGGAAGTACGATCCACTAAGTGTATCTTTGTAGGATATCCTAAAGATGATATAGGATATTATTTCTACGATCCAACAGAGCATAAGGTGTTTGTTGCTCGAAAGGCTGAGTTCTTGGAACCTAAGCTCCTTATGGAAGGAACTAGTAGAAAAGTGGAACCTGATGAGGATCAAGAACCACAAGCCGATACACGTTTGGTTGATACTAGCACTCAATAAGAGGTTGTTGAAAACGATCAAGTGGTTGATCAATACACACAAAAACGTTCGAAGATCTGGTAGAATTAATAGTCCACCTGAAAGATATGGATTTTTCATGGATGGATGCTACGTGGTAGATTCGGGTGAACCAACCACATACCATGATGCACTCTCAAAATCCGATTGTGACAAATGGCTTGAAGCCATGAACGTAGAGATGCAATCCATGTATGACAACCAAATATGGGAATTGGTTGTGCCACCTCTTAACTCCAAAGTAGTTGGAAGTAAGTGGGTTTTCAGGAAGAAAACTGATAGGCATGGTAACTTGGATACTTATAAAGCGAGACTTGTAGCAAAAGGTTTCACTCAAACTCAAGGGGTTGAGTATGACGAGACCTTCTCGCCCGTGGCGATGCTAAAGTCAATTAGGATATTTGCCATACCTGCATAATATGATTATGAGATTTGGCAAATGGATGTCAAAACGACTTTCCTAAATGAATATCTTGAGGAAGATGTCTATATGGTTCAGCCTGAAGGTTTTGCCGATCCAAAACATCCAAACAAAGTATGCAAGTTAAAGAAATCAATCTATGGATTGAAACAAGCATCTAGAAGTTGGAATCACCGTTTTGATGAAGAGATTAGGGAATATGGATTCATCAAGAACGACGATGAAGCTTGTGTGTATAAGAAGGCTAGTGGGAGCATCATCACTTTCTTAGTACTGTATGTCGATGATATTCTACTATTTGGAAATGATATTCCAACCATGGAAGGTGTAAAAATCTAGCTTGGAATAAAGATGACACTCAAGTGGGAATAAAGATCTATAGGGATAGATCAAGGCGCTTGATAGGTTAAACCAAAGTGCATACATTGACAAAGTCTTGAAAAGGTTTAAGATGGAGAACTCTAAGAAAGGTTTGGTACCTATTCAAGAGGGGACAATATTGAGTGCGTCTCAATGTTTAAACTCAAAGGATGAGCAAGAAAGAATGAAACGATCCCCATATGCATCTACTATAGGATCCATTATGTATGCAATAATATACACTAGATCGGACATGTCATGTGCATTAAGCATGACGAGGAGATACCAACGAAATCCAAGTAACGGTCATTTGATGACTGTTAAGAGCATATTGAAATATCTTAGAAGGACTAAGGATATGTTTCTAATATATGGATCTGGTGAAGAGGAACTCGTTGTAAAGGGTTACACGGACACGAGTTTCCAAAATGATCAAGATGATTCTCGATCACAATCAGGGTAGAATTGTACACTACAGAATCAGAATACATCGTCGTTTCATTGATTGAGATGATTCATATGGATCTGCCACTTGAGTTATTGCCGATTGACGGGTGGTACATAGGACAACCCTTAATGATGTTAAAAGACGAGTTTATCCCTCACTTGATCACGTAATTATCTTGAATTAGTTGACTACAGTTGCTTATGTTTCAGGTACACTTTGGAGCTTAAAGTGGACAAATTGCTGCTGTGGATGGACTGAAGTGGAACGGGTCAAGAATGGAAGGAAAGAAGAAACAAAACAGAAGAATCAGGGGTCCACCGTAATTTACGGTGGCTACCGTAAATTACGGTAGCCCCTGAAACTCCCATTTTCCATTGTAACACAGTAGTCAGCCACCGTATCACTTTGAAGTCTACCGTAACTTACGGTAGCTACCGTAAGTTACGGTAGAGGTGATGAGGAAAAGTGTAACTGCCTCATAAAAACCGTTTTCAAGTGCCTTTTCACATTATTCATGATTGGAATGTTTTCTCTGCACTTTGGGGGCGATTTTGGCTGGTTCTACTTGGTTCTAAACAATTCTAAACATTTGGTTTTGGTTTTTGATTCGTATGAACTTGAACTTTGATGTTATGATGATCAACCGAACAATGTCCGGCTAAATTTGTGGTGATCATCTTAGGTGAAGGTTTTCTATAACTCTTGTGTGTTTGTTCCTTTATTTCTAGAATGATAACTTGGTATGTTTGCTTTGTTTATCATGGTGTTTGAATATCTGATTGTAGCTTGTTAATTGGTATTGAAATTCTAGTCTAAATCGTACGTTCTTGGTGCCGTTGGCAATCGAGATATGACGGGAAGGGTTAGGGTTGGATATTGATTGATTGATCATCGGGAAACAACCTCGCATTCATATAATCCGAGTACTTTGTTCCCTTTTATCACAACAATTGTTTATACACGAGTTATGTCTATGTAACTCTTTCTAGTTGGAATTTCGCACAAGTGTTAAAAGAAACTGAATCCTAAGATGATCATTGTTCTCATAATCTGAATTAAAAATCCAATCTTGATTAGTAAGCAGTTGATAATTTAGTTTTCTAAAACAAACAATCCAAATCATTGATCTTTAATTTCTGCATATTAGGTTAATTGTAGTTAATTTGCAAGACTATAGAATCAACACATTTTCCACAAACTCCCTGTGTTCGATACCCATTTACTGCTATCTACTAGTTGTAATTTGGATTAAATTTGCGTGTACTACGACAACACGTCAAATTTTGGCGCCGTTGCCTTTTTTGTGTGCATAACTCTTTTAAAAATTTAGCGTATGCGGGTACTTGTTTTATTGCATCAAGTAATGGAAGGTTGATTTTTACTTGTTTGAACATATCCCACAATTCTTCTTTTTGGGGACCTCTTGATGCAATAAAATTTTTCCTACCCGGGTCAAGTAGAGCCGATGGAAACGGGACTTGACTCGGTTCACCTTCATCTTTTTCATTCTTTTCATTTTCACCCAACCCCGGTTTTTTAACATTTGATTCTTTAGGTTTAACCGGTGAAACTTCATCATCACTTTCATTACCCGTGACATCCTAAACTACCCCCTCAACCAAACCCGGTGACAAATTGGCTTTAAATTCCTTGCCACTTCTCAACACACTAACATGACTAATATTAACATTGTTACCTCGTGACGAACCATGGGAAGGATTTACCTTGGTGTCGCTAGGAAGTTGACCCTTGCTTTTCTTCAACTCCGCCACGTCGGTTGCCAATTGACCCATTTGGGTTGTTAGTGATTGAATGCTCTTGTCACGAACCTCATCCTTTTGCATCCGGACTTCATCAAGTTGATTCCATTTTTGCATATCTTGTAGCATAGCCCGAAGCATATCCAAGACTTCATTCCCGCTTGACGAATTTTGACCCGAACCACTTTGACCCGTTTGTTGAAATTGCCCTTGGTAGCCATAATTGTTTCCACCTCTATAGTTGCCTTGATTGTATTGTTGGCGAGGTCCAAAGTTACCTTGATCTCCTTGAAAGTTTGGGTTAGCTTGGTTCGCCGCATTTCCATAACGGAAATTAGGATGGTTTCGTAACCCGGGGTGGTATGTGTTGGAGTTCATATTGAAATTTCGACCACCCCCTTGAATTGCATTCACTTCTTCGACTTGCTCATCAACAACTCCCACTACAAAAACTTCTGCTGTGTGGCCTATTTCATTGCAATTAGTGCACACGTTGTACACTTGATTCGTGGTTTGAACATTGCCACTCTCTACTCCATGCACTTGTGGCCTTTGTATCACATGCCTTGCCCGTCTTGATGATTGAGCCTTCCTTTTGGAAGTCACCGCCATTTGTTCTAAAAATTCCCGATCAACATGTTCATAATTCGTACCGAATGTGCCATTAGTAATCGACATCAAATCACGTGCATCCTCCGAACTCAACCCTTCGTGAAACGCGTTCAACAACTCCCAAAGTTATATCCCGTGAGGAGGGCAATTCCGTAACATCATATTAAACCTCTCAAACGCTTCGTGAAACATTTCCCCTGACTGTTGTTGGAAACTTCTCAAACTCTCCTTGCATCATTAGTCTTTTGGGAAGTGTAAAACTCATCCAAGAAAATCCGTTGCATATCGGCCCATGTAAAAATCGATGCGGAGGGTAAGGTGCGAAACCATCTTTTCGCTTTGTCTTCCAAAGAAAATTGGAAGAGAACCAACTTAACATCATCCAAAGAGAACCCTTGACCTCCAATGGTGTTGCAAATACAATCGTATGTCTCCAAATGGAAATAAGGTTCTTCCATTGCTAACCCCTTAAACTTTGGTAGACTTTGGAGGGCTGTTTTTCTAACTTCAAAAGGTCTTCCATCCGCATGATGAGGAATCACTACCGGCGAAGGATTATTAGTGATAATAGGCTGGAAGTGAGCTTCGATTCCCCGTACTACTTCCCGATGATGTCTTTGAGGGGCAACCAATGGTGCTCTTGGTTGACCCATTTGCCCTTGCATAGGTCCTTGAGGTGCAAATGGTGGTGGATATTGATATTGATGCATTGGCGGTTGTTGTTGAATCGGTCTTTGAAATTGCGGTTGTGTATTTTGTGGACACACTTGATGTAGCGGTGTAGGGTGTCACACCCTGGCTTTTGCGGAAGCGTGGGTTTATTTGGTGTGACTTCTTAATACCATAGCTTAATCACAACAAAGCTATATGAAAGTAAAACCATGATGATCATCCATTAATTCAAGTTTTAAAATAAAATACGATAACATTGTTTTCAAAAGTCGACACATGCAACGGATTACAACATGACATAATAAAAATATTGTTCATACGACACAACCATAAGACATGAAATAAACACAGTTTAAGACTTGTGAGTCATCCAGGAAAAAGTCACAATCCCTAAACTCGGATGACATCATTTCTCTTACGCAGCTTGACGACATAGCATACCTTGCCAGATCCCTAATTTCCTGAAATACATGTAATTTGAAAAATCAACAAAAGCTAAGCGAGTTCATGTAAAAGTGAGTATGAATAAACCTTTAAAGTATGCATAGAAGTCCCTGGTATGTAGCAATAAGGAAAAAGAGATCACCAATGGGTTGCAAAGCCACTGGTATGTGTGAGAAAGTGCAGGGAAACTCAAACCTAGCAAATTTGTACCGGGCTTCCGGTTGTAAGACACAGTCACCTCTATGGGCCTCCCCGGCCTTACGGGTGTGGGCTCGCTGCACCCAAATAGATCTATCACTCTTGTGTCCCTCAGATGTTGACGGAGTCGTTCATCGAGTCTTTGACAATGTCGTATCTTCGCACCTTCAGTCTTGATCAGTCTTTGGGCTTCCCTCTCTCTTTCTTCATCTCTTACTCTTAAATCACCAACAAACTTCTTCTCTTAGATGTTGACATCTTTAAGTTCCTCATCTCCAACATGCACTCCCCCTCACATTCTGACTTTTCCTGCACAACAACTCTACCACAAACATAAGTTTTATGATAAACATTTAAGCATATAGACATCACTAATCACAAACTAATCAACCAATCAGATACTGATGAACCACTTGGAATTGTAACATTTTTCTTATCAAAACAAACACAATCTCCCAAACCAACTGTTCATCATGTTTAGCACTTAGAATTTTGAAAATCAGCTTTTCAATATCAGTCATCGACAATCTTTTTGACTTTTCAAAAAAATTTATGCTAAAACACACCAAAAATCTTTTTGGATTTTCTGAAAGAAAGTACATGCAGAAATGAACTATTTACAGATAATATTTTTGTGAGTTTGTGCAAGAGGATCATATCAGTTTTAAGACAAATCACTAACACCGTTAAGCTTTAAACATTCTCAGTTCTAAACAATTTACCTAGATTGTCAGTATATTGGTCCACTTTAAATTTTCACACAAATTTCAATCGATTCGAGATACGATATTAATGTTTTAGAAACTTAAACTTAATTGTGTATCACTCCACTCGAATATACTCCTGTATCCAGATCCCAATGTTCAGTCTTACAGGTGAGTATACCACAGATGATATCTGTAAAGAGGTTATGTGCGAGGGCCGTGAGAGCTCAGGTCGATACTTCCGTATACGCAGAGAGATGACGGCTTCGACTTTTCGGTGTGTCCCCTTTAGAGGATCTTTTGATTTCAACAGCAGCGACTATCAATTTTATTGTTTCATCAGCTTGCTGAGGGCGATGCTATGTTTCAAGCATTTTGCAGAAAGCATTATCCGGGGACTAGGTCAGAACTTCCATTCAGCAGAAGTCCCGGGATAATACCCCAGATATCACTGAGTATAAAGACCTAGTATCTCAGAAAGAGGGACCTTTCAAACAAGATATCGGGGGTTACCCATATATCCAAGAATAGTTACCCACAAATCAAGTAAGTTTGAATTTAGGTTTATATCTCGTTTCAATTTACTAAATGTGCGAAAACCTATTGACACATCCGCAGTAAGATTGTTTATCACATTTTTACTTTACGTTTCTTTAGCGTGTTGTGATAGTCCACTGATGTACTATAATTTCCTCTTTTATGCAACAAAACTCATTTTTAAATTTTATCATGTTTTTGGCTTTTTCAAATTTTCTAATGTTTTTGGATTTTCTGAAATTTTCTACTCCCCCTAAAATGCAAACACATTAAAGAAATTTGAAAAATATCTAAGCTCTAGACACACTTGAACACAAAACAAACTGTACAAAACTTGACAACCGATATAGAATTACATCAATTCGCCATTCACTAGCGCATAAACAATAAGAACTCCCCCTATCAACAAACTATTTTCCCATTTAGATTTCAAAACACTTAAGTTTGTTTTAATCAAAATGGTTTTTCCGGAAAATAAGTTTGATCGATTTTACCACTTGTAGGTTTAACAAACCAATGTTCGGGGATGTGGTTCATCATCTTGTCTTCCAACCAGTTGTAGGAAAATACAAGTACAAATTAATGTCCTTGATTTACCATATGCAATCAAATCGTCTAACCACTTGTAATTATAACCAACAAAAAAAAAAAACATCTTTACCATTTGTATGAATGACATTAACGAATAAACCTCAAGAAAGATGCCGATTCATGCTCCACGCTTACCAACCTGGGAGCTCCGGCAAGTCAGGTTTTTAGTCGAAGAAAATATCCACCCAAGCCTGACCAGCCTTGGGTTTCACCGAGTCACCAGCACTCGGTTTCTTACCTTTCCTCTTCTTCTCATAAAATTCCTTAACCCCCTTGACTTTTCGATCAATCATCTTACCAAAGATAGGTTGAACTTTGGGATTAAAGACCTTTTCAGCATCAAATTCCTGTTTATTATTATAAAATCGGTTAGAAATTTCAGTTTTACCAATTTTATTTTTATAATTTTCAGCCCGAAGTGATGGAAAATCTTCATCATTCACAATCGGAACTGATTTTTCATCTTTTAAAACAGCTTCACATTTTGAAACAACTTGTGGCTCAACTGATTTTATGGAATCAGTTTCATCGCCAGAAGATAGCTCCTCTGATTTTGACCTATCAGAATCATCGCTAGAGCTTTCACCAACTTTCTTAACAACCCATTTCTGGTTGTCAGATTTAGCTCTCTTCTTGTACAATGTGTTCGAACTCTCACCAAATTCAAATGTAGAATCTTTAAAAATTTTTGTTCTATCAATTGGTGGTTCGAAGTCAACCACTTTCTCTTTGAGTTTACGAAATACTCCCTGTTTTGATTGTATTGCCTTAGAACAATCTCGGGCAATATGTCCAACAATGTTGCATCGGAAATAGATTTTCGTATCTTTCTTCTGTTCAGTCATTTTCTTCACTTCATCTTGTTTCTTTGCAAGGAATTCATTGTTTGACTGTCTCCAGAAATCTTTCTTTTCTTCTTCCTCAAATGACGTTCCTGAAACAAATGTCATTTTGGATTTAAAATCACGAACATATTTTTCATTTTGCTGTTTTTCTGTAGGAGTAAAACCTAATCCTTTCTTTTTTAAATTACCGTTATGGTTTGATTTCTTTTGGAAACCTGAATTAGAACTGTAATTCTTTTTTCTTGTTCAATCTTTGTTGTACTCTTGAGATGTATTTTTTAGGTTTTTCATTAAGACATAAGTCTTTTATTTCAGAAATATTAATTTCTGTGAGTTTGAAAACCTTGTTTATCAATCCAGTTTTGACACCTCTTATTGGAAATTCCTCATCAGAATATAATTTGTCAGAATCATTTAAAGTGTATGCAACTTTAAACAATCCATCATCCAAATTAGATTTTGATAACAGAAATTTTCTATCATAAACTATTTTGTCCTGCTTTTCTGTTAGACACGGAGTGCTTGACCCAGACTTTGACTCTGACGCAAACTCCAACTTTGACTCCTCTATGTCATCGTTTTCTAACACATGATCCACGAATTTCTTCATCAATTGAGACTGTTGATCAGTGTCAGACGATGTAAACACAACATCAATACTGTCTGGCAAGTTTACTGACGACTCCGACTCCCACTGTAAATTTGTTGCCTTTTTGACTCTTTCATCATTTGGATTCCTAGCCAGATATCCATTTTCCAGCGGGGGTGGACACTTGTTGTAACTGACACTTAGTTTCTTACCAGATGGTGTCTTTTCAGAGTCTTTCTTCTTTTTGGTCTTTTTCACTGGAGTCTTTTCTTCAACCTTCTCTTCTGAAACTTTCTTTTCTTCAGTTACTTCATTATCTTCAAATGCCTTCAAGCTTTCAGCCATCGGATAAATCTTGTCAATGACATAAGACGAACATGAGTGACTCTTTAATAAACGGTTAACTCTTTCAGTTTCAATTCTTTGAAGTTCAAGTTTTTGTTCGAGATCAGCACACTTTTCAATATAGTTGTTTACAACTTTTTGTTTGACCATGAAAGCTCCCTGAAGTGTTTTCATTGCAGTTGCTTGCTCTTCACTTGTGTTATTGTACATGTTCATCGCTTTGTTGAGCACATCATAAGATTCCTTTAATCTGTTCATATTGTGAATCACAGAACTATTTTGTTTCTTTACAACTTCACAATTTTCACAAATTATTGGACTCTTCTTAGCAATAGCTTCTTCATCAATCTTGAACTCTGGAACTTTCACTTTCTTTCGAATCACCGGAGTTGTTTCATCATCACTGCTCACCGGTTTTTTCACCTTCTTCTTTTTCTTCTTTGCCTTCTCATTCTCACTGTCACTTTCTGCTAACATCTTCAAATGTTTTGCCATCTGTTTAGCATAGTACTCAGTATCATCCTCACTTTCATCTTCAACTTTGGCAACAAAAGCTGTGTGGGTTGTTGCTTGATCAGGAATATAATCATCCCAAGTAAAATTTTCCCAGCTAAAACCCTCAGGTAATTTCTCATCTTGATCAATCACACAAGCTTTTCCATCAGATGATATGTAATTATCCTATTTGAATGATTTCTTTTCATTTTGATTAACCACACAAGCTCTTTTTTCAGTATCTTCAATCACATCTCTTCCATGTGCAGTTTGAGCTTGATGTTTATTTTGTTGAGATGATTGTTGACCAACTTGGTGATAGATGGCTTTCCGATAGTAATCATTGTTGTTGTTGAAAGGATT
The DNA here is from genome assembly GCF_002127325.2 of Helianthus annuus. Lineage (NCBI taxonomy): Eukaryota > Viridiplantae > Streptophyta > Magnoliopsida > Asterales > Asteraceae > Helianthus > Helianthus annuus. The sequence continues at coordinate 71,723,887 of NC_035437.2, read as the reverse complement.
TTGAGCTCCACTTGCTTCACGGTTAGTGCACTCCCTCTTGAAGTGTCCTTTCTCCCTACAACAAAAACAAGTGACTTTAGATTTGTCAAAACCTAAAGTAGAAACATTAGCCTCGCGAAGATCATCTCTCCCCGTGATCTGCATGAATTTCTCAGCTCTCCGTAACACGTTAGCCAAACACCACTTTATGTCCATTAGCTCCATCTCTTCAGCATCTATCTGGTCGTAATCTTCCTTTGTTAGCATTGGATTTCTGATACGACCTGCAACAAAACAACTGTAAGACTCTAAAACCATTCCTAATAAAGACATGTGGTTTTTAGCAACTTCCTCAGAATAATCTTGATCATTTTCAAGATTTAATACAATATTGCACTGAAGTTTTCTTCCATTTTTCGTTGCTGAAATGTTTGGATCAAAAGATGGAAATGATGTAAAACTTGTTTTGCTGTTTGATCCGGATGATGAACTTCCAGGAGAATTCTTGGCATTGTAAGCAGTTTCTATTTTCGGAGATAGATTTGAAGACTTTTCATTCACTGCTGCTTTATAATACAACCCAATATCCTGTTCACCATCGAAATCTTTCATTCGAACAATTTTTCTTTGTTCCATTTCCTGAGCTTCCAACTTTTCAATAAATTTGCTCAAAGTTAATGTGCTAAAACCCTTTTTGTTCCTGAGCATCATCAGATAAGTTCCCCAAGTTTCATGTGGTAAAGCATCAGCAAGTTTTTCAATTAACTCTTCATTGTCTTTGTTAATGCTTAACCTATTCATGTTCACCAACAAGTTGCAATATCGTTCAATGATCTGTTTTGTACTCTCGTTCTTCAATCCACTAAACAAATCAAACTCTTTTTTCAAAAGCGACTTCTTGTTTTTCACCATCTCCTGACTTCCAACAAACATTGAACGCAACGCTTTCCATATTGAATATGAACTCCCGTTGTGTTGTAACAAAACCATAATATCTTCTTTCACATCTTGTTGTAACAGGCATAACATCATCTTCTCATTTTTGTACTTCTTCTTGTCATCGACACTTATGTCTTTGATCGCCACTTCCTCTTCATCATCATTTAGCGGTCTCACATATTTTGTTTCCACACACTCCCATGCATCAAGATAGTTCGCTTGTACCCAGTTCTCGAACCGACCCTCCCATCCTTTATATTCTTCAGTGTTCAACAGTTTGGGTGGTTTTTGCATTGTTCCCGTTTCGTTTAAGAGCATTGTGGTTTGAGCAACAGTGATTGGGGTACTCGGAGTAGCGAATGCTTTGTAGAATTCCTCGTCCATGTTTCACACCTGTATCACCTTACGTACACAAACAAACAAAACACAATCAGTTTAAAACACTTATCAAAGCAACTAAATCAAACTGATACTCTGTGCGAACTGAATCACTCGAACTGATGAATATTTTGTGCGGACTGAAGTTTGACAAACTGTGCGAACTGCGATGACCCGGAACAAATTCAAACGACCAAACTTACTACGTACGAACTGATGGACTTTCAAATGACCTTGTCCGACTTCCAACTGACCTGGTTCAAAATTCAAGTGAACTGGACCTTTAACAAAATAATAGAAATGAGAATTCTTGGGCTGAATATATGAGCTGACATACACTTGGACTTTAGGTAAAAAAAAAACTTTCCAATTCAATTAGATACTTGGGCCGAGGATATTATCTTTTAAAAAAATCTTTGATTGGGCCGCTAATGATGATTAGGCCAAATACCGATTCATTAAGACTATTGTCAAATTTCGGTTAGATCACATGTTGTGTATTCAAAATATTTTTCCCGACAACATTATTAACCAAATTAATTTGAATGTGGCAGACACCAAGCAATTCACATGCAAACTGACCAACTCACATGAGTCTCTTGAGCCGACAAACAATTTTTTAATGTGATTGGACCTTTAACTCCACTGAACCAACAAATGATTGTTATATCAAACTGATTGCTATTGGACCATTATTCAATTGTGGCCGACAATAACCTAATAACCGTATAATATGATTGAGCCGTAAAATGGTGGTTGACTACTCTGATTTTTCACATGCAAACCATCATAAACTACATGATCTTTTATTCCCTATGTACTGACACTTTTTTAACTGAATCACACAAAACGATGAACTTTTGTCACTAAAAGCAAATAATGTTGATCAGATGAGCGGATCAGCTGAACTTTGTCTTTGGAGCGGACCTGATTGTCTTAGGTTTACATAAAAGCGAACCTATGTATTGCAGTGACACAAAAGCGGAACAAGATGTGTCATAAAAGCGGATCTAATGATGACCGAAAAAGCGAATCTACTAATATTGGGCCTTTGGAGCGGACCTATCAAATTATGTCACAATGGAGCGGACCAGACTTTGAACACAAAAGCGGACTTGACTTTGAAGCAAACCTATGAAGCGGACTTGACTTTGAAGCGGACCTATGATGCAATTTGGAGCGGACTTCGATCAAAATATGTCCGGATAAGCGGACTTGAACTGTCAAATGAGCGGATCTACTCAAATGTCCGAATAAGCGGACCTAAGTTCGAAGATGATTTCACCCATTTTTATGCCGAATTTTAAACTCAAACTTTCAAGGGTTTATCTATGAACAATTACCTACAACCTGTGAAATTTTGAGCGGATTCTGACCGGTACAACTTTCTGAACTGAAAATAGAAGGTGTAGAAGTAAGAAATGATGATGGATTCCAGCTATTCTCTGTAGAAAACCTCCTCCCAAGCTCTGATACCACTTGTAGGATCGTGTTCTGACCCGAATGAGTCGTTCAGAGGCGTTCTTCTCTGTTTCAGGTGCGGAATAACAAGAAACGGAGATAGAAATAGCTTGATCTTCACTTAAACTACTGATATTATTGATTTGACAATGTTTACAGCTTAAACCTCACACCGGCAGCACTTCGGCATGGAATTCTCGAAAATTACAAACAAGTTCGCTTATGTGGTATTTATGGTGTTGGTAGGTTCCCACATACGGACATGACACATAAGCGAACCCGACCAGTTAGGTTCCCATATACGAACATGTACGTATAAGCGGACCTACTCTCTAAAACACATATACTCTCCAGTTTTCTCGTAAAACGTGCCCTGATCTAACAATCTAAAACTAAGACTCGATCCAAGACGAAGTCGACAGATGTAGTGCACCAACAAACAACATACAAAATTTATTCATCAAACTTGTCAAAAATAAGACTAAACCATAACTCATGAACTTGAGAGTTTTGTAAAAATATGTAGTAAATCACCGACACATTTAGTGGGTCTTGTTATCTTTAAAAACACGTTTAGTTTCTTGTAAACTATATTTTCAAGAACTTGAAGTTTCACAACTTCTTGTCATAATTTACAAAAATACTTTCTTGTTAAATTTCTTGTTTCACAAGTGTTTACACACTTGTTTATTTACCAAAAATGCTTCTAGTTCATAATATATCCGGGTTTTAACAAAACTAGTATCTTCCGCTTGGTTCTTCCGAAAAACCACTTGTAGATCTTTAGATCCACAAGTTTACAACTTCGTTTTAAAAGAAAAATTATGTTTATACAAGTTTCAAGTTCATGGTGGATGGTTTCATCATCTTTCTTATTTCTAACACTAACATCCTACTAGTTCATGTTCTCGAACATGATCTAGTATGTCTAGATGATGATCCATCCTTCTTTTAGTAACAAACAACATCAAATAATCATAACTATACAAGATTTACATGATTTACGCACATACCTTCTCTTTATCCACCTTATTCATCTTATGTTCAAGACTTTAAGTTATGTTCATTAGTGTTTCTTAATTTTTAACCATTAAATCATCTATTAACCACTAAAATCAAGAACAAGATGGTGATTAGAAGCACTTACTACTAGCACAAGGCTAGGGAAGAAACAAGATGTAAATGTGGTGGATAAAAGAAATCTAGAGCGGTTCTTGAACTTTCGAGAGCACCGGGCTTGTTTGTAGAGCTCCTTGCACCTTTGAGTGTATGAGAAATACTTAAAAAATGGTTGAAAGTGGTGGTGGTGTGGTGGAGGGGTGGCGGCCGTGAGGTGGTGTAGGAGGAGAGAAAGTGTTGGTTGTTGATGTTGTTTAGATGAAAGAGATGAGTTAACTAATGAACTTATTTATAAACCACTTCTACTAATGTCCAACATGTAATATGTTCTTTAGATATCCAACATTAACCAAAAGGTTCTAGTTAGTATGTTAAGTGTGTTTCTTAATATAAAGGGTGTTAGGGTGTTCGGGGACCCTAACTAGCTCAGAAAGGTGAAAACAATGTTTTTGGCAGTATTTTTATGTTCCGGATAAAGTCCGGTTGGATATTGATACGTTAAAGTACTAAGTAAAGCTATAAAGTGTCTTTTATGTTATCTCTAGTGACACATTAAATTCCCGACACTTTGGAAAGTGTCTAGGACTATTTTACCAAGTTTTTGCACTTTATTAGTTATGTTAAAAGCTGAATTTTTGTATGTAGTGCATAATTTTGTAATTAAAGTGGATTTTAGGCACTTCCGGTCACTATAACTATCACCTAGTGACGCAGTTCTATGATTCTCACCTCCCTACACTCCCTACTAGTGTAGTAATCTATTCCCGGCACATACTGGCCTCAATAACAATGTCTGTCTAGTGCTGGCAATGTCAGCATGTTTACTGGGTTATCCGCTCACTGTGCTAACTGTGCTTTGTGCATCAAGTCTGTCACTATTGTTTGTGTGTAATAAATGGAGTGACAGTATAATATGTGATGCATGAGTATGTATGTATCAGAAAACAGAAAGCAGTTTATTCATAATTGTAGGATCGCGTGCCGACCTATATGAGTCGTTCAGAGGTAATCTATTGCGTTTCAGATGCGGAATAATAAGAAACACAAGTAGAAATAGCTTGTTCTTCTTTCTAACTGCTTGTATTATTGATTTGACACGAATTACAGCTCAAACATCACACCGGCAGAGCTTCGGTGCGGAAATCATCAACTCTTACAAATGACTCGCTAATGTGATCCATTTATAGGGTTTCTGGTCCGCTTATGTGACATATGTTCATAAAAGCGGACCTCAAAAGTCCACATAAGCGAACCACTATGAAATGTCCCTAAAAGCGAACCTAAGCCACAAACATCATTCACACTTGCATTTTCTTGTATTTCGTGCCCTAAGCTATACAATACAATGTAAGACTTGATCCTAGACAACCTAGACGTAATCAACAGATGTAGTGCACTAACAGACTCCCCCTCAGATGTTGATGGAGTCGACTACAAAATCCTGTTTCTTCACATCTTCAGTCTAGATCAGTCTCTAGGCTTTTCTTTCTCTCTACCTTCAGACTCCCCCTCTTGATTTACTGGTATTCCTTTGTTCTTCAGTAACATCTTCAGGATCGTTGTCTGGCTTTCCGTCTAACAACTTCTCATCTTATCCTGCAAAAACTCTACCTCAAAGTAAATTTCTTTCACATATATATTTCAAACATATAACCCTGCACCAATTCAGACTCTCCTTCAAAACAAACACAGATTTTGATGAACCACTTGAAAGGTTAGATTATGAAAACATTTAATTTCACACAAACACTCCCCCTCAAATATTGCTCATCATGTTTAGCACTCGGAATTTTGAAAATCAGCTATTCAACATCAGTTGTCGAAAATCTTTTTGACTTTTTCAAAACTTTAAGCTAAAACACACTGAAATTTTTTTTTTGGATTTTGAAATAAAGAAACATGAAATGCAATAACAGAAAATATTTACAGACAATATTTTTGTGAGTTCGTGTAAGAGGATCATATCAGTTTATGAGACATGTCACCAACACCGTTAAGCTTCATTTCATTTTAAGTTCTAAACAATTCACCTAGATTGTCAGTATATCTGTCCACTTAAATTTTCACACAAAGTTCAATTGATCCGAGATACGATATTAATGTCTTAGATATTGACTTATTCGTGTGTCTCACTACTTGAATATACTCTCGTATCCAGATCCCAATATTCAGTCTTACAGGTAAGTATACCACATATGATATTTTCTTTCAGGGGTTAAATGCGAAACCGTGAGAGCTCAGGTCACAACTTCCGTTCAGCAGAGAGATGACGGCTCGACTTTTGGTGTGTCCCCTTTAGAGGATCTTTTTATTTCAACAGCAGCGACTATCAATTTTATTGTTTCATCAGCTTGCTGAGGGCGATGCTATGTTTCAAGCATTTGCGGAAAGCATTATCCGGGGACTAGGTCAGTACTTCCATACAGCAGAAGTCCCGGGATAATACCCCAGATATCACTGAGCATAAAGACCTAGTATCTCAGAATAAGGGACCTATCAAACAAGATTTCAGGGGTTACCTATATATCCAAGTTTGTGTTAACCCATAGAACAAGCAAGTTTGAAATTTAGTTTATATCTCGTCACAATTTACTAAATGTGTAAAAACCTACTGGCATATCCTCAGTGAGATTGTTTATCACATTTTATCTTTACATTTCTTTAGCATGTTGTGACAGCCTACTGACGTACTATCATTTCCTCTTTTCACAACGAAACTCATTTTTGTATTTTGTCATGTTTTTGGCTTTTTCAAATTTTCAAATGTTTTTGGATTTTCAGAAATTTCCCTACTCCCCCTAAAATGCAAACACATTTCAAAGAAAATTTGAAAACTTCTAGACTCTTGACCCACTAGAAACATGAAAAGTAAAACAAACTGTACAGAAACTTGACAACTGACATCGAATCACATCAAATCGCCATTCACTAGGGATAAACAATCTGAACTCCCCCTTTCAACAAACCATTTTCTCATTTAGATCTCAAAACACTCAAGTTTGTTTTAATCGAAATGATTTTTCCGGAAAATGAGTTTGTGTTTACCACTTTTAAGTTTACCACTTATGAAGCATGGGGATTTGGTTCATCATCTTGTTTATCAATCTCATATGAATAATAAATCATGTACAACTTAATGTCCCTGATTTATCATTTGCAGTTCAGAATCAATGTACCACTTGAAAATGTAAATTCTTCAAGGTATAATCACAAATACCACTTGTAGATCAAAAAATACCACTTGTAGGTTTTACTGTAGGAATGAAACATCTACAGAAACCTCTTTACCACTTGTCAAATTATTCAGAAAGATGCCGATTCCTGCTTCTCAATTACCAACCTGGAAGCTCCGTCGTAGTCCTTCAACCTGTAAAATTCAAAACACTATTCAAATTCTTTCAAACAAACTATTCAAACACTAGAAAGATGCCGATTCCTGATCCACGATATAAACTTGGGATCTCCGGCATAGTCCTTTGACTATTATGGAAAACAAACTTCCATCCAAGTCTTTTCAGACTTGATGGATTTCAACTCTTGAGCAGTAGGGTTATATGTCGCCTTTTTAGTTGCATAAAAATCTTTAACCCCCTTTGCCCTTCCACTTAACATTTTCCCAAATATCTTTTTAACATTCCCGTTGAATGTTTTCTCGACATCAAAATCTTTTTTCTCATTGTAAAACTGATTTGAAATCTCAGTTTTTCCAACTTTCTTTTTAACTTCCTCAAACTTCAGTGATGGAAACTCTTCATCAGTCACTGAAATTTTCTCCTCAACCTGTGGCTCTTCTGGCTTTGTGGAACCAGATTCATCGCCGACATTCACATCAACCTTTTTAACAACCCACACTTGGTTGTCATTTTCTTTCTTTTTGTAAAAATTCTTTTCCGAACACTCACCAACCTCATATTTAGAATTTTCAAAACATTTAAGTCTATCGGTTGGTGGTTCAACATCAACAATTTTTTCTTTTAGTTTTTGAGAAACTCCCTGTTTTGTTTTTGCATTTGTAGAACAGTTCCATGCAATATGACCAGTTTTATTGCATCTGTAACAGGTACGAGTCTCCCTTTGATAAAACACTTCAGTTCCATTCTTCTTTCGCTCAGCAAGAAACTCTTGGTTTGACTGTCTCTAGAATGGTTTCTTCTGTTCTTCATCCGAGCTTCCACCTAACACAAATTCTGTTTTTGTTTTAGAATTTTTATCATTTTTATAATTTTCTGGTGGAACAAATCCTAATCCTTTCTTTTTGTAGCTACGATTTTGGTTAGGTTTCTTTTGAAAACCAAAACCAGAATTGTAACCCTTTTTCTTGTTTAGGCGTTGTTGAACTCTTGAAGTGTACTTTTTAGGTTTTTCAGTAAGATTTAAATCTTTTATTTCAGAAATATTGATTTCTGTCATTTTGAAAACCTTTTTGATCATATCAAAACGAACACTTCTTATTGGAAATTCTTTGTCATAGTATAATTTGTCCGAATCATTTAAAGTGTATACAACTTCAAATGTTTCATCATCCAAATTTGCTTTTGATAACAAAAATTCTATACTATAAGACCGTTTAACCGATAAATTTTGACTGTTGACTGACGACTTTGACCCTCCAGACTCAGATTTCGACCCGGACTCCTCATCAGTATCCAACACCTGATCGACCACCTTTTTAATTAACTCAGACTCATGATCGGTATCAGATGAGGTAAACGTGACATCAATGTTGTCTGGTAACACGTCAGTTATGTCGGTTTTTAACTTTATATTGACTGCTTTCTCAAGTTGCTCCTCATTTGGTTTCCTAGGAGAATACCCATCCCAAATTGGAGGCGGACACTTGTTATAGCTAACAGTCGGTTTCTTACCACAGTCTTTCTTCTTCTTTGGCTTCTCGTCTTGAAAAGCTTCCAATCCTGCAACAGTTGGGTAAATACGGTCAATGAGATAATCAGAGCTAGAATAACTTTGCAGTAAACGTCTAATTCTCTCATTTTCGATCTTTTCTGCCTCCAACTCTTGCTTCCACTTAGCACTCTCTTCAATGTAGAAATTTATTGCCTTCTGCTTTGTCATCATGACTGCGTTCATCATCGTCAGTGCTTGTTCTCTTTCTGAGTTTGTCTTTTGGAGACCAGTTACTGTTTTGTTCAAGACATCGTATGATTCTTTCACATAGTTAAGATTGAACAGTAACTGCTCCTTCTTCTTCTTCTTCTTCTTCTTCTTCTCATACTCAGCAATAATGTCGTCTTTTGTAGCGCAATCTTTGCAAGCTTCCAAGCACTTCTCACAAGGCTTGACGACTTCAACAATCTTCTCAACTTCAATTGTTTTAACAACTTCAACCTCCTTTTCAACTTCGATCACCTTTTCTTCTTCTTTTTCAACCTTGGTAATCTTCTCAGCACTTCCAGCATTCTGAACAACATCATCAGATTCTTTCTGTTGTTCTTTAGCAGCTCTTTTCTCCTTTAGTTTCTCTACCCGATCTGCAAAATAGAAATGAAAACTTTCAGGAGAAAGATGAGTTTTAGCAACATTTATATGTTTCTCTTCCTCATCATCACTGCTACTGTGATCTGGTGATTGATCAAACTATACAGATTTTTCAGAACTATCATCTGATACATCAGAATCAGTCGGTGTTCGATCAAACACAACTACTTTTTCTGGAACAACTTCATTCAATACACTTTCATCTAAACTATGTAAACCTTCATCTGAATCTTCTGAAATTTCTCCAGATCTTTCTGAAATTTTATCAGTACTATTTGAACTATCATCAGATGACACAGACTTTTCATCTTCACTTTTCACTATCTCTCCAATAGACTTCATCCAAGTAGCAAATAGATCTGGCTCCCGGACGATCTTGGCAATGAATGCTTTAAACTCTCCCTTCTCATCCACAAACATATCCCAACTAAAACCTTCTGGTAGTTTCTCATCATCTTGATCAACAATGCGTGCCGCTTTGCCTTCAGATGATATGTAATCACTCCAGCTGAAATCTACCAAACATGCTCTTTTGGGATCTTCAATCTTTCTCCCGTGAGCCGTCTGTGGTTCTTGAGATTGACCAACTTGCTGATAGATAGCTTTGCGGTAATAATCATCTTTTCCGAATGGATTCTGTGCTCCGCTAGCTTCTCTTCCCTTACATTCCCGTTTAAAATGGCCTTTCTCCCTGCATTGAAAACAAGTAACTTTAGATTTATTAAAACCTAAAGTAGATACATGAGCATCAAGAAAGCCATTTCTCCCGGTGATTGTCTTGAACTTCTCAGCACGTCGCATGTCACACCCTGGCTTTGCGGAAGCGTGGTTAATTTGTGTGACTTCTTAATACCATAGCTTAATCATAACAAAGCTATATGAATTTAAAAACCATGCAAGTCATCCATTAAGTTTTTGAAAACATCATACAATACCATTGTTTTTAACATGCAACCATAACCTTGTTCAGTAACATTACAACTTATAACAAAACATAAACGTGATTTAGGGATTGTGTCTTGTCCAGGTAAGAGACACAACCCTAAACCCTGATGACTTCATGACCAGTGCAGCGGAAAACGTTCCATACCGTGCCAGATCCGTTTAATTTCCTGAAATACATGTGAGTTGAAAAATCAACAATAATGTTGAGCGAGTTCACGTGTAGGTGAGTATGTAAAACATTTGTGAGTATAAAAATAGTTGTGGTATGTAGCAGTGTAAGAGGACTTGTGATCATCAATGGTTTGCAAGGCCACTGACATATGTGAAGTGCAAATAGGGAGACTCAAACCTAGCAGATTTCGCCACGGCAAAGTATGTGGACAAAGTCACCCCACGGTCCGTTTCTAGTTTGGCCGGGGGCTGGGCTCGCTACACCCAGATAGATCTACCGCTCCTGTCCCTCGGTCCCTCCATGAGGACTAATGGCCCCATGTTGTTCCTATCCACTCACATGATCGTATAACACCTCCTTACGTTAAACATACCGTTGTAAAGTACTCGTAAATCATAGTAACATGTATTTCACCCCCGCAGTTAAGTAAACTGAAAACAGTTAGAGAAAAGGGGGACATGAACTCACAGTGAATGCGTATCTCTACCAAGTAATCCGAATATCCGAAGCTGTGCAACGACCTACAGGTGCTAATTCTATTAGACGGATGGCCGTGCCTTAGCTTTATAACTTACATTTTTAGGAGACGGTTAGACAACCGTTTCGTGTACATACTTGGTATTTTACTTCCCTTCCCAAGGATGGGGGATTTAAATACATGTGTATTTATACTATCTCATTAAGTCCCACTTAATATATTTTTATTTCTCTTTCCAAAATATAATTATTTTTCTCAAAAATAATATATTTTCTCTTTACATAATACTTTCCAAAATAATACGTTGACAACATACGTGTTGGTGAGTATTTCCGTGTAATGCGTAAGTTACGTTTTAATGATTAGGTGGTAATAGAAATTACCGTTGTAACTTATATTCTTGTCGTATAAGCGTTTGTATTATTTTGGGTTCGGCAAAGCTTGTAAATATTATTTTTTACTCTAAAAATAATATTTATATATTTTCACAAAATAATCATAAACAGTGTGATGAAAAATTTATTTATCGAATAAATATTTATCACGTTTAGTTTTGTGAAAATCCCACCTCCGATTATTTAATAAATAAAGTCATGGCGAAATATAGTTTGAAAACATCTCAAGATAGTTTAACACTTGTAAATAATCCTAAGTGTTATATTTTTAGAAAATTTCGCCAGAGTTTCCCCTGTAACTGGAGGTGGCCACGCTTTCAAGCGTATCATTTTCTTTTACAAAATCATTTCAACAATTCTTCAAATCAACCAAATTATTTTCCGATACTTCAAACTAGTTTCAACACATTAAACTCGTAGACTAGTATGTAAAATCACAATATTACATGGACTTGTAGTTTTTCTAAAACTATTATGTAGATCTCGTTATATTTAGTGGATCTATGTATAAAATAGTTTAGTCTTGCAAAAACCCCGTTTTTGGAACAAATCACTCTTTACAACTTCCGACAATTTTATAAAAAAAATTGTTATCTTGTCGGATCTTTCGTTTCACAAGTGTTTTTACACTTGTAGTTTATAGAAATCGTCTTTTATTAACATGTTATCCACTTTTGTAAAACATGATTTTCTCGACACCCGGTTCTACGAATATACCACTTGTACATACGTAGATCGGCTCGTTTTAAATACTATTTTTCATGTTAAAACACTTTTACACAAGTTCATGTTTCCCGTGTGGTGGAGTTTCACCTTTTAACCCTTGTACAAAAGAAACAAGTGTATGTCAAGATTCGGGATCTTAACAAAGTCGGGTTAAACGATGATAAGAGCCACCACAACGTAGATCGGGCCTTAACCATCAACATATTCAAATACTACGACATTTACACGCGTTATATGCTTTTAACCAACGTTTTTCATGTTTTAGTAGACTTTAAAGATTCGAATGATGGGTTACCGACTTTTAACCGTCAAAAAATCCTTTTAACCACTTTAGATATGATTAAAAACGAGTTTCAAATGTTATACCTCTAGCTCGGGGCTAGGGAAGATTCTAGTCGAAAACGGCGTGGATAAAAGCAACGTGGCGAGGTCCTTCAACTTCCGTTTGTTCCAAGCTTTGTTGTACGTGATCCTCAAGACTTGTATGCACTTGGAACTTGCAAGACGAAAACCGAAGATGGGTGGTTGGGTGTGGTGATGTTCGGCCGAGAGGGAGAGCACAAGGGAGAGAGGGAGTGAGTTGTGATCTTGTGTGTGTGTTTAGTGTGTGAGAGAGTGAGTGTTTAAATAGAAAAAGTTTCGTTATCGTCCACCGGTTCTCCATGCTCTCTAGATATCCGCAATTTCTAATAAAATACTAAAAGTTGTACCACCTAGTTCCATCTCAATGGAACCGGCCCAAAGGGGTGTGGGGTCGCCCGGTTGGGTCTCGATCGTGCATTTACAGTTTAGTTTGGTTAAAGTCGGTTACTTTAAGGTCTAACCCCGTTAGTTGTTTAATGTGTTATATTGCGGGTGTTAGGGTAATCAGGGACCCTAACTGGCTCAGAAAAATACCAATAATAATCCTGGCAATATTTTTATGTTCCGGGTATTGTCCGGTTGTTCGGTCGGATAGGAATCCGTTAAAGTGCTTAAGATATCCTTTAAGCGTCGTAAGTAATATTTTTAGCGACACAATTTATTCAGCAAAGTGTCGGGAATAATTCTTTGTATTTTGGCACTTTATTAATTAGCTAGAAGCTAGTGTGTAAATAAAAGTGCTGTGTTCCGTGCTTTAGGTACGTTTTAGGCACATCCAATCTCTGTATCTTATTCCTAGAGACGCAATTATACAACCCTTGTATCTCTACACACACTATGGGTGTAGTAAAATAATTCTGGCTCATTCAGGCCTTTAGAGGCAGTGTCTGCCTGATGCTGGTTATATCAGCATGTTCAATAGGTTATCCGTTCAAATGCTACTGTGCTTTTGTGCATCATGTTTGTCACTAGAGTTCAGTAAATAAATAATGTTTTGACAGGAAAAATCAAAGTATGATGCAGACATGTACATGTATCAACAATCAAGTAGCAGTTTATCAGAAATCTCAGTTAAGCACAGTAATTAGGCAACAGTTAATAGCTAATTAAGTCATACGGATACCTGGTTTTGTGAGGGTTGTCACATTCTCCCCCCGTTAAATAAATTTCGTCCCGAAATTTAAGTTCTGCTTGTAGATGCAGAGTTTTTAGGAAATAAGTGGGGGTATTTCTCTTTCATCCGGTCCTCACGCTCCCAGGTGTATTCAGGACCATGTCTGGCATTCCAGCGAACCTTGACGAGTTTGACACTGCTCCGGCGGGTCCTGTTAACTTTCCAATCTGTGACCTCGACAGGTGCTTCTACGAAGTGGAGCGTGTCGTCAACATGAATCTCGTCGATAGGAATGGCAACGTCAACTTGAGTTGGACTCTTCTTTAAATTGGATACATGAAATGTATCATGAACACCATTTAGTTCAGCAGGTAGGTCCAACTTGTATGCTACGGTTCCAATTCTTTCTAGAATTCTGAAAGGACCAATGTAGCGTGGATTTAACTTCCCACGCTTCCCAAAGCGTGCCACCCCTTTCCAGGGTGATACCTTCAATAACACCATCTCTCCAACTTGAAAATCCATATGTTTTCGGTTTGGATCCGCATAGGCCTTTTGTCTGTGGCGAGCGGCTTCGATGCGTTTAAGAATCTGCGCAATCTTGTCTGTCGTCTCTTGGACGATTTCGGGACCGGCAAGCTGCCTATCACCTGCGTCAGCCCAACATAGTGGTGATCGACACTTGCGTCCGTAAAGGGCTTCAAAAGGCGCGACACCAATACTGGTGTGGTAGCTGTTGTTGTATGAGAATTCGACCAAAGGTAAGTGTTTATCCCAGCTACCGCCCAAATCCATAGCACATGCTCTCAGCATGTCTTCCAAAGTCTGTATCGTTCGCTCGCTCTGGCCGTCAGTTTGTGGATGGAACGCAGTGCTCAGATTCAATTGTGAGCCAAAAGCTTCTTGGAAGGATTGCCATATCCTCGACACAAACCTTCCGTCTCTATCAGAGATGATCGAGAGGGGTACTCCATGTCGTGCTACGATCTCTCTCAAGTAAATTTCCGCAAGTTTACTAGTACTGTCTTTCTCGTTGATTGGCAGAAAGTGTGCGGACTTTGTTAGGCGGTCAACAATCACCCAAATCATATCATGGCCTCTTGGCGTTCTTGGCAGTTTTGTAACAAAATCCATTGAGATTTGTTCCCATTTCCACTTGGGAATCTCAGGTTGTTGCAGAAGTCCCGAGGGCTTCTGGTATTCCGCCTTGACCTTAGCGCACGTTAAACATTTGCTCACGTAAATAGCAACGTCGCCTTTCATCCTAGGCCACCAGTAGTAATTTTTGAGATCTTGGTACATCTTATCCGATCCAGGGTGGATAGAGTACCGTGACTTGTGCGCTTCATCGAAAATAACTTCCCTTAATCCACCAAATAGAGGAACCCAAATCCTTTTCTCAAAACATAACGTTCCTTCCTCGTTTGGTACCAAAAGCTTCTCCATTCCACGGAGATATTCTTCCTCAAGGTTTCCCTCCTTGAGAGCTTCCTTTTGTGCAGCACGAATGTGCAAGGAAAGATCGGTTCGTATAATCATTTCCAAAGCCCTAACCCTTATGGGCTTGATTCTTTCTTTACGACTTAGGGCATCGGTGACTACATTCGCCTTCCCTGGGTGATACTTTATCTCGTAATCGTAATCTTTCAATAATTCAACCCATCGTCTTTGCCTCATATTCAACTCCTTCTGGTTGAATATATGCTGTAGGCTTTTGTGATCTGTGAAGATTGTGCACTTCGTACCATACAGGTAGTGTCTCCAGATCTTTAGTGCAAAAACCACTGCGCCTAGCTCCAAATCATGAGTGGTATAGTTCCTTTCGTGCACCTTCAGTTGGCGTGATGCGTAAGCGATGACCTTTTGACGTTGCATCAACACACAACCCAATCCCTGACGCGATGCGTCGCAGTATACCACAAAATTGTCGGTACCTTCTGGTAGAGCTAAGATTGGCGCGTTACAAAGCTTATCCTTTAATATCTGAAATGCTTCATCCTGTTTGATTCCCCAATCAAACTGCCTTTCCTTCTGCGTGAGGAGCGTCAAAGGTTGAGCGATTTTCGAGAAATCCTCGATGAACCTTCGATAGTAGCCAGCCAAACCCAAGAATTGCCGAATCTCGGTTGGCGTTTTTGGCGTTTCCCAATCCTTAATCGCCTCGATCTTGGTTGGATCCACGTGGATTCCATCTCCGTTCACCACGTGCCCAAGGAATTGCACTTCTCGTAGCCAAAACTCACACTTAGAGAACTTGGCGTACAACTGTTCCTTCTTTAGCAGCTCCAGAATGGCTCTAAGATGCTGCTCGTGTTCAGCCTTTGACTTGGAATAAATTAGGATGTCATCGATGAATACAATCACGAATTTATCCAGGTATGGCTTACAAACTCGGTTCATCAAATCCATGAACACTGCAGGTGCGTTTGTTAAACCAAACGGCATAACTAGAAACTCATAGTGCCCATATCGAGTTCTGAAAGCTGTTTTCGGGATGCTTTCCTCCTGTATCCTTAGTTGATGGTATCCAGATCGAAGATCGATCTTTGAATAGAAGCTTGAACCTTGAAGCTGGTCAAACAGATCATCGATTCTTGGCAGGGGATACCTATTCTTGATTGTTAGCTTGTTCAATTCTCTGTAGTCAATACACATGCGGAAACTTCCGTCCTTCTTCTTGACAAATAAGACCGGAGCTCCCCAAGGCGAGAAGCTTGGTCGGATAAAACCCTTGTCTAACAACTCTTGCAGTTGTGTCGACAATTCCTGCATCTCAGACGGAGCAAGTCTGTATGGTGCCTTAGCCACAGGCGCGGCGCCTGGAACCAAGTCAATGTGAAACTCCACTTGCCTCTGAGGTGGCAGTCCGGGTAAGTCTTCTGGGAAGACTTCGGGATACTCCCTCACGACAGGGATGTCTTCGATCTTCGGCTCAGCAGCCTTCTTATCCACAATGTGTGCTAGAAAAGCAACACATCCTTTCTTCAGACACTTTCTTGCTTTCAGGCAACTAATCATCCTTAACGGCGTCTCACGCTTTTCTCCATGAACAACAATGGTCTCACCATCGTCGGTCGGAATACGAATAACCTTCTCGTGACATACTATCTCTGCCTTGTTCCCGGATAACCAATCCATTCCTACCACCACGTCGAAGCTTCCCAACTGGACTGGTAGTAGATCTAGAGTAAACTCGCGTTCTCCTAATTCAATCACACAGCCTCTGATCACATCATTGGCTTCTACAAATTTTCCATTAGCCAATTCGATTGCGTAGGGAATGTCTAACTTATTAGCGGCTAGCCCAAGTATATTCTTAAATTCTAGTGATATGAAGCTATAGTCGGCACCAGTATCAAACAGAACAGATGCATAGCGTTGATTTACAGGGAACGTACCAGTGACAACGTTGGGATCCTTGCGTGCTTCCCGTGCACCGATCTGGAACACCCTTCCACGGGCTTGGTTCAATCCCGGGCAATCCTTCTTGAAGTGCCCAATGTCACCGCAATGAAAACATCCTAATCTTTTTCCACTTCCCGCACCGTCCCCAACTGGCGGGTTGTTTTGATTGGCAGTTCCGGCTTGATTTGCATTGTAGCCTCGGTTATTCCCTTGTGGGCGATTTCCCAAACCACCACGATTATCGTTTCTATTCATATATCTTCCCTGGCCTCCCCGGCCTGCACTAGCCCAACAGGATTCCTTTGAGTGGCCCGGTTTTCCACAAGATTCACAAACTTTCACGTTACAATAGCCAGCATGGTGGCGTTGGCAGTTGTTGCATTTGGGCTGGGTGCCCTGGTACCCTTTCCCTTTCTTGGTGCTACCAGTTGATTTTCCTTTCTTTACTGCCATGCTGACGCCTTGTTTGAAGTTTGAAAACTTCCTTTTGTTATCTCCTGAGGACTCAACGTGAGTCTCTGTCTTCTTTGCCTTGACTTCATCAAACTTGTTTAAATGAATTGCCTCCTCAGTGAGAGCCACGCTCAAATCAATGGCTTCCGTGATAGTTGTCGGTTTGGAGGAGGTCACCATGCTAATGATTTGGGGAGCTAATCCCCAAATGAAGCGCTCGATTCGCTTGTATTCAGGCGTGACCATATAAGGAACCACTTGAGATAGGTCATGAAACCTCTGGACGTATTCTGCAACCTTTGGTCCATCCATCTTTAGGTGCCAAAATTCAGTCTCCAACCTTTGAATTTCTGCGCGGGAACAGTACTTCTTGCGCATAAGCTCTTTCAATTCGGCCCAAGTCAGGGCGTAGGCAGCAGCTTCGCCTAGTGTTTGCACTTGTAAGTTCCACCAAGATAGGGCTCCGTCTAGAAACATCCCTGAGATGTAAGTGACCTGCTGGTCGAGCGCACATTTGCTCATGCGGATGGTGGAATCAGTCTTCTCTGCCCAGCGAACGAAAGCAACAGCACCACCTGTGCCGTCGAAGTTGATGGGCTTACAGTCCAAGAACTGTTTGTAGGTGCACCCATGAGGAGGATTTTGGTTGCCGTTAATGTTCGAGCTACTTCCGCTCGGTCCTCCTTGCGAGGCAGCGTATTGAGCAATGGCGCTAGCGATAAGTTGTTGGAGTTCTTCATGAGTCGTGGGCATCGGCTGCGGTTGACGTCTTGGTGCCATCTTCTACAGATGCGTACGTTGATTAGGTCATTTTAACATACGTATAAAGTAATAGTATATAACATCTCATGTTATCAATATATCACACACAACATCCCATGTCCCAACATCCCATGTCACAAATATCATATACACAACATCCCATGTCCCAACATCCCATGTTGCAAATATCATACATATAACATCCCATGTCCCAAATCATAAATAAGCAATCATGTGAATCAGATATGGTGAGAATACAGCGATTGTTATATATCGAGACCATAAAGTGTAGCAAGTGTGTCAGCACGTCACTGTATCATACAATCACAAATCAAATAGGGGCTACATCACCCCTGTCAAAAACAGCATCACATCAGTGTCACATACAACCAGTACATCAACAAATAACAACAAAAAACTGTATCGTCGGCTGGTCTCCAAAAATCTGTGCAGTCACAATCGCGGTCGTCTCACCATCGCCTACCACTATGGTACCAATGAGCCCTATGTGGATGGGGGTGGAGGAGGGGGAAAGTGAGTGTAGAGCAAGCGGCGTAAATGAAGCCAATCCTCCTCCATCGCCTGCTGAGTGCGAATAACAGATGCAATCTGCTGCTCCATAGTCGTAAGTCGGGCAGCAAAGTCAGGAGGTAATGATCGAAAAGACTGAAAAGATGAAGATGTCTGACCAGGATATGGACCAAAAGATAGCTGAGCTCTCTCGAGCTCCTGGAGTCGCTGTGTATGAGACTCGTGCTGGTGTACAAACGACATCAAAAGATCCTCAATAGTATGGCCCAAATGAAATGGGTGGTATGGATCTGTAGGTGGCATGGCAGATGGGGTCGACCAAAGTAATGGCGTGCTGGTAAGATCGATAGGTGCAACAGAAGATGGGATAGATGCTATCTGAGGCATGAATGGCATGGTCATCGGTACATGACCGAAAGGGTGGGCTGAAGAGCCCTCTCCAGGCCCCGCTGGAGGAATAAATGATGGGATCTGAAATGAGAAATCAGTATGATGTGTGCCAGTGTAATGTGGGGGAAACGGTGGAACATCCTCGTCCGCCGGTATCCACCCGTGCTGTGCCTCCTCATCTGGAGGATCCATGTGCTCAGCAAAAAGAGTGTGCTCGGGCTCGATGGGTAAAGGATCAATAGGAGCAATAACGGGGTCAACAGGTGCAATATCAGGATCGACAGGATCAATAACAGGATCAGCAGGTATGTCACCAACGGGTAAAGGAACAATGGGATCAGCAGCAACATGATCGCCCTCGATCACAGGAACATCTACAGGGGGATCAGCATCAACAGGCTCAAGAGGAAAATCAGCATGAACAGGGTCATGCTCAGGTAAAGGGTCAAAAGCAGCTGCCTGCTCTGGGGCTATGGCAGGCTCAGGGTCGTCGAACGCCATGTCAAAGTCAAAATCTGGATCAATGGGACCGATAGGATCATCAGGGTCCTCCATATGCTCATCCATAGGAATATACTCGATATCATGGTCAGGATCAAATCCTGGAGGGAAAACAGGGTCAGAATCCTCGATATCATCATGCTCAAACGCGTAGCTCGGAATGGGGGCAGCTGAAGACGCCTGATCAGGGTCTGAGTAGTGAATAAACTGCTGCGCGCTCGCCCCGCGAGATGATACAGATGCCACAGACTCAAAAGAGTCTGGGACTGGTGAGTGAATGGGCGAGTCTCCAGCTGGAACATCAGCTATCATCAAGAGACCGCCAGCAGGTAGAGGAGCTACGTCAGGATCCTCGTCCTCAAATGGCTCGTCCTCGTAAAGCTCGATGTCGCCGTCGGCATCGGCGTCTGGTAAAAGCTCATACGCACGGTAAGAAGCAAGAGGAATCGGTGCCGGAATCGCAACAATAGGGAGGTACTCAGCAGGTGGGTCTGCGATAGGCTCATAGGCGCCGTCGGGTAAAGCAAAGGGCAAGGAGTCATCAGTGTGCTCATCGGCGCCGTCGGGTAACGCGAACGGCTGGAAGTCGTCATCGTCGGTGCTAGTATAGTCTGAGGTGTGCACCTCATGCTCCGAAGACATAACATCGTCTGACACTAACGGTAGAGGTCCAGTGGTATCTGATCCACCTGTAGCTGGTGAATCCATGGGTCTGTAACATAACACAGAATAAGCACAAGATCAGTGAATCAAATAGTCACATAAGTTACCAGATAATAATCACATAATCCACCTAGTCCCACTAGCCTCCCAGCCTCCCAGACTGTCCTTCCTAGTCTCACTAGCCAACACTCCTAGTCCCACTAGCCTCCCAGCCTCCCAGACTGTCCTTCCTAGTCCCACTAGTCAACACTCCTAGTCCCACTAGCCAACACTCCTAGTCCCACTAGTTCGAACCTCAGCCTCCCAGACTGAGCCTAGAATAATGAATAAAATGTGCTCAACATTTGTTTGTAAAAAGTTTGTGGATCTGGACTTAAGTGGTATGCAGAAAAATGTTTTCGTGAGAGCCCTAGTGATCATAGTCTAGACTCGAGAAGGAATCCTAGTTCGCTATGATCAGAGCTCTGATACCAAGCTGTCACACCCTGGCTTTGCGGAAGCGTGGTTAATTTGTGTGACTTCTTAATACCATAGCTTAATCATAACAAAGCTATATGAATTTAAAAACCATGCAAGTCATCCATTAAGTTTTTGAAAACATCATACAATACCATTGTTTTTAACATGCAACCATAACCTTGTTCAGTAACATTACAACTTATAACAAAACATAAACGTGATTTAGGGATTGTGTCTTGTCCAGGTAAGAGACACAACCCTAAACCCTGATGACTTCATGACCAGTGCAGCGGAAAACGTTCCATACCGTGCCAGATCCGTTTAATTTCCTGAAATACATGTGAGTTGAAAAATCAACAATAATGTTGAGCGAGTTCACGTGTAGGTGAGTATGTAAAACATTTGTGAGTATAAAAATAGTTGTGGTATGTAGCAGTGTAAGAGGACTTGTGATCATCAATGGTTTGCAAGGCCACTGACATATGTGAAGTGCAAATAGAGAGACTCAAACCTAGCAGATTTCGCCACGGCAAAGTATGTGGACAAAGTCACCCCACGGTCCGTTTCTAGTTTGGCCGGGGGCTGGGCTCGCTACACCCAGATAGATCTACCGCTCCTGTCCCTCGGTCCCTCCATGAGGACTAATGGCCCCATGTTGTTCCTATCCACTCACATGATCGTATAACACCTCCTTACGTTAAACATACCGTTGTAAAGTACTCGTAAATCATAGTAACATGTATTTCACCCCCGCAGTTAAGTAAACTGAAAACAGTTAGAGAAAAGGGGGACATGAACTCACAGTGAATGCGTATCTCTACCAAGTAATCCGAATATCCGAAGCTGTGCAACGACCTACAGGTGCTAATTCTATTAGACGGATGGCCGTGCCTTAGCTTTATAACTTACATTTTTAGGAGACGGTTAGACAACCGTTTCGTGTACATACTTGGTATTTTACTTCCCTTCCCAAGGATGGGGGATTTAAATACATGTGTATTTATACTATCTCATTAAGTCCCACTTAATATATTTTTATTTCTCTTTCCAAAATATAATTGTTTTTCTCAAAAATAATATATTTTCTCTTTACATAATACTTTCCAAAATAATACGTTGACAACATACGTGTTGGTGAGTATTTCCGTGTAATGCGTAAGTTACGTTTTAATGATTAGGTGGTAATAGAAATTACCGTTGTAACTTATATTCTTGTCGTATAAGCGTTTGTATTATTTTGGGTTCGGCAAAGCTTGTAAATATTATTTTTTACTCTAAAAATAATATTTATATATTTTCACAAAATAATCATAAACAGTGTGATGAAAAATTTATTTATCGAATAAATATTTATCACGTTTAGTTTTGTGAAAATTCCACCTCCGATTATTTAATAAATAAAGTCATGGCGAAATATAGTTTGAAAACATCTCAAGATAGTTTAACACTTGTAAATAATCCTAAGTGTTATATTTTTAGAAAATTTCGCCAGAGTTTCCCCTGTAACTGGAGGTGGCCACGCTTTCAAGCGTATCATTTTCTTTTACAAAATCATTTCAACAATTCTTCAAATCAACCAAATTATTTTCCGATACTTCAAACTAGTTTCAACACATTAAACTCGTAGACTAGTATGTAAAATCACAATATTACATGAACTTGTAGTTTTTCTAAAACTATTATGTTGATCTCGTTATATTTAGTGGATCTATGTATAAAATAGTTTAGTCTTGCAAAAACCCCGTTTTTGGAACAAATCACTCTTTACAACTTCCGACAATTTTATAAAAAAAATTGTTATCTTGTCGGATCTTTCGTTTCACAAGTGTTTTTACACTTGTAGTTTATAGAAATCGTCTTTTATTAACATGTTATCCACTTTTGTAAAACATGATTTTCTCGACACCCGGTTCTACGAATATACCACTTGTACATACGTAGATCGGCTCGTTTTAAATACTATTTTTCATGTTAAAACACTTTTACACAAGTTCATGTTTCCCGTGTGGTGGAGTTTCACCTTTTAACCCTTGTACAAAAGAAACAAGTGTATGTCAAGATTCGGGATCTTAACAAAGTCGGGTTAAACGATGATAAGAGCCACCACAACGTAGATCGGGCCTTAACCATCAACATATTCAAATACTACGACATTTACACGCGTTATATGCTTTTAACCAACGTTTTTCATGTTTTAGTAGACTTTAAAGATTCGAATGATGGGTTACCGACTTTTAACCGTCAAAAAATCCTTTTAACCACTTTAGATATGATTAAAAACGAGTTTCAAATGTTATACCTCTAGCTCGGGGCTAGGGAAGATTCTAGTCGAAAACGGCGTGGATAAAAGCAACGTGGCGAGGTCCTTCAACTTCCGTTTGTTCCAAGCTTTGTTGTACGTGATCCTCAAGACTTGTATGCACTTGGAACTTGCAAGACGAAAACCGAAGATGGGTGGTTGGGTGTGGTGATGTTCGGCCGAGAGGGAGAGCACAAGGGAGAGAGGGAGTGAGTTGTGATCTTGTGTGTGTGTTTAGTGTGTGAGAGAGTGAGTGTTTAAATAGAAAAAGTTTCGTTATCGTCCACCGGTTCTCCATGCTCTCTAGATATCCGCAATTTCTAATAAAATACTAAAAGTTGTACCACCTAGTTCCATCTCAATGGAACCGGCCCAAAGGGGTGTGGGGTCGCCCGGTTGGGTCTCGATCGTGCATTTACAGTTTAGTTTGGTTAAAGTCGGTTACTTTAAGGTCTAACCCCGTTAGTTGTTTAATGTGTTATATTGCGGGTGTTAGGGTAATCAGGGACCCTAACTGGCTCAGAAAAATACCAATAATAATCCTGGCAATATTTTTATGTTCCGGGTATTGTCCGGTTGTTCGGTCGGATAGGAATCCGTTAAAGTGCTTAAGATATCCTTTAAGCGTCGTAAGTAATATTTTTAGCGACACAATTTATTCAGCAAAGTGTCGGGAATAATTCTTTGTATTTTGGCACTTTATTAATTAGCTAGAAGCTAGTGTGTAAATAAAAGTGCTGTGTTCCGTGCTTTAGGTACGTTTTAGGCACATCCAATCTCTGTATCTTATTCCTAGAGACGCAATTATACAACCCTTGTATCTCTACACACACTATGGGTGTAGTAAAATAATTCTGGCGCATTCAGGCCTTTAGAGGCAGTGTCTGCCTGATGCTGGTTATATCAGCATGTTCAATAGGTTATCCGTTCAAATGCTACTGTGCTTTTGTGCATCATGTTTGTCACTAGAGTTCAGTAAATAAATAATGTAGTGACAGGAAAAATCAAAGTATGATGCAGACATGTACATGTATCAACAATCAAGTAGCAGTTTATCAGAAATCTCAGTTAAGCACAGTAATTAGGCAACAGTTAATAGCTAATGAAGTCGTACGGATACCTGGTTTTGTGAGGGTTGTCACATCGCAGAACACTTGCAAGACACCATTTGATATCCATGAGTTCCATCTCTTCGGCGTCTATTTGATCGTAATCCTCTTTGGTAAGCATACGATTCCCGATCCGACCAGCAACAAGACCTTCATTTGATAATAATACTGAACCCAGAAGTGCCATGTGGTCTTTCGCAGTGTCTTCAGAAAAGCTTTGACCTTCTGGAAGATTGAGAGCTATGTTGCATTCAATCACGTATCCATTTCCGGTTTTTGTACTTTGAGACTGAAAGCTTGTGTTTGTCTCTTTAGGATTCACACTCGGAAATGATGAAAACCCGCTGCTACTCTTATTTGAACCCTGATCAGCTTTCTCAGATGAATCACCAGCACTGAAAGCGGTTTGAATCTTTGGACTTCTCTCAGACTCAGTGGCTGGAATACTACCCCTGTAGTACATCTTCACATCCTGTTGACCACTTGGACTATTCATCCTCGCGATCTTCTGCTGTTCAAGATCCTGACTTTCAATTTTCTCAATAAACTGTGAGATAGTCAGCCCGTCATACACACCAGTATTCTTCAGTATCATCAAATACGTTCCCCACTCCTTTTGAGGTAACGCGTCAGCCAACTTATCCACCCACTCTTCACGACCTTTTTCAACACCTAACATTGACAGTGATCGCACTAAGTGACAATATCTCTCGATCAACTTTTTAGTATCCTCTCCTGGCAAACTACTAAACAAATCGAACTCTTTCTTTAGTAGAGCTTTCTTGCTTTTGATCATGTTCTCACTTCCCTCGAATTTGACCCTAAGAGCATCCCATATTGACTTAGCAGTTTTATCGTGCTGTAACAGGATGAATATATCTTCTTTAATTGCCTGCTGCAACAAACTGATCATCATTTTCTCGGCTCTATACATCGCTCGTTCTTGATCAGTGAATTCGGATATCTCTTTAATAACTTGCAAATCTGTTCGAGGCAAAGTATACTTCTTCAATATGCATTCCCAAGATCTAAGATGATTTGCCTGAACCCAGTTTTCAAACTGATCCTTCCACCCATAATACTCCTCAATGCTCATCAATCTAGGGGGCTTTTGAGTTGTTCCCGTCTCGTTTTCTAAGTTCATTGCTTGAGCAATTGCGGCTGGAGTAGTCGATGATGCAAATGCGTTGTAGAACTCAGAATCCATATTGACTTAGCACGTTTTTTCAAGACAGGTGACCTATAAGCGAACGAGACTGAACACAAAAGCGAATCAGACTGAACACAAAAGCGAAATGGATGCACTATAAGCGGACCAGATCACTGTCATTCGAACGAATCTGTCTTTAGAGCGAACCGGTCTTTGGAGCGGACCTATCAGATACTTGGAGCGGACCAGCAATTCGAGCGGACCAGCCGTAAAAGCGAACCGAACAAATACTCGGAGCGAACCGACCGTAAAAGCGATCTGGACAAATACTTGGAGCGAACCAACCTCAAAATGTACTTAAAAACGAACCAGACAGCACCTTGGAGCGAACCAGACTCAAATCTGTTCAGATGAGCGAACCAGAATGTGATCTAAAAGCGGATCTCTCAGATGTACGTACGAGCGGATCTCAAAACGAACATGATTTGACCCATTTTTAAGCTGTATTTTGGCCTGTAACTTTCAAGGGTTTATCTTTGAACGATAATACACAATCTGTGAGCTTTTGAACGAAATTTGACCGTGAAATCTCCCACAAACGAGAAAAGAAGGTGTAGAAGTAAGAAGAAACAACGAAAATCAGCTATATTCTGCAGAGAACCTCCTCCTATGCTCTGATACCAATTGTAGGATCGCGTGGCGACCTATATGAGTCGTTCAGAGGTAATCTATTGCGTTTCAGATGCGGAATAATAAGAAACACAAGTAGAAATAGCTTGTTCTTCTTTCTAACTGCTTGTATTATTGATTTGACACGAATTACAGCTCAAACGTCACACCAGCAGAGCTTCGGTGCGGAAATCATCAACTCTTACAAATGACTCGCTAATGTGACCCATTTATAGGGTTTCTGGTCCGCTTATGTGACATATGTTCATAAAAGCGGACCTCACAAGTCCACATAAGCGAACCACTATGAAATGTCCCTAAAAGCGAACCTAAGCCACAAACATCATTCACACTTGCATTTTCTCGTATTTCGTGCCCTAAGCTATACAATACAATGTAAGACTTGATCCTAGACAACCTAGACGTAATCAACAGATGTAGTGCACTAACAATAATCGTAATCAAGCACAGTAATTAAGCACCAATTAAATATTAATTAATTTGTACGGATACCTGGATTTGTGAGGGTTGTCACATTCTCCCCCCGTTAAGAAAATTTCGTCCCGAAATTTTAGGCTCTGCTTCTCGTTGCAGGGGTCTTAGGAAATAGATGGGGGTACTTTTCTTTCATGCGATCCTCACGTTCCCATGTGTATTCTGGACCGTGTCTTGCATTCCAACGAACTTTGACGAGCTTGACACTACTCCTGCGTGTTTTGTTTATCTTCCAATCCGTAACCTCAACGGGTTCTTCGACAATGTTGAACGTGTCGTCGATATGAATTTCATCAGCAGGAATGACAACAGTTTCTTGTGTCGGACTCTTCTTCAAGTTTGATACATGGAATGTATCGTGAACACCATTAAGTTCGGCAGGTAAGTCCAACTTGTATGCTACTAAACCAATCCTCTTCAGAATCTTGAATGGACCAATATAGCGCGGATTCAACTTTCCACGCTTTCTGAAGCGTGCCACACCCTTCCAGGGTGATACCTTCAACAATACCATGTCTCCTACCTCAAACTCCAGAGGTTTCCTTCTTCTGTCCGCATAACACTTTTGTCGATCGCGAGCCGCCTTGATGCGTTCTCGGATCTGTGCGATCTTATCTGTAGTTTCCTGGACCACTTCTGGACCAACTAACTTGTCACACCCCCAAAATTCCCACACGCGGAGTGCCACCGCTTGGGAGCGTGACATGACCAGGATCAAGCCATCAATCATATCAAACATAGCATTTAAGTGTAAAAGTAGAAAATGTATTTCATCGTGACATGACTGATGTTCATAACCAAACATTATTTAAGTAGCGGAAGCATAATAATGAAAACCCAAAGTAAGTTATAAGTTCAAATATCGTTCACGATCCGTATCCCACAACGACCTGCTCCTCCCTGTGCAAGCTCCATAGTGTACCTAAGGTCCTGCAAGGCATGCAGCAGATAATCAACAACTAGTTGAGCGAGTTCACAGAAGACAAGTTCATAACATTAATGCGTAAGTTCATCTAATGGGGGCTTCCCATGCATGTATGTACTACTGGTGGGGGTTTCCCATGCATGTATGTACTACTGGTGGGGGTTTCCCATGCATGTATGTACTACTGGTGGGGGTTTCCCATGCCTTGTATATATATTACTAGTGGGGGATTCCCACGTTTATCTTTACTAATGGGGGTTTCCCATTATGGTACTTACTAGACTATTTGCAACCATGTGTTCTTCTTAATCCGAGAACAGGAATACGTACAAGGTCACGCAGGATTTACGTGAGTGCCCTTCCCCGAGGACAGTGGTACGCGTGGGGTTTACGTAGGATTTACGTAAGTGTCCTTCCGACCCGGAAGACAGTAGTGGGTATTAGGTTACGCAGGTTTTACGTAAGTGTCCTGACTATCCTGAGGACGATGGTCTATAGTCTAGTGATTGCGTAAGTACGAGTAATCATTCCATGTCAACATTCCAACCCAATTCCCAACCCGGGAATCCCATGCCTTGGCTGTGTGAACTCACCTTGGTTTGCTCGGCAGATACACAAAAGGTTCTTGAACTAAAGTGGTCAACCTCGTCCTAACAGGGTTACCATACAAGTCAGGTTTTGACTTCAAGTAATGCACGTATGTATCACATAAGTTAACACGTATTTATCATGGCAACACGTAATCAGTCAAATACACTTTAACAGTTAACAACGTATGCAAGATTTGGACTCGCACAAGCCCAACATCCTTGTGCGGTTCACCCGATGAAATTCAACAGTTCCCGGCCCAAATAACATAGCAACCCAATAACACATCGGCCCAATAAGATTTAAACAGTCCAATAAGGTGCCCGTGCTCACAGTCTCGAGTCGAGACCAAGCGGTCTCGAGTTGGGATGGTGTCGAGATCTCGAGTCGCAACGAATGAGATCTCGAGTCGCAACAGGGGCGGTCTCGGTTTGTCATGGTCCGGTCTCGAGTCGCAACAGGACTCGCAACCTCGGTCTCGGCTTGTCATGGTCCGGTCTCGAGTCGCAACGGGACTCGCAAACTCGGTCTCGAGTTGTGTTGTTGTGTGTCGGTGTGAGGTCTCGAGTCGCAACGGGACTCGCAATGTCGGTCTCGGGTCATCATGCTCAGGTCGAGATCACACGGTCTCGACTCGCAACCATGTTGAGTCTATCAATTTGTAACAATTTTCCTGATTTCATGCAGATTGGTTACACTTATTCAGGTTTCCAAGTTTACATCAATCAATTAACACAATTCCACCCAAGCAGTTAACACAATATCGATCAAACGGGGGTTTCCAAACCTTAATTCGTATGAACCCTAGACTAAACATAGCATGAACAACTTATCATCATCCAACCGGATTAAACCCTACCATCTAAACATATTAACCAAGTTCAAATATGACACAGCCGATTAAACATATCCATTCGGTTCAAATCATACAATCCGATTTACAACAAGAACAATAACAAGGATAGCAAACTTCAATCCGTTTATCATGCATACACATACATACAACATATCAACCGAGTTACTAGCATAACCCTAACCGATCATGTAATCCGATAACTCACAAAACATATAAACATACAATTAGTGGCATCATACTAACCGAGATGAATGTAGGGGATCGATTTGGGTTCACGAGCTTCGAAGGGTGCTTGCCGTCGGGTTCCAAAAGTCACGAGAGAGAGGGAGAGAGCTTCTAGGGTTTTGGTGTAACTTGTGTGTGTTATGTTTTGCAACAAATGAGAAAACAAGTCCCTAGAGGGTGTTTGTTTGCGTAAAAGGGGAGTGGGCCGAGCCCACTCGGTTGCCCTATGGTCCGAGTACAAACAATACGGCCCAATGGCCTTGTGCGTTTGATATATGTTGTGCGGTTCGGTTCGTGTAACATTCACATACGCATATAACACATAGCATCTATATAATATATCATGCATTCATATAAATAATATAATTCACGTAAGCATATAACGTTACACAAGATAAGTCTAAAGTACGGGTTGTCACATTATCCCCAACTTAAAAGAAATTTCGTCCCGAAATTTGGTACGCACTCACTGAGGAAGCTAGGTAAGTTGTACCGTTCACTGATTTTCCTGGGGTGTCACATCCTCCCCCCGTTGATCTGGAATTTCGTCCAGAAATTCCGCAGTAGGAGCTTCAGCCTCAGTAGTGGTTGCATTGGTTTCGAATAACTGGGGGTACTTTTCTGTCATCCTGTCTTCGCGTTCCCAGGTGTACTCTGGGCCACGTTTGGAGTTCCAACGAACTCGGACAAGAGGGATTCTCTTGTTTTTGAGGACCTTCACATCCCGGTCCGTGATTTCAACAGGCTCCTCGACGAACTGCAACCGCTCGTCGATAGTGAGTTCCTTAAAAGGAACTATGAGGGTCTCATCTGATAGGCACTTCTTCAGATTCGACACGTGAAATACATTGTGAACTGCACCGAGTTCAACTGGTAGGTTTAGCTTGTAGGCCACTTTGCCTATTTTCTCAATAATCTCGAACGGTCCGACATACCGTGGATTTAGTTTGCCCCGTTTGCCAAAACGAACCACACCCTTCCAGGGTGAGACTTTAAGTAAAACCGGTCCCCGACCTGAAATTCCAAAGGCTTTCTACGCTTGTCCGCGTAGGCTTTCTGACGGTCGCGTGCTGCCGCCATGCGTTGTCTTATCTGTGCTATCTTTTCTGTGGCGTCCATTACAATCTCTGGACCCGTAATCTGACTATCCCCCACCTCTGCCCAACAGAGAGGTGAACGGCATTTACGCCCGTACAATGCCTCGAATGGAGCGGCTTGTATGCTGGTGTGATAACTGTTATTGTATGAGAACTCCACCAAAGGGAGGTGCTTTTCCCAGCCGTTGCCGAAATCAATAACGCATGCCCTAAGCATGTCTTCAAGAGTTTGGATCGTTCGCTCAGACTGCCCATCCGTCTGAGGATGATATGCTGTGCTCATGAGCCAAAGGATTTGTGCATCGCTTGCCATAGTTCTGATGTGAATCGTGCATCCCGATCCGAAATGATGGAGGTGGGCACCCCGTGCCTCGAAACAACTTCTTTAAGGTAGATGTCTGCGAGAGTGGAGAACTTATCCGTTTCCTTTATAGCCAGGAAGTGTGCAGACTTGGTGAGTCGATCCACGATCACCCATATGGTATCATTCCCACCCTGGGATCTAGGTAGGAATGTAACGAAATCCATGGAAATTTCTTCCCATTTCCATTGCGGTATCTTAGGCTGCTGAAGTAGGCCCGCTGGTTTCTGGTATTCAACCTTGACTCTCACACAGGTCAAGCACTTGCCGACGTAGGTAGCGATGTGGGCCTTCATACTAGGCCACCAATAAGTAGTTCTGATGTCGTGGTACATTTTGTCCGATCCTGGATGTACCGAATAGCGAGACTTGTGAGCTTCATCCATTACAAGTTCGCGTAGACCGCCATAAAGTGGGACCCAAATACGCCCCGTTACATAGTAGGCGCCGTCTGCCTTCTGTTCCATTCGTTGTCGTGAGCCGCGTAAGGCTTCAGCTTTGACATTTTCTGTCACACCCTGGCTTTGCGGAAGCGTGGTTAATTTGGTGTGACTTCTTAATACCATAGCTTAATCATAACAAGCTATATGAATTAAAAATATGCAAGATCATCCATTGATAATAAAAATATAAAACATTGTCTTAACGGGTTAACACCCTACAACCATAACTTGTCTAAATATTACAAATGCAAACTTAAAATAAACATGATCAAGGACTGTGACTTGTCCAGGAAAGAGTCACAAGCCTCGAACCCTGGATGACCTCGGGTCTAATGCAGCGGAAAACAAGCCATACCGCGCCAGATCGTTAGTTTCCTGAAATACATGTAAGTTGAAAAATCAACAATAATGTTGAGCGAGTTCATGTGAAAGTGCGTAAACAAACCTTTATCTTTATCAAAACCTGGTATGTAGCAAATAAGGAAAAAGAGATCACCAATGGTTTGCAAGGCCATTGATATGTGTGAAGTGCAAGTAGGGATGACTCAAACCTAGCGGATTTATGCGTCGGGCACTAAGTCACCCCGAGGTCCGTTATGCTGGACCTGGGGCTGGGCTCGCTACACCCAGATAGATCTACCGCTCCTGTCCCTCGGTCCTACTACGAGGATTAATGGCCTCAAGTTGTGCCTACCCACTCACATGATCTGAGTAACAAACCTCCTTACGCTAACCATACCATGTATAAACATATTCATAATCATTGTAACATGTATTTCACCCCCGCAGTTTATAAAACTGAAAACAGTTAAGAGAAAAGGGGGACATGAACTCACAGTGAGTGCGTCACAATACCAAGTAATCCAAATATCCAACTGCTGCGCAACGACCTACATGTGCTAATTCTATTAGACGGATGGCCGTGCCTTAGCTTTATAGTTTACATTCTCGGGAAACGGTTAGACAACCGTTCCGTGTATATACTTGGTAGAAAATCTCCTTCCCAAGGATGGGGGAATTAATACATGTGCGTTTATAATATTAAGTCTCACTTAATATATTTTATTTCTCATCTCAAAATATAATTATTTTTCTCAAAAATAATATATTTTCTTTTTACATAATACTTTCCAAAATAATACGTTGACAAGACACGCATTCGTGAATATTTCCGTATAAAGCGTAAGTTACGTTTTGGCGATTAAGTGGTAATAGTAATTACCATTGTAACTTATATGTTTGTCGTATAAGCGTTTGTATTATTTTGGGTTCGACAAAGTTAGTAAATATTATTTTTACTCTAAAAATAATATTTATACATTTTCACAAAATAATCATAAACAGTGTTGTGAAAAATATATTTATCGAATAAATATTTATCACGTTTATTTTTGTGAAAACCCCACCTCCGAATATTTGTAAATAAAGTCATGGCGAAATATATTTTGTAAACATTTAAAAAATAACTCTAACACTTGTAAATAATTCTAAGTGTTAGATTTTTAGAAAAATTTCGCCAGAGTTTCCCCTGTAACTGGAGGTGGCCACGCTTTCAAGCGTATCATTTTCTTTTACAAAATCATTCCAACAATTTCTTCAAATCAACCAATCAATTTCCAACACATTAAACTAGTTTCAATGCATTAAACTTGTAGACTAGTATGTAAAATCACATTATTACATGAACTTGTAGTTTTTCTAAAACTATTGTGTAGATCTCGTTATATTTAGTGGATCTGTGTATAAAATAGTTTAGTCTTGTAAAAACCCCGTTTTTAGAAAAAATCACTCTTTACAACTTCCCGACAATTTTTGTAAAAATTGTTATTTTGTCGGATCTTTCGTTTCACAAGTGTTTATACACTTGTAGTTTGTAAAAATCATATTTGTTATCATGTTATCCAACTTATATAAAACATGATTTTCTCGATACTTGGTTCTACGAATGTACCACTTGTACATACGTAGATCGGCTCGTTTTAAATACTATTTTTCATGTCAAAACACTTTTACACAAGTTCATGTTTCCCGTGTGGTGGAGTTTCACCTTTTAACCCTTGTACAAAAGAAACAAGTGTATGTCAAGATTCGGGATCTTAACAAAGTCGGGTTAAACGATGATAAGAGCCACCACAACGTAGATCGGGTCTCTACAACCAACATATTCAAATACTACGACTTTTACACAAGACATGACCTTTTATCCAACGATATTCGAGTTTTAGTAGACTTTTTAGATTCAAAAGGTGGGTTACCGACTTTTAACCGTTAAAAATCCTTTTAACCACTTTAGATACGTTCAAGAGTGAGTTTTAAACAATATACCTCTAGCTCGGGGCTAGGGAAGAATCTAGTCGAAAATGGCGTGGATAAAAGCAACGTAGCGAGGTCCTTCCACTTCCGTTTGCTCCAAGCTCCGTTGTAGGTGACCGTTAAGACTTGTATGGACTTGGAATTGCAAGATGGAAGCTCGAAAATATGGTGGGTGCTAAGGGGGTGTTCGGCCGAAGGTGGGGGAGCAAGAGGGAGGATAGTGTGTTGGTGTTTTAAGTGTGTAATCTCTTGTGTGCATTGTGAGGGTTTTATAGACAAAATTAGGATTATCGTCCAACGGATTTCATGCTTTCTAGATATTAGGCAAAAGCAATAAAATATTAAAAAGAATTCGGGCCTTGTCTCCCCTTTAGGTGGCCGATTGTAATGGGGGGGGGGTACCCGGTTCAATTCCAACTAAACAGTTAGTGTTTAGTTACGTTCACCAAGTTAGTTTAGAGTTTAACTCCGTTAGTTAAGTGTTGTGTTATAAAGCGGGTGTTAGGGTAATCAGGGACCCTAACTGACTCAGAAAAATACTAATAATATTTCTGGCAATATTTTTATGTTCCGGGTATAGTCCGGTTGTTCAGTTGGATAGTAATCCGTTAAAGTGCTTAAGTAATCCTTTAAGCGTCGTAAATACTATTTTTAGCGACACAATTTATTCTGCAAAGTGTCAGGAATATTTTTCCTCATGCTTTGGCACTTTATTATTTAGCTAGAAGCTAGTATGTTGACAGAAGTGCTGTGTTTTGTGCTTAGAGTACGTTTTAGGCACATCCAATCTCTTTATCTTATTCCTAGAGACGTAATTATACAACCCTTGTATCCTTACACACACTTTGGGTGTAGTGAAATATTTCTGGCTCATACAGGCCTTTAGAGGCAGTGTTTGCCTGATGCTGGCTATATCAGCATGTCAAATAGGTTATCCGTTCAAATGCTACTGTGCTTTTGTGCATCATGTTTGTCACTAAAGTTCAGTAAATAAGTAATGTAGTGACAGGAAAAATCAAAGTATGATGCAGACATGTACATGTATCAACAATCAAGTAGCAGTTTATCAGAAATCTCAGTTAAGCACAGTAATTAGGCAACAATTAATAGTTAATTAAGTCGTACGGATACCTGGTTTTGTGAGGGTTGTCACATTCTCCCCCCGTTAAATAAATTTCGTCCCGAAATTTTAAATTCTGCTTGTAGAAGCAGGGTTCTCAGGAAATAAGTGGGGGTATTTCTCCTTCATTCGGTCTTCACGCTCCCAGGTGAACTCAGGACCATGTCTAGCATTCCAGCGTACTTTGACGAGCTTGACACTGCTCCGGCGGGTCTTGTTAACTTTCCAATCCGTGACCTCGACAGGTTCTTCAACGAAGTGGAGCGTGTCATCAACATGAATTTCGTCAGTAGGAATGGCAACGTTAACTTGAGTTGGACTTCTCTTCAAATTGGATACATGAAATGTATCGTGAACATTATTCAGTTCGGCAGGTAGATCCAACTTGTATGCTACGGTCCCAATTCTTTCCAAAACCTTGAAAGGACCAATGTAGCGCGGATTCAACTTCCCACGTTTCCCAAATCGTGCCACACCCTTCCAGGGTGATACCTTCAACAAAACCATATCCCCAACCTCAAACTCCTGAGGTTTCCTTTTCAGATCTGCGTAGGTCTTCTGACGGTCACGAGCCGCACTAATGCGATCTCGGATTTGCGCGATCTTATCTGTAGTTTCCTGAACTACATCGGGACCTACTAATTGTCTATCACCTGCGTCTGCCCAACAAAGCGGTGATCTGCACTTGCGTCCATATAAAGCTTCGAATGGCGCGACACCAATACTGGTGTGGTAGCTGTTGTTGTAGGAAAACTCAACCAGGGGTAAATGCTTATCCCAGCAACCGCCTAAATCCATCACACATGCTCTCAGCATGTCCTCCAACGTCTGAATCGTCCGCTCACTTTGACCATCGGTCTGCGGGTGAAAAGCTGTGCTCATATTCAGCTTTGAGCCAAAAGCTTCCTGGAAGGATTGCCATATCCTTGATACGAATCTCCCATCTCTATCAGAAATAATCGAGAGAGGTACTCCATGGCGTGTAACAATATCTCTCATGTAGATTTCAGCCAATTTGCTTGTATTATCCTTCTCGCGGATAGGCAAGAAGTGTGCTGACTTTGTTAAGCGATCCACTATCACCCAGATAGTGTCATGGCCTTTTGGCGTCCTTGGCAACTTCGTAATAAAATCCATGGAGATTTCTTCCCACTTCCACTGGGGAATTTTTGGTTGCTGCAGAAGTCCCGAAGGCTTCTGGTATTCCGCCTTAACTTTGGCGCAAGTTAAACATTTGCTCACGTAAATAGCAACATCGCCTTTCATCCTAGGCCACCAGTAATAATCTTTAAGATCCTGGTACATCTTATCCGCTCCAGGGTGGATAGAGTACCATGACTTGTGAGCTTCTTCAAAGATAACCTCTCTTAAACCACCAAACAGAGGAACCCAAATCCTTTTCCCAAAACACAATGTTCCTTCCCTGTTTGGCACCAATATCTTCTCCATCCCACGGAGATATTCTTCCTCAAGGTTTCCCTCCTTGAGAGCTTCCTTCTGTGCTGCACGAACGCGCGAGGAAAGGTCGGTCTGAATTATCATTTCCATAGCCCTAACCCTTATGGGCTTGATTCTCTCTTTACGACTTAGGGCATCAGCGACCACATTCGCCTTCCCTGGATGATACTTGATCTCGCAGTCGTAATCGTTCAACAACTCGACCCATCGCCTTTGCCTCATATTCAACTCCTTCTGGTTGAATATATACTGGAGGCTCTTGTGATCTGTGAAGATTGTACACTTTGTACCGTAAAGGTAGTGTCTCCAGATCTTCAAGGCAAAAACCACTGCGCCTAGCTCCAAATCATGAGTGGTATAGTTCTTTTCATGCACTTTCAGTTGGCGTGATGCGTAGGCGATAACCTTCTGACGTTGCATCATCACACAACCCAATCCTTGACGCGATGCGTCGCAGTATACCACGAAATCGTCAGCGCCTTCTGGTAGAGCTAAGATCGGCGTGTTACAAAGCTTATCCTTCAATATCTGAAATGCCTCAGCCTGTTTGATTCCCCAATCAAACTTCTTATCTTTCTGCGTGAGGAGTGTCAACGGTTGAGCGATCTTTGAAAAGTTCTCGATGAACCTTCGATAATAGCCAGCCAAACCCAAGAATTGCCGAATCTCGGTTGGCGTTTTTGGCGTTTCCCAGTCTTTGATCGCCTCGATCTTGGTCGGGTCCACATGAATTCCATTTCCATTCACCACGTGCCCAAGGAATTGCACCTCACGTAGCCAAAACTCACACTTAGAGAACTTGGCGTACAATTGTTCCTTCTTTAGTAGCTCCAGAATGGCTCTAAGATGCTGCTCGTGCTCAGCCTTCGTCTTTGAATAAATCAAGATGTCGTCGATGAATACAATCACAAACTTATCCAAGTACGGCTTACAAACTCGGTTCATCAAATCCATGAACACTGCAGGTGCGTTTGTCAAACCAAACGGCATAACCAGAAACTCGTAGTGTCCATATCGAGTTCTAAAGGCTGTCTTCGGGATACTCTCCTCCTGTATTCGTAGCTGATGGTATCCGGATCGAAGATCGATCTTTGAATAGAAGCTTGAACCTTGAAGCTGGTCGAACAGATCATCGATTCTTGGCAGGGGATACCTATTCTTGATCGTCAGCTTGTTCAACTCTCTGTAGTCAATGCACATACGGAAACTACCGTCCTTCTTCTTCACAAACAAAACTGGAGCTCCCCAAGGCGAGAAGCTTGGTCGGATAAAACCCTTGTCTAACAACTCTTGAAGTTGTGTCGACAGTTCTTGCATCTTAGACGGAGCAAGTCTGTAGGGTGCCTTAGCCACAGGCGCAGCGCCTGGAACTAAGTCGATGCGAAACTCCACTTGCCTTTGAGGCGGCAAGCCAGGCAAGTCTTCTGGAAAGACTTCTGGGTATTCCCTCACGACAGGGATGTCTTCGATCTTCGGCTCAGCAGCCTTTTTATCCACAATGTGTGCTAGAAAAGCAACACATCCTTTCTGCAAACACTTCCTTGCTTTCAGGCAGCTAATCATCCTTAACGGCGTCTCACGCTTCTCCCCATGAACAACAATGGTCTCACCATCATTGGTCGGGATACGAACAATCTTCTCGTGGAAAACTATCTCTGCCTTGTTACTCGATAACCAATCCATCCCTACTACCACGTCGAAGCTTCCCAACTGGACTGGTAGTAGATCGAGAGCAAACTCACGCTCTCCCAGCTCGATTACGCAACCTCGAATCACCTCGTTAGCTTCTACTAACTTCCCATTCGCTAATTCGATCGAGTAAGGAATATCTAACTTACTAGCAGCTAAACCAAGCATGTTTCTAAATTCTAACGATACGAACCTATAATCGGCACCAGTATCAAACAAAACGGATGCATAGCGTTGGTTTACAGGGAACGTACCAGTGACAACATTGGGATCCTGGCGCGCTTCCCTGGCTTCCATGTTAAACACTCTTCCGCGTGCCTGGTTTAACTCTGGGCAATTCCTCTTGAAATGCCCTTGATCTCCACAATTAAAACATCCGGGCCTCTGCCCGTTTCCACCATTGTTTCCAACTTGATGGTTTCCCTGGTTTCGATTCATGGCGCCTGCTTGGTTAGCATTGTTGGCACGGTTTCCATCACCTCCCAGGTTTCCTTGTGGGCGGTTCCCAGCACCACCACGGTTGTTCCTATTCCCATATCCTCCTTGGCCTCCCCGGCCAGCATTAGCCCAACAGAAATCCTTCGTATGACCAGTCTTCCCACATGATTCACAAACTCTCAGGCTGCAACGACCAGAGTGATGTTTTTGGCATGAGTTGCAATTAGGATGTGCACCCATGTATCCCTTCCCTTTCTTTCTACCACCAGCTGAATCCTGAGCTGGCGCACTCGATTCTCCCTTCTTAACCACCATCCCGGTGCTCTGCTTGAAACTCGAAAACTTTCGCTTATTACCACCAGATGACTCCACATGAGTCTCTTTCTTCTTGGGCTCAACCCCATCAAACTTGTTCAACCGAATCGCCTCTTCGGTGAGAGCCACACTCAGATCAATGGCTTCTGTGATGGTTGCAGGTTTGGAAGAAGTCACCATGCTGATTATCTGAGGAGCCAATCCCCAGATGAAGCGTTCAATCCTCTTGAATTCCGGTGTAACCATGTAGGGTACCACGTGCGACAAATCGTGGAACCTCTGAACATACTCAGCTATCTTGGAACCTTCCATCTTTGGGTGCCAGAATTCGGTCTCTAACCTCTGAATTTCAGCACGAGAACAGTACTTCTTGCGCATGAGCTCTTTCAACTCTGTCCAGGTCAGTGCGTAAGCTGCAGCTTCGCCAAGGGTCTGGACCTGTAGATTCCACCAGGATAGGGCTCCATCCACAAATAGCCCTGAGATGTAAGTGACTTGCTGATCCACAGCGCACTTGCTCATGCGAAGTACGGACTCGGTCTTCTCTGCCCAGCGGACGAAAGCAACAGCACCACCTGTTCCGTCGAAGTTTATGGGCTTACAGTCCAAGAATTGTTTGTAGGTGCACCCTGCACATACATTTCATCATAGGAACGGCATTAGCATCTGCTAAAGGAATCCGTTTAGGCCATGGTATGTCTTAATGACTTAGGGTTACCATGAGGAGGATTTTGGTTGCCGTTGATGTTCGAGCTACTTCCGCTTGGTCCTCCTTGCGAGGCAGCATAGTGAGCAATGGCGGCAGCAATAACTTGCTGTAATTCGTCCTGAGTAGTAGGCATCGGCTGAGGTTGTCGTCATGGCGCCATCTTCTAAAGATGTGTACGTTGGTCAGGCCATAATAAAGCTATATAGTAATAGTAATAGCATATAACATCTCATGTTATCTATATATCACACACAACATCCCATGTCCCAACATCCCATGTCACAAATATCATACACACAACATCCCATGTCCCAACATCCCATGTTGCAAATATCATACATACAACATCCCATGTCCCAACATCCCATGTTGCAAATATCATACATACAACATCCCATGTCCCAACATCCCATGTTGCAAATATCATACATACAACATCCCATGTCCCAACATCCCATGTTGCAAATATCATACATACAACATCCCATGTCCCAACATCCCATGTTGCAAATATCATACAACATCCCATGTCCCAACATCCCATGTCACAAAACATAAATAAGCAGTCAAGTGAATCAGATATGGTGAGAATACGGCGATTGTTATATATATCGAGACCATAATGTGGTAAGGGTATCAGTACGTCACTGTATCATACAATCACAAATCAAATAGGGGCTACATCACCCCTGTCAAAAACAATATCACATCAGTGTCACATACATCCAGTACATCAACAAATATCAACAAAAATCAGTATCGTCAGATGGTCTCCAAAAGGCTGTGCAGTCACAATCGCGGTCGTCTCACCATCGCCTACCACTATGGTACCAATGAGCCCTATGCGGATGGGGGTGGAGGAGGGGGAAAGTGAGTGTAGAGTAAGCGGCGTAAATGAAGCCAATCCTCCTCCATCGCCTGCTGAGTGCGAATAACAGATGCAATCTGCTGCTCCATAGTCGTAAGTCGAGCAACAAAGTCAGGAGGTAATGATCGAAAAGGCTGAAAAGATGAGGATGTCTGACCAAGATATGGACCTAGTGATAGCTGAGCTCTCTCGAGCTCCTGGAGTCGCTGTGTATGGGACTCATGCTGATGGACAAAGGACATCAAGACGTCCTCTATGGTATGTCCCATATGGAATGGATGATATGGATCAGTGGGTGGCATCGGTGAGGAAGATGTCCAAAGCAGTGGTGTGCTGGTGGGATCGAATGACGCTACATGAACAGAAGATGGAACAGGTGTCATCTGAGGCATGAAGGGCATAGGCATCGGGATGTGCCCAAAGGGGTGGGATGAAGAGCCCTCTCCAGGCCCTGCTGGAGGTACAAACGGTGGGATCTGAAACGAAAAATCAGTATGATGTGCCTCAGTGTGGTGTGGTGGAAGCGGTGGAACATCCTCGTCAGCCGGTATCCCACCGTGCTGAGCCTCCTCATCAGGCGGATCCATATGCTCTGCAAATAGAGCGTGCTCAGGCTCAATGGGTACAGGATCAAAAGGAGCAATGACAGGATCAACATGATCAACATGGTGGTCAACAGGGACGTCAGCAATCAAAGGTGGGTCAACAAAAGGATCAACAGCATGATCAGCAACTAACAAAGGGACATCATCAACAGGAAGATCGCCAACAGGCGGGTCAGCCAAAACGGGCTCAACAGGAACGTCAGCATGTACCAAGTCATGCTCATGTACAGGATCGAGAGCAGCTGCCTGCTCTAGGGCTACGGCAGGCTCCTGGTCGTCAAAAGCCATGTCAAAATCAAACTCTGGATCAAAGGGATCGATAGGATCGACGGGATCAACAGGGTCCTCCATATGATGGTCCATAGGAATATACTCAATGTCGCGGTCAGGATCAAATCCTGGAGGAAAAACGGGATCGGAGTCCTCAATAACGTCGTGCTCAAATACAAGGCTCGGAATGGGGGCGGCAGAAGATGCCTGATCAGGGTCCGAGTCATGAACAAAATGCTGAATGCTCACCTCGTGAGACGGAGCAGAAGCCACAGACTCAAAAGAGTCTGGGACTGGTGAGTGGACGGGCGAGTCTCCAGCTGGGGCATCAGCAATCATCAAGAGACCGCCAGCGGGTAAAGGGGCTGCATCAGGATCCTCGTCCTCAAAGGCTCGTCCTCGTAGAGATCAATGTCGCCGTCAGCCTCGGCGTCTAGTAATAACTCGTGTGCTGGGTATGAAGCAAGAGGAATCGGAGCTGGAATCACAACAAGTGGAAGATACTCAGCAGGATCGCCATCAATAGGCTCATAGGCACCCTCGGGTAAAGCGAAGGGCAAGGAGTCATCAGTATGCTCATCAATGCCGTCGGGTAGAGCGAACGGCTGGAAGTCATCATCATCCGTGCTCGAGTAGTCTGAGGTATGCACCTCACGCTCCGATGACACAATGTCATCCGACACTATGGGTAGAGGTCCAGTGGTATCTGAGTCTCCGGTGCCTGATGTATCCATGTGTCTGTAACACAATCACAAGTATGCACAAATAATCAGTAAATCAGGCAATCACATAAGTTACCAAGTAATAGTCACATAATTCTCCTAGTCCCACTAGCCTCCCAGCCTCCCAGACTGTCCTTCCTAGTCCCACTAGCCAACTTTCCCAGCCTCCCAGACTGACTCCCTAGTCCCACTAGCAAACTTTCCCAGCCTCCCAGACTGACTCCCTAGTCCCACTAGCAAATTCTCCCAGCCTCCCAGACTGACTCCCTAGTCCCACTAGCAAATTCTCCCAGCCTCCCAGACTGACTCCCTAGTCCCACTAGCCAACTACCTCGATCCATTAGATCGAGCCTCGGCCTCCCAGACCGAGCCTCAGTCTCCCAGACCGAGCCTCAGCCTCCCAGACTGAGCCTAAAAATAATAAATAAAATATGCTCAACATTTGTTTATAAAAACGTTTTGGATCTGGACTTAAGTGGTATGCAGAAAAAATGTTTTCGTGAGAGCCCTAGTGATCATAGTCTAGACTCGAGAAGGAATCCTAGTTTGCTATGATAAGAGCTCTGATACCAAGCTGTCACACCCTGGCTTTGCGGAAGCGTGGTTAATTTGGTGTGACTTCTTAATACCATAGCTTAATCATAACAAGCTATATGAATTAAAAATATGCAAGATCATCCATTGATAATAAAAATATAAAACATTGTCTTAACGGGTTAACACCCTACAACCATAACTTGTCTAAATATTACAAATGCAAACTTAAAATAAACATGATTCAAGGACTGTGACTTGTCCAGGAAAGAGTCACAAGCCTCGAACCCTGGATGACCTCGGGTCTAATGCAGCGGAAAACAAGCCATACCGCGCCAGATCGTTA
This sequence comes from Helianthus annuus, assembly GCF_002127325.2. Classification (NCBI taxonomy): domain Eukaryota; kingdom Viridiplantae; phylum Streptophyta; class Magnoliopsida; order Asterales; family Asteraceae; genus Helianthus; species Helianthus annuus. Next base: position 71,681,554 of record NC_035437.2, on the reverse strand, counting down.
GTTTCCTGAAATACATGTAAGTTGAAAAATCAACAATAATGCTGAGCGAGTTCATGCGAAAGTGCGTAAACAAACCTTTATCTTTATCAAAACCTGGTATGTAGCTGTCACACCCCCAAAATCCACACGCGGAGTATCACCGCTTGGAGGCGTGACATGACCAGGATCCTAACCACCAATCATATTGAACATGTAATATAATTAAGTATAGCGGAAGCATTTAAGTAATCCAAACAATAGTATGTTTGATTTAACATAAGTGTTGAAACATCATTCAAGATCCTTTGCCCACAACGACCTGCTCCTCCCTGTGCAAGCTCCATAATGTACCTAAGGTCCTGCAAGGCATGCAGCAAATAATCAACAAACTAGTTGAGCGAGTTCACAGAAAATAAGTTCAGTAATGGAGTAGTATAGCAAACATTGCGTTTGTTTATCTAGTCATGCATCGTATTAGTTCGTTCATTGTTCATGTATAGTATTGATTCGTATCGCGGGCTATTTCGGCATGTATGCGAAGATTGGGGAAAGTTCCCAAGTATTCTAGACTATGTATATTTGTATCGCGGCCACCCTGGCATGTGTGCGAAGTTTTAGTATATAGTTCGCGGCCTATCCAAGACATGTGTGCGAAGATCAGTCATAATATCGCGGCCAACCCCTGGCGTGTATGCGAAGATCAGTTCAATTGGTATACTAGTCTAGCCGTATCTTATCATTCACCACCCTCACCCTGAGGACTCATATCATTATGTTCTGTTAACTAAGTATGTACGTATAGTTTATTCAATCCCATTCCCACCCTGGGAACCCCATGCCTTGGCTGTGTGAACTCACCTTGGATTGCTCGGCAGATACACAAAGAGTACAGGTAGCAAGTAAATGATCAACCACGTCCTATCATGGTTTATTATGTAAGTCAGGTTCGGTTCAAGTATCGCACGTATGTATCACATAAGTTACCACGTTGCAAGCATACAAGGATTCATGGTAGACACGTACACGTATCGATAAACAATCTAAGTATTCGTCCCAACCATAACCCGGCCCAATAGTATTCACCCAACTAGCATGTCGGCCCAACAGGTAAGCAGTCCAATAGCATAACAGTCGTACGATTGGGCCCGTGGCAAAGTAGGCCCAAAACAGTGTATGTGTAATAGCCGGTCTCGAGTCGCAACGGGGATCTCGAGTCGCAACCGGGTTACGAGTCACATCAGGAGATTACGAGTCGCAACAGTAGGTTGCGAGTCGCAATGGCTGGTCTCGGTTCATCATGGTCCGGTTACGAGTCGCAACGGGACTCGCAACCATGATTGCGGCTGATGTCGTTGTGGTCTCGAGTCGAGACTGTGGGTTCCCGACTCGCAATCTGAGTCGCAACCATGCGTGTAACAGCTTTTCCTGAATTCCTTAAATAACAATAACAACTAATCCGTGATTTCAGCAAACATATTCAGCAGTTTCGGAAACAGATCAAATACCGAAAATAACAGTTTCATAGCATCTTCAAATTAGCATCATTAACATATTCATGACAGCCTCCAGAACACGTAATCAGATCATCAAACAGACCTAAACCGAAACATGAATCATATTATTGAACTAGCATGCAACCTAGCCGGCTAACATATACTTGGACCGATTAATCATATACGCATCAAAACAATAACAGGAACATAGTGTCCGATTAACATCATGCAAACCGAATTGTATGAATATTATGACATCAAGAACCTTCATTAATAATCACAGCAAGAACCCTAGTTATCACATAATATCATCACAACCAATCAATCCGAAAGCATACAACATACATCATTCAACCAAGAAAACACAAACCACTAACCGATTGAAAGGAGAGTAGGATTGATCCGTGGACAATGATCTCCGATGGGGGAAAGTCCTTGGCTGCCTTCGGTTTGCGAAGAAGAGAGGGAGAGTTTGTGTGTTCTTGATTGCTAAGTTGTGTAAAACTAAAACCCTAGAGGTAATGTGTGTATATATGCGTGTGAAGGGAAGTGGGCCGAAACCCCCACATGGGTTTTCTCATGGTCTCGAGTCCAACCATATGGACCGAGTAGGTTCTTATAAATGTTTCACTAATCGTTCAAGTAGTAACATATGCAATCACATTAAATCACGTAACATGTAACATTTAATCACTCACACAACCGTGTAACACAAAACATATCATGTATTCGTTCAAGTAACATAGTTCTGGAGTACGGGTTGTCACATTATCCCCAACTAATTGGAAATTTCGTCCCGAAATTTGGTATGCACTCACTGAGGAAGCTAGGTAAGTTTAATCGTTCACTGGTTTTTCCTGGGGTGTCACATCCTCCCCCCGTTGATCTGGAAATTTCGTCCCGAAATTCCGAAGTAGTAGCTTCAGCCTCAGTAGTGGTAGCATTGGTTTCGAATAACTGGGGGTACTTTTCTGTCATCCTGTCTTCGCGTTCCCAGGTGTACTCTGGGCCACGTTTGGAGTTCCAACGAACTCGAGCAAGAGGGATTTTCTTGTGTTTGAGGACCTTCACCTCCCGGTCCGTGATTTCTACTGGTTCCTCGACGAACTGTAACCGCTCGTCGGTAGTTCGATACATGAAAGACATTGTGAACTGCCCCGAGTTCAGCTGATAGGTTCAATCTATAGGCTACCCTGCCTGTACGTTCTATGATCTCGAATGGTCCCCGACCTGAAATTCCAATGGCTTTCTACGCTTGCCCGCGTAGGCTTTCTGACGGTCGCGTGCTGCCGCCGTGCGTTGTCGTATCTGTGCAATCTTTTCTGTGGCGTCCATTACAATCTCTGGACCCGTGATCTGACTATCCCCCACCTCTACCCAACAGAGAGGTGACCGGCATCTACGCCCGTACAATGCCTCGAATGGTGCGGCTTGTATGCTACTGCGCTCATGTTTAATCGTGAGTCGGATGGTTTGTGCATTGCTTGCCAAAGTTCTGACGTGAATCGTGCATCGCGATCCGCAATGATGGACGTGGGCACCCCGTGCCTCAAAACAACTTCTTTAAGATAGATGTCTGCGAGAGTGGAGAACTTGTCCGTTTCCTTAATCGGTAGGAAGTGTGCAGACTTGGTGAGTCGATCCACGATCACCCATATGGTATCGTTCCCATGCTGGGATCGAGGTAGGCCTGTAACGAAATCCATGGAAATTTCTTCCCATTTCCACTGAGGTATCTTAAGCTGCTGAAGTAGGCCCTGTTAGTTTCTGGTATTCAACCTTGACTCTCACTCAGGTCAAGCATTTTCCGACGTATGTAGCAATGTGGGCCTTCCTACTAGGCCACCAATAAGTAGTGCTGATGTCTTAGTACGTTCTATCCGACCCTGGATGTACTGAGTGGTAAGGCTTGTGAGCTTCATCCATCACAAGTTCGCGTAGGCCGCCATAAAGTGGGACCTAAATACGCCCCGTTACATAGTAGGCGCCGTCTGCCTTCTGTCCTAATCGTTGTCGTGAGCCGCGTAAGGCATTCAGCCTTGACGTTTTCGGGCTTCCGTGCTTCTATCTGAGCAGTTCGTATCTGTGCTGGCAGGCTAGTCTGGATCGTAAGCTGTAGCGCTCGCACGCGCTGAGGTAGAGTGTCCTTCCGACTGAGGGCGTCCGCCACAACCTTGGCCTTGCCTGAATGGTACTTGATGGCGCATTCGTAGTCGCTAAGTAGTTCAACCCATCGTCGTTGACGCATGTTCAAATCCTTCTGCTCAAGAATATGCTCGAGACTCCTGTGATCGGTGTAAATCGTGCACCTGGTACCGTACAGGTAGTGTCGCCATATCTTAAGCGCGAACACATCAGCTCCCAGCTCTAAATCGTACGTTGTGTAGTTGTGTTCGTGAATCTTGGGTTGACGAGAGGCGAAAGCGATAACCTTGTCGCGCTGAAAAGCAGTCTCCTGGGGCTCTCCCAGCAATAGGTGACACCCTTCTGTGTCAGTAACATAAGTGGCTGAGCAATCTTCGAGAAATCCTTGGTAAACCGTCTGTAGCTCGTGGTGCAGGCCAGTTTCTGGTTGAGTCTACCTTGGATGGATCGACATGGATCCCATCCCTGTTCACTACGCGGCCTAAGAAGTGAACTTCACGAATACTATGACGAACTTGTCTATGTAGGGTTTGCACACCCTGTTCATAAGGTCCTTAAATACGGCAGGAGTGTTCAAATAATATCAAACCATCCATCATATCAAACATAAAGTATAGTAATTAAAATAGTCCATAAAACCCAGTACGATTCATGTTCAAACCAAACTTTGTTTGAGTAACAGAGACATAATAAAGGAAATCCCAAAACGAGTTATAAGTTCAAACAGCGTCTCCTTGTCCTAGCATGAAAGCTCGACCCCTTGCCTCGTTGCCATTATTGTTGTTGTTGTTCCCATTGCCCTGGTTATTGTTGTTGTTCTGATTCTGGTTCAACTGTGGGCAATCGCGCTTGTAATGACCTTCTGCCCCACACTGGAAACATCCCCGATTTCCACGTTGTGGCTGCTGCTGCTGTGGGTTCTGAGGAGCTGGTGGTGGAAGTTGCTGATTCTGGTTTGCAGGTCGTGAGCTCCTGCAATCTTTGGCTTCGTGTCCTATCTTGAAACATCTCTGGCAACGTTCCTTGCGACACCTTCCACTGTGGTGCTTGTTACACTTGTTACATAGTGGGTGTACTCCCCTGTATCCACCCTGCTCCTGACTGCCAGATGATTGCTGACTCGGATTCTGGTAGTCATTCGTCCTGCGCTGCTGTGCTTGAGACTGTTCGGAATCCCCATCCCATTTCCGTTTGTTGTCGCTGGGTGTAGCAGTAGTAGCAGCTGAAGTGACTGTAGCAGTAGCGTTGACACGCTTAGGCAGTTTATTCTGATCCACTGCCTGGTCGGTGATGCGATGAGCGAGGCGTTGGATTTCCTGGATGTTTTCGAGGTTAGCCGACGTCACGTGGCTCTGAATCTCTGGCGCCAAACCCTTGAGATACAACTCAATGCGCTTGTATGGAGGGTCCACCATAGTAGGACACAGAACTGCCAGCTCGTTTGACCGTTTCGTATACGCTTCGATCTCTGACCCAATCATTTTCAGATTATACAGCTCGTCTTCCAGCTTGTGAATGTCTTCACGCGTGCAATACTCCCTCTTGATGAGTTCCTTAAAATCGTTCCATGGGGTGGCGTTAGCAGCTGCCAACCCTAAGATTTGAACTTGGGCGTTCCACCAAGTTAGTGCTATTCCCTCCAAGGTGCCGGTGGCAAACTTGACCTTGCGAGCCTCAGGGCACTCGCACATCTCGAATACTGATTCTAGCTTCTCGAACCAGTGGAGGAGTCCAACCGCTCCTTCTGTGCCGCTGAAAGAGTTTGGACGACAGTCCATGAAATTCTTGAAAGTGCAGACAGGCTGCTGCGCGTGTTGACCTGCTTGAGCTGCTGCAACTGCCGCAGCAACTTGAGCTTGAACGAGAGCCTCTAGCTGGGCTTGAGTCATGTTGATTCGTCCAGACATGATCTTCATAGTAAAAGTAATGTAAATAAGAGTGGCTCGCGAGTAGGGCGATGACAGAAAAGTATGGGCATATAGGTGTTCTCATGTAATCAAAGCATGTGTATCTAAACGTAATGCGAGCAAAGTTCTAAGCAGTTCTAGCAAACAGGCAATAAACATAAACCTTATTACCTAAGATGTCGAGTCTTGCACGTGGAGCGAAGCGTCGTTGTGGATCGTTGAGAGCACTGTTCTGGTTATAGTCTGGTTTTAATAAAAACGTTTTCCCACATTAAAACCTAGTTCCCTATAACCAATGGCTCTGATACCAATCTGTCACACCCCCAAAATCCACACGCGGAGTATCACCGCTTGGAGGCGTGACATGACCAGGATCCTAACCACCAATCATATTGAACATGTAATATAATTAAGTATAGCGGAAGCATTTAAGTAATCCAAACAATAGTATGTTTGATTTAACATAAGTGTTGAAACATCATTCAAGATCCTTTGCCCACAACGACCTGCTCCTCCCTGTGCAAGCTCCATAATGTACCTAAGGTCCTGCAAGGCATGCAGCAAATAATCAACAAACTAGTTGAGCGAGTTCACAGAAAATAAGTTCAGTAATGGAGTAGTATAGCAAACATTGCGTTTGTTTATCTAGTCATGCATCGTATTAGTTCGTTCATTGTTCATGTATAGTATTGATTCGTATCGCGGGCTATTTCGGCATGTATGCGAAGATTGGGGAAAGTTCCCAAGTATTCTAGACTATGTATATTTGTATCGCGGCCACCCTGGCATGTGTGCGAAGTTTTAGTATATAGTTCGCGGCCTATCCAAGACATGTGTGCGAAGATCAGTCATAATATCGCGGCCAACCCCTGGCGTGTATGCGAAGATCAGTTCAATTGGTATACTAGTCTAGCCGTATCTTATCATTCACCACCCTCACCCTGAGGACTCATATCATTATGTTCTGTTAACTAAGTATGTACGTATAGTTTATTCAATCCCATTCCCACCCTGGGAACCCCATGCCTTGGCTGTGTGAACTCACCTTGGATTGCTCGGCAGATACACAAAGAGTACAGGTAGCAAGTAAATGATCAACCACGTCCTATCATGGTTTATTATGTAAGTCAGGTTCGGTTCAAGTATCGCACGTATGTATCACATAAGTTACCACGTTGCAAGCATACAAGGATTCATGGTAGACACGTACACGTATCGATAAACAATCTAAGTATTCGTCCCAACCATAACCCGGCCCAATAGTATTCACCCAACTAGCATGTCGGCCCAACAGGTAAGCAGTCCAATAGCATAACAGTCGTACGATTGGGCCCGTGGCAAAGTAGGCCCAAAACAGTGTATGTGTAATAGCCGGTCTCGAGTCGCAACGGGGATCTCGAGTCGCAACCGGGTTACGAGTCACATCAGGAGATTACGAGTCGCAACAGTAGGTTGCGAGTCGCAATGGCTGGTCTCGGTTCATCATGGTCCGGTTACGAGTCGCAACGGGACTCGCAACCATGATTGCGGCTGATGTCGTTGTGGTCTCGAGTCGAGACTGTGGGTTCCCGACTCGCAATCTGAGTCGCAACCATGCGTGTAACAGCTTTTCCTGAATTCCTTAAATAACAATAACAACTAATCCGTGATTTCAGCAAACATATTCAGCAGTTTCGGAAACAGATCAAATACCGAAAATAACAGTTTCATAGCATCTTCAAATTAGCATCATTAACATATTCATGACAGCCTCCAGAACACGTAATCAGATCATCAAACAGACCTAAACCGAAACATGAATCATATTATTGAACTAGCATGCAACCTAGCCGGCTAACATATACTTGGACCGATTAATCATATACGCATCAAAACAATAACAGGAACATAGTGTCCGATTAACATCATGCAAACCGAATTGTATGAATATTATGACATCAAGAACCTTCATTAATAATCACAGCAAGAACCCTAGTTATCACATAATATCATCACAACCAATCAATCCGAAAGCATACAACATACATCATTCAACCAAGAAAACACAAACCACTAACCGATTGAAAGGAGAGTAGGATTGATCCGTGGACAATGATCTCCGATGGGGGAAAGTCCTTGGCTGCCTTCGGTTTGCGAAGAAGAGAGGGAGAGTTTGTGTGTTCTTGATTGCTAAGTTGTGTAAAACTAAAACCCTAGAGGTAATGTGTGTATATATGCGTGTGAAGGGAAGTGGGCCGAAACCCCCACATGGGTTTTCTCATGGTCTCGAGTCCAACCATATGGACCGAGTAGGTTCTTATAAATGTTTCACTAATCGTTCAAGTAGTAACATATGCAATCACATTAAATCACGTAACATGTAACATTTAATCACTCACACAACCGTGTAACACAAAACATATCATGTATTCGTTCAAGTAACATAGTTCTGGAGTACGGGTTGTCACAGTAGCAAATAAGGAAAAAGAGATCACCAATGGTTTGCAAGGCCATTGATATGTGTGAAGTGCAAGTAGGGATGACTCAAACCTAGCGGATTTATGCGTCGGGCACTAAGTCACCCCGAGGTCCGTTATGCTGGACCTGGGGCTGGGCTCGCTACACCCAGATAGATCTACCGCTCCTGTCCCTCGGTCCTACTACGAGGATTAATGGCCTCAAGTTGTGCCTACCCACTCACATGATCTGAGTAACAAACCTCCTTACGCTAACCATACCATGTATAAACATATTCATAATCATTGTAACATGTATTTCACCCCCGCAGTTTATAAAACTGAAAACAGTTAAGAGAAAAGGGGGACATGAACTCACAGTGAGTGCGTCACAATACCAAGTAATCCAAATATCCAACTGCTGCGCAACGACCTACATGTGCTAATTCTATTAGACGGATGGCCGTGCCTTAGCTTTATAGTTTACATTCTCGGGAAACGGTTAGACAACCGTTCCGTGTATATACTTGGTAGAAAATCTCCTTCCCAAGGATGGGGGAATTAATACATGTGCGTTTATAATATTAAGTCTCACTTAATATATTTTATTTCTCATCTCAAAATATAATTATTTTTCTCAAAAATAATATATTTTCTTTTTACATAATACTTTCCAAAATAATACGTTGACAAGACACGCATTCGTGAATATTTCCGTATAAAGCGTAAGTTACGTTTTGGCGATTAAGTGGTAATAGTAATTACCATTGTAACTTATATGTTTGTCGTATAAGCGTTTGTATTATTTTGGGTTCGACAAAGTTAGTAAATATTATTTTTACTCTAATAATAATATTTATACATTTTCACAAAATAATCATAAACAGTGTTGTGAAAAATATATTTATCGAATAAATATTTATCACGTTTATTTTTGTGAAAACCCCACCTACGAATATTTGTAAATAAAGTCATGGCGAAATATATTTTGTAAACATTTCAAAAATAACTCTAACACTTGTAAATAATTCTAAGTGTTAGATTTTTAGAAAAATTTCGCCAGAGTTTCCCCTGTAACTGGAGGTGGCCACGTTTTCAAGCGTATCATTTTCTTTTACAAAATCATTCCAACAATTTCTTCAAATCAACCAATCAATTTCCAACACATTAAACTAGTTTCAATGCATTAAACTTGTAGACTAGTATGTAAAATCACATTATTACATGAACTTGTAGTTTTTCTAAAACTATTGTGTAGATCTCGTTACATTTAGTGGATCTGTGTATAAAATAGTTTAGTCTTGTAAAAACCCCGTTTTTAGAACAAATCACTCTTTACAACTTCCCGACAATTTTTGTAAAAATTGTTATTTTGTCGGATCTTTCGTTTCACAAGTGTTTATACACTTGTAGTTTGTAAAAATCATATTTGTTATCATGTTATCCAACTTATATAAAACATGATTTTCTCGATACTTGGTTCTACGAATGTACCACTTGTACATACGTAGATCGACTCGTTTTAAATACTATTTTTCATGTCAAAACACTTTTACACAAGTTCATGTTTCCCGTGTGGTGGAGTTTCACCTTTTAACCCTTGTACAAAAGAAACAAGTGTATGTCAAGATTCGGGATCTTAACAAAGTCTGGTTAAACGATGATAAGAGCCACCACAACGTAGATCGGGTCTCTACAACCAACATATTCAAATACTACGACTTTTACACAAGACATGACCTTTTATCCAACGATATTCGAGTTTTAGTAGACTTTTTAGATTCAAAAGGTGGGTTACCGACTTTTAACCGTTAAAAATCCTTTTAACCACTTTAGATACGTTCAAGAGTGAGTTTTAAACAATATACCTCTAGCTCGGGGCTAGGGAAGAATCTAGTCGAAAATGGCATGGATAAAAGCAACGTAGCGAGGTCCTTCCACTTCCGTTTGCTCCAAGCTCCGTTGTAGGTGACCCTTAAGACTTGTATGGACTTGGAATTGCAAGATGGAAGCTCGAAAATATGGTGGGTGCTAATGGGGTGTTCGGCCGATGGTGGGGGAGCAAGAGGGAGGATAGTGTGTTGGTGTTTTGAGTGTGTAATCTCTTATGTGCATTGTGAGGGTTTTATAGACAAAATTAGGATTATCGTCCAACGGATTTCATGCTTTCTAGATATTAGGCAAAAGCAATAAAATATTAAAAAGAATTCGGGCCTTGTCTCCCCTTTAGGTGGCCGATTGTAATGGGGTGGGGGTACCCGGTTCAATTCCAACTAAACAGTTAGTGTTTAGTTACGTTCACCAAGTTAGTTTAGAGTTTAACTCCGTTAGTTAAGTGTTGCGTTATAAAGCGGGTGTTAGGGTAATCAGGGACCCTAACTGGCTCAGAAAAATACTAATAATATTTCTGGCAATATTTTTATGTTCCGGGTATAGTCCGGTTGTTCAGTTGGATAGTAATCCGTTAAAGTGCTTAAGTAATCCTTTAAGCGTCGTAAATAAAAATTTAGCGACACAATTTATTCTGCAAAGTGTCAGGAATATTTTTCCTCATGCTTTGGCACTTTATTATTTAGCTAGAAGCTAGTATGTTGACAGAAGTGCTGTGTTTTGTGCTTAGAGTACGTTTTAGGCACATCCAATCTCTGTATCTTATTCCTAGAGACGTAATTATACAACCCTTGTATCCTTACACACACTTTGGGTGTAGTGAAATATTTCTGGCTCATACAGGCCTTTAGAGGCAGTGTTTGCCTGATGCTGGCTATATCAGCATGTCAAATAGGTTATCCGTTCAAATGCTACTGTGCTTTTGTGCATCATGTTTGTCACTAAAGTTCAGTAAATAAGTAATGTAGTGACAGGAAAAATCAAAGTATGATGCAGACATGTACATGTATCAACAATCAAGTAGCAGTTTATCAGAAATCTCAGTTAAGCACAGTAATTAGGCAACAATTAATAGTTAATTAAGTCGTACGGATACCTGGTTTTGTGAGGGTTGTCACATTTTCGGGTTCCAATGCTTCTACCTGAGCATTTCGTATCTGTGCTGGAAGGCTAGACTGAATCGTAAGCTGTAGCGCTCGCACGCACCGAGGTAAAGTGTCTTTCCGACTGAGAGCGTCAGCCACAACATTGGCCTTGCCTGGATGGTACTTGATAGCGCATTCGTAATCGTTCAGTAGTTCTACCCATCGTCGTTGACGCATGTTCAAATCCTTCTGCTTAAGAATATGCTCGAGACTCCTGTGATCGGTGTAAATCGTGCACCTGGTACCGTACAGGTAGTGTCGCCATATCTTAAGCGCGAAAACTACAGCTCCCAGCTCTAAATCGTGCGTCGTGTAGTTCCGTTCATGAATCTTAAGTTGGCGCGAAGCGTAAGCAATGACCTTGTCGCGCTGCATTAACACACATCCAAGACCTTGGATGGATGCGTCACAATATACTACGAAATCGTCTGTGCCCTCTGGCAAAGAGAGGATAGGTGCACTGCAAAGTCTATCCTCTAGGTGCTAAAAAGCAGTTTCCTGGGGATCTCCCCAACGGTAGGTGACACCCTTCTGTGTCAGTATTGTAAGCGGCTGAGCAATCTTTGAGAAATCCTTGATAAACCGTCTGTAATAACCTGCCAGACCCAAGAATTGGCGTATTTCCGTTGGAGTGCGTGGTGCAGGCCAGTTCCTGATCGAGTCTACCTTGGATGGATCGACATGGATCCCATCCTTGTTCACTACGTGGCCTAGAAAGTGGACTTCACGAAGCCAGAAGTCGCATTTCGAAAACTTAGCGTACAGCTGTTCCTTCCGTAGGAGTTCCAGAATAAGGCGTAGATGCTGCTCGTGCTCCTCCTGACTCTTGGAGTAAATCAGAATGTCGTCGATGAATACTATGACGAACTTGTCAAGATAGGGTTTGCACACCCTGTTCATGAGATCCATAAATACGGCAGGCGCGTTCGTTAACCCGAACGGCATGACAAGAAACTCGTAGTGGCCGTAACGAGTTCTGAATGCTGTTTTGGAGACGTCCTCCTCCCGGACTCTCAGCTGATGATAACCTGACCTCAGGTCTATCTTCGAATAGTAGCACGACCCTTGCAGTTGGTCGAATAAATCATCTATGCATGGAAGAGGATAACGGTTCTTCACTGTCACCTTGTTGAGTTCACGGTAGTCGATGCACATTCTGAACGTACCGTCTTTCTTTTTCACAAATAGTACTGGAGCTCCCCATGGCGAAGAGCTTGGACGAATGAAGCCCTTTTCCAAGAGCTCTTGTAGCTGCTTTGACAGTTCCTCCAATTCTGATGGAGCTAGACGGTATGGTGCGCGAGCTATGGGTGCTGCTCCTGGAGCGAGCTCGATTTGAAATTCGACCTGACGGTGAGGCGGTAATCCAGGTAAATCTTCAGGAAACACCTGAGGGTAGTTGCGTACAATTGGAATATCTTCCAATTTCTTTTCCTTTGCTGATGCGTCTGAAACGAGTGCCAAGATTGCGGTGTGACCCTTCCGCAGACACTTCTGAGCCTTCAAGAAAGAGATGATGCCAACCACAGCACCACTCTTGTCACCTTGAACTTCGAGAGGTTCTTGAACAGAACGGGGAATGCGTATGATCTTCTCGCTGCATAAGATTTCTGCCTGATGTTGGGATAACCAATCCATCCCAATAACGATATCAAAACTTCCCAAGACTATGGGAATAAGGTCGATGGAGAAAGCTTGACCGGCTAAGACAATACTACAACCCTTGACTATTTGCGTGGCTTCTAAACTCTTACCATTAGCTAGTTCTACGACGTGTTTGGTGTTTAGGAGTGTTGACGTACGTTCTAACAGTTTACTGGCTTTCACAGAAATATAACTTGTATCCGCACCCGAATCAAATAAAACAGTAACATAGATATCGTCAAGGAGAAACTTACCCATAACCACATTGGGATCGTTCATTGCATCTCCTCGTCCTAACACGAAAGCTCGACCCCTTGCCTCGTTGCCATTGTTGTTGTTGTTTCCCCCGTTGTTGTTGTTCCCGTTGCCCTGGTTATTGTTGTTGCGATTCTGGTTCTGGTTCAGTTGAGGACAGTCGCGTTTGAAATGACCCTCAGCCCCACACTGGAAACATCCCTGGTTTCCACGCTGTGGCTGCTGCTGCTGCTGTGGGTTCTGTGGAGCTGCTTGTTGTGGTTGCTGGTTCTGATTTGCAGGCCGTGGGCTCCTACAGTCTTTGGCCTCGTGACCCATCTTGAGACATCTTTGACAACGACCCTTGTTGCACTGGCCGCTGTGATGTCTGTTGCAGTTGTGACACTTGGGGTGAAACCCTTGATACCTTCTCTGTCTATGACCACCAGAGGATTGCTGACTAGGACTCTGGTAGTGGTCAGTCTTTTGCTGCTGAGCTTGAGATTGAACTGTTGCTGAACCTTTGCTAGAATCCCCATCCCACTTTCTTTTGTTGTCACTGGGTGTAGTGGGAGTAGCGGCCGAAGTGGTAGCACTGATGCGTTTGGGCAACTTGTTCTGTTCCACCGCCTGATCCGTGAGGCGATGAGCAAGACGCTGGATATCTTGAATGTTGTCGAGGTTAGCCGATGTAACATGGCTCTGAATTTCTGAGGCTAGACCCTTGAGGTACAACTCGATGCGTTTGATCGGAGGGTCTACCATGGTTGGGCACAAGATAGCCAGTTCGTTCGATCGCTTCGTGTAGGCTTCTATCTCTGACCCCGTCATCTTAAGATGATAAAACTCATTTTCCAGCTTGTGAATGTCGTCACGGGTGCAGTATTCCCTCTTAATGAGTTCCTTGAAATCGTTCCAGGGTGTGGCGTTAGCAGCTGCCAACCCTAAGATCTGAACTTGGGCGTTCCACCAAGTTAGTGCTATTCCTTCTAGCGTGCCAGTGGCGTATTTCACCCTGCGAGCCTCAGGGCATTCACACATCTCGAACACTGACTCCAGCTTCTCAAACCAGTGGAGGAGTCCCACTGCCCCCTCTGTGCCGCTGAAGGTACTTGGACGACAGTCCATGAAGTTCTTAAAGGTGCAAACTTGTTGCTGCGCTGGTTGACCTATTGTGTACGAATAGGGCAAAGTTCAAATACAAGGGCTAGTTTAGGAGTGTAGGATCTAAAGATCCTAGTGTAAGTTATGACTACAGGATATACTACCTGCGTGAGCAGCTGCAAGTGCCGCGGCAACTTGAGCTTGAACGAGAGCCTCTAGCTGGGCTTGAGTCATGTTAATTCGTCCAGACATGATCTTCATAGTAAAAGTAACGTAAGTGAGAGTGGTTCGCGAGTAGGGCGATGACAGAAAAGCGTAAGCACGTAGGTATTCTCATGTAATAAAGTCATGTGTATCTAAACGTAATGCGAGCAAAGTTCTATATAGTTCTAGCAAGCAGGCAATAATCATAAACCTTATTACCTAGGATGTCGAGTCTTGCACGTGGAGCGAAGCGTCGTTGTGGATCGTTGAGAGCACTGTTCTGGTTATAGTCTGGTTTTAATAAAGACGTTTTCCCATATTAAAACCAAGTTCTCTATAACGAATGGCTCTGATACCAATCTGTCACACCCCTAAAATTCCCACACGCGGAGTGCCACCGCTTGGAAGCGTGACATGACCAGGATCAAGCCATCAATCATATCAAACATAGCATTTAAGTGTAAAAGTAGAAAATGTATTTCATCGTGACATGACTGATGTTCATAACCAAACATTATTTAAGTAGCGGAAGCATAATAATGAAAACCCAAAGTAAGTTATAAGTTCAAATATCATTCACGATCCGTATCCCACAACGACCTGCTCCTCCCTGTGCAAGCTCCATAGTGTACCTAAGGTCCTGCAAGGCATGCAGCAGATAATCAACAACTAGTTGAGCGAGTTCACAGAAGACAAGTTCATAACAGTAATGCGTAAGTTCATCTAATGGGGGCTTCCCATGCATGTATGTACTACTGGTGGGGGTTTCCCATGCATGTATGTACTACTGGTGGGGGTTTCCCATGCATGTATGTACTACTGGTGGGGGTTTCCCATGCCTTGTATATATATTACTAGTGGGGGATTCCTACGTTTATCTTTACTAATGGGGGTTTCCCATTATGGTACTTACTAGACTATTTGCAACCATGTCTTCTTCTTAATCCGAGAACAGGAATACGTACAAGGTCACGCAGGATTTACGTGAGTGCCCTTCCCCGAGGACAGTGGTACGCGTGGGGTTTATGTAGGATTTACGTAAGTGTCCTTCCGACCCGGAAGACAGTAGTGGGTATTAGGTTACGCAGGATTTACGTAAGTGTCCTCCCGACCCGGGAGACAATGGTAGATACTAGTTTACGCAGGTTTTACGTAAGTGTCCTGACTATCCTGAGGACGATGGTCTATAGTCTAGTGATTGCGTAAGTACGAGTAATCATTCCATGTCAACATTCCAACCCAATTCCCAACCCGGGAATCCCATGCCTTGGCTGTGTGAACTCACCTTGGTTTGCTCGGCAGATACACAAAAGGTTCTTGAACTAAAGTGGTCAACCTCGTCCTAACAGGGTTACCATACAAGTCAGGTTTTGACTTCAAGTAATGCACGTATGTATCACATAAGTTAACACGTATTTATCATGGCAACACGTAATCAGTCAAATACACTTTAACAGTTAACAACGTATGCAAGATTTGGACTCGCACAAGCCCAACATCCTTGTGCGGTTCACCCGATGAAATTCAATAGTTCCCGGCCCAAATAACATAGCAACCCAATAACACATCGGCCCAATAAGATTTAAACAGTCCAATAAGGTGCCCGTGCTCACAGTCTCGAGTCGAGACCAAGCGGTCTCGAGTTGGGCTGGTGTCGAGATCTTGAGTCGCAACGAATGAGATCTCGAGTCGCAACAGGGGCGGTCTCGGTTTGTCATGGTCCGGTCTCGAGTCGCAACGGGACTCGCAACCTCGGTCTCGGCTTGTCATGGTCCGGTCTCGAGTCGCAACGGGACTCGCAAACTCGGTCTCGAGTTGTGTTGTTGTGTGTCGGTGTGAGGTCTCGAGTCGCAACGGGACTCGCAATGTCGGTCTCGGGTCATCATGCTCCGGTCGAGATCACACGGTCTCGACTCGCAACCATGTTGAGTCTATCAATTTGTAACAATTTTCCTGATTTCATGCAGATTGGTTACACTTATTCAGGTTTCCAAGTTTACATCAATCAATTAACACAATTCCACCCAAGCAGTTAACACAATATCGATCAAACGGGGGTTTCCAAACCTTAATTCGTATGAACCCTAGACTAAACATAGCATGAACAACTTATCATCATCCAACCGGATTAAACCATACCATCTAAACATATTAACCAAGTTCAAATATGACACAGCTGATTAAACATATCCATTCGGTTCAAATCATACAATCCGATTTACAACAAGAACAATAACAAGGATAGCAAACTTCAATCCGTTTATCATGCATACACATACATACATCATATCAACCGAGTTACTAGCATAACCCTAACCGATCATGTAATCCGATAACTCACAAAACATATAAACATACAATTAGTGGCATCATACTAACCGAGATGAATGTAGGGGATCGATTTGGGTTCACGAGCTTCGAAGGGTGCTTGCCGTCGGGTTCCAAAAGTCACGAGAGAGAGGGAGAGAGCTTCTAGGGTTTTGGTGTAACTTGTGTGTGTTATGTTTTGCAACAAATGAGAAAACAAGTCCCTAGAGGGTGTTTGTTTGCGTAAAAGGGTAGTGGGCCGAGCCCACTCGGTTGCCCTATGGTCCGAGTACAAACAATACGGCCCAATGGCCTTGTGCGTTTGATATATGTTGTGCGGTTCGGTTCGTGTAACATTCACATACGCATATAACACATAGCATCTATATAATATATCATGCATTCATATAAATAATATAATTCACGTAAGCATATAACGTTACACAAGATAAGTCTAAAGTACGGGTTGTCACATTATCCCCAACTTAAAAGAAATTTCGTCCCGAAATTTGGTACGCACTCACTGAGGAAGCTAGGTAAGTTGTACCGTTCACTGATTTTCCTGGGGTGTCACATCCTCCCCCCGTTGATCTGGAATTTCGTCCCGAAATTCCGCAGTAGGAGCTTCAGCCTCAGTAGTGGTTGCATTGGTTTCGAATAACTGGGGGTACTTTTCTGTCATCCTGTCTTCGCGTTCCCAGGTGTACTCTGGGCCACGTTTGGAGTTCCAACGAACTCGGACAAGAGGGATTCTCTTGTTTTTGAGGACCTTCATGTCACACCCCCAAAATCCACCCGCGGAGTACCACCGCTTGGGAGCGTGACTGACCAGGATCAAGCCATCAATCATATCAAACACAGCATTCAATATAAATGTAATTAATGTAAATCATCATGACATGACTGATGTTCAAACCAAATACTGTTTTAAGTAGCGGAAGCAATATAAAGTAAACCCAATTAAAGTTATAAGTTCAATAATGTTCATGATCCATCTGCCCACAACGACCTGCTCCTTCCTTGTGCAAGCTCCAAGTATACCTAAGGTCCTGCAAGGCATGCAGCAAATAATCAACAAACTAGTTGAGCGAGTTCACAGAAAGTAAGTTCATAATGTAATGCATAAGTATAGCTAGTGGGGGCTTCCCATACTAGTGTGTACTAAAGGTGGGGGTTTCCCATGTTCATCCTGGCTAATGAGGGCTTCTCATTAACGGTACTTACTAGACTAACTTCCGACCATGTGTTCTTCTTTACCGAGAACAGGAAAACGTACAGGGTCACGTAGGCTTTACGTGACGTGCCCTTCCCCGAGGACAGTGGTACGCGTGGGGGCTACGTAGGCTTTACGCAGCGTGGCCTTCCGACCTGGAAGCCAGTAGATGGTATTGGGTTACGTAGGCTTTACGTAACGTGTCCTCCCGACCCGGGAGACATATGGCAAATATACTGGGTTACGTAGGCTTTACGTAACGTGTCCTGACTAACCTGAGGACGATGGTCTATAGTCTGGTATATGCGTAAGTACGAGTAATCATTCCATATCCAACATATCCAACCCAATTCCCAACCCGGGAATCCCATGCCTTGGCTGTGTGAACTCACCTTGGTTTGCTCGGCAGATACACAAGGAATATAAGTAGCAAGTAAATGGTCACTCACGTCCTATCATGGTTATTATACGAGTCAGGTTCGTATATAGTACGTATATAGCAATCACGTATAGTCATGGCAAACATGTACGCACGTAAGCAGATAAGACATAGCATGTGAGGATCCAATTGTCTAAGTCCAACCATACCCGGCCCAATGACATAACAGTTCACAATAACAAAACAATCCAGATTCTCAATCGGCCCAAATAGCAATCACATACAAGTCCATTAGCAAAACAGTCCGCAATTTAAATCGTTGGGCTCAATAGATTGGCCCGTGACAGTGAAAGCCCAACAGTGCGCGTGTAAACGATGGTCTCGAGTCGCAACGGAGATCTCGAGTCGCAACCGGAGATTACGAGTCGCAACAGCTGGTTGCGAGTCGCAATGGAGATCTCGGTTCATCATGGTCTGGTTACGAGTCGCAATCTGACTCGCAACCGTGGTTGCGGTTCGTGCGGTCTGGTCTCGAGTGGGGTTCCGACTCGCAACAAGCGATGCCGAGTCGCAACCGCGTGTGTAACGACTTTCCTGATTTCACGCAATTCATTTAGGCAATTCAATCATCGTTGACAGTTTCCAAAAATCAATTATCAACTAACAGTTTGTCATTCAAAAATTCATCGATCAAACAGGGAAAATAAATCATAAATTCTTATGAACCCTAATAATTACACTTATGAACAATAACAATAATCATAACACTCAATCATATTATGATCCGATTTCACGAACATTAAACTCGAATTGCATAACTTCACAGCCAATCAACAAGACATTATCATTAACATCATCAACAGCAAATCAGATTAACAAACATCACTATTATCCGTACCCGCATCCAACATCAACAACCAATCAATTTTTACTAACATACTCCCTAGTTACATCGCACAACCGAATGATAGCAATCGTGGCATCACATATAATCGAACATGAATTCAAACAAACATACTAACCGGTTACAAGTAACGAGATGTGATCCGAACAAGAGGGTGATCGGGTGGCCTTGTGCCGTCGGTTCCTAAACAAGCCGAGAGAGAGAGAGACGAGATAGAGGAGCTAGGGTTTTGTGTGTGTATTCTTGTGTTGTAACAAATGAGAGGAAAACAAGACCCTTAGTTTTGGTATAGTGGTTGCGAGTGGGGAGTGGGCCGAGCCCACTCGGTTACCTAATGGACCGAATGTAAGGTGTAAAGCCCAAAGGCTTGTGTGACCGGTTTGTGTGGTTTGGGCTCGTGCAACGCATAACATACATACACACATAACACACGTAAACAAATATTCATTTAAAATCATATAATCCAGTTCTCATAAGCACGCAACGTTACATCAAAGCAAGTCTAAAGTTCGAGTTGTCACATTATCCCCAACTAATTGGAAATTTCGTCCCGAAATTTGGTATGCACTCACTGAGGAAGCTAGGTAAACTGTACTGTTCACTGATTTTCCTGGGGTGTCACATCCTCCCCCCGTTGATCTGGAATTTCGTCCCGAAATTCCGTAGTAGTAGCTTCAGCCTCAGTAGTGGTTGCCTTGTTCCCGAATAACTGGGGGTACTTTTCTGTCATCCTGTTTTCGCGTTCCCAGGTGTACTCTGGGCCACGTTTGGAGTTCCAACGAACTCGGACAAGAGGGATTCTCTTGTGTTTGAGGACCTTCACATCCCGGTCCGTGATTTCAACTGGTTCCTCGACGAACTGCAACCGCTCGTCGATAGTGAGTTCCTTAAAAGGAATGATGAGTGTTTCGTCTGATAGGCACTTCTTTAAGTTCGATACATGAAAGACATTGTGAACTGCCCCGAGTTCAGCTGGTAGTTTCAACTTGTAGGCTACCTTGCCAATCTTTTCTATGATTTCGAATGGTCCGACGTACCGCGGATTCAGTTTGCCCCGTTTGCCAAAACGAACCACACCCTTCCAGGGTGAAACTTTCAATAAAACCCGGTCCCCGACCTCGAATTCCAATGGCTTTCTACGCTTGTCCGCGTAGGCTTTCTGACGGTCGCGTGCTGCCGCCATGCGTTGTCGTATCTGTGCAATCTTTTCTGTGGCGTCCACTACAATCTCTGGACCCGTAATCTGACTATCTCCCACCTCTGCCCAACAGAGAGGTGACCGGCATTTACGCCCGTACAATGCCTCGAATGGAGCGGCTTGAATGCTGGTGTGATAACTGTTATTGTAAGAAAACTCCACCAAAGGGAGGTGCTTTTCCCAGCCGTTGCCGAAATCGATGACGCATGCCCGAAGCATGTCTTCAAGAGTTTGAATCGTACGCTCAGACTGTCCATCCGTCTGAGGGTGGTATGCTGTGCTCATGTCTAGTCGTGAGCCAAAGGATTTATGCATTGCTTGCCAAAGTTCTGACGTGAATCGTGCGTCGCGATCCGAAATGATGGACGTGGGCACCCCGTGCCTCGAGACAACTTCTTTAAGATAGACGTCTGCAAGTGTGGAGAACTTGTCCGTTTCCTTAATCGGCAGGAAGTGTGCAGACTTAGTGAGTCGATCAACTATGACCCATATCGTATCGTTCCCACGCTGGGATCTAGGTAGGCCTGTAACGAAATCCATGGAAATTTCTTCCCATTTCCACTGAGGTATCTTAGGCTGCTGAAGTAGACCAGCTGGTTTCTGATATTCGACCTTGACTCTTGCACATGTCAAGCATTTTCCAACATACGTAGCAATGTGGGCCTTCATACTAGGCCACCAATAGGTAGTGCTGATATCGTGGTACATTTTATCCGACCCTGGATGTACCGAATAGCGAGACTTGTGTGCTTCATCCATCACAAGTTCGCGTAGACCGCCATAGAGTGGGACCCAAATCCGGCCCGTTACATAGTAGGCGCCGTCTGCCTTCTGTTCCATTTGCTGCCGTGAGCCGCGTAAGGCTTCAGCCTTGACGTTTTCGGGCTTCAGTGCTTCTATCTGAGCAGCTCGTACCTGAGCAGGAAGGCTAGACTAAATCGTAAGCTGTAGTGCTCGCACGCGCTTCGGTAAAGTGTCCTTTCGACTAAGGGCATCAGCCACCACATTGGCTTTGCCTGGATGATACTTGATAGCGCATTCATAATCGTTTAGTAATTCGACCCATCGCCGTTGACGCATGTTCAAATCCTTCTGCTTAAGGATATGCTCGAGACTCCTGTGATCGGTGTAAATCGTGCACCTGGTACCGTACAGGTAGTGTCGCCATATCTTAAGCGCGAAAACAACAGCTCCCAGCTCTAAATCGTGCGTCGTGTAGTTGCGTTCATGAATCTTGAGTTGACGAGAGGCGTAAGCGATAACCTTGTCGCGCTGCATTAACACACATCCAAGTCCCCGAATGGATGCATCACAATAAACCACGAAGTCATCTGTGCCCTCTGGCAATGAGAGGATAGGTGCACTGCAAAGTCTATCCTTTAGGTGCTGAAAAGCAGTCTCCTGGGGCTCTCCCCAGCGATAGGTAACACCCTTCTGTGTCAGTAGCGTAAGCGGCTGAGCAATCTTCGAGAAGTCTCTAATAAACCGTCTGTAGTAACCTGCCAGACCCAAGAATTGGCGTATTTCTGTCGGTGTACGCGGTGCAGGCCAGTTCCTGATCGAATCTACCTTGGATGGATCGACATGGATCCCATCCTTGTTTACCACGTGGCCTAAGAAGTGGACTTCACGAAGCCAGAAGTCGCATTTAGAAAGCTTGGCGTACAACTGTTCCTTCCGAAGGAGTTCCAAAATAAGGTGAAGATGCTGCTCGTGCTCCTCCTGACTCTTGGAGTAAATCAGGATGTCGTCGATGAACACAATGACGAACTTGTCGAGATAGGGTTTGCACACCCTGTTCATAAGATCCATAAATACCGCAGGCGCGTTCGTTAACCCGAATGGCATGACGAGAAACTCGTAGTGACCGTAACGAGTTCTGAAGGCTGTCTTGGAGACGTCCTCATCCCGGACTCTCAACTGATGGTACCCAGACCTCAAGTCTATCTTCGAGTAGTAACACGACCCTTGCAATTGGTCGAATAAGTCGTCTATGCGTGGAAGAGGATAACGGTTCTTCACCGTCACCTTGTTGAGTTCACGGTAGTCGATGCACATCCTGAACGTACCGTCTTTCTTCTTCACGAAAAGCACTGGAGCTCCCCAAGGCGAAGAGCTTGGTCGTATGAAACCCTTTTCCAAGAGTTCCTGCAGTTGCTTTGACAATTCCTCCAATTCTGATGGAGCCAGACGATATGGTGCGCGAGCTATGGGTGCTGCTCCTGGAGCGAGCTCGATCTGAAATTCGACCTGACGATGAGGCGGTAAGCCAGGTAAGTCTTCAGGAAACACCTGAGGGTAATCGCGTACAATTGGAATATCCTCCAATTTCTTTTCCTTTGCTGATGCGTCTGTAACGAGAGCCAGAATGGCTGCGTGACCTTTTCGTAAGCACTTCTGAGCCTTCAAGAAAGAGATGACGCCAACCACAGCACCACTCTTGTCGCCTTGAACTTCTAGAGGTTCCTGACCCGAACGAGGAATGCGAATAACCTTTTCGCTGCATAAGATTTCTGCCTGGTGTTGGGACAACCAATCCATCCCAATCACGACGTCGAAGCTACCCAAAACTATGGGAATGAGATCAATAGAGAAGGCTTGACCAGCTAAGATAAGATTACAACCTTGAACTACGTGCGTGGCTTCTAGACTTTTACCGTTAGCTAACTCTACTATGTGTTTGGTGGGTAAAAGTGTTGGTGCACGTTTTAGCAGTTGACACATTTTCACAGACATATAGCTTGTATCCGCACCCGAATCAAATAAAACAGTAACGTAAATATTGTCGAGGAGAAACTTACCCATAACAACGTTGGGATCGTTCACTGCGTCGCCTCGACCTAGCACGAATGCACGACCACGAGCTTCATTGCCGTTATTGTTGTTGTTCCCGCCGTTGTTATTCCCATTGCCCTGGTTATTGTTGTTGCGATTCTGGTTCAACTGAGGGCAATCGCGTTTGAAGTGACCTTCAGCCCCACACTGGAAACATCCTCGGTTCCCACGCTGTGGCTGCTGCTGCTGCTGCTGGTTTTGTGGAGCTGGTTGCTGAGGCTGCTGATTCTGATTCGCAGGACGAGGGCTCCTGCAGTCTTTGGCCTCGTGCCCCATCTTAAGACACCTTTGACAGCGACCCTTGTTACATGGGCCGTGGTGATGCCTGTTGCAGTTGTGGCACCTGGGTTGACTACCCTGATATCTCCTCTGTCTGTGACCACCAGAGGATTGCTGACTGGGACTCTGATAGTGGTCGATTTTCTGTTGCTGAGCTTGTGGCTGAACGGTCGCTGAACCTTTACTAGAATCTCCATCCCATTTTCTTTTACTGTCACCAGATGTAGCAGGAGTAACTGAGGTGGTGACGTTAGCAGTAGCGTTAACACGCTTGGGCAGTTTATTCTGATCAACTGCCTGATCGGTGATACGGTGAGCGAGACGTTGAATTTCCTGTATGTTTTCGAGGTTAGCCGACGTCACGTGGCTCTGAATTTCTGGCGCCAATCCCTTGAGGTACAACTCAATGCGCTTGTATGGAGGGTCCACCATAGTTGGACACAGAACGGCCAGCTCATTAGACCGTTTAGTATACGCCTCGATTTCCGATCCAACCATTTTCAAGTTATACAGCTCGTCTTCTAGCTTGTGAATATCTTCCCGCGTGCAATACTCACGCTTGATGAGTTCCTTGAAATCGTTCCATGGGGTGGCGTTAGCAGCTGCCAACCCTAAGATCTGGACTTGGGCGTTCCACCAAGTCAATGCTATCCCTTCCAAAGTACCGGTAGCAAACTTGACCTTGCGAGCCTCAGGGCACTCGCACATTTCGAATACTGATTCTAGCTTCTCGAACCAGTGGAGGAGTCCCACTGCCCCCTCTGTGCCGCTGAAAGAGTTTGGACGGCAGTCCATGAAATTCTTGAACGTGCAGACTGGCTGCTGCGCGTGTTGACCTATTGTGTACGAATAGGACGAAGTTAAATACGAGAGTTAATGTAGGATCTAAAGATCCTAGTGTGTGCCTATACTGCAGGATATACTACCTGCTTGAGCTGCTGCAACTGCCGCAGCAACTTGAGCTTGAACAAGAGCCTCTAGCTGGGCTTGTGTCATGTTGATTCGTCCAGACATGATCTTCATAGTAACAAGTAGCATACGTAAGAATGGTTCGCGGGTAGGGCGATGACAGAAAAGCGTAGGCATATAGGTGTTCTCATGAAATCAAAGCATGTGTATCTAAGCGTAATGCGAGCAAAGTTCTAAACAATTCTAGCATACAGGCAATAAACATAAACCTTATTACCTAAGATGTCGAGTCTTGCACGTGGAGCGAAGCGTCGTTGTGGATCGTTGAGAGCACTGTGCTGGTTATAGTCCGGTTTTAATAAAAACGTTTACCCATATTAAAACCAAGTTCTCTATAACCAATGGCTCTGATACCAATCTGTCACACCCCCAAAATCCACCCGCGGAGTACCACCGCTTGGGAGCGTGACTGACCAGGATCAAGCCATCAATCATATCAAACACAGCATTCAATATAAATGTAATTAATGTAAATCATCATGACATGACTGATGTTCAAACCAAATACTGTTTTAAGTAGCGGAAGCAATATAAAGTAAACCCAATTAAAGTTATAAGTTCAATAATGTTCATGATCCATCTGCCCACAACGACCTGCTCCTTCCTTGTGCAAGCTCCAAGTATACCTAAGGTCCTGCAAGGCATGCAGCAAATAATCAACAAACTAGTTGAGCGAGTTCACAGAAAGTAAGTTCATAATGTAATGCATAAGTATAGCTAGTGGGGGCTTCCCATACTAGTGTGTACTAAAGGTGGGGGTTTCCCATGTTCATCCTGGCTAATGAGGGCTTCTCATTAACGGTACTTACTAGACTAACTTCCGACCATGTGTTCTTCTTTACCGAGAACAGGAAAACGTACAGGGTCACGTAGGCTTTACGTGACGTGCCCTTCCCCGAGGACAGTGGTACGCGTGGGGGCTACGTAGGCTTTACGCAGCGTGGCCTTCCGACCTGGAAGCCAGTAGATGGTATTGGGTTACGTAGGCTTTACGTAACGTGTCCTCCCGACCCGGGAGACATATGGCAAATATACTGGGTTACGTAGGCTTTACGTAACGTGTCCTGACTAACCTGAGGACGATGGTCTATAGTCTGGTATATGCGTAAGTACGAGTAATCATTCCATATCCAACATATCCAACCCAATTCCCAACCCGGGAATCCCATGCCTTGGCTGTGTGAACTCACCTTGGTTTGCTCGGCAGATACACAAGGAATATAAGTAGCAAGTAAATGGTCACTCACGTCCTATCATGGTTATTATACGAGTCAGGTTCGTATATAGTACGTATATAGCAATCACGTATAGTCATGGCAAACATGTACGCACGTAAGCAGATAAGACATAGCATGTGAGGATCCAATTGTCTAAGTCCAACCATACCCGGCCCAATGACATAACAGTTCACAATAACAAAACAATCCAGATTCTCAATCGGCCCAAATAGCAATCACATACAAGTCCATTAGCAAAACAGTCCGCAATTTAAATCGTTGGGCTCAATAGATTGGCCCGTGACAGTGAAAGCCCAACAGTGCGCGTGTAAACGATGGTCTCGAGTCGCAACGGAGATCTCGAGTCGCAACCGGAGATTACGAGTCGCAACAGCTGGTTGCGAGTCGCAATGGAGATCTCGGTTCATCATGGTCTGGTTACGAGTCGCAATCTGACTCGCAACCGTGGTTGCGGTTCGTGCGGTCTGGTCTCGAGTGGGGTTCCGACTCGCAACAAGCGATGCCGAGTCGCAACCGCGTGTGTAACGACTTTCCTGATTTCACGCAATTCATTTAGGCAATTCAATCATCGTTGACAGTTTCCAAAAATCAATTATCAACTAACAGTTTGTCATTCAAAAATTCATCGATCAAACAGGGAAAATAAATCATAAATTCTTATGAACCCTAATAATTACACTTATGAACAATAACAATAATCATAACACTCAATCATATTATGATCCGATTTCACGAACATTAAACTCGAATTGCATAACTTCACAGCCAATCAACAAGACATTATCATTAACATCATCAACAGCAAATCAGATTAACAAACATCACTATTATCCGTACCCGCATCCAACATCAACAACCAATCAATTTTTACTAACATACTCCCTAGTTACATCGCACAACCGAATGATAGCAATCGTGGCATCACATATAATCGAACATGAATTCAAACAAACATACTAACCGGTTACAAGTAACGAGATGTGATCCGAACAAGAGGGTGATCGGGTGGCCTTGTGCCGTCGGTTCCTAAACAAGCCGAGAGAGAGAGAGACGAGATAGAGGAGCTAGGGTTTTGTGTGTGTATTCTTGTGTTGTAACAAATGAGAGGAAAACAAGACCCTTAGTTTTGGTATAGTGGTTGCGAGTGGGGAGTGGGCCGAGCCCACTCGGTTACCTAATGGACCGAATGTAAGGTGTAAAGCCCAAAGGCTTGTGTGACCGGTTTGTGTGGTTTGGGCTCGTGCAACGCATAACATACATACACACATAACACACGTAAACAAATATTCATTTAAAATCATATAATCCAGTTCTCATAAGCACGCAACGTTACATCAAAGCAAGTCTAAAGTTCGAGTTGTCACACTTCACATCCCGGTCCGTGATTTCAACAGGCTCCTCGACGAACTGCAACCGCTCGTCGATAGTGAGTTCCTTAAAAGGAACTATGAGGGTCTCATCTGATAGGCACTTCTTCAGATTCGACACGTGAAATGCATTGTGAACTGCACCGAGTTCAACTGGTAGGTTTAGCTTGTAGGCTACTTTGCCTATTTTCTCAATAATCTCGAACGGTCCGACATACCGCGGATTTAGTTTGCCCCGTTTGCCAAAACGAACCACACCCTTCCAGGGTGAGACTTTAAGTAAAACCCGGTCCCCGACATGAAATTCCAAAGGCTTTCTACGCTTGTCCGCGTAGGCTTTCTGACGGTCACGTGCTGCCGCCATGCGTTGTCTTATCTGTGCTATCTTTTCTGTGGCGTCCACTACAATCTCTGGACCCGTAATCTGACTATCCCCCACATCTGCCCAACAGAGAGGTGACCGGCATTTACGCCCGTACAATGCCTCGAATGGAGCGGCTTGTATGCTGGTGTGATAACTGTTATTGTATGAGAACTCCACCAAAGGGAGGTGCTTTTCCCAGCCGTTGCCGAAATCAATAACGCATGCCCTAAGCATGTCTTCAAGAGTTTGGATCGTTCGCTCAGACTGCCCATCCGTCTGAGGATGATATGCTGTGCTCATGAGCCAAAGGATTTGTGCATCGCTTGCTATAGTTCTGATGTGAATCGTGCATCCCGATCCGAAATGATGGAGGTGGGCACCCCGTGCCTCGAAACAACTTCTTTAAGGTAGATGTCTGCGAGAGTGGAGAACTTATCCGTTTCCTTTATAGCCAGGAAGTGTGCAGACTTGGTGAGTCGATCCACGATCACCCATATGGTATCATTCCCACGCTGGGATCTAGGTAGGCCTGTAACGAAATCCATGGAAATTTCTTCCCATTTCCATTGCGGTATCTTAGGCTGCTGAAGTAGGCCCGCTGGTTTCTGGTATTCAACCTTGACTCTCGCACAGGTCAAGCACTTGCCGACGTAGGTAGCGATGTGGGCCTTCATACTAGGCCACCAATAAGTAGTTCTGATGTCATGGTACATTTTGTCCGATCCTGGATGTACCGAATAGCGAGACTTGTGAGCTTCATCCATTACAAGTTCGCGTAGACCGCCATAAAGTGGGACCCAAATACGCCCCGTTACATAGTAGGCGCCGTCTGCCTTCTGTTCCATTCGTTGTCGTGAGCCGCGTAAGGCTTCAGCTTTGACATTTTCGGGTTTCAATGCTTCTACCTGAGCATTTCGTATCTGTGCTGGAAGGCTAGACTGAATCGTAAGCTGTAGCGCTCGCACGCGCCGAGGTAAAGTGTCTTTCCGACTGAGAGCGTCAGCCACAACATTGGCCTTACCTGGATGGTACTTGATAGCGCATTCGTAATCGTTCAGTAGTTCAACCCATCGTCGTTGACGCACGTTCAAATCCTTCTGCTTAAGAATATGCTCGAGACTCCTGTGATCGGTGTAAATCGTGCACCTGGTACCGTACAGGTAGTGTCGCCATATCTTAAGTGCGAAAACTACAGCTCCCAGCTCTAAATCGTGCGTCGTGTAGTTCCGTTCATGAATCTTAAGTTGGCGCGAAGCGTAAGCAATGACCTTGTCGCGATGCATTAACACACATCCAAGACCTTGGATGGATGCGTCACAATATACTACGAAATCGTCTGTGCCCTCTGGCAAAGAGAGGATAGGTGCACTGCAAAGTCTATCCTTTAGGTGCTGAAAAGCAGTTTCCTGGGGATCTCCCCAACGGTAGGTGACACCCTTCTGTGTCAGTAGTGTAAGCGGCTGAGCAATCTTTGAGAAATCCTTGATAAACCGTCTGTAATAACCTGCCAGACCCAAGAATTGGCGTATTTCCGTTGGAGTGCGTGGTGCAGGCCAGTTCCTGATCGAGTCTACCTTGGATGGATCGACATGGATCCCATCCTTGTTCACTACGTGGCCTAGAAAGTGGACTACACGAAGCCAGAAGTCGCATTTCGAAAACTTAGCGTACAGCTGTTCCTTCCGTAGGAGTTCCAGAATAAGGCGTAGATGCTGCTCGTGCTCCTCCTGACTCTTGGAGTAAATCAGAATGTCGTCGATGAATACTATGACGAACTTGTCAAGATAGGGTTTGCACACCCTGTTCATGAGATCCATAAATACGGCAGGCGCGTTCGTTAACCTGAACGGCATGACAAGAAACTCGTAGTGGCCGTAACGAGTTCTGAATGCTGTTTTGGAGACGTCCTCCTCCCGGACTCTCAGCTGATGATAACCTGACCTCAGGTCTATCTTCGAATAGTAGCACGACCGTTGCAATTGGTCGAATAAATCATCTATGCGTGGAAGAGGATAACGGTTCTTCACCGTCACCTTGTTGAGTTCACGGTAGTCGATGCACATTCTGAACGTACCGTCTTTCTTTTTCACAAATAGTACTGGAGCTCCCCATGGTGAAGAGCTTGGACGAATGAAGCCCTTTTCCAAGAGCTCTTGTAGCTGCTTTGACAGTTCCTCCAATTCTGATGGAGCTAGACGCTATGGTGCGCGAGCTATGGGTGCTGCTCCTGGAGCGAGCTCGATTTGAAATTCGACCTGACGGTGAGGCAGTAATCCAGGTAAATCTTCAGGAAACACCTGAGGGTAGTTGCGTACAATTGGAATATCTTCCAATTTCTTTTCCTTTGCTGATGCGTCTGAAACGAGTGCCAAGATTGCGGTGTGACCCTTCCGCAGACACTTCTGAGCCTTCAAGAAAGAGATGATGCCAACCACAGCACCACTCTTGTCACCTTGAACTTCGAGAGGTTCTTGACCAGAACGGGGAATGCGTATGATCTTCTCGCTGCATAAGATTTCTGCCTGATGTTGGGATAACCAATCCATCCCAATAACGATATCAAAACTTCCCAAGACTATGGGAATAAGGTCGATGGAGAAAGCTTGACCGGCTAAGACAATAATACAACCCTTGACTATTTGCGTGGCTTCTAAACTCTTACCATTAGCTAGTTCTACGACGTGTTTGGTGTTTAGGGGTGTTGATGTACGTTTTAACAGTTTACTGGCTTTCACAGAAATATAACTTGTATCCGCACCCGAATCAAATAAAACAGTAACATAGATATCGTCAAGGAGAAACTTACCCATAACCACATTGGGATCGTTCATTGCATCTCCTCGTCCTAACACGAAAGCTCGACCCCTTGCCTCGTTGCCATTGTTGTTGTTGTTTCCCCCGTTGTTGTTGTTCCCGTTGCCCTGGTTATTGTTGTTGCGATTCTGGTTCTGGTTCAGTTGAGGACAGTCGCGTTTGAAATGACCCTCAGCCCCACACTGGAAACATCCCCGGTTTCCACGCTGTGGCTGCTGCTGCTGTTGTGGGTTCTGTGGAGCTGCTTGTTGTGGTTGCTGGTTCTGATTTGCAGGCCGTGGGCTCCTACAGTCTTTGGCCTCGTGACCCATCTTGAGACATCTTTGACAACGACCCTTGTTGCACTGGCCGCTGTGATGTCTGTTGTAGTTGTGACACTTGGGGTGAAACCCTTGATACCTTCTCTGTCTATGACCACCAGAGGATTGCTGACTAGGACTCTGGTAGTGGTCAGTCTTTTGCTGCTGAGCTTAAGATTGAACTGTTGCTGAACCTTTGCTAGAATCCCCATCCCACTTTCTTTTGTTGTCACTGGGTGTAGTGGGAGTAGCGGCCGAAGTGGTAGCACTGATGCGTTTGGGCAACTTGTTCTGTTCCACCGCCTGATCCGTGAGGCGATGAGCAAGACGCTGGATATCCTGAATGTTGTCGAGGTTAGCCGATGTAACATGGCTCTGAATTTCTGAGGCTAGACCCTTGAGGTACAACTCGATGCGTTTGATCGGAGGGTCTACCATGGTTGGGCACAAGATAGCCAGTTCGTTCGATCGCTTCGTGTAGGCTTCTATCTCTGACCCCGTCATCTTAAGATGATAAAACTCATTTTCCAGCTTGTGAATGTCGTCACGGGTGCAGTATTCCCTCTTAATGAGTTCCTTGAAATCGTTCCAGGGTGTGGCGTTAGCAGCTGCCAACCCTAAGATCTGAACTTGGGCGTTCCACCAAGTTAGTGCTATTCCTTCTAGCGTGCCAGTGGCGTATTTCACCCTGCGAGCCTCAGGGCATTCACACATCTCGAACACTGACTCCAGCTTCTCAAACCAGTGGAGGAGTCCCACTGCCCCCTCTGTGCCGCTGAAGGTACTTGGACGACAGTCCATGAAGTTCTTAAAGGTGCAAACTTGTTGCTGCGCTGGTTGACCTATTGTGTACGAATAGGGCAAAGTTCAAATACAAGGGCTAGTTTAGGAGTGTAGGATCTAAAGATCCTAGTGTAAGTTATGACTACAGGATATACTACCTGCGTGAGCAGCTGCAAGTGCCGCAGCAACTTGAGCTTGAACGAGAGCCTCTAGCTGGGCTTGAGTCATGTTAATTCGTCCAGACATGATCTTCATAGTAAAAGTAACGTAAGTGAGAGTGGTTCGCGAGTAGGGCGATGATAGAAAAGCGTAAGCACGTAGGTATTCTCATGTAATAAAGTCATGTGTATCTAAACGTAATGCGAGCAAAGTTCTATATAGTTCTAGCAAGCAGGCAATAATCATAAACCTTATTACCTAGGATGTCGAGTCTTGCACGTGGAGCGAAGCGTCGTTGTGGATCGTTGAGAGCACTGTTCTGGTTATAGTCTGGTTTTAATAAAAACGTTTTCCCATATTAAAACCAAGTTCTCTATAACCAACGGCTCTGATACCAATCTGTCACACCCCTAAAATTCCCACACGCGGAGTGCCACCGCTTGGGAGCGTGACATGACCAGGATCAAGCCATCAATCATATCAAACATAGCATTTAAGTGTAAAAGTAGAAAATGTATTTCATCGTGACATGACTGATGTTCATAACCAAACATTATTTAAGTAGCGGAAGCATAATAATGAAAACCCAAAGTAAGTTATAAGTTCAAATATCGTTCACGATCCGTATCCCACAACGACCTGCTCCTCCCTGTGCAAGCTCCATAGTGTACCTAAGGTCCTGCAAGGCATGCAGCAGATAATCAACAACTAGTTGAGCGAGTTCACAGAAGACAAGTTCATAACAGTAATGCGTAAGTGCATCTAATGGGGGCTTCCCATGCATGTATGTACTACTGGTGGGGGTTTCCCATGCATGTATGTACTACTGGTGGGGGTTTCCCATGCATGTATGTACTACTGGTGGGGGTTTCCCATGCCTTGTATATATATTACTAGTGGGGGATTCCCACGTTTATCTTTACTAATGGGGGTTTCCCATTATGGTACTTACTAGACTATTTGCAACCATGTGTTCTTCTTAATCCGAGAACAGGAATACGTACAAGGTCACGCAGGATTTACGTGAGTGCCCTTCCCCGAGGACAGTGGTACGCGTGGGGTTTACGTAGGATTTACGTAAGTGTCCTTCTGACCCGGTAGACAGTAGTGGGTATTAGGTTACGCAGGATTTACGTAAGTGTCCTCCCGACCCGGGAGACAATGGTAGATACTAGTTTACGCAGGTTTTACGTAAGTGTCCTGACTATCCTGAGGACGATGGTCTATAGTCTAGTGATTGCGTAAGTACGAGTAATCATTCCAGGTCAACATTCCAACCTAATTCCCAACTCGGGAATCCCATGCCTTGGCTGTGTGAACTCACCTTGGTTTGCTCGGCAGATACACAAAAGGTTCTTGAACTAAAGTGGTCAACCTCGTCCTAACAGGGTTACCATACAAGTCAGGTTTTGACTTCAAGTAATGCACGTATGTATCACATAAGTTAACACGTATTTATCATGGCAACACGTAATCAGTCAAATACACTTTAACAGTTAACAACGTATGCAAGATTTGGACTCGCACAAGCCCAACATCCTTGTGCGGTTCACCCGATGAAATTCAATAGTTCCCGGCCCAAATAACATAGCAACCCAATAACACATCGGCCCAATAAGATTTAAAGAGTCCAATAAGGTGCCCGTGCTCACAGTCTCGAGTCGAGACCAAGCAGTCTCGAGTTGGGCTGGTGTCGAGATCTCGAGTCGCAACGAATGAGATCTCGAGTCGCAACAGGGGCGGTCTCGGTTTGTCATGGTCCGGTCTCGAGTCGCAACGGGACTCGCAACCTCGGTCTCGGCTTGTCATGGTCCGGTCTCGAGTCGCAACGGGACTCGCAAACTCGGTCTCGAGTTGTGTTGTTGTGTGTCGGTGTGAGGTCTCGAGTCGCAACGGGACTCGCAATGTCGGTCTTGGGTCATCATGCTCAGGTCGAGATCACACGGTCTCGACTCGCAACCATGTTGAGTCTATCAATTTGTAACAATTTTCCTGATTTCATGCAGATCGGTTACACTTATTCAGGTTTCCAAGTTTACATCAATCAATTAACACAATTCCACCCAAGCAGTTAACACAATATCGATCAAACGGGGGTTTCCAAACCTTAATTCGTATGAACCCTAGACTAAACATAGCATGAACAACTTATCATCATCCAACCGGATTAAACCCTACCATCCAAACATATTAACCAAGTTCAAATATGACACAGCCGATTAAACATATCCATTCGGTTCAAATCATACAATCCGATTTACAACAAGAACAATAACAAGGATAACAAACTTCAATCCGTTTATCATGCATACACATACATACAACATATCAACCGAGTTACTAGCATAACCCTAACCGATCATGTAATCCGATAACTCACAAACCATATAAACATACAATTAGTGGCATCATACTAACCGAGATGAAAGTAGGGGATCGATTTGGGTTCACGAGCTTCGAAGGGTGCTTGCCGTCGGGTTCCAAAAGTCACGAGAGAGAGGGAGAGAGCTTCTAGGGTTTTGGTGTAACTTGTGTGTGTTATGTTTTGCAACAAATGAGAAAACAAGTCCCTAGAGGGTGTTTGTTTGCGTAAAAGGGGAGTGGTCCGAGCCCACTCGGTTGCCCTATGGTCCGAGTACAAACAATACGGCCCAATGGCCTTGTGCGTTTGATATATGTTGTGCGGTTCGGTTCGTGTAACATTCACATACGCATATAACACATAGCATTCATATAATATATCATGCATTCATATAAATAATATAATTCATGTAAGCATATAACGTTACACAAGATAAGTCTAAAGTACGGGTTGTCACATGACTGCCTATCACCTGCGTCAGACCAACAAATCAGTGACCGACACTTGCGTCCGTAAAGCGCTTCGAACGGTGCGGCTTGAATACTTGCGTTATAACTATTGTTGTATGAAAATTCGACCAATGGTTGGTGAGTATCCCAACTTCCACCCAAATCCATAACGTAAGCTCGCAGCATATCTTCTAATGTCTGAATCGTCCGTTCACTCTGTCCATCTGTTTGTGGGTGAAAAGTTGTACTCAGGTTCAACTGAGATCTGAATGCTTCTTGGAAGGACTGCCAAATCCTTGACACAAACCTTCCGTCTCTATCAGAGATGGTCGAGAGAGGCACTCCATGACGTGCAACGATCTCTCTCATATATATCTCAGCTAATTTGCTCGTGTTATCCTTCTCTCTGATTGGCAAGAAATGTGCAGATTTTGTTAATCGGTCTACTATTACCCAAATAGTATCATGACCTTTTGGCGTTCTTGGCAACTTTGTTATGAAATCCATTGAAATCTGTTCCCATTTCCATTTGGGTATTTCAGGTTGTTGCAGTTGACCTGAAGGCTTCTGGTATTCGGCTTTCACCTTGGCGCACGTTAAACACTTGCTAACATAAACTGCAACATCGCTTTTCATCCTAGGCCACCAATAGAAGTCCTTTAGATCTTGGTACATCTTATCCGCTCCTGGATGGATAGAGTACCGTGATTTGTGAGCTTCATCAAAAATAACCTTTCTCAAACCACCAAACAGAGGAACCCAAATCCTTCTCATGAAGCATAAAGTTCCTTCCTCGTTTGGTACTAACTGCTTCTCCATCCCACGGAGATATTCCTCTTCAGTGTTCCTTTCTTTCAGAGCCTCTTTCTGCGCGGCACGAATGCGCATGGAAAGATCTGTCTGGATAATCATCTCTAGAGCCCTAACCCTTATGGGCTTGATCCTTTCCTTTCGACTTAGGGCATCGGCGACCACATTCGCCTTCCCTGGATGATACTTGATCTCGCAGTCGTAGTCGTTCAATAATTCGACCCAGCGTCTTTGTCTCATGTTTAGCTCCTTCTGGTCGAATATGTGTTGCAGGCTCTTATGATCCGTGAAGATTGTACACTTCGTACCATATAAATAATGTCTCCAAATATTCAATGCAAATACCACTACACCTAGCTCCAAATCATGCGTGGTATAATTCTTTTCATGGACCTTCAATTGGCATGACGCGTAAGCTATAACCTTCTGGTGTTGCATCAACACACATCCTAATCCTTGACGCGAGGCGTCACAATATACCACAAAATCATCCATTCCTTCTAGTAGCGATAAGATTGTTGCATTACAAAACTTGTCCTTCAATAACTGGAACTCTTCTTCTTGTTTGATTCCCCAATCAAACTTCTTGTCCTTCTGCGTGAGGAAGGTCAATGGTTGAGCGATCTTCGAGAAATCCTCAATGAACCTTCGATAGTAACCAGCCAAACCTAAGAATTGTCGAATCGCGGTTGACGTCTTTGGAGTCTCCCAATTCTTGATCGCTTCAATCTTGGTGGGATCCACATGGATTCCATCTCCATTCACCACATGTCCAAGGAATTGGACTTTGCGTAGCCAAAACTCGCACTTCGAGAACTTGGCATACAACTTTTCCTCTTTAAGTAGCTCCAAAATAGCTCTTAAATGCTGTTCGTGCTCGTCCTTCATCTTCAAATAGATCAAGATATCGTTTATGAACACAATCACGAACTTGTCGAAGTACGGCTTACAAACTCTGTTCATTATATCCATAAAAACAGCTGGCGTGTTTGTCAACCCAAACGGCATCACCAGAAACTCGTAATGTCCATATCGAGTTCTAAAACCAGTCTTGGGAATACTTTCCTCTTGTATTCTCAGCTGATGATAGCCTGATCGTAGATCGATCTTCGAGTAGTAGCTTGAACCTTGAAGCTGATCGAATAGGTCATCAATTCTCGGCAGAGGATATCTATTCTTGATTGTCAACTTGTTCAACTCTCGGTAGTCAATGCACATACGAAAACTACCATCATTCTTCTTGACAAACAAAACTGGAGCTCCCCAAGGTGAGAAGCTTGGTCTGATGAATCCTTTGTCTAGCAACTCTTGAAGTTGTGTCGACAACTCCTGCATCTCTGAAGGGGCAAGTCGATAAGGTGCCTTAGACACAGGCGCAGCGCTTGGAACTAAGTCAATGTGGAACTCCACTTGCCTTTAGGGTGGCAATCCTGGCAAGTCCTCTGGAAAGACCTCAGGATATTCTTTCACCACTGGGATGTCTTCAATCTTTGGCTCAGCAGCTTCTTTATCCACGATGTGTGCCATGAAGGCAACACATCCCTTCTGTAAACACTTTCGAGCTTTCAGACAGCTGATGATTTTCAGAGGCGTATCGTGCTTCTCTCCGTGAACCACGATCGTCTCTCCATCTTCTTCTGCTCAGTATTCGAGAATTTGTTCAAGCGAATGGCATCCTCAGTAAGAGCCACACTGAGATCAATGGCTTCTGTGATGGTTGTGGGCTTGGAAGTAGTAACCATACTCATGATCTGAGGTGCCAATACCCAGATAAAGCGCTCGATACGTTTGAACTCCGTTGTAACCATGTATGGCACTACGTGGGACAAATCATGGAATCTCTGAACATACTCCGCAATCTTGGGACCTTCCATTTTTAAGTGCCAGAATTCAGCCTCCAGCTTCTGAATTTCAGCACGTGAGCAGTACTTCCTTCTCATGAGCTCCTTCAGCTCATTCCATGACATCACATAAGCAGCAGCTTCACCAAGAGTTTGCACTTGCAGGTTCCACCAAGATAGGGCTCCATCCAGAAATAGCCCTGAGATGTAGGTCACTTGTTGCTCGGGAGCACACTTGCTCATTCTAAGAACAGACTCCGTCTTCTCAACCCATCTAACAAACGCAACAGCACCTCCTGTGCCGTCGAAATTCACGGGCTTGCAATCGAGAAATTGCTTGTAAGTGCACCCTGCACATACGTTAGGATTTACAAATGGTATTAGCGAACGTGCTAAAAATATCCAAATGTATTTTAGTATATCTCAAACGACTTAACATTACCATTAGGTGGATTGTTATTGCCGTGGTTCTGAGAGATATTTCCACATGTTTCTGGATGCGAAGCAGCATACTGCGCGATAGCGGCAGCAATGATTCCTTGAAGTTCTGCCTCATTAGTGGGCATGCGCGGATCACGTCTTGTTAGCATCTTCTAAAAGATGTTTCACGTTGGTCAGGTCATAGTAAATAAATGGTATACGTATGTAACAGCATTTATCAAGCATATAACATCTCATGTTACAAATTAATCAAGCACATAACATCACATGTTACAAAATTTAAAACAATAAATTCAACATCACATATAATGAGAATACTGCGATTGCGCTATCATAAATCAAGACCACAGTACAATGTTTACAAG
Organism: Helianthus annuus; assembly: GCF_002127325.2. NCBI lineage: Eukaryota > Viridiplantae > Streptophyta > Magnoliopsida > Asterales > Asteraceae > Helianthus > Helianthus annuus. The sequence continues at coordinate 71,643,998 of NC_035437.2, read as the reverse complement.
TCTTGTGACTGTATCATACATCAAAAGTGACTAAGGACCACATCGCCTTTGTCTGATCTGTCTAATCAACTACAACTACAATCAAGAACTAAACATCAAAAGTCATGATATCAAAATGCGGTCTTCAAAAGCTGTATAGTCGGCACAATCACGGTCCTCTCACCAAAAGTCTACCTGCGTCGAATCAAACTGCCTATGCTGATGGCGGAGGAGGAGGGGGGAAAATAAGAGTAATACAGGTGACGCATATGTAACCAATCCTGCTCTAAAGCGCGACAGACGCGCATCAAATATGCTATCTGCTGCTCGGAAGTCCAAAAGCGAGCGTCTGAGTCGGGGGAAGGTGGACGCTGAGGGTGTGATGCTGCAAACGGGGTCTGGCAATGACAGGATGGACGTGGAGCTCTCTCCAAATCCTGAATACGACGTGTCCATGCCTCTTGCTGTATCATCAGAGAAGTAAGGATGTCCTCCGTAGAGTACCCAACATGGTATGGGTGATACGGATCAGACAGTGGCATGATAGGGGGCGTAGTCCATAGAAATGGCTCGCTAGATGGGGTGAAGGATGGTGCAGTAAGTGGTACAACAGTGGGAAACTGAGACGTGAATGGAAAAGGGGATGACATCATGGGTGGAACAGGGACAGGCGGCTGTCTAGATGACCCCTCTCCAGGACACGGTGGCGGTATGTCTTGAAGAAACGTAATAGGAAGATCTGTGCGATGAGTATCTGTGGTGTGTGGAGGAATCAGTGGGATATCGGTGGGTGCTGAAATGGGTGCTGAAACGGGGGCTACTGGAGGTGTAACAGGTCTCACAAAAGGTGGGTAATCGTCATCGTCATCAATCCACCCGTTACGGGTGTCGGCGTAACGTGGATCTATATGGGTAGCAAAAGGTGCACGGTCGAATAGCACCTGCACAGGACCAGGAAATGGTGCAACAATAGGATCCTCTATCAAGAGTGGAGCGTCCACAGGAGCGTCAACAACATGATCATCCACCAATAGTGGAGCAACAACAGGATGATCTGCTATGGGTATATCAACAAAAGGGGCAATAGCGGGTGCATCGTCATGAACAGGGTCATGCTCTAATGCAGGATCAGGAGCAACTAAAGGCTCTGGGGCCACAGCAGGCTCCGGGTCAATAAAATCCATATCAAAATCAGCTGGACCATCAAACAAAGGATCGATAGGGGCTACAGGCTCCTCTAGGGGTTGGTCTAAGTGAATGAACTCGATATCCTGGTCAGGATCAAAACTAGGGGGAAAGACAAGATCAAAATCATCATCAACATCGTGATCAAAATCGAACTCAGGTGAGGGAGCAGGTGCAGCTGATAACGCCATGTCGGGGTCGGCGTCTGCAGAGTGATGCTGCACTCCTTGAGTGTGTACGAACGCAGATGCCACAGACTCGAAGGAATCTGGGACAGGTGAATCAACAGGAGCCTCCTCTGCAGGAGCATCAGCAATGGGTAGGATAACATCAGCAACAATAGGGGCCCCGCCCTCATGGTCAGCCTCAGGTGGGTCCTCCTCAAATAGATCGACATCGTCGTCAGAAACGACACCGAGGGGCATATCTATGACTGGATAAGCAGCAAGCGGTATAAGAGCAGGGATCACCACAAGTGGTAAGTCCCCGACAGGAAGGCCATCAGCAGGCTCAGGTCCGACGTCAGGCAGCGCAAAGGGCTGGAAATCGTCATCATCAGTACTGGTGGTGTCGGAAGTGTAGACCTCTCGCTCTGACGAAACTCTATCATCTGATACGATCGCCATAGGATCTAAAGTGTCTGAAACTCCAGTGTCTGATGAATAAGGCATGATGTCTGTAACACAACCACACATATGCATAAACAATCAACATATAATCAAATAAACATGTTAGTCACCAATAAGCAAACAAGTAATTCTCCTAGTCTCACTAGACTAACCTCCCAGCCTCTCAGACTAAACCTCCTAGTCCCTCAGACTAACTCCCTGGCCTCACAGACCAAAACCTCCCCAATCTCAAAGATTGGCCCCTTAGTCTACATGACTGAACCTCCCCAACCTTTAGGGCTGAACTCCCCCAGTCTCCTGGACTGAACCATAAATTTGGAAAAGTGCTCATACTTTTTGTTTGTAAAAATGTTTTTGTCTCCTAGATCTGGACGTAATGTATGCAATGTAAAAATGTTTTCGTGAGAGCCCTAGTGATCATAGTCTAGACCCGAGAAGGAATCCTAGTTCGCTATGATCAATGCTCTGATACAAAGCTGTCACACCCTGGCTTTTGCGGAAGCGTGGGTTTATTTGGTGTGACTTCTTAATACCATAGCTTAATCACAACAAAGCTATATGAAAGTAAAACCATGATGATCATCCATTAATTCAAGTTTTAAAATAAAATACGACAACATTGTTTTCAAAAGTCGACACATGCAACGGATTACAACATGACATAATAAAAATATTGTTCATACGACACAACCATAAGACATGAAATATGTCACACCCCCAAAATCCACCTGCGGAATATCACCGCTTGGGAGCGTGACTGACCAGGATCAAGCCACCAATCATATTGAACATGTAATTAATATCAAGTAAAATAAATGCAAACTAATCATTCAATACGATAGGTGTTCAAAACATAATTATAGTATCAAGTGTAGCGGAAGCATAAGTACGAAAACCCAATGTATATCATAGTTCAAATGTTTAAATGTTTTAACATGGCATCCACGATCCATGCTCCACAACGACCTGCTCCTCCCTGTGCAAACTCCATGTATCTAATGACCTGCAAGGCATGTAACAGAGGATCAACAACTAGTTGAGCGAGTTCACAGTTTATAGTTCAGTAATTGTAATACTGTAATAAGCCTTGTTTTCGTTCATTAAGTCATGTATCGTAAGTTCGTATCGCAGCCCACCTAGGCATGTATGCGAAGATTAGGGAAAGTTCTCAAGTATTCTAGACTAGGTATGTTTGTATCGCGGCCACCCGGCACCTGTGCGAAGTTTTAGGGTATAGTTCGCAGCCTTCCTAGGCATGTGTGCGAAGATTAGTCATATTATCGCAGCCAACCCTGGCATGTGTGCGAAGATCAGTCATATTATCGCAGCCAATCCCGGCGTGTGTGCGAAGATCAGTTCTATAAGCATCACTAGTCTAGCAGTATCTTAACCAATCACCTTCCTCACCCGAGGATCATAACACTACGTTCCATTATCTAGAGAAGTACAAATAAATAAATCAATCCCATTCCCACCCTGGGAACCCCATGCCTTGGCTGTGTGAACTCACCTTGGTTTGCTCGGTATGTTATGCTCTGGGTTTATCAAATGTCTAAGTCCGTTACACACGACCTAGGATATGTTGCACATGATACGATGTAAGTGTTTGCATCAAATTAGGGTTTGCAAATCATTGACATTCAAGCAACTGTGTTTTGTGTGCTTATTGTATGCAAGATGATATCACATAGACTGTTCATACATGCAAGATCATACAGTTGCATTCAGTATCATACGATTATATATATATATAGAATCATACATCACGTAATCAGTTCATCGTATTCACATAATTCATGCATCACACCTTTGCTTTCACATTTCAGTCTAACATGGAGGTTAACATATTTGTCACTGTTAACATACTTCGTATATTCAACGGCGTTGATAAACTTAACAAGTTTAACTGAGTTAGCGGCTTAAGAAAGTGACATACACGTCTTATCAGATTCAGTCATTATTTAATACACATTCATGGCCTCATATTAAACACACATCAGAATCAGACAGGGCCTTGCCCTTCATAAAAACTCAGACAAGTGTGGGGGGGGGGTTTCCCCTGTTCAAAACTCGGACAGGATCCATTCTTATAAACCTCGGATCCTTTACATACTAGTGAAACTCGGACATGTGGGGGGGGGGGGTGGGGGTCAAAAGTTGGACCAAGCAGGTGGGGGGTTTAAACGTCGGACAGGGTGTGGGAGCCAAAACTCGGACCACATCTAAAGTCCTGAAACTCGGACCATGTTAATGTGTGAAGCTCGGACCTTTATATCACATAAAAGTCGGACAATCCATCTCCAGTACACAAAACTCGGACCTATTGATTGATATTTAAAGGTCGGAGTACACAAATCACATAAGCTCGGACTAAACAATCACACAAAGTTCGGACTACATGTCCAAATAAAAGTTGGACCATTAAGTGTTTAGTTTAAAACTCAGACAAAGCAAACATGCGTGAATTCCAATCATTGCTAGAATCAAAAGAATCAGAACAGTTACGTTTTATGCATTCAACAGTTTCTTGGTTTCTACTATCCAAAACCCTAAATCATGCTTCTCAATGCTGAATCAGTTAAATCTTCAATAGTTTGACAAAACCATCATCTAAATCAAGGATCTTAATCATCTAGCAATGATTACACAATCATCAACATTCTTTCACAGCAATTCAGAATCAATTAACAAAGAATAGCATATGATGAATTAGGGTTTCATGAAACACACAATCAAGAATAAAAACAACAATCAATGGTTAACAATTTACCTTGGATGATTCTAGAGAGAATGTGGAAATCAAAAGTGATGAATGTCTTGCCAATGATTTGGTGATGATTGCCAGAGAATGTGAACTACGTGCTTGGATTTTTGTGTGTGGTTTAGTGAAGGATTAGGGTTAAGTATAATTAAATTTTCACTAATTACTCTATGCACCCTGAATTATTATATTTTACACAAGCACACCATCTCACATCAATTTCACAGTTTCACCACCAAGTTCACATATTTGACAAGTCTTTCTAAATTAACAAACAACCATACACAAATCACACAATACACTTCATTGTATCAAAACGTATACAATTCCATAGCAATCAATTGTGCAAATAACCAACTAAACAATACATGAACGTGCAATAAATGCGAAATAGAAATCTTGGAAATTCGAGTTGTCACATTATCCCCAACTTAAAAGAATTTCGTCCCGAAATTTAGCATGCGGTTACTGAGGAAGCTAGGTAAGTTGTATCGTTTACTGGTTTTCCTGGGGTGTCACAAAATAAACACAGTTTAAGACTTGTGACTCGTCCAGGCAAAAGTCACAATCCCTAAACTCGGATGACATCATTTCTCCTACACAGCTTGACGACATAGCATACCTTGCCAGATCCCAAATTTCCTGAAATACATGTAATTTGAAAAATCAACAAAAGTTGAGCGAGTTCATGTAAAAGTGAGTATGAATAAACCTTTAAAGTATGCATAAAAGTCCCTGGTATGTAGCAATAAGGAAAAAAGAGATCACCAATGGGTTGCAAAGCCACTGGTATGTGTGAGAAAGTGCAGGGAAACTCAAACCTAGCAAATTTGTACGGGCTTCTGGCTGTAAGACACAGTCACCTCTATGGGCCTCCCCGGCCTCACGGGTGTGGGCTCGCTACACCCAAATAGATCTATCACTCTTGTGTCCCTCGGTCCTAACAAAGAGGATTAATGGCCTCGAGTGTTGTACCCACCCCTCACAAGATCTAGTAGTATAAACCCTCCCTACGCTAACCATACCATGTAATAAATGTTTGTAATAGTTTTCGCATGTATTTCACCCCCGAAGTATAAAACTGAAAACAGTAAAGAGAAAAGGGGGACATGAACTCACAGAAGTGCGTCTCGAAATAGTCGGTTCCAAATCAACCTTCTGCGTGACGACCTACACGTACTAATTCCTATTAGACGGATGACCGTGCCTTGGCTTAAGGTTTAACGTTTTTGGGAAATAGTTAGACAACTATTTCGTATTTACACTTCTTAATTATTTAATAAGTATATTCCTTCCCAAGGATGGGGGTATGAATACATGTGTGTTTTATAGTTCCGAAAATATATTTTTAAGTCTCAATTGAAAAATATATTTTAATTACTTGTCTAAAATGTTTTAATCCCAAAATATATATATTTTTCCCAAAAATATTATATTTTATTTCATAAGTTTTCCCAAAATAATATTTCACCAAAAATATACTAATAGGAGTATTTTTATGAAAAATACATATGTTTCATTTTTAAAGTTCGCGTTGTATTACGATACTTATATAACTTAAATATTTATTTTGTGAGAGCGTTGGTATTATTTTGGATTTGTATTTTCATGGTATTTCCAAGTTATATTATTTTTACCCTAAAAATAATATATCTAGTTCACAAAATAATCACATAGTCACATAAGCGTTTTACTATAAAATATATATTCTAAGTATATATATTTAATAAGTTTTATTTACGAAAATCCACCTCCGGTACTTGGTATTTTGTAATAAAAATCATGGCGAAGTTTATTTTTGAAAAACAAGTTAAAAATACATTTGTAAATATTTGTTAGAAAAATATTTCTAACTGTTATATTTCTGGAAAAATTTCGCCAGAGTTTCCTCTGTAACTGGAGGTCTCCATGCTTTTAGCATATCATTTTCTTTTTGTTAAAACCAACCAAACAATTTACCAATCAACAACATACAATATTTATTCATCAAACTTGACAAAAATAAGACTAAACCATAACTCATGAACTTGAGAGTTTTGTAAAAATATGTAGTAAATCACCGACACATTTAGTGGGTCTTGTTATCTTTAAAAACATGTTTAGTTTCTTGTAAACTTTATTTTCAAGAACTTGAAGTTTCACAACTTCTTGTCATAATTTACAAAAAATACTTTCTTGTTAAATTTCTTGTTTCACAAGTGTTTACACACTTGTTTATTTACCAAAAGTGCTTCTTGTTCATAACATATCCGGGTTTTAACAAAACTAGTATCTTCCGCTTGGTTCTTCCGAAAAACCACTTGTAGAACTTTAGATCCACAAGTTTACAACTTCATTTTAAAAGAAAAATTATGTTTATACAAGTTTCAAGTTCATGGTGGATGGTTTCATCATCTTTCTTATTTCTAACACTAACATTCTACTACTTCATGTTCTCGAACATGATCTAGTATGTCTAGATGATGATCCATCCTTCTTTTAGTAACAAACAACATCAAATAATCACAACTATACAAGATTTACATGATTTACACACATATCTTCTCTTTATCCACCTTATTCATCTTATGTTCAAGACTTTAAGTTATCTTCATTTGTGTTTCTTAATTTTTAACCATTAAATCATCTATTAACCACTAAAATCAAGAACAAGATGGTGATTAGAAGCACTTACTACTAGCACAAGGCCAGGGAAGAAACAAGATGTAAATGTGGTGGATAAAAGAAATCTAGAGCGGTTCTTGAACTTTCGAGAGCACTGGGCTTGTTTGTAGAGCTCCTTGCACCTTTGAGTGTATGAGAAATACTTGAACAATTGTTGAAAGTGGTGGTGGTGTGGTGGAGGGGTGGCGGCCGTGAGGTGGTGTAGGAGGAGAGAAAGTGTTGGTTGATGATGTTGTTTAGATGAAAGAGATGAGTTAACTAATGAACTTATTTATAAACCACTTCTACTAATGTCCAACATGTAATATGTTCTTTAGATATCCAACATTAACCATAAAATAATCAAGAAAGCACAAGGGTGTGTCCCACCCTTGTGACCGTCGACAATGGGGGGGGGTAAGGGTTGGGTGGTGATGGTTAAGTTACAAACTAGTTGGAATCTAAAGGTTCTAGTTAGTATGTTAAGTGTGTTTATTAATATAAAGGGTGTTAGGGTGTTCGGGGACCCTAACTAGCTCAGAAAGGTAAAAACAATGTTTTTGGCAATATTTTTATGTTCCGGATAAAGTCCGGTTGTTCGGTTGGATATTGATCCGTTAAAGTGCTAAGTAAAGCTATAAAGTGTCTTTTATGTTATCTCTAGTGACACATTAAATTCCCGACACTTTGGAAAGTGTCTAGCACTATTTTACCAAGTTTTTGCACTTTATTAGTTATGTTAAAAGCTGAATTTTTGTATGTAGTGCAGAATTTTGTAATTAAAGTGGATTTTAGGCACTTCCGGTCACTATAACTATCACCTAGTGACGCAGTTCTATGATTCTCACCTCCTTACACTCCCTACTAGTGTAGTAATCTATTCCCGGCACATACTGGCCTCAGAAACAATGTCTGTCTAGTGCTGGCAATGTCAGCATGTTTACTGGGTTATCCGCTCACTGTGCTAACTGTGCTTTGTGCATCAAGTTTGTCACTATTGTTTGTGTGTAATAAATGGAGTGACAGTATAATATGTGATGCATGAGTATGTATGTATCAGAAAACAGAAAGCGGTTTATTCATAATCGTAATCAAGCACAGTAATTAAGCACCAACTTGAGTAGTAATTGGTTGCGTGGTATTGGTTGGTGTAACTTCATGTGGTGGAGTAGGTTCGGTAGTGGTATTAGGCATGGTGGTGTTTGGTGATGGTTGTGTGGAAGTAGGTATGAATGATGAGGTCGTTTGACCCATTGTGGGTGGTACTTGGGATTCTTGCATGATGTTCTTTGGTGTAATTAGTGAAGTGGGTGAACCAATAATTCTATTTTCTCGTACCAAAACTCGGTTTTGCCTCAATGTTCTTTCAATTTCCGGATCAAACCATAGTGGTGACGACTTGTGAGAGCCTCTAGTATGCATACACCTGAAAGTACCTGCACACCAAACACAACCAGCGTAAACCCAAAAATAACAAAACAAAACTACTAAATTAACACACGTTGCGCACTACTCCCAGTAATTTACGGTAGCCTCTGGCGATGTGAGGGTCGGTTCGCATGCAGCAGTTACATAAAAAAATAAAAAATAAAAAATAAAGGGGTCACGTGAACTTATCCCCAGCCACTCGTTTTCTTCCCCTTTTCTTCTCCATACAATCTCATCTATCACCTTCTCTAACCCCACAAGATCTCCTATAAACTTCATAACCCCACAACCTTCAAACCTTCATATCTCTCTCAATTCTTGGTCAAATCTTATGAACTTTGAGTCTATTTTGACTGGAATTTCACGTACTTGCCGATTTTGAGAAGAGATTTGTGAGAAAACATCAATTTCTGTTCCGATTCACAAACCCGAGGGCCGACTATTTTGGGGGTTTTTGAAGTTCTTGTTTTTCTTGTGTTCTAGCATCTTTAAACTAAGGTATGTAATGTTTATTTATTAGTTTTGATGATGCATTATGAAAATAAAGGTTATTTTTGCTATTTGTTCATACACACTTGCTTGTTCATAGTTTTTTGTCATGAAAATTATTACTTGATCATTGTAATGGTTGTAGATGTAGGATTGATGTAAAAGTAGTGAACTTTTGGGAACCTCTACATTGTAGAGGCACCATGCCCAATTTTTGAGAAAATAATTTATAAAAGTTTTGTTCACTAGCATCTACAACCATAGTGACAAGCAAGTGTGGGGATTGTTGATGAAAAGGGGCTGACTTTTTGTGTTTGGTTGTGTTGTTTGTTTTGCATTGTGTGTAGGAAAATGGTAAGAACGAAGGAAAAAGCGGGAGCTAGTTCGTCTTCTTCAAAAGGCAAAGGCAAACAGCCGGAACAACAACCAAAGAAGAGGCAATATTTGGGTAGGGTTAGTGAGAGTGAGAGTGAGGGGGAAGAGATGATGGAATTGGACCCGTCCGATAAACCAAGGTGGGAGTCGGGTTCTTTAGATGATCAGCCAGAGGAGTGGCAGCCAACACTATTTCATGATCGAATGAACCGGTTAAAAAACAAGGCTGCTGCGTTTATCTATGAGCGGGAAGTTAGAGAGGTTGAGTTTGGGCCGTTTAATGTGTTTGCCCAGTTTCGTGCCTTAGGATGGGAGGCGGCGCTCAGCTGTTACGATAAAGACAACAAGAACCTGTATATGGACGAGATTCAAGAATGGATGGCAACGTTGCAATGTCACAAGTATGATATGCCATCGCAGATGAAGTTGACGGGCGAGGTTAATGGGATAAGGGTGGAAATGTCGTTTGATACACTACGGAAATTGGGGAAATACGACAATCTACCTGCTCGTGACTACACAATCCCTAGTCTTGATGATCTGTTGATTAAATCAGAGAAGCATCTATTAGTGCGATATGTCTATTGACTTCGTCTTGTATCGAGTCATGTAATGAGATATGATAGGATAATCAGAGCTCGGGGTGCTAGAAACTGATTTTCATGTAATTGGTAGTGATTCCGCTTGAAACTGTCAAGTACCATTTGAAGCGAAATCAAAATCAATTGATTCCGCTTGAAAGTGTCTTGGTCATTTCAAGCGGAACCTCATCACCTATATATAGGAGCATGTTCCGTTTCATTTGAAGCGGAATCAGGATTGTGTATGCGGTAACGAAGTGCTGCCGAATTGTCTCCTGGTGTTGTAATCACTATTATATCAATATACGAGACATTTAAATTGAATCGAGCGTCCATGTCATTGATTCCGCCTTTGATTCGGATAAACAACTCTTCTGATTAACTCAGTCAGGTCGTACAGCGATCCTACAAGTGGTATCAGAGCTCAGGAAGAAGAATTCAGCTTGATTTCTTCAGTTTTCTGACTTCCACACCTTCTTTTTCAAATTGAACAAGATTTCACGGTCAAAATGGATTGAATTTTTCACAGTACATGCGAAACAGTGTTTTAACAAAGCCTTGAGAATATCAGATCTAAATTCAGCTTAAAAGTGATAAAAATGGGTCAAAAAACAGATTCCGCTTGAACAAACATATTGGTTCCGCTTGAAAAAATCCAGCTGATTTCGCTTGAAAGTACTATTCCGCTTGAAATTAGCAAGTTATTCCGCTTGAATCTGCTATTTCGCTTGAAAGATTATCAGATTCCGCTTCAAAGTGTTATTCCGCTTGAAGATCTCGCTTGAAACAAGTGATTCCGCTTGAAAGTGGAATTCTGTTTAACACTCTGATTTCGCTTGAAGATGTGATCTCGCTTGAAAGTGTTATCTTAGTGATTTCGCTTGAAAGAGGATTTTTGTGTCAAGATCATTTCACGTTAATCGAGTGTCAGTCTGTTTCGGGATATTTGTTATTATTGATTCTGATTGTGTTTGTTTGTTTGTCTCCAGGATCACATCATGGCTGAAGAATTCTACAATACGTTTTTCAATGCGTTCACATCCGAATCTTCCGGGATTACAACTGTTACACCAAAAACCATCACAAAAGCAATCAATGAGAAGAGCAAGCATGATAATTTCTATGGAACACACTCAAAGCCACCAACTCTGGAAAGCATTGAGGATTATACTTGGTGGAAAGAACGGTTTCTTAATTGGGCAAAAGCGTATACGCATGAAAGCTGGTTCTGTATGGAATTTGGATATGAAAGACCAAAGGATGATAAAGGAGAAGATCTTCCATTCAAGATGTTATCCAAAGAAGATAAATCCGAATTTGCAGCTGAACAGAGATTGATTGCTTTGATCCAGTCGGCAATTAGAAATGCTATTTTTTGCATTGCTTAACCATGATGGTTCATCGAAATTTGTTTGGGAAGCTTTACGAGTTAAAGCTGAGGGGGGTAAACAGATTTAAAAGAACAAAATTGCTTTGCTAAAGAAAGAATTTGATCTGTTTAATAGCATTAAAGGAGAGTCTGTGAGGCAAATGATAGAGAGATTCTGTCATCTAAAAACTGAACTTGAACGTTTTGAGATTGTGAAAACAAGAGAGGAAATTATTGATAAAGTCATAGAAGCGTTACCACGAGCTGATCAGTGGCAAACGTTTGTTTTTATTTTGAAAAAATGATGCTTTATATGAAACAATTTCTCTTGATACATTATTTGAAAATATTGAAACTCATGAGCTTGAATTGCGGAAACAGAACAAGATGAGCAGTTCTTCACATCAACAGAATGTTGGCTTGTATTACAAAGGTAGTTTACCTTTAGTGAAAGCTGATAGTTCACCAAACACAGCATTCAGTGGTGAGAGGACAAAAGAGCCACAGAAGAGCTCATCAAGTTATGATCCGGGTTATCATTCATCAGCCTCAAAAGCTAGTTCTGAAGATGCAGAGGAGATATTGTGCAACATTGCTCTCAAGTTGAAAAATTCTCCTGCAATGAGCATCAATGCTGCTAAACAGCAAATGAATTTTCTTGCATCTGTTCTGGAATCGTATGAAGGTCTTGTAGCTGGAAAAATTGGAAACTCAGAGTTAACCAAAGAAGATTACGACAGATTGATCCGGAAGAGATGGAACTCATTGACATTCGCTTGGATTTGATAAGTCCAAAGTGACCTGCTTCAAATGCAAGCAGAAAGGTCATTTCAAGAGAGAATGCACTAATTCTGCAGTTGGTGGAAATGAACATCCGTTCAATGATGATTATTACCAAAAGGCAATCTACCACCGAAGCAGAGAAGAGCCAAAAATGATTGAAGATAAACCCAGAGAAAAATCTAGAGCTTGTGCAGTAATTCACGATGATGAAGGTTTTGACTGGAGTACAATTTTTCCAGAAGAAGATCGTTTGGAAAATGTTCGAAAAACAGCTCATGGCAGATCTATAACAGAGAAAAGACAGTTTGTTTTTGTTGCAGAAATCAAAAATGAAAACAAAGAAGAAAATGTTGTTGATGAGGTCAAAGAGAAAACCAGAGAAGAGATTTTGAGTGAGAAAACTTATCGCGAAAGAAACATTGCTTTGAACAGAATGAGTGAAATGCAAGAAGAGTATGAGAGTGCTATCAGCAACAAGAGATGGGATAAAAAGAGAGAGTGCTACTTCAACAGAGAAGGTGAACCAGTTGTTCCAAAGAAAGACATAATCTTTGAAGATGTTCTTCTCGTAATTCCTTCATCAGCCGAATACTATAGAAATGTGTTGAAAGATGACACATATGCAAAAAGGCATGAAAAGGAAATCAGATATGCCATGACATCGTGTCTGAGAAAAAGGGATGAAGAGAGAATGTTGAAGAAATGGTGAAAAATCTGAAGAAAGTTGCTGAAGAGGTTAAAGCTGAAGCTATTGAAGTTGAGGTTGTGAAGGAAATCAAAGTTGTGAAAGTTGAAGATTTGAAAGTTGCTGAGAAAGAAAGGATTGAAGAAAAAGTTGAGGTGAATGAAGAGGTTGAGAAAGCTGTTACAGAAGAACAGCTGGTTGTAGAAGATGAGAAGAAAATTGGAAGTTTGACTGAGGTAAAGATTGAGAATTTGAAGTCTGCTAGTGATGAAGGTGCTGGTGATGAGAAGAAGGAAGAGCTGAAGCAGAAAGAGGCAGCTGAAAACACCGAAGTGCCAATCACTGAGGTAAATTCTGATTCTGAAATCTTAAAACCGATTGAACAGTGCAAGAAATGCATAGAAACATGCAGAGCTTGTACTGAAAAAGATGAGAAGTTTAGAACAAGAGATCTTGAATTCAAAAAAATTGAAAACATTTTCAAAGAAAAATGCAAAGAAATGCTAGAAAATGAAAAAGTTTTAAAAGAAAATGATGAAAACCTTTCATAAAAATGTAAAAAGATAGAAAAAGAAAATGAAGTTTTGAAAGAAAATGTTTTGAAAAAAACAGAAGAATATGATCAAAAAGAAATTGTTTGTCAAGAAATGAAGAAAGAATATGATTCAATAAAACTGGCATATCACATTACAAAAGAATCATATGAAAAAGTGAAGGATGAAATGAAATTTGCTCAATCAAGAATGAATTATTTATCTGAAACAACTAAAGAGCTTAAACGAATGTATGAAATAAAACAAGGTGTTGTTAATTCCTATATTGAGGATGTTGCTAAGCTAAAGCGACAGATTGCTGATTTAGAACAGGATAACAGCAAGTTAAAAAGTTATCACGCGTCATCATATGTGCTTGAACGTATTTTCAACATAAAACCGGATGGAAAAGATTCTGAGCAAAACAAGAAAGGCATTGGCTCAGAGTTTCAACAAGTTCCACCACCGGAAAAGTTTGCATTTTATGATGATGAAAAGGTCGAAAAAGCTTTCAACATGGTAGATCAATTGCCAGATAACATTGACGTAACCTATTCCAAATCTGATGATTCTAGTGATTCAGAGGTGGTAGGTAACGTCGTTGAAAGTGTGTTGAAAGAAGAGTCGGTTGATACATGTAATTCTGAATCACAGGATGAAAATGAAGGTAATTTTCATGATGGATATCTGAAAAACACAAAATCCGAGAAAAATTTGAATGATGATTCAAAGGGATTGGTTTATACCATGATTGGACCGGACAAATTGTTCTTAGATGTTGTATTCCCGATTAAGAATGTGATTTCAGAAAAGGTTGATAAAGTCTTCAAAATGGTTGAGATTGAAAAGTCTGAAATTCAAAAATTTGCTGGTAAGGGTTGTTGGTGCACTGAGTGTCTGCTGACTATGTCTTATCGAGTCTTATGTCTAGATAGGTTAAACGAATGCACAAACGTGATAAGATTAGGGTTGTTTAGGGTCGAAATGGTCTTGGCCGTTTGAAGAGGGACCTGGCCGTTTGAAATACACCTATCCGTTTGAAGATGCTTGGTCGTTTGAAGCGTGTTCGTTTGAACATGTTGTGTCTCGTTCAAACGGTCAGCCTTGGGTCTATAAATAGTTGAACATTTCAAACGGTTAGAGTATGCATGTATGTGTCTGTGAGCGAAGGTGCTGCCAAATTTCTGTCAAAATCATTGTAAAAGCTCGCAACCAGTAATAGAAAATATAGATTGAAAGGAACAAGCTGTTTTTGACTTGGTTTACTTTGATTCCGCCTCTGTAAACTAAGACAAACTACTTTCACTGACATTTAAGGTCACCGGAACAGTCCAACAAGTGGTATCAGAGCTCAGGACGAGGAGTTCATACCAAATTCAGCTTGAAATCATCGGATTATCTCACTTCTACCTTTCTTTCTGATTCGAACTACTTGTCATGGTTAAATCGAACTAGTTGTCATGGTTAAAATGACTTGAAACGTTCACATATCAAACGAAACACATTGATAACGAATCCTTGAAAGTTTTGAATCAAAATTCAACGTAAAAGTGGTAAAAACAGACTAAAAACAGGGTCCCGTTTGAACGAAACATAGGTGGTCCGTTTGAAAACTGATTCATTTCGCTTGAAATTGACACTTTTGTTTGAAAAATTGTTTGAAAATGGATTCCGTTTGAAAAATCGTTTGAAAATGGTTTCCGTTTGAATCTTATCGTTTGACAATGGTGTATTTTCAAACGGACTGGACAACTTTCGCCTGAAACATACATTCCGTTTGAAAGTGAGGATATCGTTTGAAAGTGAATTGTTTGAAGGGGTTTCGTTTGAAACATAGACTATCGTTTGAACCATTTCGCTTGAACAGATTCCGTTTGAATCTGTCATTTTTCAAAATCAAAAATATTTTTAAGTGTTTGTTGATTTTTCAGGTATATTCAAAATGGATGATATTTTCTTGAACCCATTCAGTGATATGTACGCATTTGCAGGAAATACCGGAAACGATGATACTTCGTCAAGTAATACAAATGAAAATTCGACGGTTGTGTAGAAAAAGGAAGCTTGGGAATCGGAAAGTGCGTTTGGAACGTTTAACAAACCCCCTAAGCCAATGGCTATCGAAGATTACAGTAGGTGGTCGAGAAATTTTGAAGACTGGTTGATGGCGTTTGCTTTTGCTAGTTGGAAGAGCTTGAAGAACGGTTATGAACATGGAGATAAATCTGGTGAAATGTTAACTTCATCTGATGAGATTGATTCATTTGTAGCCGAACAGAAGTGTATAGCGTTGTTATTTCAGTCTGTTCGTGAAGATATAATCTCACTAATAGATTATAAGAATGCAAAAGATCTTTGGATGAAGTTAGAAAAAAAATGTATAGGTAGTGAAGAAATCAAGAAAAACAAAATGAAACTACTTAGGAAAGAGTTTGACATGTTTGGGTGTCTAAAGAATGAGTCGGTTTGTAAAATGATAGAAAGATTTGGCCATCTGAAGCTGGAATTAGCAAGACATGGTATCAAATATTCTGATGAAGAACTTGTTGACAAACTGTTTGATTCATTACCAGACGAGATGGATTGGAGATATTATGCGCTGATGTTGAAGAACACTATTGCTCCTGAAAATTTGAAACCAGATTTGGTGATTGAGAGACTTGAAAGTCACAAGTTGGAACTGAAGAAGATGTACAAAGTTAATCACTCATCTTATCAACAGAATTTGGATTTGTACTATCCGAAAAGCATGATGCCAAAAGCAACTTCTCCTAAAACTGCATTTTCTGCTGAGAATGTGTCGACAGCAAACAAAGAAAGTCAAAGCAATCAAAGCAGTGGAAACCACAGTGGTTATCACAGTGGTTCTTCATCATCTGCAAGTCATTCTGATGCAAAGTTTTCATGCAACATTGCAATAGATTTGAAGAATGCACAGAATTTTGATGAGGAGTCGGCTAAGCAACAAATGGTATTCTTGGCATCTGTGTTGGAATCATATGAAGGGTTGGTGGCTGGTAAGATCGGGAACACAAATCTGACGAAGGAAGATTATGACCAGATAGATCCTGAAGAAATGGAGCTGATCGATATTCGTTGGGCTATGGCAAGTGCTGTTCGTCGAGCACAACGTTTTATGGAAATTACCGGGAGGAAGACGATCGGTGGTCCATCTACCAAGCTGGGGTTCGATAAGTCCAAGGTGACATGCTTCAAGTGTAAGCAGAAAGGTTACTTCAAGCGAGAATGCAGAAACGCTTATGCTGATGAATCGGAGAATCCTTTCAAAGATGACTACTACAAGAAGGCGATTTATCACCTGAATAAATCTGAGCCGCCTAGATTGAAGCAGGCTGAAGATAACAGAGACAAATCTAGGGCTCTTGCGGTGATCTACGATGATGAGGGGTATGATTGGAGCAAAGAAGTTCTACCAGAGGAAGATGCGGTTGGTTACGCGTTCATGGCAAAGAATGAACCCATTCCGTGGAAAGACAATCGTACTGAAGAGCAGAAGTATAGATACAGAAAAATGATTGCTGAAAACAAGATCATTAGACTGTCTGGTATCTATTCGGAAGCAAAACGAGCGAGAAGATGGGATCCGGACAGAGAGTGTTATCTTGATCCGTATGGAAACATTGCGATCGATGACAAAACACTAGATATCGAAGCTATCATTAAGGAGTATAAAGAAGAGGATGAGTATTGGCAAAACAAATGGTGGGGAACTCCAACCGAGAAAATGAAAGAAGAAGAGAAAAAGAAAGAAGAGAAAGAGAAAGAAGAGAAAGAAGAGATCAAGAAAGCAAAGAAGATTGATACTGGCATTATCGATACAACGCATGAGCTGACTGCAGAGAACCTGGGAAAAATGGCTGACAAAGTGCTGGCTGCTAAAGCACTTGAGGTAGATTCTAACTCCGTGTCTGAGTCAAAAGGCCAGGTCAGTCCAAATTCGTCAACGAATGCGTCAGGTAAAAAGATCGAAGGAAATGCTGATTGCAAAAATTGCAACAAAGAGTGCAAATTTTGTAACACTGTCACGTATCTCAATGATGAGAAAGTTAAAAATCTGACAGCAAAGGTCAGAAGTGTCGAGGATCAAATTCTTGGTCGTGACAAAACAGTTAAAGCTTCAACTGAACGGATAAGAGAATTAACTGCTCAAATTGAAACTGATAAAATTGAACATGAAAAAGTTAAACGTGAAAATGAAAAGTTAATTCTTGAAAACCGTCAGATTTCTGAAAAATTTGAAAAACTCAAAAGCACAGTAAAAGATAGTGATGATCGAAATGGTAAAACTTTTAAAGAAAACGAACATCTAAAAGCAGTGCTGAGAGTAAAAGAAGAATCAATTAAAAAAAACTGGATGAAATAGCTAATTTGAAACTTAAGGTTCAAGAGGCTGAAATTGAAAACGAGCGAATCCAGTTGAAGCTTAACAGCTATAGCTCTGCAAGCTTTGTTTTGCAACATATCGTGCCAAAACCCATTGGCAAAAACAAAGCTGATGAAGACGTGTATTCTGATGGAACCGGGGTGGGTTTTCACAAAGTTCCACCGCCAATTTTGCATAATTACAAGAAAAAGGAATCTGGGTTGGTTGAACTTGAGGAAGAAAGTGAAGTTAAACTTCCGGAGAACATTGATGTCACGTTCACATCTTCTGATGACGATAGTGTCCAAAATGATGTGGTAAAAGGTGTTGTTGGAAATGTAACACCCCCAAAATACCACCTGCGGGAACTCCGCGAGGCGTGTTACGCATCAGAGTTCGAGCCACCAATCACATTGAACCAATGATAAATATTTAAATAAAACATGTCATTAATTACCAATAGTAAATGTCAAACATAAGATTACTCCCAAAGAGTTGTGTAGCGGAAGCATGTAGTAAATCGTTTAACAATTGTTTCATAATAAATGTCCAAAACCAATGTATCACTTATATGTTAATCCAAGAGCCTCGATCCATGACCACTCCAGCAATTCCAGATAGCAAGTCCATGTCACGAATTCTAACGACCTGCAAGCATGCAGACAAGTGTGTCAGACGACGCTGGTGAGTTCAAGGTTTTGTTAACGTGTGTAGTTACCAGATATCTGTTAAGTCAACTCATCGTTTTGTTATTAACGTAGGAGAGTCTTATATACTGGAAGTGTGTCCAATATATATACCATGGGAGTGTGCCCAATATAACCTGGGAGTGTGCCCAACCCCAATGCCCCTAACCAAGCATTGGTAATGATGTCCAGGTAGCTAGTTCACGCCCGTCCTTACGGCCCGGTGTGAGGGTGTCAAACCTAATAGCGCTATTAACTAGTTACCCCATTGCCTTACCGGCAACACGGTAGATGATCGATTCTGTGTTCAATAACCAACATCCCAGTTTAACCGTTTACCCAACATTCCCTTCCAAATGTTTACTAGATGTCCCAAACCACCGGGACGCATGCTTAGAAGAATGCAATGAACTCACCTTGGTTTGCTCGGTAAGATTAACTACTCGTTCACACTTAATCAGTCAAGTCCTAAAGTAGGCACGTATACATAATCAGTTTATAATCACGAAGTTGGCACGTAGGTATAATCATAGTGAATCATCGCATCAATAAGCACCGAGTATCACATTGCACGTATTCGTAGTCATATGAGTATTGTTTTGTACTTAACAGCAGTTAAATATCTCAGTTAACTTCTAACAGAGTTAACTCAGATTACTGTGCAGATTATCCAAATTGGCGAATCACAAGTTGGTGAAACACATTCTGTTTCGTCGGGATCTCCTTTGGCGAAACACATTCTGTTTCGTCAATTACTCTTTGGCGAAACAAAGTTCTGTTTCGTCGACTGCCCCTTGGCGAAACACATTCTGTTTCGCCGAGAGGTCTATTTCGTCAAGTCTGTTTCGGGGTGATGTCAGTTACGTCGCATTATGTAACAGTTACACTATCATCACAGAAACCCTAATCTCACAACCATAGCCGTTATATATCATCATCATCATCATCAGTCATCAAACAGTAATCATATGATCATCATTCCAACATAATAGGCCCTACGTTACTAATCATTAATCCGTATGCGTCACAACTGAATCGACAATGGAATAGAATAGGGAGTACATCATCATCAAACTCAATCACAAAACTCTTAATACATCACAGATTCGTATACGTCAAACAATTACATATTCAAACATAATAGTACTCAAACATCACGCAGTTTAAATCGGTTTAAATCATCGCTAAATACCATAACCTAATCTCATATTTGTTACCAAACCTCTATTCAATTTCCTGATCAGACTTATGGAAACAACATCATCAACACAATGCATACAAAACAATCACGTAAATAATCACACTAACCGGGATATCTGTAAGGATGGTTTGATCGCTAGAGGAAGCCTGAGAGAACACAAGGTTGCCGTCACACAAAGGGAGAGCTCTAGGGTTTCGGTTTTGCCAAGAGTGTGAAACAGGAGTCGTTACACGATTATATACACAATTTCACGTTTTGGGCCCGTAACGGGCTTCGGCGAAGCTGGGCTCGGTGAAACAAATCCTGTTTCGTCGAGCTATGGTTGACGAATCACACTCTTGTTTCGTCGAAGAGTGTTTGGCGAAACAAGCTTTTGTTTCGTCGAGATTTCTTATGGCGAATCACGCTCGATTCGTCGAGTATGTTATGACTATGCAATTCTGTTTAGTCAGGTTGTGAAGGTTATACAAGACTTAACTAGGTCAAGTGTGTACTAACAGGTTCATATACTATCATTAACACATAAACATGCAGTACTCACGATACATTACATCATATCACAATGTGTACATTACAAGTCAATAAGTCAAACAACTAATCAGTCAAAGTCAACGTGCATTTAATGCGAAAGTGAAGGTCGAAAACTCGAGTTGTCACATCATCCCCAACTTGAAAGAAATTTCGTCCCGAAATTTGATAGGCCCTCCGCAACACGATGCGATGTTAATCAGGATGACTGTGCATTTTCCGCGGGTGTCACATCATCCCCAACTTGAATGGGAATTTCGTCCCGAAATTCACTAGTTACATGAGATCTAGAATTGCTAGGCTTGGTCTTGTCTTTGGGGAACAAATGTGGGTACTTAAGTTTCATTTGGTCCTCGCGTTCCCACGTGAACTCCGGACCACGTCTTGAGTTCCAACGAACTCTCACAATAGGTATACGGCTGTTCTTACGAACCTTAACTTCCCGATCCATAATCTCAATTGGTTCTTCAACAAACTGCAACTTGTCGTCTATTTTCAGCTCTTGAAATGGTACAACTAGTGTTTCGTCAGCCAAACACTTCTTTAACTGCGATACATGAAACACATCATGGACATTACCCAACTCAGCAGGTAATTCCAACCGGTAGGCCACCTTTCCAATTCGTTCCAGAATTTTGAATGGTCCCACATAACGAGGGTTTAGTTTTCCGCGTTTCCCAAAACGCACCACACCCTTCCAGGGTGAGACCTTTAACATGACGCGATCATTAACTTCGAATTCCAACGGTTTACTACGCTTGTCAGCGTAGCTTTTCTGGCGGTCGCGAGCTGCGGCCATACGGTTTCGAATCTGCACAATGTTTTCTGTGTCTCAAGCATAAGTTCAGGGCCTGTAATCTGACTATCACCCACCTCAAGCCAGCAGAGAGGTGAACGGCATTTCCGTCCATACAGCGCTTCGAACGGAGCTGCCTGTATACTAGTGTGGTAGCTGTTGTTGTAGGAGAATTCTATCAACGGTAAGTGTTTCTCCCACCCTTTCCCAAAATCAATTACACATGCCCGTAGCATGTCTTCAAGTGTTTGGACGGTGCGCTCGCTTTGACCATCCGTCTGCGGGTGATAAGCGGTACTCATGTCGAGTCGTGAACCGAACGACTTATGCATTGCTTGCCAAAGATCAGAAGTGAAACGCGGATCTCGGTCTGAAATGATAGAAGTTGGCACCCCGTGTCTAGAAACTACTTCCTTAAGGTAGATCGCTGCCAGTTATGAAAACTTGTCTGTTTCTTTAATTGCCAGGAAATGCGCTGATTTCGTGAGACGGTCGACAATCACCCAAATGGTATCGTTCCCAGCCTGAGTTCGAGGTAACCCTGTCACGAAATCCATGGCGATCTGTTCCCACTTCCATGTGGGTATCTTTGGTTGCTGCAGTAGACTTGAGGGCTTTTGGTGTTCTGCTTTGACTTTCGCACAAGTCAAACATTTGCTGACGTAGGTTGCTATGTGAGCTTTCATGCTAGGTCACCAGTATGTAGTTTTCAAGTCGTGGTACATCTTATCTAATCCAGGATGTACGGAGTAACGTGACTTATGTGCCTCCTCCATTACAAGTTCTCGTAAGTTGCCATAGAGTGGAACCCAGATGCGTCCGGTTACGTAGTAAGCACCGTCTCCCTTTCGTTCTAATCGTTGCCTTGAGCCGCGTAAAGCTTCAGCTCGAACGTTCTCTGGTTTCAACGCTTCTAACTGAGCGTCTCGTATCTGGGAAGGAAGATTGGACTGGATCGTGAGTTGCAATGCTCGTACACGCCTAGGTGCATTAATCTTTCTACTAAGGGCGTCAGCTACGACGTTCGCCTTGCCCGGATGATACTTGATGGCACATTCATAATCATTCAATAATTCAACCCATCGCCGTTGCCGCATATTCAATTCTTTCTGGTCGAAGATATGCTGAAGACTCCTATGGTCGGTGTAGATGGTGCATTTGGTACCGTACAGATAGTGCCTCCAGATCTTCAACGCAAATACCACCGCTCCTAACTCCAAGTCGTGTGTCGTGTAGTTTTTCTCGTGAATCTTCAACTGTCGCGAGGCATAGGCTATCACCTTCTCGCGTTGCATTAACACACAGCCGAGACCCTGAATTGATGCATCACAATAGACCACAAAATCTTCGGTACCCTCTGGTAAAGACAAGATCGGTGCACTGCAAAGTTTCTGTTTAATAACTGGAAAGCCTCTTCCTGCTTTGTTCCCTAAGAGTATACTGTGTTCTTCTGTGTCAGCGAGGTGAGGGGTTGCGCGATCTTTGAAAAATCTTTAATAAACCTCCGATAATATCCAGCGAGACCAAGAAATTGTCGCACTTCAGAAGGAGTCTTTGGTGCCGCCCAATTCTTAACCGCATCTACTTTTGCAGGATCCACAAGTATCCCTTTTTCATTAACGACGTGGCCAAGGAAATGCACTTCCCGAATCCAGAAATCACACTTAGAAAACTTCGCATACATTTGTTCCTTTCTCAAAAGTTCCAAGATGAGTCGTAGGTGATGCTCGTGATCTTCCTTGTTCCTCGAGTAGACCAAGATGTCATCAATGAATACGATAACGAAATCATCGAGATATGGCTTACACACGCGGTTCATGAGATCCATGAAAACCGCTGGTGCATTAGTCAATCCAAACGGCATGACCAAAAACTCATAGTGTCCGTAGCGCGTTCGAAAGGCCGTCTTGGGAACATCCTCCTCCCTAACCCTTACCTGGTGATATCCCGATCTGAAGTCGATTTTTGAATAAAAACTTGACCCTTGCAGCTGGTCGAACAAGTCGTCGATGCGTGGCAATGGATAACGGTTCTTAATGGTTACCTTGTTGAGCTCCCGATAGTCAATACACATGCGGAATGTCCCATCCTTCTTCTTTACAAACAGAACTGGGGCTCCCCAAGGCGAAGAACTGGGTCGAATGAAACCTCTATCCAATAATTCCTGTAGCTGATTAGACAATTCCTGTAACTCCCCAAGGGCCAACCGGTATGGAGCTCGAGCAATTGGGGCCGCTCCTGGCGCCAGATCAACCTGAAATTTTACTTGACGGTGAGGAGGTAACCCCGGTAGCTCCTCTGGGAACACATCAGCGAATTCTCGCACCACTGGTAGATCCTCGATCTTTCTCTCTTTAGACTGAGCGTTAGTAACTAACGCTAACATTGCAGGATACCCCTTTTGTAGATACTTCTGCGCATGCATGGCCGAGATAATACCAACCATCGTCCCACTACGATGTCCTTGAACTAATAATGACTCCCCATCGGGGAGAGGAATACGCACAACCTTCTCCTTACACAAAATTTCCGCTTGGTGCTTAGACAGCCAATCCATGCCTACCACTATATCGAAACTACCGAGCGTAACGGGAAGGAGATCAATATCAAACACCTGACCCACGAGATCTAGTTTGCACCTGAAGAGTACATTCGAGGCCTCTATCGTCTTACCATCGGCTAGTTCTACTATTTGTTTAACTTCTAAGGGTGTTGGGGTTATCCCCAATCTTCGACTAAACTCTAGGGACACATAACTCCAATCGGCACCAGAATCAAATAACACAGAAGCAATATGATTGTTTACAGGAAACGTACCTGTGACAACATTGCCGTCATTCCTAGCATCCCCTGCCCCAAGCTGAAACACCCTGCCCCGAGCACCATTACCCCCATTGTTGCCATTGTTGTTGTTGTTCCCATCATTGTTGTTATTCGGGCGGTTGTTGTCGTTAGCGTTTTGATTTAACTGAGGGCAATCCCGCTTAAAGTGACCCTCATCACCACACTGATAGCACCCCTTCCTGAAACCCTGATTCTGCTGGGGTGGTTGTCCCTGCTGTCTCTGGTTCTGCTGGTTCTGTTGCTGCTGGTGTTTGGGTTGTGGGGCCTAAAATCTTTGGCCTCGTGGCCCGCTTTACCACACCTGTTACATGTCCGCCCACACTGCCCAAAATGATGATAGCCACACTTGTTACTGTTGGTGCACTACATCTGTTGATTCCGTCTAGGTGTCTAGGATCAGGTCTTGCATTGTATTGTATAGCATAGGGCACGTTTTACGAGAAAACAGGAGTCTGTATAGGTTTTAGGAGCATGGATCGCTCATAGGGTCATTAAAGGCTTGGGTCGCTTATTTGGCACATGTGGGCCGCTTATGTGAACAAGTCTGGATCGCTCATATGGACAAGTGTCACATGAGCGGTCCCAGAGGTCTATATATAGGTGAGTAAGAGCGATCCTTAGTAGTCAGTCCTTATATTCCACGCCAAAGCTTTGCCGGTGTGAAGATCGAGCTGTAAATCATTTCAAATCAGTAAAACAAGCAGTTAGGAGGAAGAACAAGCTATATCTACTTACATTTCTTATTATTCCGCATCTGAAACGCAAGAGTTAACCTCTGAACGACTCGTTTGGGTCAGCATTCGATCCTACAAGTGGAATCAGAGCTTGGGAGGAGGTTTTCTACAGATTGTAGCTGTTTTTCAGTGTTTCTTCTCACTTCTACACCTTCTTTTCTCATTTCAGGGAGATTTCACGGTTGAATTTCGTTCAAAAGCTCACAGACTGTGTAACATCATACTTAGACAAACCCTTGGAAGTTTCAGACCGAAATTCAGCCTAAAAACAGATCAAAACATGTTCGGAATGTGGACCGCTCGAAGTGACGTCATCTTGAATCGCCCTTAGGTCACTGTTTGGACCGCTCATTCGTTCACATTTTAGCTGGACCGCTCGTAAATTTGCTTCTGGATCGCTTATTAGACAGTTTCTGGACCGCGCAAGTGAACATATCTTAGACCGCTCGAGTGATCAATTTAGTTTCTGGACCGCTCGAAATTCTATTTCTGGACCGCTCGAAATTCTATTTCTGGACCGCTCGAAATTCTGTTTCTGGACCGCTCAAGTGTAAACTTTAGGACCGCTCCAAAGATATTTTCTGGATCGCTTCAAAGGAAATTGTTAGTTCGCTCCAAAGGACATATCAAGATCATTCATTTGGTTATTATCTGGGATCGCTTATTTGTTCAGTGTTTGAATCGCTCGTTTGTCATTTGTCTTGAAAATCGTGCTAAGACAACATGAATTCTGAGTTTTACAACGCCTTTGCTACATCGACAACTCCAGCCGCAATCGCTCAAGCAATGAATTTAGAAAATGAGACGGGAACGACTCAAAAGCCCCCTAGATTGATGAGCATTGAGGAGTATTATGGGTGGAAGGATAGGTTTGAAAACTGGGTTCAAGCAAACCATCTTAGATCTTGGGAGTGTATATTGAAGAAGTACACATTACCTAGAACAGAGTTACAAGTTATTAAAGAGATATCCGAGTTTACTGAGCAAGAACGAGCAATGTATAGAGCCAAGAAAATGATGATCAGTTTGTTGCAGCAGGCTATTAAAGAAGATATATTCATCTTGTTACAGCACGATAAAACTGCTAAGTCGATTTGGGATGCATTAAAAGTTAAGTTTGAAGGAAGCGAAAACATGATTAAAAGCAAGAAAGCTTTATTAAAGAAAGAGTTCGATCTGTTTAGTAGTTTGCCAGGAGAGGATACTAAGAAATTGATTGAAAGATATTGTCACCTGGTGCGATCGTTATCGATGTTAGGAGTTGAAAAAGGTCGAGAGGAATGGGTGGATAAGTTGGCGGATGCGTTACCTCAGAAAGAGTGGGGAACGTATTTGATGATCTTAAAGAATACTGGTGTGTATGATGGGCTGACAATTTCACAGTTTATTGAGAAAATTGAGAGTCAGGATCTTGAGCAGCAAAAGATCGCTAGAATGAACAGTCCGAGTGGTCAACAGGACGTGAAGATGTATTACAGGGGTAGTATTCCAGCTACTGAATCTGAAAGAAGTCCGAAAATTCAAACCGCTTTCAGTGCTGGTGATTCATCTGAGAAAGCTGATCAGGGCTCGAACAAGAATAGCAGCGGGTTTTCATCGTTTCCAAGTGTGAATCCAAAAGAGACTAACACAAGTTTTCAATCTCAAAGTACAAAAACTGGAAACGGATATGTGATTCAATGCAACATAGCTCTCAACCTACCAGAAGGTCAAAGCTTTTCTGAAGACACTGCGAAAGATCATATGGCACTTCTGGGTTCAGTTCTGTTATCCTATGAAGGTCTAGTGGCTGGTCGGATCGGAAATCCTATGCTCACTAAAGAGGATACGATCAAATAGACGCTGAGGAAATGGAACTTATGGATACCAAATGGTGTCTTGCAAGTGTTCTTCGTCGGGCTGAGAAATTCAAAACCATTACCGGGAGAAATGACTTTTTAGATGCTCATGTTTCAACTTTAGGTTTTGATAAATCTAAAGTTACTTGTTTTCGATGCAGGGAAAAAGGCCATTTCAAGCGGGAGTGTAAAGGAAGAGAAGCTAGCGGAGCACAGAATCCATTCGGGAAAGATGATTATTATCGCAAAGCTATCTATCAGCAAGTTGGACAATCCCAAGAACCTCAGACTGCTCATGGGAGAAAGATTGAAGATCCTAAGAGAGCATGTTTGGTAGATTTCAGCTGGAGTGATTACATATCATCTGAAGCCACAGAAGCACGCATTATCGATCAAGATGATGAGAAACTACCTGAAGGTTTCAGCTGGGATATGTTTGTGGATAAGAAGGGAGAGTTCAAAGCCTTCATTGCCAAAATTGTCCGAGAACCAAATTTGTTTGCTACGTGGATGAGATCTATCGGAGAGAATGTGAAAAGTGAAGATGAAAAGTCTGTGTCATCTGATGAAAGTTCAGACAGTACTGATAAACTTTCAGAACACTCTGGAGATGTTTTAGATAGCTCAGATGATAGCATACAGAGTTTAAATGAACTTGAGCAAAATGATAATGTTCCAGAAAAGGAAGTTATTTTTGACAAAACACCGTCTGATTCTGATATATCAAATGGTGATTCTGATAAATCTGTACACTTTGATAAATCACCTGATAACAGCAGCAGTGATGATGAGAAAGAGAAACACATAAATATTGCAAAATCTCATTTGTCTCCTGAAAATTTTCATTTTTATTTTGCAGAAAGAATGAAGAAACTGAAGGAAAAACAAGCTGCAAAAGAACAACAATCTGGATCAGAAGGTGATGTTCAGAATGTTGAAAGTGTTGATGAGAAGGTTATCAAGGTAGAGAAAGAAGTAGAAAAGGTGACTGAAGTAGAGAAAGTGATTGAAGTTGTAAAAACAGTCGAAGTTGAAAAAATTGTTGAAGTCGTCAAGCCATGTGAGAAATGTTTGGAAGCCTGCAAAGAATGTGCAGCAAAAGGTGACATCATAGCTGAGTACGAGAAAAAGAAAGAGCAGTTATTGTTCAATCTCAATTATGTGAAGGAATCGTACGACGTGTTGAACAAAACAGTATCTGGTCTCCAAAAAACAAACTCAGAAAGAGAACAGGCGCTGACAATGATGAATGCAACTTTAATGTCGAAGCAAAAAGCTATAAATTTTTACATTGAAGAGAGTGCCAAATGGAAGCAAGAGTTGGAAACTGAAAAGATTGAAAATGAGAGAATTAGGAGGTTATTGTTGAGTTATTCTACCTCTGATTATCTTATTGATCGTGTTTATCCAACTGTTGCAGGTATGGAAGCTTTTCAAGACGAGAAGCCGAAAGAAAAGAAAGACTGTGGTAAGAAAACAACTGTTAGCTATAACAAGTGTCCGCCTCCAATTTGGGATGGGTATTCACCTAGGAAACCAAATGAAGAGCAACTTGCAAAAGCAGTCAATATAAAGCTTAAAACCGACACAACTGACGTTTTACCAGAAAACATTGATGTGACGTTTACCTCATCCGATACTGATCATGAGTCTGAATTAATCAAAAAGGTGGTCGATCAGGTGTTGGATACTGATGAGGAGACAGAGTCAAAATCTGAGTCTGGAAAGCCAAAGTCGTCAGTCAACAGTCAAAATTCGTCGGTTAAACGGTCTTATAGTAAAGAATTTTTGTTATCAAAGGCAGATTTGAATGATGAAACATTCGAAGTTGTGTATACTTTGAATGGTTCTGATAAATTATATTACAACAAAGAGTTTCCGATAATGAGTATCAAAACGGAATTAATCAACAAAACGTTTAAACTAATAGAGGTTAATATTCCTGAATTAAAAGTTTTGAAAATTTTTGATAAACCTAAAAAATATACTTCTAGAGTTCAACAACGTCTAAACAAGAAAAAAAGTTACAATTCTGGTTCTGGTTTTTCAAAGAAACTTAACCAAAATCGTAGCTACAAAAAGAAAGGTTTAGGTTTTGTTCCACCAGAAAATCATAAAATTGAGAAAAATTCTAAATCAAACACTGAATTTGTATCAGGTGGAAGCTCGGAAGATGAACAGCAGAAACCATTTTGGAGACAGTCTAACAAAGAGTTTCTTGCTGAGAGGAGAAGGAATGGAACTGGAGTATTTCATCCGAGAAATATTCAAACCTTTTTTAAATGCAATGAAGCTAGTCACATTGCATCAAATTGTCCGAAAGATATCAAAGCAAAACACGGAGTTTATCAGAAGTTGAAAGAAAAAGTTGTTGAAAAATCTAAAATTTTTGAAAATTCGAAAAATGAGGATGGGGAATGTTCAAAGAAACATTTTTACCAAAGGAAAGGAAAAGACAACCAAGTGTGGGTTGCAAAAAAGGTAGAAGAAAAAGTCGGCGATGAATCTGGTTCCACAAAGCCAGAAGAGCCACAAGTTGTGGAGAAAATTTCAGTAAATGATGATGTTCTTCCATCACTGAAGTTTGAGGAAGTTAAAAAGAAAATTGGTAAAATTGAAATTTCAAATCAATTTTATGATGATGAAAAGGAATTTGATGTCGAGAAAACATTCAACGGAAATGTTAAGAAAATATTTGGGAAAATGTTGAGTGGGAAAGCTAAAGGGGCAAAAGAATTTTACACAACTAAAAAGGCGACATACAACCCTACAGCTGAAGAGTTGAAAGCCCTCAAGTCTGAGAAGACTTGGAGGGAAGTTTGTTTCCCATAATGGTTGAAGGACTATGCCGGAGATCCCAAGTTTATATCGTGGATCAGGAATCGGCATCTTTCTAGTATTTGAGAAGTTTGTTTGTAAAATTTTTGAAGGACTATGCCGGAGCTTCCAGGTCAGTAAGTGCGAAGCAGGAATCGACATTCTGATTGGTAAAATGGTGATGTAGACGTAACATTCCTACAAGTGGTAACCTTGATATTACAAGGGATACTAGTGGTTATGGTTTGAGATGTTTACATTTACAAGTGGTACAGAAGAGTCTAAGATGCAAATGGTAAATCAGGGACATTAATTTGTACTTGATTTACTATTCATGATGAAAGATAGACAAGATGATGAACCACATTCCCGTTTTTTAAAAATGATAGACCTAAATTTGGTTTTATCAACACAAATTAATTTTCCGGAAAAATCATTTTGATTAAAACAAACTTAAGTGTTTTGAAATCTAAATGAGAAAATGATTTGTGAAAGAGGGAGTTCAGATTCTTTATGCATAGTGAATGGCGTTTTGATGTGATTCAGTGTCAGTTGTCAAGTTTCTGTACAGTTTGTTTTTATGTTTCTAGTAGGTCAAGAGTCTAGAAGTTTTCAAATTTTCTTTAAAATGTGTTTGCATTTTAGGGGGAGTAGGGAAATTTAAGAAAATCCAAAAACATTTGAAAATTTGAAAAAGTCAAAAACATGATAAAATTCAAAAATGAGTATTGTTGCGAAAAAGAGGAAATGATAGTACATCAGTGGACTATCACGGCACGCTAAAAAATTGAGTCTAAAAAGTGTTAAACAATCTTACTGCGGATGTGTCAGTAGATTTTCGCACATTTAGTAAATTGAAGCGAGATATAAACCTAATTCAAACTTGCTTGATTCATGGGTAACTATTCTTGAATATATGGGTAACCCCCGAAATCTTGTTTGAAAGGTCCCATATTCTGAGATACTAGGTCTTTATGCTCAGTGATATCTGGGGTATTATCCCGGGACTTCTGCTGTATGGAAGTACTGACCTAGTCTCCGGATAATACTTTATGCAAATGCTTGAAAAAGCGTCGCCCTCAACATGCTGATGATATAATAAAATTGATAGTCGCTGCTGTTGAAATGCAAAAGATCCTCTAAAGGGGACCCACCAAAAGTCGAGCCGTCATCTCTCTGCTGAACGGAAGTTCTGACCTGAGCTCTCACGGTTTCGCACCTAACCCCTTTACAGATATCAGCTGTGGTATACTCACCTGTAAGACTGAATATTTGGGATCTGGATACAGGAGTATATTCAAGTGGAGTGATACACAATTAAGTTTAAGTCCCTAAAACATTAATATCGTATCTCGAATCGATTGAAATTTGTGTTGAGAATTTAAGAGGACAAACATACTGACAATCTAGGTAAATTGTTTAAAGCTTAAAATGAAATTAAGCTTAACGGTGTTGGTGATTTGTCTCATAAACTGGTATGATCCTCTTGCACGAACTTACAAAAATATTGATTGTAAATATTACATTTCTGTATTTTTTTTGGAGTGTCAGGTAATATCTCGCAGAAAATCCAAAAAGATTTTGTGTGTGTTTTAGCATAATTTTTGAAAAAGTCAAAAAGATTTTCGACAACTGATGTTGGAGAACTGATTTTCAAAATTCCGAATGCTAAACATG
Organism: Helianthus annuus; assembly: GCF_002127325.2. NCBI lineage: Eukaryota > Viridiplantae > Streptophyta > Magnoliopsida > Asterales > Asteraceae > Helianthus > Helianthus annuus. The sequence goes on along the minus strand of NC_035437.2, from coordinate 71,613,053 downwards.
ATGAGCAAACGTTGAGGGGGAGTGTTTGTGTAAATCTAATTGTTTTCATTAATTCTAATCTTCTTCAAGTGGTTCATCATAAATTGTTTTGAGGAGAGTTATGTGTTAGTATATAGTTATTTGAAATGTTAGTGAAAGAAATTTATTTCTAGGTTGAGATTGTGCAGGTAGCCAAGTTTCAATCTTGGAAATCAATTCTGAAGATTTCTGTTAGAGTCAGATTGATAGATTCTGAAAACTTGCGAAGATCAGATTATGATTCTAAAGATCATGTCAACTGTTGATGCTGATGAACTTAAGGAATCAAGAGATCTGATCAAGAGAATTAGAGAGTTTTATAGCCAGGCATTGATCCTGAAGATGTTACTGAAGAACAAAAGAATGCCAGTAAATCGAGAGGGGGAGTCTGAAAATAGAGAGAAAAAGAAAGCCCAGAGACTGATCAAGATTAAAGATGTGAAGACGGTGCTCGATAGTCGACTCCATCAACATCTGAGGGGGAGTCTGTTGGTGCACTACATCTGTTGATTCCGTCTAGGTGTCTAGGATCAGGTCTTGCATTGTATTGTATAGCATAGGGCACGTTTTACGAGAAAACAGGAGTCTGTATAGGTTTTAGGAGCATGGATCGCTCATAGGGTCATTAAAGGCTTGGGTCGCTTATTAGGCACATGTGGGCCGCTTATGTGAACAAGTCTGGATCGCTCATATGGACAAGTGTCACATGAGCGGTCCCAGAGGTCTATATATAGGTGAGTAAGAGCGATCCTTAGTAGTCAGTCCTTATATTCCACGCCGAAGCTTTGCCGGTGTGAAGATCGAGCTGTAAATCATTTCAAATCAGTAAAACAAGAAGTTAGGAGGAAGAACAAGCTATATCTACTTGCATTTCTTATTATTCCGCATCTGAAACGCAAGAGTTAACCTCTGAACGACTCGTTTGGGTCAGCATTCGATCCTACAGTTACACCGTGGCTTCCTCCCTACATACGAACCCTGACTTTGGCTACTTCCCTGGCCTTGATTGACAGAAGACGACTGGCTGATGCTGCGATTGCTATTGTTGTCTGGCCTTTTCTGAGTCTGACCCGCACTAGATGCTTTGTCGTAATCGTTCCACTTCCGCTTGTTATCATTAGCGGACGCAGTGGCAGTGGGTGCAGCAGCAGTAGTGGTTGAAACACGCGGTGGTAACGAGTTACTCTCTACCTCTTGATCCACAATCTTGTGGGTCAAACGAACAATCTGTGTCGAATCATTGAGATGGGCTGCAGTGACCAAACTCTTCACACGCGGAGGCAGCCCCTTGATGAATAACTCAATCCTCCGAGACATAGGCCGGGACAAGTTCGGGCACATGTCGGCCAATTCATACGATCGCTTCACATACGCTTCGACTTCAGATCCAACCATCTTCAAGTCATAATACTCGTTTTCCAACTTCTGGACCTCATCCCGAGGACAATACTCCCCCCTGATCAGTTCTTTAAAGTCATCCCAAGTTGTGGCATTCGCTGCCTCGATGCCCAACAACTGCACCTGGGCATTCCACCACGTTAGGGCACCATCCGCCAAGGTACCCGCAGCATATTTCACCTTGTCCCCAGCGGGACAGTTACAAATAGCAAACACGGACTCTGCTTTCTCGAACCATCTCAAGAGTCCCACAGCCCCTTCAGTCCCGGTGAAGGTCTGTGGCTTACAGTCCATGAACATCAGACAGGCTGATTGTTCTGGGGATGCGCTTGCTGACCTAAAGGATGAAAGGAAACACATTATAGAAGTGAAAAGACGTATACGCGATATAAGAGTAAAGAGTACTTGGTAAATTCCTTTCCTTTTGTCTTTTTCTTATTTTCTTTTCTATTTTATTTAGGTTTTTTTAAGCTATAATCACACATTAATATTAGGGAATAAAGCTCTGGATGTTTATTTTTTATGTTTCTTATTTTACTTTATAATATATCTTGGATGAGTCTTATTTGACATTCGTTCATTTGGAAATTCGGTTGACAAAAGTTAACTTGATAAATAATAGAAAACTAAGAAATCATTAATACTAATTAACATTTAAGAATAATACTCTTTTGTTAATCGAATAATACTCTTTTTTTCAATCGATGAGCTGAACTGAGGAATCGAAGTTTCCCCCGTTCACACAACACAACGAATGGTATTGCAGGTTTACAATTCACATAAGTCGAAAAGTAGTGTCACACTATCAAGTCACCATAGTATCAAGTGTATCGTTTCATGCAAGTGATGAGTGTGTGACTACTAAGGAAGTAATGCATAAACTAAACAGAAGACGAACCTTGCGATCTGGAGCTAAGTGTCATGATCGATTCTTCGAAGGTATTCGGTTATAGTCTGGTTTTATAAAACGTTTTAAAACCTAGTTCGCTATAACCAGTGGCTCTGATACCAAACTGTAACACCCCCAAAATATCACCTGCAGGAACTCCGCGAGGCGTGTTACGCATCAGAGTTCGAGCCACCAATCACATTGAACCAATGATAAATATTTAAATAAAACATGTCATTAATTACCAATAGTAAATGTCAAACATAAGATTACTCCCAAAGAGTTGTGTAGCGGAAGCATGTAGTAAATCGTTTAACAATTGTTTCATAATAAATGTCCAAAACCAATGTATCACTTATATGTTAATCCAAGAGCCTCGATCCATGACCACTCCAGCACTCCCAGATAGCAAGTCCATGTCACGAATTCTAACGACCTGCAAGCATGTAGACAAGTGTGTCAGACGACGCTGGTGAGTTCAAGGTTTTGTTAACGTGTGTAGTTACCAGATATCTGTTAAGTCAACTCATCGTTTTGTTATTAACGTAGGAGAGTCTTATATACTGGAAGTGTGTCCAATATATATACCATGGGAGTGTGCCCAATATAACCTGGGAGTGTGCCCAACCCCAATGCCCCTAACCAAGCATTGGTAATGATGTCCAGGTAGCTAGTTCACGCCCGTCCTTACGGCCCGGTGTGAGGGTGTCAAACCTAATAGCGCTATTAACTAGTTACCCCATTGCCTTACCGGCAACACGGTAGATGATCGATTCTGTGTTCAATAACCAACATCCCAGTTTAACCGTTTACCCAACATTCCCTTCCATGTGACACCCCGACCACGTGTAACAACAAAACGTGGCGGAAACGTCGGGGAGTGTTGTAACAGAATCATTGTTTCATAACACATGGAAATTTAAATATTGTTTTATTGATTAAATGAACTCGTTGTTCTATTACAATCACATAAGTACAACTATGATCTTCCAAGTTTTAAAGTTGCTAAGGCACGAGTCCATCCTAAATGTAGCATGCATCAACAATCATCTCAAGACAGCACCTGAAACATGTGTAAAAATAGGTACGTCAGCATAAAAATGCCTGTGAGATACATAGGTTTTGTGAAAACGGAGTTCATGACTTATGTTTGAGAAAATGTTTTAGTCATGAACTTTGTAAATTTGCTTTGTCTTGTAAATCATTTGAAAAACGATAGGATCAGATGATATGTATAAATAAGAGAATAATGTATGGTTAACTGAATAACCATGTAAAATGAGTTTGTATAAGTTAAGTTGTTTGAAAAACAATGTTTTAATAAAACGTTTATGGTATATAAAATATACCTTGGTTTTAAGAAAGTTGAATAAGTAATATATTAAAATATATTTCAGTTCCAATATTGTTAACCCAAGTGTACTAAATAACGCCACGGTATGTAATGCAATGAAAACACTTATATATAAGAAGTACCAGCGGCGTATCTACCATGTTTTCATCACATTACACTCGTTCCGTTATCTAAACACTAACCAAAACTAAATCGTTTGATAGATAGTATATTAAATATACTTTGGTTGTTCAAAATAATAGTTTCCAGTAGTATATTACAAGTATACCTTGGATTTATAAATAACACATTAAACTATGTTTTAGTTTTGCAAGTAACATATCCGAATATGCTTTGGATGTGATAAATAACATATTAAACTATGTTTTAGTTTTGTAAGTAACATATCAAAATATGCTTTGGATGATTACAAAATATATGTTGGTTCTGTACAATACCACACATGAGAGTATATCAAACTATACTTTTTGGGAGTATATCAAAATATACTTTAAAGGTGCGATTTAAGAATTCATTCAGACCTGGTGCATCAAACTACACCTTTGAGACTATAAGGATACCACAAAGGAAATCCCTATTTGGATGGAGAAACAAATTGGTTTCAGACATTCCATGACAACAGGAATGGGGTGTCTAGTCCTATAGCGCTATATCATACTACCAATCGGCCTGGTGAAGAAAATAAGTACTATTCCAACAATTACTTTTGTAATCTTTGAGAAATCAGTGTTTAAACCATAGATAGTCATTTAGTTTGTCAAAAGATAAATACTAACATGTATAATCAATTATACTTTGAAATCATGAAAATAACAGATAGGTACACATGCTTCACCCCAAAACAGTTTGTAAAACAGTAAAAGAGGGGTTCAATGTACTCACCTGAGATTGCTTTGGATTCCTTATATAATAACCGGATAATGCTAAAAATCACGGAATATCAACGGCACCTAATAGGTAGCTTATGTTAATATACCGGACCAAATCGGAAGGATCGGACAGTACGCGGGTTCGTAAACCAAACGAGTATGGAGACTCGTGTAATATGGCTTAGCAAAGCCTACATACTAAAATGAAACCTAATCTAAGTGCTTACGGTCCATCACGACCCGTTTAGGTAGCTTATGCTACCCTAACGCGTCGTTCGCGTAGAACGCGTTCGGGACGCCTAACATTGCGACCACACGGTATAACCTCGGAAGGTTATAGCTATGGTCACCTAATGTGTTTGGTCGGGTCCTAATGACCGACCAAATGGGTCGGGTTCGAAAGTGTAAGCGATGGTTTAAATCGCTTACCTTACGACCCTATATAAGCACTAAACTAAAAGTGACGAGCTAAGCATGTTAGAACATGCTTAACTAAGTTTAGAAACAGGTTTGGCATCAAAACAAACGGCTTTGATGCCCACGAGTAGTTTGGTTACAAAATACGCAAGAATGCGCATTTTGGCCGGAACTACGACTCGTCACTGGGCCTAGTTAACGTGGTGATCAGTAGGTATAGTCACTACGGACTATAACCATCGTGATCACGCTCACGTTATGAAGTTCCATGAACTTCGCATCGACCATAAGCTGGTCAATGCAGAAAGTCAACAAAACGTTGACTTTCGGACTCGAAAAGCGAATAAAAGAGCGAAAGAAGACTTACGGAGGGTCCCCGAGTGCTAATCAAGACCAAATAGCTCAGGTATGAAACAATGGTTTCAACTTAGAGCTCTAAGATCTGATTTTGTGAATTTTACACTAAGGGGGGGGGTATTTATAGGAAAAGTGGAACCGTTAGGATCGTTTTATCGAATATCGTGCCTTGATCTCGTGCGTACATGTGTCCAAGTGGATAAGTTCAGTGAACTTGACCCTTGGCTCTTCGTTGGGTGAAAAGGCATCGCCCCTTGATCGAACGAAAGGCCAGATTCTGCATTAAATGCAAAATCTTCTGTCAGACATGTTCACGCGGCCCGCCTCATGTTTTGGGCAATCTTTACGCGGGCCGCCTGGCCCCTCTGATCTGCACCACTTGCAGAATTTGCACTTTTGGTCCCTGTTGCGTGTTTAAGCTATTTCCAGCCCTTCTAAGACCTGTAAAGTCATCTTTAAGGCCCTAAAATGATGCCTAAACATTGTGGACATGAAACATGCCCAAAAATATGTCGGATGTCGGTTCGTTTGGCCGTACGATCGCGATGTTCGCTTAATTACGACGGAATGCGCATAAGCGTGAAAGACGATCCAAATGACGCGACGAATGGATTTTTCTCATGCCAAACACTAAGGCATAATATTAGGATGCTTACATAAATTTTTGGATGTCCGAATGTATTCAGAACGTGAGTTATGCGCGAAAGTGCAAACTTATGCACTTTTTGACACTTTTAGTCCCTGAATGATCCAAAAGTTTGTTTTAGCATACCAAACCCCTCAAAGCCTATTTCTAAGCTATGTAAAGGATATATATGGTATGTTTAACTTATGGACATGTTCCGGAATGTTCGTTACAGTTCAAATTGGCATACTTTCGCAGTTTGTCAAGTTTAGTCCCTGTAAGCGAATTAACTTGTTTTTGCCATACCAAAGCCTTCAAAACTTATTTCTAAGTTATGTAAAGGTTATTTAAGGTATGTTAAGTGTATGATGGTCTCCCGGAGTATTTGTCGCATTAAACTGAGTACGTTTATGCACCAGTTTGCGTATAATTCTCCAGAAAGCGTTGTAGAGTATGAAATTGAACAAGAATTGATATGTGCAAAGCATACACATATTTATACAAATCCCAAGTATGAAATACAATATTTCCTTGGTTTGGCATTTGTTTGATGGTTGGAGTGATACAGGTGTCACAGTCTCCCCTACTTTAGAAAATTTCGTCCCGAAATTTAATTCTAGAGGAAACTCGTGAGGACAGCTGTGAAGGTTTCGCCTTATAATAGATCCATTGAACCCTTAGGTAAAACCCTGGGCCATGTTAGGATTCTTAGCGAATTTGTTAACCCTCAGAGTGAATTCCTTGAAATAGTAAAACATGAAATTTTGAACTACTGATTGACGAACGTTTCTTATGAAGGCTTATCATAGGAAAACTTGGTGTGTGATTGAGATCAGAATTGGGGGAGTGTGAGAATAAATGACATTGGTCGAGGTCCGAGACTTCTCCCGTATCATTATTCTTGTCACTAGGTCTTAACACATGATGAAACTTCCTGTGGTTCCTGTGCACTGAATTCCATAATTATGTAGGCCTCCATAATTACGTAATTCCTTGCACAGTCCGCACAGTCCATTTCATAATCCGTAGGAAAAATTTCTTGAATAAATATGAAGCGATTTGACTAGACCACCAAAGGATCCTTTTAATTCGATCAACGAACGATCTTTTTAACTAGATCAACACATGATCTTCTTAACTAGACCGTCGTACGATCTCTTTAAATAGACCGCTTAAGGGATCATTTTTATATCATCACATGATATTTCTAATCAGATTTTCAAAATCAATCTGTTTAAGCAGACCTTTCAAGAGGTCCAATTATAGAACAATACTTTATAACCCGAGTGACTTAACTACACTGTTGAAATCCATTGAGGGTTTAAGATAGTATCTTTGGATATCCCATTATGAATCTCTCGTATGAAGATATGAAAGATTCTATGAGGATTTGGATGGATCACATACAACCACAAAACATGTAAGAAAATACATAAGCACAAATTTAGTTAACTTGATTCTTTATTTTGTTATCCTTAGGTATGGATATTAAGGCACACTAGGAATCCAACCTATGGATTTCATTTGGCACTTTAACGATTTATGAAGATCTATCTATAAAGATAGAGGGATTCTCAATAAGTGTTTGACTTTGTTTCTTAAAAGAAACGAGAGTTTAAGGTTCTTGGGGAGATCACAAGTGATCATAATATGACAGAACCATACGAGTAGTTTGTTTTTGGGTTGACATCATAAAGTTGCATCAAGCATTCACACAAACGCATAAATTTTGCATAAATAAAAACAACAAATCTTTATTTATGTAGCAACGGATTTGTCTTGAAGTGTCAAAAGATAGCAACTAAGGAAATACAAAACACTAATTGTTCACTGCTGCCTCATTGTTCATGTTTGCCTCATTGATGTTGAACACTCGTCCACGCGCTGGAGGTATGTTAACAAGCCTTGGGCAATTGTTTCTGTAGTGGGTAAGGTCACCACAGTTATAACATGACCCTGGAAGGAACCGTGCTTGAACAGCAGCAGGGTTTGCAGCAGTTTGATTTGCATAACGACAAACATTGATCAAATGTCCCAACCGCCCACAGTGGGTACATTTGTGACACTGCTCTTGCTCTAGATGATGACGGTTGCATTTGTTGCACAACGGTGCAGTACCAACATAGTTTTGTCTTTTACGAGGTTGTGTTGGCTGGTTTGGTGCAACTTGTTTGTCTTGAGCAGTTACAGCGTAGCTTTGAGAGGCTTTGCGCTTTTCCTTCTTGGACACCTCAGCACTTTCTTCCTTTGGTTCCACATGAGCAGTCTTGTCAGATGGTCTTAAGTCGCCCTTCTGAAACAGCTTGCGCTTCCTGATTTGGGATTCAGTCAGAGTGGCAGCCAATTCAATGGCTTGTCTGACAGTAGTAGGGTTGCTGCCAGTAACGATGTCCTGAACTACGTCAGGAAGCCCATCAATGTATTTCTCAATCGCCTTATCCAGAGGCGTAACCATAGTAGGGCATAACAAGCTCAATTCCTCATAGCGATCAGTATAGGCTCGATGTTCCCCACTGTCTTGCTTTAAATCATCAAATTCCCTTTCTAGAGCCCTAAGCTCATGACGAGGACAGAACTCCTTCATCATAAGAGCCCTAAGCTCGGCCCAAGTCTGTGCTAATGCAACCTCTGCACCGCGGTCTCTCATAACCCCATTCCACCATGTAAGAGCCCTCTTCTGAAACACACTCGAAGAAAACTCGACCTTGCGATTTTCAGGACACTGAACGTGACGGAAAGTGTTCTCAATACTCTCGAACCATTGAAGAAGACCAGTTGCTCCCTCAGAACCATTGAACTTGAGTGGTTTAGCTGAGTTAAAAATCTTGAAATTGCATGGAGCATTGTTGTTGTTGATGGCTTGAGTTATTTGAGCATAAAGAATTGGGAAGGCAGCAGCCATTTGTTGCGCGATGATTTCCGCCAGTTCGGCATTCGCCATCTGATTGTCGCGTCGAGGAGGCATTCTAAAAGAGGAAACATGAGAGGAAACGAGTGAGAGAATTAGACGAAAAGAATGAGATGGAACAAATCTGATGAAAGCAAGGATAGTGGCCGTCTGTCTGTTACTACAAAGCAACACACGACCTGGTGATTAATCAAAGCAAATAGGTCAAAAATAATGTATCGCGAAGACATGCTCGCCTATAAGTGGACACTCACCCCAAGAGTTCCCAGGTAAGAGTGACTGGTCCGATTATGTGGATTTGTACGAACACTCTAGCCTTAGACAGAAAACTCAGGGTACAGGCACCCACCCTTCCAGTTTGCATGTGTTCACAATATTTAGACCAACTTTGACGAGAGTTTTGAAAATTCAAAGGGGTTCAAAACCTTATAACAGAGGGTTCAAAACCTAGTAATCAATCATCCTAGAACAGATGATTAGTTTTCAAAGCGGTTTTGAAATTTATGTTCTTGTTGCGGTCGTCGCCTAAGGATAGGTGACGATGTTGTTTTATGACTAAACGCAAGTAAACTCGCGTTAGGGTCCTAGGAAGGTTATAGACTAGGTCAAAGCATTACTAATAACCTAATTCCCTATAACCATGAGCTCTGATACCAACTTTTCTGTCACACCCCGACCACGTGTAACAACAAAACGTGGCGGAAACGTCGGGGAGTGTTGTAACAGAATCATTGTTTCATAACACATGGAAATTTAAATATTGTTTTATTGATTAAATGAACTCGTTGTTCTATTACAATCACATAAGTACAACTATGATCTTCCAAGTTTTAAAGTTGCTAAGGCACGAGTCCATCCTAAATGTAGCAATCATCAACAATCATCTCAAGACAGCACCTGAAACATGTGTAAAAATAGGTACGTCAGCATAAAAATGCCTGTGAGATACATAGGTTTTGTGAAAACGGAGTTCATGACTTATGTTTGAGAAAATGTTTTAGTCATGAACTTTGTAAATTTGCTTTGTCTTGTAAATCATTTGAAAAACGATAGGATCAGATGATATGTATAAATAAGAGAATAATGTATGGTTAACTGAATAACCATGTAAAATGAGTTTGTATAAGTTAAGTTGTTTGAAAAACAATGTTTTAATAAAACGTTTATGGTATATAAAATATACCTTGGTTTTAAGAAAGTTGAATAAGTAATATATTAAAATATATTTCAGTTCCAATATTGTTAACCCTAGTGTACTAAATAACGCCACGGTATGTAATGCAATGAAAACACTTATATATAAGAAGTACCAGCGGCGTATCTACCATGTTTTCATCACATTACACTCGTTCCGTTATCTAAACACTAACCAAAACTAAATCGTTTGATAGATAGTATATTAAATATACTTTGGTTGTTCAAAATAATAGTTTCCAGTAGTATATTACAAGTATACCTTGGATTTATAAATAACACATTAAACTATGTTTTAGTTTTGCAAGTAACATATCCGAATATGCTTTGGATGTGATAAATAACATATTAAACTATGTTTTAGTTTTGTAAGTAACATATCAAAATATGCTTTGAATGATTACAAAATATATGTTGGTTCTGTACAATACCACACATGAGAGTATATCAAACTATACTTTTTGGGAGTATATCAAAATATACTTTAAAGGTGCGATTTAAGAATTCATTCAGACCTGGTGCATCAAACTACACCTTTGAGACTATAAGGATACCACAAAGGAAATCCCTATTTGGATGGAGAAACAAATTGGTTTCAGACATTCCATGACAACAGGAATGGGGTGTCTAGTCCTATAGCGCTATATCATACTACCAATCGGTCTGGTGAAGAAAATAAGTACTATTCCAACAATTACTTTTGTAATCTTTGAGAAATCAGTGTTTAAACCATAGATAGTCATTTAGTTTGTCAAAAGATAAATACTAACATGTATAATCAATTATACTTTGAAATCATGAAAATAACAGATAGGTACACATGCTTCACCCCAAAACAGTTTGGAAAACAGTAAAAGAGGGGTTCAATGTACTCACCTGAGATTGCTTTGGATTCCTTATATAATAATCGGATAATGCTAAAAATCACGGAATATCAACGGCACCTAATAGGTAGCTTATGTTAATATACCGGACCAAATCGGAAGGATCGGACAGTACGCGGGTTCGTAAACCAAACGAGTATGGAGACTCGTGTAATATGGCTTAGCAAAGCCTACATACTAAAATGAAACCTAATCTAAGTGCTTACGGTCCATCACGACCCGTTTAGGTAGCTTATGCTACCCTAACGCGTCGTTCGCGTAGAACGCGTTCGGGACGCCTAACATTGCGACCACACGGTATAACCTCGGAAGGTTATAGCTATGGTCACCTAATGTGTTTGGTCGGGTCCTAATGACCGACCAAATGGGTCGGGTTCGAAAGTGTAAGCGATGGTTTAAATCGCTTACCTTACGACCCTATATAAGCACTAAACTAAAAGTGACGAGCTAAGCATGTTAGAACATGCTTAACTAAGTTTAGAAACAGGTTTGGCATCAAAACAAACGGCTTTGATGCCCACGAGTAGTTTGGTTACAAAATACGCAAGAATGCGCATTTTGGCCGGAACTACGACTCGTCACTGGGCCTAGTTAACGTGGTGATCAGTAGGTATAGTCACTACGGACTATAACCATCGTGATCACGCTCACGTTATGAAGTTCCATGAACTTCGCATCGACCATAAGCTGGTCAATGCAGAAAGTCAACAAAACGTTGACTTTCGAACTCGAAAAGCGAATAAAAGAGCGAAAGAAGACTTACGGAGGGTCCCCGAGTGCTAATCAAGACCAAATAGCTCAGGTATGAAACAATGGTTTCAACTTAGAGCTCTAAGATCTGATTTTGTGAATTTTACACTAAAGGGGGGGGGTATTTATAGGAAAAGTGGAACCGTTAGGATCGTTTTATCGAATATCGTGCCTTGATCTCGTGCGTACATGTGTCCAAGTGGATAAGTTCAGTGAACTTGACCCTTGGCTCTTCGTTGGGTGAAAAGGCATCGCCCCTTGATCGAACGAAAGGCCAGATTCTGCATTAAATGCAAAATCTTCTGTCAGACATGTTCACGCGGCCCGCCTCATGTTTTGGGCAATCTTTACGCGGGCCGCCTGGCCCCTCTGATTTGCACCACTTGCAGAATTTGCACTTTTGGTCCCTGTTGCGTGTTTAAGCTATTTCCAGCCCTTCTAAGACCTGTAAAGTCATCTTTAAGGCCCTAAAATGATGCCTAAACATTGTGGACATGAAACATGCCCAAAAATATGTCGGATGTCGGTTCGTTTGGCCGTACGATCGCGATGTTCGCTTAATTACGACGGAACGCGCATAAGCGTGAAAGACGATCCAAATGACGCGACGAATGGATTTTTCTCATGCCAAACACTAAGGCATAATATTAGGATGCTTACATAAATTTTTGGATGTCCGGATGTATTCAGAACGTGAGTTATGCGCGAAAGTGCAAACTTATGCACTTTTTGACACTTTTAGTCCCTGAATGATCCAAAAGTTTGTTTTAGCATACCAAACCCCTCAAAGCCTATTTCTAAGCTATGTAAAGGATATATATGGTATGTTTAACTTATGGACATGTTCCGGAATGTTCGTTACAGTTCAAATTGGCATACTTTCGCAGTTTGTCAAGTTTAGTCCCTGTAAGCGAATTAACTTGTTTTTGCCATACCAAAGCCTTCAAAACTTATTTCTAAGTTATGTAAAGGTTATTTAAGGTATGTTAAGTGTATGATGGTCTCCCGGAGTATTTGTCGCATTAAACTGAGTACGTTTATGCACCAGTTTGCGTATAATTCTCCAGAAAGCGTTGTAGAGTATGAAATTGAACAAGAATTGATATGTGCAAAGCATACACATATTTATACAAATCCCAAGTATGAAATACAATATTTCCTTGGTTTGGGATTTGTTTGATGGTTGGAGTGACACAAGTGTCACATTCCAAATGTTTACTAGATGTCCCAAACCACCGGGACGCATGCTTAGAAGAATGCAATGAACTCACCTTGGTTTGCTCGGTAAGATTAACTACTCGTTCACACTTAATCAGTCAAGTCCTAAAGTAGGCACGTATACATAATCAGTTTATAATCACGAAGTTGGCACGTAGGTATAATCATAGTGAATCATCGCATCAATAAGCACCGAGTATCACATTGCATGTATTCGTAGTCATATGAGTATTGTTTTATACTTAACAGCAGTTAAATATCTCAGTTAACTTCTAACAGAGTTAACCCAGATTACTGTGCAGATTATCCAAATTGGCGAATCACAAGTTAGCGAAACACATTCTGTTTCGTCGGGATCTCCTTTGGCGAAACACATTCTGTTTCGTCAATTACTCTTTGGCGAAACAAAGTTCTGTTTCGTCGACTGCCCCTTGGCGAAACACATTCTGTTTCGCTGAGAGGTCTATTTCGTCAAGTCTGTTTCGGGGTGATGTCAGTTACGTCGCATTATGTAACAGTTACACTATCATCACAGAAACCCTAATCTCACAACCACAGCCGTTACATATCATCATCATCATCAGTCATCAAACAGTAATCATATGATCATCATTCCAACATAATAGGCCCTACGTTACTAATCATTAATCCGTATGCATCACAACTGAATCGACAATGGAATAGAATAGGGAGTACATCATCATCAAACTCAATCACAAAACTCTTAATAGATCACAGATTCGTATACGTCAAACAATTACATATTCAAACATAATAGTACTCAAACATCACGCAGTTTAAATCGGTTTAAATCATCGCTAAATACCATAACCTAATCTCATATTTGTTACCAAACCTCTATTCAATTTCCTGATCAGACTTATGGAAACGACATCATCAACACAATGCATACAAAACAATCACGTAAATAATCACACTAACCGGGATATCTGTAAGGATGGTCTGATCGCTAGAGGAAGCCTGAGAGAACACAAGGTTGCCGTCACACAAAGGGAGAGCTCTAGGGTTTCGGTTTTGCCAAGAGTGTGAAACAGGAGTCGTTACACGATTATATACACAATTTCACGTTTTGGGCCCGTAACGGGCTTCGGCGAATCTGGGCTCGGTGAAACAAATCCTGTTTCGTCGAGCTATGGTTGACGAATCACACTCTTGTTTCGTCGAAGAGTGTTTGGTGAAACAAGCTTTTGTTTCGTCGAGATTTCTTATGGCGAATCACGCTCGATTCGTCGAGTATGTTATGACTATGCAATTCTGTTTAGTCAGGTTGTGAAGGTTATACAAGACTTAACTAGTTCAAGTGTGTACTAACAGGTTCACATAATATCATTAACACATAAACATGCAGTACTCACGATACATTACATCATATCACAATGTGTACATTACAAGTCAATAAGTCAAACAACTAATCAGTCAAAGTCAACGTGCATTTAATGCGAAAGTGAAGGTCGAAAACTCGAGTTGTCACAGAAAACGTGTTAAAACCGGATGGTGATACTACTGAGGAAGATGGGTGTTTCTTGGACAAATACATTCTGAAACAAAAGTCCAAGAACAACTTAAGTGAAGAATCAAATCTTGTCATGTACAAGATGTTGTGTTCGGATAAGTTGTTTTCGGATTCAGAGTTTCCGATTGAGAATGTAAACATGAACAAATTGACAAATGTTTTCAAATTGGTTGAAGTCGAATTGTCAGAAGTGAACAAGTTGAGTCAGACGACGAGAAAAATGAAGTTTGAGAAAGAAAAGGTTTACAACAAGAAATCTGTTAATCCACCACGTTTTTATAATAACAACAGAAACAACTGGTCGGGTGGTTATCAGGGGGGTAAATCGTATTAGAAATGGAATGTTCAAAACAAGAGGTTTGTTGAGAAGAAAAAGTTTGTGAATAGTTCAAGTTCACTTGCTGATGAAGAAAAAGAATTTTTTTCAAAATCTGACAAAGAGTTCTTTGAGTAAAGAGCTTCACAGGCTCAGTCTGAAGGCACGAGTCGAGGTGTTGATACTCGAACTTGCTTTCGATGCAATCAAGTTGGTCACATTGCACGAAAGTGTACAAATGTGAAGCCTAAGACTGAAACTGTGAAGAATCAACAGAAGAAAATTGATGTGAAAAGTAAAACACCAATCGTTGTTGAGAAAAAGAGTGTGAAAAATGAACTCGTAAAGAAGTTGGTAATTCAAAATGATAAATTTTACAAAAGGGTTGCATTATCTCAACAAGTTTGGAAACCAAAAGTTGAGAAGAAAGTTTCAACTTCTGAGGTGAAAAAGGCGGAAGAATCAATTACGGTTGATTATGATGCAAATTTTCCACCTCTTAAGGCTGAAAATATCAAAATTCAAATTGCGAGAGTCAAGGTTACACCTAAGGCTGATGAGGCCTGGGTGGACTCCATGTTTGACTAAACAGTTTGAATTGCCGGAACTTCCTGGATCGCGAAGCATGTATCGGCATCTTTTGAAGTTGTTTAAGTGATAATTTGTTATGTGCAGGATCTTCCAAAACTTGTATCCAGATGGATCATGGATAGTGGAGCTTCGAGACATATGACAGGGAAGACCGCGTTACTGTATGATGTGAGAAATATCAATGGTGGATACGTAGGTTTTGCGGGTAATCAAGGAGGAAAGATTATAGGTGAAGGAACGTTATCCAACGGAATCGTAACGTTTGAGAGAGTTAACTACATCGCTGAGCTGGAGAACAACTTGCTGAGTATCTCCCAGATCTGTGACAAGATGTATACTACTCATTTCACTGACAAAGAATGTTTGATCTTGAAACCGGGATTTGTGATACCTGAGGAATGGATCATCATGAGGGCACCAAGAGTCAATGATCTGTACGTGTTGGACATGAGCGTAGCTACTACAACCACGGGTCAGGCTCATTGTTTTGTGTCCAGAGCAAATGAGAAAGAATCAAAATTATGGCACCGAAAGATGGGGCATATTCACATAAGGAAGATGAATCACTTGGTGCATAATGATTTGGTGACAGGAGTTCATGTCAAAGGTTTTCATCCGGAAGGGGAGTGCATAAGCTGTGTCAAAGGCAAACAGCAGAAAAAGTCACACCCTACAAAGCAAGTCAATTCAATTTCAAGACAATTGGATAGACTTCACATGGATTTGTTTGGTCCAGTGAATGTCAAGAGTATAACAGGAGATTATTACTGTTTGGTCGTGACTGATGATTATTCCAGATTTTCGTGGGTTTCATTCTTGAAATTGAAAGACGAAACATTTGACAGTTTGATGGAGTTGTTTAAGAGAATTGAGAATCTGTACCAGAGGCCTGTCAGTAGAATTAGAAATGATGATGGTACTGAATTCAAAAACAGTAAGATGGAAGAATTTTGTGATGAAAGAGGTATACTGCATGAGTTTAGTGCTCCGTACACTCCGCAGCAGAATGGAGTAGCAGAACGCAAAAATCGGACGCTAATCAAGACAGCTAGAACTATGCTCGTAGATTCTAAGTTACCAATTAATTTTTGGGCTGAAGTTGTTTCTGCTGCATGCTATACGCTCAACAGGGTTCTTACTGTCAAGAAGTTCAACAAGACGTGTTTTAAGCTAATCAATAACCGCAAACCGAATTTGAAGTATCTAGAACCGTTCGGGTCACCCTGTACAGTTATAGAGCCTCATGGAAAGTTTGGTCCGAAGAGCATCGAGGGAATTTTTGTTGGTTATGCCAATCCAATGCGACGTGTCTTCGTTCCAAGTGAGAAGCGGATTATTGAAGCAGCGAATGTTGAATGTCAAGGTTACACTATGCCGCCACAGAATCCTGGTGATTCATGGCGTTATCATTATGACAAACTTTGGGATTCGTTTGACATGAGAGAAGAATCAGAGGAAGATGAAGATTTCTTTGATGAGCTGGATATTTTGCGAGAGTATGAGTCGCAGCTCAGGTTCCTAGCGGAGTATTCTAGAAGACCTCACGAAACTTCAAATGATGATGAAGCAGGTCCTAGTCATGCTGGTGAACACGATGATGAAGTCGCTCCTGGTAATCAGTCGGAGGTGAATGATAATCAAGAAGCTGAAAACATGCCAGTTTTTTATCATGGCGATTCAGACTCCGAGGGGGAGCAGATCTAGTTATCAAGTCAAACAAACCAAGTTGGTGAACAAGATGCAGAACAGAATGTTACTAATCTGGAGGGAAATGTTGATGTTCCAAGCGAAGTGATGCCACGAACTCTTTCTTATCATCCAGAGGAGTTGATCATAGGAGAACTGCATTCAGGGCTTAACATGTTTTTATTCTACAGTAGCACCTTTACAAACTAATTTTTCATTAAGTTGTTTTATCTCGCAGGTCGAACCGAGAACTTACAAAGAGGCGCTTACTGAAGACTCTTGTGTCATAGCAATGCAAGAAGAGTTAAGTCAGTTTGAAAAGTTAGGAGTGTGGAAGTTAGTGGATTTGCCGGATGGTCAAAGGAAAATCAACACAAAATGGTATTCAAGTGTAAGAGAGACGACAGAGGAGTGGTTGTAAGGAACAAAGCTTGACTCGTTGTTCAGGGCTTTAGTCAACAGGAGGGGATTGATTTTACAGAAGTCTATGCTCCTGTGGCACGACTAGAGGCTATCAGAATTTTCCTTGCATTTGCGTCTTGGAAGAACTTCAAAGTGTATCAGTTGGATGTTAAATCGGCGTTTCTTTATGAGAAGGTCAAAGAGGAGGTTTATGTCGGTCAGCCGCCGGGCTTTACTGTGACAACTCGAAATTTAGAACCTTTCGTCGTGACTTGATGTAACAGGTGTGTACGTTATGTGATTAGTTGACATGTTTGGTGCAATGATATATGTGAACATTTTATGTGACTATGTGCTTGCTTGTACGTATGGTATATATGTATGTGTGTATGTGAGCCGAGAACCCGACTCGAGACCATGAGGTCTCGAGTGAACAGTAACCGGTTTGGGCCTTTGGCCGGTTGGGCCATTTGGGCCGTAAACCCCTTAACCAATTTATAAACCCATTAGGGTGCACCTTGGGGGAACTAGTATTTATACCACACCTCTAGCCAACCTTGTCACTCTTTGGGCAACCACACTCACACTCCTACACACACACTCTCCTACAAAACCCTAAGCAACACAAACCCACTCTAGTAGCCGGCTCACACTTGACCTTTGGATTCAAGCTTGGAAATCAACATTTGGAGTTCACCTTTCATACCTCTTAACCGGTTAGTGATTCTTATTGTGTTTGTGCTTGGATTGATGATTATGACATTATGGTTGTTTGCTAAGTTGTTGCACATGAAATGATTGTTTATGATAAAAATGTTACTTGAAAGGAAATAGCTACTTGTTGAACAAAGGATGATGTTTATTGTGTTTGGATATTAGTGTTACATGATGTTCTTGATGTATATGATGATTCTAATGTGTACAATGTTGATAAATCGGTTAACATGTCTTCATTTCGGATATATGGCATGTAGAGTTATGATATTTGTGTCTAAATGAAGCTTAAACCCCTAGTTGTTGATGTTCATGAAACCGGTTTACATATGTCATAGAATCGGCTCAGTATAGAACCGAGTTTGTAGTGTTCGGTTAAATGTGTTGATTTGTTATTCATGACTATGTTGGTGATTGATGCAAAATGTGTTTGAATAAGGGTTGTTTATGATTTGAATATTTGAAGAACTTGATGAATGTGCTTTGAATATGTGAAGAACAACTTGAATATGCAATGAAGGGGTGTTGAATATTTGAAATCTGCATTGTTTGATCCATTTTGAGTAAATATTAGACAACAAAGCATGTTTAGTGGATAGTACATAATTCTGCATGAATTCTATTGGATAGTACGATCTGTGCAGAATCAGCAACTGTTGGGGAGTCGAGACCCCTGGTTGCGACTCGAGATCTCCATGTTGCGACACCAGTTGCGAGTCGAGAACCCCTGGTTGCGACTCGCAACCATAACATGACAAGCCGAGACCACAGGTTGCGACACAGGTTACGAGTCCCGTTGCGACTCGAAACCTTAGCATGATCAGCCGAAACCATGAAGCAGCGAATGTTGAATGTCAAGGTTACACTATGCCGCCACAGAATCCTGGTGATTCATGGCGTTATCATTATGACAAACTTTGGGATTCGTTTGACATGAGAGAAGAATCAGAGGAAGATGAAGATTTCTTTGATGAGCTGGATATTTTGCGAGAGTATGAGTCGCAGCTCAGGTTCCTAGCGGAGTATTCTAGAAGACCTCACGAAACTTCAAATGATGATGAAGCAGGTCCTAGTCATGCTGGTGAACACGATGATGAAGTCGCTCCTGGTAATCAGTCGGAGGTGAATGATAATCAAGAAGCTGAAAACATGCCAGTTTTTTATCATGGCGATTCAGACTCCGAGGGGGAGCAGATCTAGTTATCAAGTCAAACAAACCAAGTTGGTGAACAAGATGCAGAACAGAATGTTACTAATCTGGAGGGAAATGTTGATGTTCCAAGCGAAGTGATGCCACGAACTCTTTCTTATCATCCAGAGGAGTTGATCATAGGAGAACTGCATTCAGGGCTTAACATGTTTTTATTCTACAGTAGCACCTTTACAAACTAATTTTTCATTAAGTTGTTTTATCTCGCAGGTCGAACCGAGAACTTACAAAGAGGCGCTTACTGAAGACTCTTGTGTCATAGCAATGCAAGAAGAGTTAAGTCAGTTTGAAAAGTTAGGAGTGTGGAAGTTAGTGGATTTGCCGGATGGTCAAAGGAAAATCAACACAAAATGGTATTCAAGTGTAAGAGAGACGACAGAGGAGTGGTTGTAAGGAACAAAGCTTGACTCGTTGTTCAGGGCTTTAGTCAACAGGAGGGGATTGATTTTACAGAAGTCTATGCTCCTGTGGGACGACTAGAGGCTATCAGAATTTTCCTTGCATTTGCGTCTTGGAAGAACTTCAAAGTGTATCAGTTGGATGTTAAATCGGCGTT
Organism: Helianthus annuus; assembly: GCF_002127325.2. NCBI lineage: Eukaryota > Viridiplantae > Streptophyta > Magnoliopsida > Asterales > Asteraceae > Helianthus > Helianthus annuus. The sequence goes on along the minus strand of NC_035437.2, from coordinate 71,593,163 downwards.
TCTTTATGAGAAGGTCAAAGAGGAGGTTTATGTCGGTCAGCCGCCGGGCTTTACTGTGACAACTCGAAATTTAGAACCTTTCGTTGTGACTTGATGTAACAGGTGTGTACGTTATGTGATTAGTTGACATGTTTGGTGCAATGATATATGTGAACATTTTATGTGACTATGTGCTTGCTTGTACGTATGGTATATATGTATGTGTGTATGTGAGCCGAGAACCCGACTCGAGACCATGAGGTCTCGAGTGAACAGTAACCGGTTTGGGCCTTTGGCCGGTTGGGCCATTTGGGCCGTAAACCCCTTAACCAATTTATAAACCCATTAGGGTGCACCTTGGGGGAACTAGTATTTATACCACACCTCTAGCCAACCTTGTCACTCTTTGGGCAACCACACTCACACTCCTACACACACACTCTCCTACAAAACCCTAAGCAACACAAACCCACTCTAGTAGCCGGCTCACACTTGACCTTTGGATTCAAGCTTGGAAATCAACATTTGGAGTTCACCTTTCATACCTCTTAACCGGTTAGTGATTCTTATTGTGTTTGTGCTTGGATTGATGATTATGACATTATGGTTGTTTGCTAAGTTGTTGCACATGAAATGATTGTTTATGATAAAAATGTTACTTGAAAGGAAATAGCTACTTGTTGAACAAAGGATGATGTTTATTGTGTTTGGATATTAGTGTTACATGATGTTCTTGATGTATATGATGATTCTAATGTGTACAATGTTGATAAATCGGTTAACATGTCTTCATTTCGGATATATGGCATGTAGAGTTATGATATTTGTGTCTAAATGAAGCTTAAACCCCTAGTTGTTGATGTTCATGAAACCGGTTTACATATGTCATAGAATCGGCTCAGTATAGAACCGAGTTTGTAGTGTTCGGTTAAATGTGTTGATTTGTTATTCATGACTATGTTGGTGATTGATGCAAAATGTGTTTGAATAAGGGTTGTTTATGATTTGAATATTTGAAGAACTTGATGAATGTGCTTTGAATATGTGAAGAACAACTTGAATATGCAATGAAGGGGTGTTGAATATTTGAAATCTGCATTGTTTGATCCATTTTGAGTAAATATTAGACAACAAAGCATGTTTAGTGGATAGTACATAATTCTGCATGAATTCTATTGGATAGTACGATCTGTGCAGAATCAGCAACTGTTGGGGAGTCGAGACCCCTGGTTGCGACTCGAGATCTCCATGTTGCGACACCAGTTGCGAGTCGAGAACCCCTGGTTGCGACTCGCAACCATAACATGACAAGCCGAGACCACAGGTTGCGACACAGGTTACGAGTCCCGTTGCGACTCGAAACCTTAGCATGATCAGCCGAAACCATGGTTGCGACATAGGTTGCGACTCGCAACCATCCATGATTAACACAAACAGCATGACTCGAGACCTTGGTTGCGAGTCCGGTTACGACTCGCGACCAAAGGCAGCATAACCCGAGACCGGGATTGCGAGTCCCGTTGCGACTCGAGACCACGCTTATTGGACTTGCTATTATGGGCCAGGCTTATGGACTTCTGTGTTACTGTTGACGTATTGTTTGGGCCTGTTATCACGAGCCCAACTGTTAGGGCCTCACACTTAGACTTTGGGTTGTATATGACTGTTAACTGTGAACTGTTAATGTTAAACGTGTTTGCCATGATCAATACCTGTGTACAATACGTGTTGAACATTCGTGCACTGCTTGGCTTGAATCTGATACGAATAATATCTGTGATAGGACTTAATTGAATTCCTGCAACTTGATTAACTTTTCTGTGATTAACTGCCGAGCAAACCAAGGTGAGTTCACACCCTCTACAAAGCATGGGATTCCCTGGGTTGGGAACGGGGTTAAGGAACGTGGGTTCCTCGTCCTCCTTGGGTAGGACGGCAGTGGTTCAGGAATGTGATTCCTCGTCCGGATGGACGGATAACACGTACTAGACTAAAACTCTATCACGAAGTCCCTCCTTTTTGTATCGACTAATCGCCGGGCCAATGGCGAGCGGGTCATTAGTTAGATAGCGCTATTTAGGTCTGACAAACCTCACACCGTGCCGCAGAGGACGGGCGTGAACTAATGGATCTGGGGCACGTCAATGATGATAGACATTGATGTTTTCAGGGCACATAAACATGACTACAGTCAGCAGTCGATATGGTAACGAGTCTAGTGTACGCATGGGGTAGCCCCCACGGCCGAAATGCCTGATAACTAACATGGGGTAGCCCCCACGGCTGGAGTGCCGGAGTAACTGGGAATGAACAAGTCACGTTTTTAAACTATGGGGTAACCCCCACGGCAGGATGCCAGATAAAGGAAACTGTTTTCGAAACAACTAAAACGAACACCCAACTGTGAACTCACTCAACTAGTTGTTGACTCGTTACTACATGCTTTGCAGGACCATAGGTACTCAGCTGGAGCTTGCATGGAGGAGAGTCGTTGTGGGACACGGATTGCTGCGTGTCATGTTCTATTTGAAAACATTTGAACTTATGTTATAACTTTAAACTTATGCTTCCGCTTGCAACTTAAACTTTGTTTGTTTGAAACACCAATCGTATTGGTTAAACTTTTATAACTGTTTATATGCTTGTTCAGTATGATTGGTGGCTGGATCCTGGTCAGTCACGCCTCCAAGCGGTAGTACTCCGCGGGTGGGATTTTGGGGGTGTGACAGATTGGTATCAGAGCCATTGGTTATAGTGAACTAGGTTTTAATAAAGGAGAAACGTTTTTGTTAAAACCAGACTATAACCGGTATAGTGCTCAACGGTCCACAACGACACTTCACTCCGCATGCAAGGCTCGACATTCTAGGTGATATGGTATGTGTATATTGCCTACTTGTTAGTTACATAGTACATTGCTCATGGTATGCTTGATTAGTATAACTACTGTTGTTTGAACACGTGCGTGCTTACTCTGTCCTACTATCGTACTTTCGCGAACCTCTCTCACTCGTATTACTCTTATTATGAAGAATCATGTCTGGACGCGTTAACATGACACAACCCCAGTTGACGGCTTTGATCAACGAGCGAGTTGCCGCAGCACTCGCTGCTGCACACGCAGGAGGTATATCCTGCAGCCCGAACTTATCCTAGGATCTTTAGGATCCTACTCTCGTGAACCAACCTTTGTGTTAAACTCTGTCTTTCTTTCACCTACCCTAGGTCAATATGCTCAGGCACCGGTGTGCACTTTTAAGACCTTTATGGACTGTCGACCCACTACTTTTAGCGGAACTGAAGGAGCAGTAGGTCTCCTACACTGGTTTGAGAAACTGGAATCGGTGTTCGAAATGTGTGAATGCCCTGAAGCGCGCAGGGTGAAGTATGCTACTGGTACTCTCGAGGGTTTGGCCCTCACGTGGTGGAATGCTCAAGTGCAAATGCTGGGGTTGGTTGCTGCCAACGCCACCCCATGGGAAACTTTCAAGGAAATGATCAAGGAAGAATACTGCAGTCGCGATGACATTCAAAAGCTGGAAGATGAGTTCTACAATCTCAAGATGACGAGGTCAGAGATTGAAGCATATACTAAGAGATCGCATGAGCTTGCCTTGTTGTGTCCTACTATGGTGGACCCTCCGTATAAGCGAATTGAACTCTATCTCAAGGGCTTGGTGCCAGAGATCCAAAGCCATGTGACTTCAGCAAACTTGACTACTATCCAGCAGGTTGTTCAGTTGGCTCACCGACTTACTGATCAGGCGGTGGAGCAGAACAAGTTACCAAAGCGCATAGGTGCTGCAACTACTTCTGGTACTTCTAGTGAGAACAAACGGAAATGGGATGGAACTTCAAGCAAGGGTTCAACTTCTGTGCAATCTCAGTCTCAGCAGAGAAAGACTGACGACCACAAGAGCCCCAGTCAGCAATCGTCTGGTGGTCAAAGTCATGGTGGGTACAAGGGGAATCACCCCAAATGCAATCGTTGCAACCTACACCACAGTGGGCCATGCACCAGGGGCAACTGTCATCGGTGCAACAAGCCTGGCCATGTTGCAAAGGATTGCAGGAGCGCATATCCCGCCAATCAGAATCGTCAGCAACCTCAGCAGAACCAGCGACAGCAGCAGGGTAACAACAAAGGGTGCTTTCAGTGTGGAGCTGAAGGCCACTTCAAGAAAGATTGTCCCCAACTGAACCAGAACAACAACAACAACAATCAGGGGAATGGTAACAATGGGAACCACAACAACAACAATGGTGCTAGGGGACGAGTGTTCGTGATTGGCCAAGGTGAAGCAAGGAATGATCCCAACGTGGTGACGGGTAAGTTCCTTCTCGATGACTTTTATGTTACAGTTTTATTTGATTCGGGTGCCGATACTAGCTACGTGTCCCTAGAAGTTAGTAGAGTGCTTAAGCGTATTCCAACACCCCTGAGCGACAAGCACACTCTAGAGCTAGCTAATGGTAAGAGTTTGGAGGCCTCGCACGTAGTCAAAGGTTGCCAACTTATTCTCGCTAACCAGACCTTCTCTATTGACCTCATTCCTATCGTCTTGGGTAGTTTCGACGTTGTCATTGGGATGGATTGGTTATCCCAACACCGAGCAGAGATTCTTTGCAACGAGAAGATCGTTCGTATTCCTGGTTTAGGTAGTGAACCTCTCATGATTCGTGGCAACAAGAGAAGTGCTGTTGAGAACATCATCTCTCTTCTTAAGGCCCAGAAGTGCTTACGAAAGGGCCACACTGCGATTTTGGCTCTAGTTATTGATACCACAGAGAAAGAGAAGAAGCTAGAAGATTTTCCAGTTGTACGTGACTATCCTGAGGTATTCCCTGAGGAATTACCTGGTCTTCCGCCCCATCGCCAAGTTGAGTTTCAGATTGAACTAGCTCCTGGAGCTGCGCCTGTAGCCCGTGCACCTTATCGTTTAGCTCCATCAGAGTTGGAAAAACTCTCCACGCAACTACAAGAACTCCTGGATAAGGGTTTCATTCGTCCTAGCTCATCGCCTTGGGGAGCCCCAGTACTATTTGTGAAAAAGAAGGATGGTACCTTCAGAATGTGTATCGACTATCGAGAACTCAACAAGGTGACTGTGAAGAACCGTTATCCTCTACCGCGTATTGACGACTTGTTCGACCAGTTGCAGGGGTCGAGCTACTATTCAAAGATCGATCTGAGATCGGGATATCACCAGCTGAGAGTTCGGGAAGAGGATGTCTCTAAGACAGCCTTTAGAACTCGATATGGGCACTACGAGTTTTTGGTCATGCCGTTTGGGCTGACGAACGCACCCGCAGTTTTCATGGATTTGATGAACCGAGTGTGCAAGCCTTACCTGGACAAGTTTGTTATAGTCTTCATCGACGACATCCTGATCTATTCTAAGAGCAAAGAGGAGCACGAACAGCATCTACGACTTATTTTGGAACTCCTTCGAACAGAACAGCTTTACGCAAAGTTTTCGAAATGCGACTTCTAGCTTCCTGAAGTCCATTTCCTAGGGCATGTGGTGAACAAGGATGGGATTCACGTTGATCCATCCAAAGTGGACTCTATTAAGAACTGGCCCGCGCCTCGCACACCAAAGGAAATTCGCTAATTCTTGGGATTGGCAGGTTACTACAGGAGATTCATTAAGGATTTTTCTAAGATCGCACAGCCTCTCACCCTACTAACGCAGAAAGGCGTTGTCTATCATTGGGGAAATGCGCAAGGGTTAGCTTTTCAGCATCTAAAGGATAGACTTTGTAGTGCACCTATCCTTTCACTGCCAGAGGGCACAGAAGATTTTGTGGTTTATTGTGATGCATCAATTCAAGGTCTTGGTTGTGTATTGATGCAACGAGATAAGGTCATAGCATACGCCTCACGACAACTCAAAGTTCACGAGAAGAACTACACTACACATGATTTGGAGCTGGGAGCTGTTGTTTTCGCACTTAAACTATGGCGGCATTACCTGTACGGAACCAAGTGCGCCATCTACACCGACCACAGGAGCTTAGAGCACATATTCAAGCAGAAGGAACTGAATATGCGGCAACGACGATGGGTCGAGCTACTGAATGACTATGAGTGCTCCATCAGGTATCACCCGGGCAAGGCCAATGTTGTGGCTGACGCCCTCAGTCGAAAGGACACTGCGCCTAAGCGCGTAAGAGCTTTACAACTCACGATCCATTCTAGTCTACCTTCGCAAATACGAGCTGCTCAGATAGAAGCACTGAAACCAGAAAACGTAAGGGCCGAAGCCCTACGCGGGTCAAGACAACGCCTAGAACAGAAGGAAGACGGTGCTTACTACGTAACAGGACGCATTTGGGTCCCACTCTATGGCGACTTACGAGAACTTGTGATGGATGAAGCACACAAATCTCGCTACTCGGTACACCCTGGTTCGGACAAGATGTACCACGATATTAAAGCTACGTATTGGTGGCCTAGCATGAAGGCCCACATAGCAACCTACGTCAGCAAGTGTTTGACTTGTGCGCGAGTCAAGACGGAATATCAGAAACCCTCGGGCCTACTCCAACAACCAGAGATACCACAATGGAAATGGGAGCAAATTTCCATGGATTTCGTTACTGGCCTACCTAGATCACAGCGCGGAAATGATACTATCTGGGTGATCGTGGATCGACTCACAAAATCCGCACACTTTTTGACAATTAAGGAGACGGATAAATTCTCCACTCTGGCGGAGATATATCTCAAGGAAGTTGTTTCGAGGCACGGGGTGCCCACCTCAATCATCTCTGATCGAGATGCACGTTTTACTTCGGAACTGTGGCAGGCAATGCACAAGTCTTTTGGCTCACGTCTAGATATGAGCACAGCATATCACCCACAGACGGACGGGCAGTCCGAGCGCACTATTCAGACCTTAGAAGACATGCTTCGTGCATGTGTAATCGACTTTGGCAATAGCTGGGAAAGGCATCTGCCACTTGTGGAATTCTCGTATAATAATAGCTACCACACCAGCATTAAAGCTGCTCCGTTCGAGGCATTGTACGAACGTAAATGCCGGTCACCCCTCTGTTGGGCAGAGGTGGGGGATAGTCAAATCACTGGTCCAGAACATGTGGTAGACACTACTGAGCGGATTGCTCAAATACGACAACGCATGGCGGCCGCTCGAGACCGTCAGAAGGCCTACGCCGATAAGGGCAGGAAACCACTTGAGCTCCAGGTTGGGGAGCGGGTATTACTCAAAGTTTCACCCTGGAAGGGTGTGGTTCGTTTTGGTAAACGAGGCAAACTCAACCCACGGTACGTTGGACCTTTCGAAATCATTGAGAAAATAGGCAAGGTGGCCTACAGACTGAACTTACCAGCAGAACTCGGTGCAGTTCACAACGTGTTCCACGTGTCGAATCTGAAGAAGTGTCTGTCAGATGAGACCCACGTAGTTCCTCTGAAGGAACTCACGATCGACGAACAGTTGAAATTCGTCGAAGAACCAGTCGAAATCACGGACCGGGATGTTAAGGTCCTCAAGAGCACTAGAATACCTCTCGTTCGAGTTCGTTGGAACTCACGTCGCGGCCCAGAGTTCACCTGGGAGCGCGAAGATCGGATGAAACAAAAGTATCCCCAACTGTTTGCAAACGGTACAACCACTACTGAGGCTGAAGCTACGGAATTTCGGGACGAAATTCCAGATCAACGGGGGGTGGATGTGACACCCCAGGAAAACCGGGAAAACCATGCAACTTAACTAGCTTCCTCAGTGAGTGCCATCAAATTTCGGGACGAAATTTCTTTCAACTTGGGGATGATGTGACAACTCGAAATTTAGAACCTTTCGTCGTGACTTGATGTAACAGGTGTGTACGTTATGTGATTAGTTGACATGTTTGGTGCAATGATATATGTGAACATTTTATGTGACTATGTGCTTGCTTGTACGTATGGTATATATGTATGTGTGTATGTGAGCCGAGAACCCGACTCGAGAACATGAGGTCTCGAGTGAACAGTAACCGGTTTGGGCCTTTGGCCGGTTGGGCCATTTGGGCCGTAAACCCCTTAACCAATTTATAAACCCATTAGGGTGCACCTTGGGGGAACTAGTATTTATACCACACCTCTAGCCAACCTTGTCACTCTTTGGGCAACCACACTCACACTCCTACACACACACTCTCCTACAAAACCCTAAGCAACACAAACCCACTCTAGTAGCCGGCTCACACTTGACCTTTGGATTCAAGCTTGGAAATCAACATTTGGAGTTCACCTTTCATACCTCTTAACCGGTTAGTGATTCTTATTGTGTTTGTGCTTGGATTGATGATTATGACATTATGGTTGTTTGCTAAGTTGTTGCACATGAAATGATTGTTTATGATAAAAATGTTACTTGAAAGGAAATAGCTACTTGTTGAACAAAGGATGATGTTTATTGTGTTTGGATATTAGTGTTACATGATGTTCTTGATGTATATGATGATTCTAATGTGTACAATGTTGATAAATCGGTTAACATGTCTTCATTTCGGATATATGGCATGTAGAGTTATGATATTTGTGTCTAAATGAAGCTTAAACCCCTAGTTGTTGATGTTCATGAAACCGGTTTACATATGTCATAGAATCGGCTCAGTATAGAACCGAGTTTGTAGTGTTCGGTTAAATGTGTTGATTTGTTATTCATGACTATGTTGGTGATTGATGCAAAATGTGTTTGAATAAGGGTTGTTTATGATTTGAATATTTGAAGAACTTGATGAATGTGCTTTGAATATGTGAAGAACAACTTGAATATGCAATGAAGGGGTGTTGAATATTTGAAATCTGCATTGTTTGATCCATTTTGAGTAAATATTAGACAACAAAGCATGTTTAGTGGATAGTACATAATTCTGCATGAATTCTATTGGATAGTACGATCTGTGCAGAATCAGCAACTGTTGGGGAGTCGAGACCCCTGGTTCCGACTCGAGATCTCCATGTTGCGACACCAGTTGCGAGTCGAGAACCCCTGGTTGCGACTCGCAACCATAACATGACAAGCCGAGACCACAGGTTGCGACACAGGTTACGAGTCCCGTTGCGACTCGAAACCTTAGCATGATCAGCCGAAACCATGGTTGCGACATAGGTTGCGACTCGCAACCATCCATGATTAACACAAACAGCATGACTCGAGACCTTGGTTGCGAGTCCGGTTACGACTCGCGACCAAAGGCAGCATAACCCGAGACCGGGATTGCGAGTCCCGTTGCGACTCGAGACCACGCTTATTGGACTTGCTATTATGGGCCAGGTTTATGGACTTCTGTGTTACTGTTGACGTATTGTTTGGGCCTGTTATCACGAGCCCAACTGTTAGGGCCTCACACTTAGACTTTGGGTTGTATATGACTGTTAACTGTGAACTGTTAATGTTAAACGTGTTTGCCATGATCAATACCTGTGTACAATACGTGTTGAACATTCGTGCACTGCTTGGCTTGAATCTGATACGAATAATATCTGTGATAGGACTTAATTGAATTCCTGCAACTTGATTAACTTTTCTGTGATTAACTGCCGAGCAAACCAAGGTGAGTTCACACCCTCTACAAAGCATGGGATTCCCTAGGTTGGGAACGGGGTTAAGGAACGTGGGTTCCTCGTCCTCCTTGGGTAGGACGGCAGTGGTTCAGGAATGTGATTCCTCGTCCGGATGGACGGATAACACGTACTAGACTAAAACTCTATCACGAAGTCCCTCCTTTTTGTATCGACTAATCGCCGGGCCAATGGCGAGCGGGTCATTAGTTAGATAGCGCTATTTAGGTCTGACAAACCTCACACCGTGCCGCAGAGGACGGGCGTGAACTAATGGATCTGGGGCACGTCAATGATGATAGACATTGATGTTTTCAGGGCACATAAACATGACTACAGTCAGCAGTCGATATGGTAACGAGTCTAGTGTACGCATGGGGTAGCCCCCATGGCCGAAATGCCTGATAACTAACATGGGGTAGCCCCCACGGCTGGAGTGCCGGAGTAACTGGGAATGAACAAGTCACGTTTTTAAACTATGGGGTAACCCCCACGGCAGGATGCCAGATAAAGGAAACTGTTTTCGAAACAACTAAAACGAACACCCAACTGTGAACTCACTCAACTAGTTGTTGACTCGTTACTACATGCTTTGCAGGACCATAGGTACTCAGCTGGAGCTTGCATGGAGGAGAGTCGTTGTGGGACACGGATTGCTGCGTGTCATGTTCTATTTGAAAACATTTGAACTTATGTTATAACTTTAAACTTATGCTTCCGCTTGCAACTTAAACTTTGTTTGTTTGAAACACCAATCGTATTGGTTAAACTTTTATAACTGTTTATATGCTTGTTCAGTATGATTGGTGGCTGGATCCTGGTCAGTCACGCCTCCAAGCGGTAGTACTCCGCGGGTGGGATTTTGGGGGTGTGACAGATTGGTATCAGAGCCATTGGTTATAGTGAACTAGGTTTTAATAAAGGAGAAACGTTTTTGTTAAAACCAGACTATAACCGGTATAGTGCTCAACGGTCCACAACGACACTTCACTCTGCATGCAAGGCTCGACATTCTAGGTGATATGGTATGTGTATATTGCCTACTTGTTAGTTACATAGTACATTGCTCATGGTATGCTTGATTAGTATAACTACTGTTGTTTGAACACGTGCGTGCTTACTCTGTCCTACTATCGTACTTTCGCGAACCTCTCTCACTCGTATTACTCTTATTATGAAGAATCATGTCTGGACGCGTTAACATGACACAAGCCCAGTTGACGGCTTTGATCAACGAGCGAGTTGCCGCAGCACTCGCTGCTGCACACGCAGGAGGTATATAGGGAAAATGATAGTACATCAGCTAAACAATTACAGTATGATAAAGATTTGTAAAGACTATCTGAGTTAAACAGTCTCACTAATGATGTGTCGATAGGTTTTCACACACTTAGTATATTTATTCGGGATATAAACCTAAAATTTCAAACTTGTGAAATTCGTGGGGAACACTACTTGGATATATAGGTAACCCCTGAAATCTTGTTTGAAAGGTCTCGTATTCTGATATACTAGGTTTTATACTTAATGATGTCTGGGGTATTATTCCGGGACTTCTGCTGAACGGAAGTTCTGACCTAGTCCTTGGCAAATACTTTCACCAATGCTTGAAACATAGCATAAACCCTCAGCATGCAGATGAAACAATAAAATTGATTGTCGCTGCTGTTGTAGCTAAAAGATCCTCTAAAGGGGACATACTGAAAAGTCGAAGCTGATATCTCTCTGCATATACGGAAGTATCGACCTGAGATCCCTCGGCCCTCGCTTACCTAATTTATGCACAGATATCATTGTAGTATACTTACCTGTAAGACTGAAGATTGGGATTCTGGATACGGGAGTATATTCAAGAGGTGGGACACATGAATTGAGCTAAGTTCATAAAACATCTAAATCGTATCCTGAATAGATTGAAATCTGTGTGAGAATTTAAGATGGATCAGTATATCGACAATCGAGGTGAATTGTTTAAGTCTGAGCATGTAATTAAGCTTAACGGTACTTGTAATTTGTCTGAAAAGCTTATATGATTCCCTGACACACTCACCAAAAATAAGTTTGTATATAGTTCAATTTCTTTATTTTTCTGCGATTTAAGTTTTCTGTTATTTCATTTCTTAGTTTAGATCACATTATAAAATCCAAAAAGATTTTATTTCTGCTTTATTTTAGACAAACCAGAGTGGAAAGTTGATTGTCTGATTCTCGAGATTGAAGCAGATACAGGAGATTCTGAGCTGAAGAATGAGGAGAGCTTACTTTGTTGGAGTTTGGAAGATGTTTTTCAAAGTTAAAACAAGTTCATTAAGTTGATGCTTGTTACATTGTTTTTAGAAAAAAGGGAAAATGTTTTTATAAAATCAGTTTGATTCGTCAAATGATCAACCAGGGTCATTAAGTTGAACTTGGTAGATTAATTAAGTAATCAGGGTCATTAACTTGGACCTGAATACTTGAGTGGATTTCTAAAAGCTGATTGAGTTTGTGATTTATTATTGAAAAGATAAAATTCTAATGTTATTGGTTGAGTAACAGGTTTTTGGATTTCATTATTCCCAGCGGAAGCTAAGTGTCAAAGCTTGAAACAGATTTCTCAGATTCTAGCATATCGAGAGGGGGAGTCTGTGAAAGGGGGAGTCTGGATCAACAGTTGAAGGGAAGATGAAAGTTAGAGTCAGGTAATAATTCTGAAGTCTGTGAAGATAGAGTGCTTATGATGAAAAGACAGAAAGTTGGAGAAAAGATCAAGACTAAAGACTCGGAGCCGAAGAGTTTGTCAACATCCAAGGGGGAGTCTGTTGGTGCACTGAGTGTCTGCTGACTATGTCTTATCGAGTCTTATGTCTAGATAGGTTAAACAAATGCACAAACGTGATAAGATTAGGGTTGTTTAGGGTTGAAATGGTCTTGGCCGTTTGAAGAAGGACCTGGCCGTTTGAAATACACCTGTCCGTTTGAAGATGCTTGGTCGTTTGAACATGTTGTGTCTCGTTCAAACGGTCAGCCTTGGGTCTATAAATAGTTGAACATTTCAAACGGTTAGAGTATGCATGTATGTGTGTGTGAGCGAAGGTGCTGCCGAATTTCTGTCAAAATCATTGTAAAAGCTCGCAACCAGTAATAGAAAAGAAAGATTGAAAGGAACAAGCTGTTTTTGACTTGGTTTACTTTGATTCCGCCTCTGTAAACTAAGATGAACTACTTTCACTGACATTTAAGGTCACCGGAACGGTCCAACAAGGGTCACAAAGGTTCTTATAATAAACCTGGTTTCTAGAAGAAAAATATGAAGGCTGGGTTGGGTTATAAGAAGAAACAAAATCGAAACAAAAATGAAACGCCAAATTATCAGGCAAAGATGAATTTTGTTTATGGAACAACTTCAGAAGAAGAGAAAGAACTAAAATTTAGATGACAGTCTAATGACGAGTTCTTAGCTCAAAAGAAAAAGCAACAACCACAGGTCAAAGATGTTTCCAAAAGAACATGTTTCATATGTGATCAAATTGGACATCTTGCACGAAAGTGTCCAAATCTGAAACCTGCAGATGTTGACAAAAAGAAATCTGAAAATGTGGAAAAACAGAAATCTGAGAATGTGAGACAAAGGTCAACCAGATTTGTCTCAAAACAAACTTGGAAGTACAACACCAACCAGTTTGCTTCGAATCAAATTTGGAAGTCAAACCCGAATAGGTTTGATTCAAGACGGACCTGGAATTCTCACACACCCAGATTCAGAACAACACAGAGTTGGAAAACATCAGTTGATATGACAAAACCCCAACAGTTTTGGAAACCAAATGTTGTTCAAAAACAAAGTGTTCAAAACGAATCACATTTTTACAAACGAGGTACTCCTAAAGGTCAAACATGGAGTGCTAAGAAACCGATAACTTTTGTAAAAGATGAAAAAGTTGAAGTCAAAGTTGATAAGGTCTTTGTGAAAGATGACAAAGATTTTCCGGCATTGAATGAAGTTTATTGTGTTGAAATACCTAAGATCAAGCAGGCCTGGGCTAAATTGTTCAAGTAATTGAGTTAGTTGAATGTGCAGGTGCTCAAGAAAAATGAAGATTGTGAAAATGGAAACTGGAGCAGCCTGGCACATGGAGAGAAGGAAGAGGCTGCTGGATCCTGTGTTAGTTAAAACAGGGAGTTTGTTTGTTTTCTGTACATAAATAAACAATTTCAAAAACCCTAAAAATTTGAAAAATTAAAAACCAAAAATATGTTTTTAGTTTGTTAAAAACCTGAAAAACCAAAAATATGTTCGTTTTTAAATTTTTTTTCTCAAAAAAAAAAACTAGAATATTACAAAAATATGTGTTGATTGAATATGCCGAAACCCTCACGGCGGAACAAACATGATTACTTTCACAAGATTGAAAAACGGTTTTCAAACTGTTGAAAATCAACGGGTTGTAAATCATGGGGGTACTTTATATTAGATTTTCTGCAAAACAGAGCACATTAAGCAGAAAATGGATGGCGAGACAAAGCTATCAGTATCGGTTTGTCAAATTTTCTTTTAATGAGTTTGCATTTTAGGGGGAGAAAAATTGTCAGAAAATCCAAAAACATTAGGTAATTTGAAAAAGCCAAAAACATGATAAAATTTGAAAATTGAGTTTTTGTGTAAAAAAGAGGAAATGATAGTACATCAGTAGACAATTAAAGTATGCTAAAGAAATGTAATGATCAAATAGTGTTAAACAGTCTCACTGATGATATGCCGATAGGCTTTTATACATTTAGTAAACTTTTTTGGGATATAAACCTAAATTCAAACTTGCTTATTTTGTGGGGAACATTACTTGAATATATAGGTAACCCCTGAAATCTCGTTTGAAGGACCCCTCTTTCTGAGATACTAGGTCTTTATGCTTAGTGATATTTGGGGTATAATCCCGGGACCTCTGATTTTGCGGAAGCAATGGCCTAGTCCCCGTATAATACTTTCTGCTTGCTTGAAATATAGCGTCGCCCTCAGCAAAAATGATGAACCAATAAAATTGATAATCATTGTTGTTGAAGAAAATATCCTCTAAAGGGGACACACCTAAAGTCGAACCGTCATCTCTCTGCTGAACAGAAGTTCTGACCTGAGCTCTCACGGTTTCGCATCTAACCCTTTACAGATATCATCTAGGTATACTCACCTATAAGACTGAATATTGGGATCTGGATACGGGAGTATATTCAAGAGGTGGGACACATGAATAAGTTTAAGTCTTTAAAACACCTAATTCTTATCCTGAATCAGTTGAAGTTTGTGTGAAAATTTAAGTGGATCAGTATATCGACAATCTAAGTGAATTGTTTAAGTCTTAATGTGTAACTAAGCTCAACGGTACTTGTGACTTGTCAAAAACTGATATGATCCTCTGACGCATACTCAAACAAAAATATTGCCTGTAAATATGTTTGTTCATATTTCTTTACTGCTTTATATTTTCAGAAAATACAAAAACATTTTTTATTCTGCTTTATTTTCGACAACTGATGTCTAAAATGCCGAGTTTCAAAATCTAAGTAAGCTGATTGTGCTTCTGAAAATAAAACAAGTTCATTAATTTGAAACTTGAATTAAAAATCAAAAACAGTTTGTGATATCTCCAAGGTCATTAGTTTGGACTTGGATGATTAACTGTGAGGGATTTTGGATACTTAATACTGCCAAATTTGTAAAGATTGTTGATAGGGGGAGTGATTTAGAGGAAATTGAATTGCCAGGTTACGATTCCTGGAAGTCTAAAATGCTGTTACTTATAAACGTATGAGTGTTGCAGATATTGTACCAGACTACGATCCTGATAGCATAGTCTAAGGGGGAGTCTGAAGACGAGCTCAAAGCAAGGGGAAGCTTGTAACCGGAAAGCTAGGTGTCGATCCCTATAGCACAGAAGCTTGATGAAAGGGGGAGCCTGAAGAAGCTAATAAAGCAAGAGTCAGATTCTGGTAGAATGATAAAGATAGAGCCAGGATGAGATTCTGAACTCGTGAAGAAAAGATGAAGATTGATAGATGCTTACAGTGTTAGACAATTCGGAAAGAGAATGAAGACTGAAGATGTGTCATGATAGAGACTCGACGCTGAAGACTTCGTCAACATCCAAGGGGGAGTCTGTTAGTGCAATATGTCTATTGACTTCGTCTTGTATCGAGTCATGTAATGAGATAGGATAGGATAATCAGAGCTCGGGGTGCTAGAAACTGATTTTCATGTAATTGGTAGTGATTCCGCTTGAAACTGTCAAGTACCATTTCAAGCGAAATCAAAATCAATTGATTCCGCTTGAAAGTGTCTTGGTCATTTCAAGCGGAACCTCATCACCTATATATAGGAGCATGTTCTATTTCATTTGAAGCAGAATCAGGATTGTGTATTCGGTAACGAAGTGCTGCCGAATTGTCTCCAGGTGCTGTAAACACTATTATATCAATATACGAGACATTTAAATTGAATCGAGCGTCCGTGTCGTTGATTCCGCCTTTGATTCGGATAAACAACTCTTCTGATCGACTCAGTCAGGTCGTACAGCGATCCTACAACATCCGAGGTGGAATGATATGTTATCGGCTTTGTTCTTGCCCGGTACTTTTAGTGGAATATTGTATCGGGAGAACTTGAAGATTGAAGCAAAATTGCTGCTAACTATTTGCATTTTGAATGTCATTCCACAAAGAGGAGATAAGGAATAGGTAACGTACCCGGAAATACCTGTCCTTTATTCGTTGCTCAATGGGTCTCCTCGCTTTCCAATTCGGTATTTGATCATGAACCATCTTTGGATTTGCCGAAACAAAGTGGGGAGGAGCATTATTCCGTATTGCCGGATTATTACGGGGTTGTTGAAGCAGTTTAAAGCGATCACATCAGAGGATAGAGGAGCAATGAAAAGGAACAAGCCTTTTGATATTCAAAGGATGGGTATTGGATGGACCTACAATCAATCGAAAAGGTATCACAAGCTAAAATCAGAGGGTCAAAGATGGCGAGCGTTGAAAGTTGATGCAAGAGCTCTTTTACCGGGTGAAGAGGATGAACGGGAGAGTGAAGCGGAACCCCCCGAGTGGGGATGAGGATTATGCGGATGAGCCTCACGGTGAGAATGTGGATGTGGGCCAAGGGGGCCCAAGAAGGGGATATGGTGGTGCTTTCTATGATTACACGGAGCGCTCATACAAGCCGAATTGGGCATACGATGGTACTATGCAAGAGGTCATTGAGAACCAACGTCCTCCAGCACCCGTTTTTGATTCATGGTCGGGTTCGGAGCGTATTTTCTTTGATCACCAAACGATGATGAGTGCTAGTATGGAGCGAGCCCTAAAGCACAACTTTGACCGAACCGAATCGTGGAACCGTGCACATGCTTACTCCGTGAGTTAGAGATGAATAGCTGATACGAAGATGATCAAGCCCGAAGGATGCATGCGGATTAGCGCGGGGCGGCCCATGGTTGTGGATCCACCTCCGGTGGATTATGCGTCTCTACCACCATACGGTGGTAGTATATCGTATCCGAACCCGCCGCTCCATCATTCACAGTGGTTAGACTCGCGTCAACAACAAAGAGCTTCGCAACAAAGTGGAAGTGGTAGCGGTGCATTTGCTTTCGGAGAATGGAATGAGATGATGTCTTGCATTTTCGGGCCTCCTCAACCGCGCTACTATTAGTCAGGTCGTGCTCCTTCTTGTACATTTTGTAAATATGTATTGGTTTATTATGTTTATGGTTGGGTGGTTGGGTGGTGTTAGTTTGTGATGTTATGTTTTGGGTTGAGCGAGTTGGTGGTGTGATGTTTAAAAGAAAAAGAAAAAAAATATATATAAAATGAAAAATACCAAAAAGAAATTTGTGGTTTGAGTTTATGAGCTTTTAGTTGAGGTTTAGGAGTTTAAGCGATCAAATCCTCCCAAAACCATACATTGGGGTCAATGTATCCCAAGTGTGGGGATGGGGGGAAATTTTGAGGTTTTTAAAAATTTTTAAATCAAGCAAAACAATGTGAGAATTTGAACACCTTGGACTAACCCCAAATAATGCACCGGCAACCCGGCCTTAATACCTTTTGTTCTTGGTGAGAGTTGAAGCCACACTTGTAAATAAATAATACTTGTCTTTGATGAGAGTGGCAACAGGTGGGGGTGCATTAGAACTTGTGCTTGAATACGGTTCGAGTCCTTAGTTGAATATGAATGTAAAAAGGATAAGGGTAATTAGGTAGCCTCGTCTTGGTGAGTGCGAGTGTGGGATTTGGGGGGTTGGACCTCATTAATTATATATATGAGCATGGTTGCGAGAGGGGCAGGGGTTTGGACATGTAGTTGCCCATTTTTGTGCCTAAAGCTTATCATTTGTTACCCCCTTAGCTAGTCTCCTAAAATTTTACCTGACTTGACCCGGTCTTATAGTTTTAGTATTAGTTTTAGTAGTGTGTAGATACATTTGATGTTATGTTGAAGGTTGCTTTGTTTGCTTTGTTAAAAAAAAGAAAAGAAAAGAAAAAATGGAAAAAGCAATGAAAAGAAAGAAAAAAAATGAGGTTTAGTTGTCTTGTACATAGAAGTTTAAGTTTGGTAGTTGTTTGTTTGTTTCATCGTGTAATAAAAGACCGGGTTAAGTGTTTCGCTACTTCATATATATTCCATTTCCTACCCATTCACCTAGCCTCGTTACAACCTTTAAGCCCCTTTGATTTGCATTCATATTTGGCACTTGTAGGAGGAGGACCGATTTAGGTACAAGCCTATAGTTGTTCAACCACCCGTTTGCTTTTGTGTGACTAGCTCATAGGTTCTAGTGCTTACTTGTTGCCGAGAGGAGAGATATAGTGAGGGGTGTGTTATTTTGGGTGTTAAGAACGGGTTAGTAAAAAAACAACATGTTTATGCTTGATTTATATTGATCGCTTGTTTTGAAAATGGTTTGATGAGTTGCTTGGGACAAGCAATGGTTAAGTATGGGGATGTGACGGGTGGTCCATAGGACAACCCTTAATGATGTTAAAAGACGAGTTTATCCCTCACTTGATCACGTAGTTATGTTGAATTAGATGACTACAGTTGCTTATGTTTCAGGTACACTTTGGAGCTTAAAGTGGACAAATTGCTGCTGTGGAAGGACTGGAGTGGAACGGGTCAAGAATGGAAGGAAAGAAGAAACAAAACAGAAGAATCAGGGGTCCACCGTAATTTACGGTGGCTACCGTAAATTACGGTAGCCGCTGAAACTCCCATTTTCCACCGTAACACAGTAGTCAGCCATCGTATCACTTTGAAGTCTACCGTAACTTACGGTAGCTACCATAAGTTACGGTAGAGGTGACGAGGAAAAGTGTAACTGCCTCATTAAAACCGTTTTCAAGTGCCTTTTCACATTATTCGTGATTGGAACGTTTTCTCTGCACTTTGGGGGCGATTTTGGCTGGTTCTACTTGGTTCTAAACAATTATAAACATTTGGTTTTGGTTTTTGATTCGTATGAACTTTAACTTTTGTGTTATGATGATCAACCGAACAATGTCCGGCAAAATTTGTGGTGATCATCTTATGTGAAGGTTTTCTATAACTCTTGCGTGTTTGTTCCTTTATTTCTAGAATGATAACTTGGTATGTTTGCTTTGTTTATCATGGTGTTTGAATATTTGATTGTAGCTTGTTAATTAGTATTGCAATTCTAGTCTAAATCGTACGTTCTTGGTGCCGTCGGCAATCAAGATATCACGGGAAGGGTTAGGGTTGGATATTGATTAATTGGTCATCGGGAAACAACCTCGTATTCATATAATTCGAGTACTTTGTTCCCTTTTATCACAACAATTGTTTATACACGAGTTATGTTTATGTAACTCTTTCTAGTTGGAATTTCGCACAAGTGTTAAAAGCAACTGAATCCTAAGATGGTCATTGTTCTCATAATCTGAATTAAAAATCCAATCTTGATTAGTAAGCAGTTGATAATTTAGTTTTCTAAAACAAACAATCGAAATCATTGATCTTTAATTTCTGCATATTAGGTTAATTGTAGTTAATTTGCAAGACTATAGAATCAACACATTTTCCACAAACTCCCTGTGTTCGATACCCATTTACTGCTATCTACTAGTTGTAATTTGGATTAAATTTGCGTGTGCTACGACAACACGTCACCGATCTAGGGGTAGTCCCTACCATTCAAGAACCCCTAGAGATCTTTGTGATAACGTTGGTGCGATTGATCAAATCAGGGAACCTCGTGCACATCAAAAGACAAGGCACATTGAGCGAAGATTCAACTACATAAGGGATGCAGTTGAAAATGGAAAGACATGTATTCACAAAGTTCACACTGATCAAAATATTGCGGATCCACTCACGAAGCTCCTTAAACGGGCAAAGCATGAAGGGTCATACTTGTGCCTTAGGACTTCGATATTCTAGTGATTGGATTTGATCTATTTTGTATTTGGATATTGGAACAATTGTTATTTTAACTCTCTCACATGGTATGTTGAGTTATGTTCCAAATTTAGCATGTTTAAATCTATGAATGAGTTACTTATTCTAAATGTCCGTAGTCGATCATACTTGTGGGAACAAATATGAATGTAAGCCTATTATGAAGTTGGATTGGTGGATATTCATTAGGTATGAATATAGAGCAAAGTGTTGCTGCCAAGGTTCATAGATGTTTGTGGGATACAAATATTGGACTGACCCGCTCTCAAATGTTACTACATGGAATCATTTGTGATTGATCATAAGTAAATCTAAGTAAAGGAGAATATCATAGTATCCTCTGACCCGAGATACATATTGGGTTTTGATATTCACCAAATATTATACCTTGACCTAGTTCTTCGCTGTCTGTAATAAGACAGTACAAAAGGCTAAGCTTAGGTGTGGTACAAGGTGATTGTGAGAGACGTATGTAGTTAAGAAGGGATTTGTTCCTCTTATTCATTGAGAGTAAGATGTCTAAGGCCTGCTAAAGTAAAATGAACAGAGAGTGATCACTCTATGTCTCTGGATTTAACATGACATTTGTAACGAAAGGATAAATGATAGATTCACCTAAATCATGATCAAGTAAGGGACTTGAAGGGGATGATGTTATTGAATGGCACTTAGTCATACGTATTAGGGGTAGTAAACTAAAGTTAGGTGGTCTTTACAGCTTGTATCAATCTTCTATGTATCTTGTGCAAGTGGGAGATTGTTGGACTCTGTATGCCCAAGACACATATTAAATTGATGTAGCTAGTACGTTATGATCCAAGTTGGGTCATACCCAATAACAAGCTAGACAAACACTTATAATATTTATTTATGATATGATCAAACAAATAAATATTAACACCTACAATATTTAGAAATGGTTTTCGAAATAATTGCACTTGAGAAACTAATAAATTATATTGATAATTTATTTTGAGAGAATATTTTGTTTTGTTATTTAATGGGTTAAATAACATTATAAAAGCTTGAGAGATATTGTATAAGTCTTATAACATATGATGTTATATTTTATAAAAGTTATAAAATATAAAACCAAGACTTAATTAAAAAGAAATTTTGTAAATTTTTTTATAAAAAACAAGTGCCCCCCCCCCCAAGTGGTCTTCCCAATATCATTTTTTGGTCCAATTAAATTGCATGTATTCTTGAATGTTAGAGGCTTCTTGATTGGGTGATGTGGATGGCACTTGATTTGGTGATTTTTAATAAGGTTCTCTCATACTTTTCAAAATAGAAGAAGACATGAATTTTCAAGTGGAAGACTTGATAAAACTCTCTCAAAATTCGGCTAAGTCAAGGTGGTTCTCAAGGGTTTTCAAGTTTGATTTTCAAGTGCAAAAACTCAAGAAAATACTCTCTAATTTTCGGCCATGGTATAGGGTTCGGCCCACTTGTTGCAAATTATACACAAGGTAGTATAGGATTCTCATACATCTCTCATAATACATAGAAACAAACCCTAGCACTCCCTTATCTCTCTCTTAGACCGACGGCAGACCACCTTCTCGAAGCCACCCCCTTTAAGTTTCAACACTTTGGTGCACATAATTCATCGGTTAGTATACTCATACTTGTTTTGATTGTTGGTGGTTTATCTTGGTTAGTTGTGATATGTATTGTGTGAATTCTGTGAATTGTGTGAATTGCGTGAATTGTGTGAATTGTGTGACAAGATGATTATGGATGTTTAATAATGAAGTCTTGATAAACCTGATGTGATAATAAAAATCAATTGATGTGATCTGCCCATGTTCTTGAATGTTAACAAATGTCTATCGATAAACTAGGGTTGTATGGGATGAATGATTTCGGTTGTTATAGGTCTGATGATGTCTGCATGTTTTGTATTAAATGATATAGGGTGTTGAGCACACCAAAGCTTCCATGAACTGCAATGATTTCAAAGTCCAAGCTGGTTATGTGAAGGTTTAAGTTTCTGCATGATGTTCATAGATTAGTGGGAAAGATTAGGTGATACAATTGGATATTGAGTTATGATCATCATAATAATTGCCATTGATAACCCACTGAAATTTAGGAAGTTAGGATGATTATGTGAATATGGGAGGTAACTGATTGATCGGATATTAAGGAAGAATGTAACTGACAATTGTATGTCTCGCACATCTCATAAGTCACACACTTCCATGCGGCCGCACACTCTATTTAGGCCACACATAGGTATTGGGCCACACACGGGCTTGATTTCAAACTGGACCACACACTAGAGTCACATACACCCATGCACACATTGTGTTCTGAATGCTTGTTCTTAGTCGCAAACTAGCATTTTGATCGCACACGTTGGTCAAACATCACTGACCGCGCACTTCTGTTATGGTCGCACACTGCCTTTGGGCCAAACGTTGACATTGGGCTGCACACTACATGTTGTACACTTGGGCTGGGCCTAAAACTATTTAGATTGCACACTTATATGATTTATAATTTTTAACATGTGAACATGTAAACGGGACGGTATGAGGCCCAGACATCTACCACGTAATGTTAGGATGCATATTATGGATTGTTGGACTTCATGATCAACTGTTACAACTTGAATGACGATACGTGTATGTTACTTGTGTATTATGTTCTACAACTTGCATTACGTGTTTACGAAACTGACTGGCATTGATAACCATATTAGGACTTGGTTAACCAACTGTAAACAAGTAACTAGTCTTACAGAGCAAATCTAAGGTGAGTTCACTACTCTCTTTACAAGCATTCGTCCGGTGGGGACAAACTGTGACATCTGTGCCTCCAAGACCATCGAACAAATACCAAATCAATGAAATATTGTATTTCATACTTGGAATTTGTATAAATATGTGTATCGTTTACACATATCAATTCTCGTTCGATTTCAAGCTCTAAATCACTTTCTGGAAGGTTATACGCGATCTGATGCGTAAATATAACCAGTTTAATGCAACAAACACTCCAGAATAGTGACATAGGCTTAACATACCTTAAATAACCTTTACATAACTTAGAAATAAGTTTTGGATGGTTTGGTATGCCGAAATCAAGTTTATTCGATCGCAGGGACTATTTGTGTCAAACTGCGAAACTATACCGATTCGTATGGTGTCGAACAGTCCGGAACTTTATCATAAGTTAAACATACCATATATAACCTAAAAATGGCTTAGAAATAAGCTTTGATAAGTTCGGTGTGCGAAAACATGCTTATATGATCTTACAGGGACTAAAAGTGTCAAAAACGGCGTAAGTTTGCATTTTCGCGCGTATCTTACGTTCTGGACACATCTGGACATCCAAAATTTTTGTACACACTAAAATATTTTTATTTTAGTGATCGCCATGCAAAAATTCCATTCGTCGCTTAATTTGGATCGGTTTTGCGTTCGTTACGACTTCCGTCGTAATTAACCAAACAACGCAATTTTACGATCAAACGAACCGACATCCGAGATGTTTTTGAGCATGTTTTGAGTCCCCTATACTTTAACTTCATTTTAGAGCCTTGAAATGAGGTTAACGGGGTTTAAACGCATCGAAAAAGGCTTTAAACACGTGCAGGGACCATTTCTGCCATTTTTGAAACTTTGCTGAACCTGATACATGGTAGCGTAGCGCGAGCACCTACTGCCTATGCCGTCGCGCTACGCGAGCATCACATCTGGGCAGAAAGTGTGTTTTCAGCAACAGTTTGTAAATTCAGGGGCCAATCTTGCAATTTCTTTGTGTGGTAACCAAGTTACCACCTCTCCAAGGCTTTCCACCTGCTCCTAACGAGTGTATGGATGAGATTATTGCTTGGAGGCTACACAATACATGTGTAGTGATCTTGTTGAGTTGCATCAACTATAAATAGCAAGGCCCTCCATTGTTTCATTTGCTCATTCCTCATTTCCTCCCTTCTTATCTACTTTGGAGCTCTCTCAACTGATTTGGGATTTGTCTTCTTTGTAGAAAAGATAGCAAGGACTATTGTAAGTCTTCTTTCATGCTTGTTCTTTATGTTTAAGCAGAAAGTCAAACAGTTTGACCAACAGTTTGACTTTCGGTTTTGACCATCAATTGGTCAAGTCAAAGTTCAATTGAACTTTGAAACGTGATTGTAATCACGATAGTTATAATCCTTCGTGATTATAGCCGCTGATTACCACGTTAGCTAGTTCTAGTGTCGAGTCAAAGTTTCGGTCAAAATGCGTTTTAGCACGCATTTTGCAACGGAACTACTTTAGGGTATCAAAACACTTTGTTTTGATACCAAATCAGTAGGTTAGACATGTTTTGACATGTCTAACTCGGCACTATTAGTTTGTGCTTGTTTAGGGTCGTAAGATAGGCGGTCTAAACAACCGCTTATACTTCCGAACCCGACCCGTTTGGTCGATCTTTGGATCCGTCCAAGCTTAGTTAGTGATCATAATTACATAGGGAATAACCACTGAGGTTATACCTTATGATCACATAGGATCGGTTAGTCATTTGCTATTTAGCTTGTATGCCCATAGGAAATGACCAAAATGCCCTTTTTAAGCTAAAATCCGTAATTTGACTATGTGAACGTATTTTTGACTTGTAATCTGATTTAGCAACATGTTTAGGGATAATTGGGCATGTAAGACTTGGCATAGCACATAGATTACCGTCCGAACATAGTTTTACGCTAACGACGCATTATAGTGGCTTATGTTACCATAATGGGTCGAAACGGGTCAAAAGCACTTAGGTAGGCTTTCCAATCAGAATGTAGGGCCTATTAAATCATACCATATGAGTTCAATTACTCATTTGATTTATAGAACCTCATTCTATCCTATCTCCCGATTTAGGTGTCGATTTATTTATCTAGCAATCCGATACTAGGTACCACTTGATTCCTTGATTGCCCGTGCATCGATAGTTCACAAAATCAAGGATACCCTACAATCTCAAGTGAGTACATAGTTCCCCTATTTTACTGTTTTCAATTGTTTTGGGGTGAATCATATGTACAAAACGATTTTCAAGGTTTAAACGATGATTTCAAAAACGATTAAGATGGTTTATACAAAACTAATAACGATTTCAATAAGGTGAACAAGACTTGTTGGTTGTAATTACATAACGAATGACATTCATTAGCTCTGATCAAGCCGACCAGTATTAGGTTATGGTACCATAGGATCTGACAAATCCCGTTATCAGACTACACCCATGGTTATGTGTGGGGGTTATGTAGGTAACGACCGAACCTGATGATTGTTAACTTACCCTTTGGTGGTTTGTTAATACGAAACGAGAAACGAGTTAAACGAGTCACGAAGGTTTGAATGTTGTTAACGAGACGACCAAAAGTATTTTTCACTATTAAAACGAATACGATTTTGGGTCGAGTTAAACGATTTGAAACGAGATACACGATTTGAAACGAGATAAACGAATTAAACGATTGGCTTTGGGTAGTGATTAAATAATGGGATGGGTGTAGTATGATAGAATCATGGTAGATACGCCGCTGGTACTTCTTATATATAAGTGATTCTATCATATTACATTGCGTGTCATTATTTAGTGCACTTGGGAAAACGATTTGAAACGATATCACACAACGAGGTTTTCGAAACGATATAAACCATACGAGTTTCATTAACGAGCTTTTACGAGATGTTTCCAAATTATTTTACTAAAACAAATGTTTTTGGGTTAAGACTCATGGCTACGAGATTTTATAAACTATAACCAATTTGATTTGAGTTGGTTAATTATGTTGCAATACACTTTTCAAAACGAGGTTTGTATTTTTGACTCTTGTAGTCTAACGAGGTACTGCAACATATAAACGAGCCATGAATCCAATACTCCCACAAAACCTATGTACTCGCCAGCATTTCTTTGCTGACTTTATTTTTTTTACATATGTTTCAAGAGATATTGCTTGATGTTGCTTGCTAGGAAGTTTGCGTCACATAGGACCTGGACGAGGCCTTAGTGATCTAAAAACAGCAATAAACAATATGTAGTTTGTTTGTTTTAAAGACAATGTACAATACATAATAATTCAATAAAACAAAACATTTGGTTACCATGGTTGTGAAACAATAATTCTGTTGCAACACTCCCCGACGTTTCCGCCACGGTTTGTTGTTTTAACGTGGTCGGGGTGTGACAGAAAAGTTGGTATCAGAGCCAATGGTTATAGGGAATTAGGTTATTAGCATTGCTTTGACCTAGACTATATCTTTAGGACCCTAACACAAGTTTACTTGTGTTTAGAAATTTTAAAACAATACTGTCACCTATCCTTAGGTGATAACCACAACAAGAACACAATAACGAATCCGCTTTGAAAATTAATCATCTATCCTTAGATGATTGATTACTAGGTTTTGAACCTTCTATTATAAGGTTTTGAACCCTTCCAGTCTGATTCATCTTTGGCTTTGTGCCTTTCGAGTTTTCAAAATCTCGTCAAAGTTTGGGTTTAAATAATGTGAACACGTGCAAACTGGAAGAGTGAATGCCTGTACCCTGAGTTTTCTGTCTAAGGCTAGAGTGTTCGTACAAATCCGCATTATCGGACCAGTCACTCTTACCTGGGAACTCTTGGGGTGAGTGTTCACTTATAGGCGAGCATGTCTTCGCGATACATTATTTTGACCTATTTACTTTGATTTGTCACTGCGTGTCGTTTGTTTGTTCAAGGTAACGAACAAATGATCGCCTTCCTTATGTGGTGTCGATATTTTCAATACCTCTTTTGTTCCTCCAATTGTCAACTTCACGCGTTTCCCATGTTTCCTTTTTAGACAATGCCTCCAAGACGCAATATTCAAACCGATGCTCGAACTTATACTGCTGAGGAACTCGCAGCCCTTGTCTCTCAACAAAAGGCTGCTGTGCTTCCAGGCATTGTGACCCAAATCCACGAGCTATACAATAACAATAATAACAACAACAATGCACCGTGTAATTTCAAGAATTTCAATTCTGCGAAGCCGAATAAGTTTTCTGGGTCACAAGGAGCAACCGCACTCCTGCAATGGTTTGAGAGTATCGAGAGCACATTCAGACATGTGCAGTGTCCGAATGCGCGCAAAGTTGAGTTTGCTTCAAGCGTATTTGAGAAGCGAACTCTTACATGGTGGAACGGAGTAATGCGTGATAGGGGTGCTGAAGTGGCACTAGCACAAACTTGGGAAGAGCTCCGAGCTCTCATGATGAGAGAGTTCTGTCCCCGACACGAGATTCGAGTGTTGGAACGAGAATTTGATGATTTGAAACAAATCGGGGGAGAACACCGTGCTTATACGGATCGATTTGAGGAGCTTAGTTTGTTGTGTCCCACGATGGTTACCCCGTTGGATAAGGCAATTGAGAGGTATATCGATGGTTTACCCGACTCCATTCAGGACATCCTGATTGGCGTTAATCCTACTACCGTTCGTCAAGCGATCGAGTTGTCTGCTACCCTGACTGAATCTCAAGTCAGGAAGGGTAAACTCACCCGCAAGGGTGATAAAAAGAAGTCAACCGATTCTGAAAAGGGTAAGGGTGAGAAGCAGGATGAGGCATCGAAGAAGTCAAGGAAGCGCAAGGCTTCCCAAAACTTCGCTGTCACCAATCAAACTGCTCAGAACCCTCAGAACCCACCGACTCAACCTCCTGCAAAGAAAGCATATGCTGGTACCGCACCTCACTGCACTCGATGTAATGGTCACCATGTTGCCCAACAGGCCTGTAAACAGTGTGCTACGTGTGGTAGGCTTGGGCATTTGGCCAATACTTGTCGTTTTGGTCAAAATCAGGCTGCCCAGGTTCCAGCACAAGCTCAAGGGAATGCTGTGAGATTCCCACCTGGTTCATGTTTCAATTGCGGAGAAATGGGTCATTTTCGCAACAATTGCCCGAGATTGGTAAACGCGAATGTGAATGTTAACCCAAATCCGAACGCGAACGTGAATGTGAATCCCGCTCGTGGACGAGTGTTTAACATCAACGAGGCGATCGATGATGCAGCTTTAAACAATTAGTATTTTGTATTTCTTCTGGTTGTTATCTTTTAAACATTTAACAGACAATGCGGTTGTTATATAAATAAAATTTGTGGTTTTATTTTAAACTACTGCAATTGCATGAATGTTTGAAGCAACCTTGTAATGTCAACACAAAGACAAACTGCTCGTGTAGTTCTGTCAATACCATGATCACTTGTGATCTCCCCTAGAACCTTAAACGCTCATTTCTTTTAAAAACCCATTGTTATTTGAGAAAAGGATTCATCTGTCCGAGCTTTTTCACCTTGGGGAGCTCCTGCCCTCTTTGTGAAAAGGAAAGATGGATCTTTTTTGTATGTGTATCTATTATCGTAAGCTTGATAAGCTTACCATCAAGAACCGAATTCCTATTAAGATCTTCCTATCTTCATGGTTAGACTCTTGGAAATATTTAAAGTGCCAAATGAAATCCACGGATTGGATTCCTGGCGTACTTTAAATACCCTGGTCCAAAGATAACAAATTAAAGGTCGAATTAATCAATTATGCGATTTTGTGATTATGTGTTTATGTGTTCTCCTTTGTGTTTTGTGCGATCCGATCTGTTTTCAAAATCCTCATAGAATCTCCCATATCTTCATATGATGGATTCATAGTAGGATATTCAAAGGTACTACCTTAAATCCTTAATGGGCTTCTACGTGGTAGTTAAGACCCTTGGATTATATAAGTGCCATTTCATATTTCAAAAAAGACCCCTTGAGTGGTCTAGTTAAAGATTGATTCAACATCTGGTCAGGAATGAAATGTGATATAGCTGGAAAGACTTCTAGGTAGTCTGTTTTAAAAGATCATTTATTGATCTACAGGACTCAATGATGGTCTAGTCACGCTCATCACAGGTTCATTCATTTGGTTCTTCCCTACACATTATCAAATACACTGTGTGGACTATGCAAGGAATTACGTAATTATGGACGCGTACATAATTATGAAATTCAGTGCACGGAAACCACAGTAAGATTTATCATGTGTAAGAACTGATAGTGGCAACAATGACGGAATGTGAACGATGTAATGGAGGTACGGTGGACGCACCAATGACACTTCATATACTTGTATATAAGTGTCCCTCTTACACTGCAAGCATAATGTTATTAAAATTACTAGAAGTTCAGAACCCAACCAGTATTGTCTTATCTTTCCGACTTCATGTTTCGAGCTCTCACAAGTTTCCTCTGATTAAATTTCGGGACGAAATTTCCTGAAGTAGGGGAGACTGTGACATCTGTGCCTCCAAGACCATCGAACAAATACCAAATCAATGAAATATTGTATTTCATACTTGGAATTTGTATAAATATGTGTATCGTTTACACATATCAATTCTCGTTCGATTTCAAGCTCTAAATCGCTTTCTGGAAGGTTATACGCGATCTGATGCGTAAATATAACCAGTTTAATGCAACAAACACTCCGGAATAGTAACATAGGCTTAACATACCTTAAATAACCTTTACATAACTTAGAAATAAGTTTTGGATGGTTTGGTATGCCGAAATCAAGTTTATTCGATCGCAGGGACTATTTCTGTCAAACTGCGAAACTATACCGATTCGTATGGTGTCAAACAGTCCGGAACTTGATCATAAGTTAAACATACCATATATAACCTAAAAATGGCTTAGAAATAAGCTTTGATAGGTTCGGTGTGCGAAAACATGCTTATATGATCTTACAGGGACTAAAAGTGTAAAAAACGGCGTAAGTTTGCATTTTCGCGCGTATCTTACGTTCTGGACACATCTGGACATCCAAAATTTTTGTACACACTAAAATATTTTTATTTTAGTGATCGCCATGCAAAAATTCCATTCGTCGCTTAATTTGGATCGGTTTTGCGTTCGTTACGACTTCCGTCGTAATTAACCAAACAACGCAATTTTACGATCAAACGAACCGACATCCGAGATGTTTTTGAGCATGTTTTGAGTCCCCTATACTTTAACTTCATTTTAGAGCCTTGAAATGAGGTTAACGGGGTTTAAACGCATCGAAAAAGGCTTTAAACACGTGCAGGGACCATTTTTGCCATTTTTGAAACTTTGCTGAACCTGATACATGGTAGCGTAGCGCGAGCACCTACTGCCTATGCCGTCGCGCTACGCGAGCATCACATCTGGGCAGAAAGTGTGTTTTCAGCAACAGTTTGTAAATTCAGGGGCCAATCTTGCAATTTCTTTGTGTGGTAACCAAGTTACCACCTCTCCAAAGGCTTTCCACCTGCTCCTAACAAGTGTATGGATGAGATTATTGCTTGGAGGCTACACAATACATGTGTAGTGATCTTGTTGAGTTGCATCAACTATAAATAGCAAGGCCCTCCATTGTTTCATTTGCTCATTCCTCATTTCCTCCCTTCTTATCTACTTTGGAGCTCTCTCAACTGATTTGGGATTTGTCTTCTTTGTAGAAAAGATAGCAAGGACTATTGTAAGTCTTCTTTCATGCTTGTTCTTTATGTTTAAGCAGAAAGTCAAACAGTTTGACCAACAGTTTGACTTTCGGTTTTGACCATCAATTGGTCAAGTCAAAGTTCAATTGAACTTTGAAACATGATTGTAATCACGATAGTTATAATCCTTCGTGATTATAGCCGCTGATTACCACGTTAGCTAGTTCTAGTGTCCAGTCAAAGTTTCGGTCAAAATGCGTTTTAGCACGCATTTTGCAACGGAACTACTTTAGGGTATCAAAACACTTTGTTTTGATACCAAATCAGTAGGTTAGACATGTTTTGACATGTCTAACTCGGCACTATTAGTTTGTGCTTGTTTAGGGTCGTAAGATAAGCGGTCTAAACAACCGCTTATACTTCCGAACCCGACCCGTTTGGTCGATCTTTGGATCTGACCAAGCTTAGTTAGTGATCATAATTACATAGGGAATAACCACTGAGGTTATACCTTATGATCACGTAGGATCGGTTAGTCATTTGCTAGTTAGCTTGTATGCCCATAGGAAATGACCAAAATGCCCTTTTTAAGCTAAAATCCGTAATTTGACTATGTGAACGTATTTTTGACTTGTAATCTGATTTAGTAACATGTTTAGGGATAATTGGGCATGTAAGACTTGGCATAGAACATAGATTACCGTACGAACATAGTTTTACGCTAACGACGCATTATAGTGGCTTATGTTACCATAATGGGTCGAAACGGGTCAAAAGCACTTAGGTAGGCTTTCCAATCAGAATGTAGGGCCTATTAAATCATACCATATGAGTTCAATTACTCATTTGATTTATAGAACCTCATTCTATCCTATCTCCCGATTTAGGTGTCGATTTATTTATCTAGCAATCCGATACTAGGTACCACTTGATTCCTTGATTGCCCGTGCATCGATAGTTCACAAAATCAAGGATACCCTACAATCTCAAGTGAGTACATAGTTCCCCTATTTTACTGTTTTCAATTGTTTTGGGGTGAATCATATGTACAAAACGATTTTCAAGGTTTAAACGATGATTTCAAAAACGATTAAGATGGTTTATACAAAACTAATAACGATTTCAATAAGGTGAACAAGACTTGTTGGTTGTAATTACATAACGAATGACATTCATTAGCTCTGATCAAGCCGACCAGTATTAGGTTATGGTACCATAGGATCTGACAAAACCGTTATCAGACTACACCCATGGTTATGTGTGGGGGTTATGTAGGTAACGACCGAACCTGATGATTGTTAACTTACCCTTTGGTGGTTTGTTAATACGAAACGAGTTAAACGAGTCACGAAGGTTTGAATGTTGTTAACGAGACGACCAAAAGTATTTTTCACTATTAAAACGAATACGATTTTGGGTCGAGTTAAACGATTTGAAACGAGATACACGATTTGAAACGAGATAAACGAATTAAACGATTGGCTTTGGGTAGTGATTAAATAATGGGATGGGTGTAGTATGATAGAATCATGGTAGATACGCCGCTAGTACTTCTTATATATAAGTGATTCTATCATATTACATTGCGTGTCATTATTTAGTGCACTTGGGAAAACGATTTGAAACGATATCACACAACGAGGTTTTCGAAACGATATAAACCATACGAGTTTCATTAACGAGCTTTTACGAGATGTTTCCAAATTATTTTACTAAAACAAATGTTTTGGGTTAAGACTCATGGCTACGAGATTTTATAAACTATAACCAATTTGATTTGAGTTGGTTAATTATGTTGCAATACACTTTTCAAAACGAGGTTTGTATTTTTGACTCTTGTAGTCTAACGAGGTACTGCAACATATAAACGAGCCATGAATCCAATACTCCCACAAAACCTATGTACTCGCCAGCATTTCTTTGCTGACTTTATTTTTTTTACATATGTTTCAGGAGATATTGCTTGATGTTGCTTGCTAGGAAGTTTGCGTCACATAGGACCTGGACGAGGCCTTAGTGATCTAAAAACAGCAATAAACAATATGTAGTTTGTTTGTTTTAAAGACAATGTACATTACATAATAATTCAATAAAACAAAACATTTGGTTACCATGGTTGTGAAACAATAATTCTGTTGCAACACTCCCCGACGTTTCCGCCATGGTTTGTTGTTTTAACGTGGTCGGGGTGTGACACAAACAAACCAACAAACAAACGAACAATCATTTCATCCCTGTAGGGGATTCTTTACAAACCCATATCCTTGTAGGGGATATGAGGCAATTTTCGATTAATGTTAATGTTGGATAATACACTCACTTTCTACCACTCAAGTCCCATCTTACTACCGAACTAGTTGCTTGTAGGGCAACAAGGTTATTAGTTGATAGTGCTATTAGGTTTAGCACCCTCACGACGTACCTGGATAGGATGGGCGTGAACTAATGACCTTAACCTCATGACCAATGTTTGATAGAGCATTGGGGAAGGGCAAACAGTAGCCGTCTTGCGGTATCGAGTTAATATCAACATTGCTTTGAACTGAACTAGACTTTTGGCAACTAAACATGTAACATGATTTTCGGTTAACAAAACTGTGAACTCGCCAGCATTATGCTGATACACTTTTCTGCATGCTTGCAGGTTTATAGGTACATTTATTTGGAACTTTCTGTCTGGGATGCTAGAGTGGTCATGGGTCAAGATACATGGAATCACAAGACAAGTCTAATTGCTTTCATACACTTGGTTTATGAAATACTTAACTAATGATTTATGCTTCCGTTGAACACACTGAGTTATAATTAATGTTTTGTAACACTATGTTCTAATGAATGAAAGTTTTATTTGAAATCTTGTTATGAGTTCAATGTGATTGGTAGCTAGATCTTGGTACATCACACGCCTCGCGGGGGATACCGCATGTGGTATTTTGGGGGTGTGACAGTTTGCTATCAGAGCCACTGGTTATAGTGAACTTGGTTTTAAAACGTTTTTATAAAACCAGACTATAACCGAACAGTTCTTAATACGACCATGACACTCAGCTCCAGATTGCAAGGTTCGTCTCTCGTTTACTTATTGCACAACATAACTAGTGAACACTTACGTATGATATTGCATGTGATTGCACGCTTAGCACTACAATATGAATTCATGTTTTATTTGCCTATGTTGTGTGATTGATAGTGTGACAATGTGGCATTTTCTCTAGACTTTCATGATCCATGTTTTGTGATGTCTTTTGTCTTGCTAGTCGAACCTGAGGAACCATTTGACACGAGTTAGGAGGAACTGAGACGAGCATGCACATCATATTATTATTGTGGGTGCACACATAATAATAATGTGGGGTGCATGTGAGTCCTAGTGAGGCTTAACAAGTAAAAAATGGGTTCTGTTCCATTATTTGATCTAATGAGAAACACACACAATCTATAGGGGTCATAGCGATGATTGCCTCCTATTCGAACGTGATCCTTTCACTTCCATCTGAATCTTTACAAAACTCGATGCTATCAAGTATTACCTGAACACTCATCCGAACGTCTAGCGAACTGTGTAGAATGTTATGTGCTAGTACGAACGTCTCTGAGTTAGATGTCGAAGCGTCGAATGTTTGGTCTATACTTTTCTCACTTTTCTCGTTTACTTGAACTCAACGAATTGACGACTCAGATCCAAAAGTATGATCACCTCTGTAAGTCTCTAACAACATACCGTGTATTATTCAATCGACTCACAAGACCGATGGACAAGAAGTTGAATGTGATACATTATCGACCCTAGTATTATGATGGCCCTGATTACTGATAACAACATCCAGTAGATTAACTTCAATCGAGTCCCTAACCCTAGTCAGCAACCTGTGGAAGCCAACCCTTACAAATCAATTGGGGCATAACCACTAACAACCGACCAGAGCATGGGATGTGTAATTACTAGCGCCATGGGCAGTACCCTAGGACGTATCAAGAAATGTGAAAAGGTGGATCCTTTTGGTGAAAGATTGTAGGGCCCTGTTTACGAAGCAACAACATCGGAGGCAACAACCATGGCAACAACAAGACACTCGTAATCGTTACCCACGATATGGGAATGAGGGTGACTTCGACAAGGATTGGCCGCTGTTAAGTCAAAACGCTAACAACCACGAGAACAATAACAGTGCAGTGAATCCTCGTAGCAATAATAGCGACGGTGGAAGTGGTGCTCGTGGAAGAACATTTAGGATTGGCGTGGGTGACGCCAGTTATGATAGCAACATAGTGATCTGTACGTTTTGTGATTAATCCCTTTGTCTCTGTTTTGTTCAACCCCGACACCTCTCGAGACCAAACACGTTATAGAATTGGCTGATGGCAAGTCAATTGAAGTCTCACACGTTCACTTAGGGAGTGAACTTGATCTTTAAGGTCAAGTGTTCGACATTGACCTTCTTCTTACTACTGTTGGAAACTTTGATGGAGTCGTTGGCATGGACTGGTTGTCCAAGTATCAAGCAGGAAATCCTCTGTAAGGAGAAAGTCGCATGAATATCTCTCCCTGGTGGAGATTCACTGATTATGAGTATTGCTTTGACTATAGAAGCCGAGGAGTGTTTTAGCTATACTACTATTCTCTCACCTGTTACCGGTACTCTGTCCGAAGAAAAGAAGAGTGAAGACTTACCAGATACTCGCGATTTCAACTTTCCGATGTGCTATCTAAAGAGCCCCCAGGTCTCCTCCCACACCGTCAGGTGGAAACTCAGTTTGACCTCACGTCATGAGCAGCCCTGATTTCTCGTACTCCTTACTGTCTTGCACCAGGAAAGTTGTCAGAACTATCCAACCAACTCCATGAACTGTTGGATAAGGGCTTTATCCGACATAGTTCTTCATCTTGAGGAGCCTCAGTCCTATTCGAGAAGAAGAAAGATTGGTATCTTCATATGTGTATCGATTATCGGGAACCTAACTAGGTGTCAGTTAAGGACCGTTATCCTCTACCACACATCGACGAACTGTTTGACCAGCTGCAAGGGTCAAGCTTTTATTCGAAAATCAACCTTGAGTCGGACTATCATCAGGTGGAAGTCCGAGAGAAGGATGTTCCTAGAACAGCTTTCTAAAGAGTTTCTAGTCAAGCCATTTGGGTTGGCCAACACACCAGCGTCTTCCTTTTGAATCTCATGAACCAGGTGCGTGAACCGTATCCTGACGACCTTGTCATTGTGTTTAACGTCGACATTCTGATCTACTCTACGAGCAAGGAAGACAATGACAGCACTTGCGTCTTATCTTGGAGCTCCCGAGGAAGGAGCAACTCTACGCGAAGTTTTCTAAGTGCGATTTCTGGAATCGAGAAGTACACTTTCTGGGTAATATAGTCAACAGATTGAGAATACCCTTTGATTCCGCTAAGATCAATTCTTTCAGAAATGGGTCGGCATCGAAGGACCCTTCAGAGGTGTGGCAAATTCTTGGTCTCGCTAGGTACTGTGGCAGATTCATCGAGGGGTTTTCGAAGATCGCCCAGCTTTTACCGCTTGAACACAGAAGGGTGCTGTGTATTTGTGGGGAACAAAGCAGGAGAACGTGTTTTCAGTTTTTGAAACCAAACTCTACGATGCACTGAATATTGTCCTTACTCGATGGTACATGTGATTTTGTGGTGTACTATGTTGTTTCGATCCAAGGTCTCGGTTGTGTACTGATGCAACACAAGAAAGTGATAGCTTACCTTTTTTCAACAGCTATAGATTTACGAGAAGAATTACACGACTCACAACCTGGGGTATATAGAATCACCGGGGTAAAATCCCTTTACCCAAAAAAAAAAAGACTCACAACCTGGGGTGGAAGCCATGGTCTTTGGATTTCAAATCTGGAGGCATTACTTAACGGTATCAAATGCACTATTTACACCGATCACAAGGGCCTTCAGCATATCTTCGATCAGAAGAAGTTAAACATGTGACAGTGTCTCTAGGTGGAACTCTTGAATGACTACGACTGTGAAACCTAAATGTGTATGAGCTTTGCAGCTCACCATCGATTCTAGCCTACCAGATCAGATTTGTTCTGCCAAAACCGAAGCACTGAAGGAAGAGAATCTTCGAGCTGAATCCATGCGGGGCATGGAAAAACCACTTGAAGCCACATCGGACGGTATTCACTACTCCATGGAGCGAATATGGGTCCCACTATACGGCAACCTTAGGGATCTTGTGTTGGGCAAAGCACACAAGCCTCGATATTCTATTCATCTGGGTATTTGATAAGATGTATTAAGATCTGAAAATTTTGTATTGCTGACCAGGCATGAAGGCCCACATAGCAATGTATGCGAATGATGTTTGACTTGTGCGAAAGTCAAGGTGGAATACCAGAAACCATCTTGTTTATTTCAGCAACCAGAAACACCCATATGGAGATGGGAACAGACTGTCATAGATTTTATCACTGGTCTACCTAAAACTCGAAACAGAAACAACACCATTTAGGCCATCGTTGACCGTCTCACGAAATTAGCACACTTTCTTGCGATCAAGAAAGCTGACAAGACTTCGCAGCCAGCGGACTCTTACTTGAAAGAAGTGGTACCTAGGCACGAGGTGCCAACCTTTATCATCTCTGATCGTGATTCGTATTTTGCATCCGATTTGTGGCGAGTGATGCACAAATCTTTTGGCTCACGTCTAGACATGAGTACTGCTTATCACCCTCAGACAGATGGTCATAGTAAGCGACCATCCAGACACTTGAAGACATGCTGCGAGCATGTGTGATTGACTTGGGTAAAAGTTGGGAGAGACATTTACCTTTGATAGAGTTTCCCTACAACAATAGTTGCCATTCCGGTATTCAGGTAGCTCCGTTCGAGGCATTGTACAGACGGCAATGCCGATCTTCTCTTTGTTGGGCTGAGGTGGATGACAGCCTAACCACAGGTCCAGAAATTGTACTCGAAACTCCTGAGAGGATGGTTTGGATCAGAAATCGTATGGCGGCAGCGCGTGACCGCCAGAAAAGCTTTTAAACATAGGAAACCCTTAGAATTCACAATAGGCAATCGTATTATGTTGAAAGTTTCACCCTGGGAAGGTGTGGTGCGCTTTGGGAAGCGCGGCAAACTTAATCCACAATAGGTTAGACCATTTTGGATTCTGGAAAGAATCGGTAAAGTATCCTACAAACTCAAGTTATCTAATAGACTAGGCAATGTTCACGCTATTGTTCACATCTTATATCCAAAGGAGTGTTTGCCGACGAAATACTTGCGGTCTCTTTGCAAGAACCTTAGATCGATGATAAGTTGTAGTTGTTGAGGTACCTATTGAAATCATGGACCAGGAGGTTAAGGATCGTAAGCATAGTCGAATCCCAATTATGAGAGTTCATTGGAACTCAAGACCTGGACCGGAGTTCACAGGGGAACGTGAGGACCCGATGAAGCTCGGGTACCCTAACCTGTTTGAAACTGTTGATTTGAATCCTAATGCAACTGGCGAATTTCGGGACGAAATTCCCTTTCAAGTTGGGGATGATGTGGCACCCGAGGAAATCCACAGTCATCCGGGTTTGCCGCTTCACTTTCTGAGACTGCTTATCAAATTTCGGGACGAAATTTCTTTCGAGTTGGGGATGTTGTGTCAATACGAACTTTTATGGTTAGTGTTGCCTAATTCCATGAACGTTTAACTAGTATTACTACATTTCACTGGTCAGTATATGTTGTAATCACGTGGGCTTCATATGAAAGATACGGAGTTGTATTTGATTGTTATCGATGGTGCAAGAGTCGTTCGAAAATATTGTCTAGTCGCACATGATCTCTGTGTCGTACACTTTGTACAATGGGCCGAAAATACTACTTTGTATTGTTTGACTTCCCCCGGCCCAGCTCTTTAAAGCCTAAAACGGAACAAAACCCAAGTGGGTTCGGCCCACTTGTTGCAAATCATACACAAGGTAATATAGGGTTCTCAAAAACAAATAGAAACAAACCCTAGCACTCCCTTATCTCTCTCTTGGACCGACGACAGACCACCTTCTCGAAGCCACCCCCTTTCGGTTTCAACACTTTGGTGCACATAATTCATTGGTTAGTATACTCATACTTGTTTTGATTGTTGGTGGTTTACATTGGTTAGTTGTGATATGAATTGTGTGAATTGTGTGACAAAATGATTGTGGATGTTTAATAATGAAGTCTTGATAAACCTGATGTGATAATAAAAATCAATTGATATCTGCCAATGTTCTTGAATGTGAAGAAATGTCTATCGATAAACTAGGGTTGTATGGGATGAATGATTTCGGTTGTTATAGGTCTGATGATCTTTGCATGTTTTGTATTAAATGATATGGTGTCGAGCACACCAAAGCTTCCATGAATTGCAATGATTTAAAAGTCCAAGCCGGTTATGTGAAGGTTTAAGTTTTTGCATGATGTTCATAGATTAGTGGGAAAGATTAGGTGATAGAATTGAATATTGAGTTATGATCATCATAATAATTGCCATTGATAACCCGCTGAAATTTAGGAAGTTAGGATGATTATGTGAATATGGAAGGTAACTGATTGATCGGATATTAAGGAAGAATGTAACTGACAATTGCATGACTTGCACATCTCACAAGTCGCACACTTCCATGCGGTCGCACACTCTATTTGGTCCACACATAGGTATTGTGTGACAACTCGAAATTTAGAATCTTCGATGTACCTTGATGTAACGTGTTTGAACGTATATGGCTAATTGAATCGTTGGATTACATGATTTATGTGTATGCAATCTAAGTGACTATGTGCTATGTGTATACGTATGTGTGTATGCGACTCGAGAACACAAGGACCCGACTCGAGACCATGTGGTCTCGAGTGAACAGTAACCGGTTGGGCCATTTGGGCCGTAAAACCCCTTAGCCGATTGTAAACCCATTAGGGTGCACCTTGTGGAACTAATATATATATCATACTTCTTGCCAAACTTGCCATTCTTTGGGCAACCACACTCACTCTCCTACACACACACTCTCCTACTAAAACCCTAAGGAACACAAACACACACCTTATTCTCGGTTGGCACTAGGATTTTCGGATCAAGCTTGAAAATCGACATTCGGAGTTCATCTTTCCTATCTCTTAACCGGTTAGTGATTCTTGTTGTGTTTTGTGCTTGGATTGATGATTATGACATTATATTTGCTTGCTAAGTTGTTTATACATGAAATGATTGTTTATGATAAAGGTGTTTGTTTGATAGAAAATTGTTACTTGTTGTCAAAAGATGATATGATATGTATGATAATGATGAATCGGTTAACATGTCTTGATTTCGGTTGATGATGTCTTGTGTTTAAATGAAGTTTGAACCACTAGTTTTAATGAGCATGAAATCGGTTTGTATTTGTCATATAATCGGTTGTGTATAGGACCGAATTGTGGTATTAAGTTCAAGTGTTTTGATAGTTGTTCATGTTATGATTAGGATAAATGCTTAATGTGCTTGAATAAGGGTTGTTGGTATGATGAACAACATGAACATGATAATGAATGTGATTTGAATGTTTGAAGAACATGATGAATATATGAAGAACTAGTTGAATGTGCTATGAAGGTGCTTTGAATATTTGAATTCTGCTATGTTTGATCCATTTTAGTTAAATGCTAGACAACAAAACATGTTTAAGTGGATAGTACACATTAGGGTGCATGGAATTGAAATTCTATTGGATAGTACAACTGTGCAGAATCAGCAACTGCTGGGGAGTCGAAACCTCTGGTTGCGACTCGAGACCACAGCATTACAAGCCGAGACCACAGGTTGCGACACAGGTTGCGAGTCCCGTTGCGACTCGAAACCATGGCATGATCAGCCGAAACCATAGTTGCGACATAGGTTGCGACTCGCAACCACCTATGATCAACATAAACAGCATGACCCGCAACCATGCTTGCGAGTCCGGT
This sequence comes from Helianthus annuus, assembly GCF_002127325.2. Classification (NCBI taxonomy): domain Eukaryota; kingdom Viridiplantae; phylum Streptophyta; class Magnoliopsida; order Asterales; family Asteraceae; genus Helianthus; species Helianthus annuus. Next base: position 71,552,729 of record NC_035437.2, on the reverse strand, counting down.
TGCGACTCGAAACCACGCTTATTGGGCTTGTTTAATTACGGGCCTAAGTTAATGGGCCGGCCTTATGGACTCCTTGTGCTACTGTTTAATGCGTGTTTCGGGCTGAACATATGGGTTATACGTGCTTCTGTTAACTGAATATGTTGTACACTATTGTTGAAATTGCCATGATAGAACTTGTATGCTAGGATTGCTACTTGTACGTGCACTGCTTGGTTTGAATCTGATATAAATGGTATCTATGTTAGGACATAGTTGACCACTTGCAACTTGATTGACCTCTCTGTGATTTAACTGCCGAGCAAACCAAGGTGAGTTCACACCCTTTACAAAGCATGGGATTCCCTGGGTTGGGAACGGGGTTAAGGAACGTGGATTCCTCGTCCTCCTTGGGTAGTGTGACAACTCGAATTTCCACGACTTATATCTTGGCATTGATTACACGTTAATTGTTTGTCCGTTTGTTTACACGACCGGTTTGTTTCACTATTGTACGCGTTTGTGATACATTGAGTTGTATTGTGATTGTCATGTTATGAAAGTGTTGCTTTGTGTTTATGTGTATGGTGTGTATTATACGTGTATAGGTTATCAACACATGTTGGTAATATGTTGTTATGGTACAACTAAATCATGCCCCCCACAAGAAAACACTCTTGCCGAAAACACACTCCACGAAATCAATAAGTGATTTCGTCCACCAGATGTCCAACGAAAACCAAATGGGCTTCGGCCCAGTAGCTACTTGTTATATATTGTATTCATAGCCTTTACGTTAATGTTTTAATGTGACAACCCTAATTATCACTCTCAAGTCGACGGCAGAAACCCCCACCCTCCTGTTCGAGATAACAGCTTGATCGGCCAGATTCTGGTTAGCGGCTTTTACTTGTTGACTATTATATTCGTGAGATATTGTTCATGTGTGACATAAATGATGATTGTGTGTTGTATATGTGAATTGCCATGGTGATAATTAATCAATAACAGTTATACTATCTATATTTGCATGTGTTGTCAGAAAGCACGTGATTGTCATATATGTGGATAGCAATTGATTGTCATATTAGGACTCATGTTAGTAAATGATATTAGTGAGATGATGTTGTTGGTGATTGGTGGTATAATTGGTCCAATAACATCCGGCGGTGAGGGATGGTGGGCGGCGCATAAAAATTATCATCGGCCATTGTTTATTTGTTTAAAGGATGCTTTGAAAATTTTGATTGTTATGCATGATGTGTTCGGTCCAATGGAAACCCATATATCATGGGATTGTCGGCCATGTATACTAAAATAATAAGAACTTTCATGTGTTTACTTATGTGGGCTTGATTTTTGAGGGGATGCTGTGGCTATTCTATTCGCTGATTAGGGCGGCACCATATCCACCAAGGGATCAAACTGTACATGTTGTGATGATAACTATTTGTTTGGAAACATTGTGGGTTAATTGTTTCACAGCATATATTAACTGTTTTGGGATTGATTATGTGATTATTAGTCGACCATTAGTTTGTTGTAGTTTGTGTAACTGCTACCGATGATGATGATTAGATTTGTAACTGGTAAAACATAACTGATATATTGACGTAACTGCTGTTTAACGAATCTGAATGTTTGGCGAATTAGACTGTTGACGAAAGTGAATGCTCGACGAGAAGGAACTCTTGACGAAACAGGACTTTTGTTTCGCCAAGAGTAATCAACGAAATAGAACTTCTGATTCGCCAAAGATGTTAACGAAATAGAAATTTAATTAGTCAAAGGGTAGTTGACGAAACACGATGTGTTTCGCCAACCAGTGTTTCGTCAAATAATCTGTTTCGCCAACCTGGATAACCTGCACAGTAATCTGATGTAATTCTGTTAAGTGTTAACTGAGTTAACTAACTGACGTTAAACGCTATGCATGATTTGTGTAATGTTGAATAGTGATGTGTACTACTTGATGATCATTGTTGATGCTTATACGTGAACCATATGAATTCAAACTGATTGTATACGTGCATACTCTAGGACGTGATTGACTTTCTTTGAGCACATACTTAGCATACCGAGCAAACCCAAGGTGAGTTCACACAGCCAAGGCATGGGGTTCCCAGGGTGGGAATGGGATTGAATGAAATATACGTACATACTTAGTTAACGGAACGTAATGATATGAGTCCTCAGGGTGAGGATGGTGAATGATAAGATACGGCTAGACTAGTATACCTACTTGAACAGATCTTCGCACACACGCCAAGGGTTGGCTGCGATAATTATGACTGACCTTCGCACACATGCCTCGGGTAGGCTGCGAACTATACATATTAGAACTTCGCACACATGCCAGGGTGGCCAGCGATACAAATATACATAGTCTAGGATATTTGGGAGTATTAACCCAAATCTTCGCATACATGCCGAAAGGGCCCGCGATGGAAACCAATACTATACATGAGCAATGAACGAACTAATACGATACATGATTAGATGAACGAACGCAATGCTTGCTATACCATTTCTATTACTGAACTTACTTTCTGTGAACTCGCTCAACTAGTTGTTGACTCTCTGCTGCATGCCTTGCAGGACCTTAGGTACATTATGGAGCTTGCACAGGGAGGAGCAGGTCGTTGTGGGCAAAGGATTGTGAATGCTATTTGAACACTTATGATGTTTCATACATTAATATTTATGCTTGGGTTACTTAAATGCTTCCGCTATACTTAACTATATTACATGTTCAATATGATTGGTGGCTTGATCCTGGTCATGTCACGCCTCCAAGCGGTGGTACTCCGCGGGTGGATTTTGGGGGGTGTGACAGATTGGTATCAGAGCCATTGGTTATAGAGAACTTGGTTTTAATATGGGAAAACGTTTTTATTAAAACCAGACTATAACCAGAACAGTGCTCTCAACGATCCACAACGACGCTTCGCTCCACGTGCAAGACTCGACATCCTAGGTAATAAGGTTTGTGAATTATTGCCTGTTTGCTAGAACTGCTTAGAACTTTGCTCGTAGTATGCTTACCCTACTAGTGCTCGCTATCTGTTACTGCTTGAGAACACTTATGTGCTTACACTCTTCTGTCATCGCACTATTCGCGAACCTTTCTCACTTATATTGCCTTTGATGTGAAGATCAATGGCCGCACGAATCAACATGACTCAAGCCCAGCTAGAGGCTCTCGTTCAAGCTCAAGTTGCTGCGGCACTTGCAGCTGCTCAAGCAGGTAGTATACCCTGTAGTCATAACTTACACTAGGATCTTTAGATCCTACATTCATAAGCTAGCCCTTGTATTTAAAACTTTGCCCTATTCGTACACAATAGGTCAACCAGCGCAGCAAGTTTGCACCTTTAAGAACTTCATGGACTGTCGTCCAAGTACTTTCGGCGGCACAGAGGGGGCAGTGGGACTCCTTGTCACACCCCCAAAATCCCACCTGCGGAGTACTACCGCTTGGAGGCGTGACTGACCAGGATCCAGCCACCAATCATACTGAACAAGCATATAAATAGTTATAAAAGTTTAACCATCACGATTGGTGTTTCAAAACAAACAAGTTAAGTTGCAAGCGGAAGCATAAGTTTAAAGTTATAACATAAGTTCCAAAAGTTTCAAGTTTAACATATTATGTAGCAATCCCTGTCCCACAACGATCCTCCTCCATGCAAGTTCCAGTTGAGTACCTAGGGTCCTGCAAAGCATGTAGTAACGAGTCAACAACTAGTTGAGTGAGTTCACGGTTGGGTGTTTGTTTTAGTTATTCCGAAAACAGTTTCCTTTAGCTGGCATCCTGCCGTGGGAGTTACCCCATAGTTTAAAAACGTGACATGTTCATTCCCAGTTACTCCGGCACTCCGGCCGTGGGGGCTACCCCATGTAGTTATCAGGCATTTCGGCCGTGGGGGCTACCCCATGCGTACACTAGACTCGTTACCATATCGACTGCTGACTGTAGTCATGTTTATGTGCCCTGAAAACATCAATGTCTATCATCATTGACGTGCCCCAGATCCATTAGTTCACGCCCGTCCTCTGCGGCACGGTGTGAGGCTTGTCAGACCTAAATAGCGCTATCTAACTAATGACCCGCTCGCCATTGGCCCGGCGATTAGTCGATACAAAAAGGAGGGACTTCGTGATAGAGTTTTAGTCTAGTACGTTTATCCGTCCATCCGGACGAGGAATCACATTCCTGAACCACTGACGTCCTACCCAAGGAGGACGAGGAATCCACGTTCCTTAACCCCGTTCCCAACCCAGGGAATCCCATGCTTTGTAGAGGGTGTGAACTCACCTTGGTTTGCTCGGCAGTTAATCGCAGAAAGTCAATCAAGTCGCAAGTAGTCAGTTACGTCCTAACACGGATATCACTTATAATCAGATTCAAGCCAGCAATGCACGTATGTTTAACACGTATGGCAAACACGTTTAACAGTTCACAGTTCTCAGTTAACAATCAGACATAATCCAAAGTCTAAGTGTAAGGCCCAAACAGTTGGGCTCGTGATAACAGACCCAAATAACATCTCAACAGTAGCACAGAAGTCCATAAATTCGGCCCACTAACTTAGGCCCGAGGTGTGGTCTCGAGTCGCAACTGGACTCGCAAGCATGGTCTCGAGTCATGCTGTGTGTGCTGATCTCAGGTGGTTGCGAGTCGCAACCGGTGTCGCAACCGTGGTCTCGGTTCATCATGCTGAGGTCTCGAGTCGCAACGGGACTCGTAACCTGTGGTTTCGGCTTGTCCTGCTATGGTTGCGAGTCGCAACCGCGTGGTCTCGAGTCATCACGCTGTGGTTGCGAGTCGCAACTGCGTGATTGCGAGTCGGTAGCAGTCGTTTTCAAGTTCACGTGTTGATGCAGATGTAGTCAGATTAGTGGTACAATATAATCAGGCCCAAATCCGGAAATAACCAATAGAATCCCACTAACATATTTCCTAATCAGGCTATTAGTCAAAGATGGATCAAAATCACAAGGGTTTTCAATCTTCAACTATCATTCAAAGTGTTCTTCAATATTCAAACCCATATTCAACAAGTTCATAACATATTAATCACTTATTCACCCAAAACTATGAACAAGCATCAAAACACTAAACATAACACACAACTCGGTTTTCATATATGTCCGATTTCATGGCAAGTGCAACCCGATTTCATGTTTATCAACAAAAGTGGTTCAAACTTCATTTAGACACAAAATATCACACTCATCATATAGTATATGCTAACCGGTTCATCATTGTGCATATTAGAATCATCATAAACATCAAGAACAACATGTAATCTCTAACCATAAACATCATCTTATTCATGCATCACAAAACACAACAAAAATCAACCATAAACATGATAGATACTAACCGGTTGGTGATGTGTGTGTGTGTGTCGATCCAAAGTTCCAAATCCGAGAGTTCTTGTGCCAACCGAGTGGATCCGAGAGTCTTGGAAATGTGTTTGTGTTCTTAAGGCTTAGAGAGAAAAGTAGGAGAGTGTGTGTGTGTAATGTTCAACAAATGGCAAGAACTAACTAAGGGTGGTTTATATATAGGCTAGTTCCAAGTGGTGCACCCTTAGTGGGTTTCGAGTGGGATTTACGGCCCAAAGGCCCAACCGGCCAAAGGTTCTCGGCCCAAAGGCCCATTCGGTCACTATTCACTCGAGACCTCATGGTCTCGAGTCGGGTTCTTTGTTCTCGGGTTGGGTTCTCGGTTCACATAAAACACGTACACGTATATATATACAAATGCACACATACAAAGCACATAAAAGTTCACGTTTATCATTAAGTTTAATCATTCAACTAATCACATAATGTACAAGCAAGTTACATCACGACACAACGAAAGGTTCTAGATTTCGAGTTGTCACATCATCCCCAAGTTGAAAGAAATTTCGTCCCGAAATTTGATGGCACTCACTGAGGAAGCTAGTTAAGTTGCATGGTTTTCCTGGTTTTCCTGGGGTGTCACATCCACCCCCCGTTGATCTGGAATTTCGTCCCGAAATTCCGTAGCTTCAGCCTCAGTAGCGTTTGTACTGTTCTCAAACAGTTGGGGATACTTTTGTTTCATCCGATCTTCGCGCTCCCAGGTAAACTCTGGGCCGCGACGTGAGTTCCAACGAACTCGAACAAGAGGTATTCTAGTGCTCTTGAGGACCTTAACATCCCGGTCCGTGATTTCGACAGGTTCTTCGACGAATTTCAACTGTTCGTCGATCGTGAGTTCCTTCAGAGGAACTACGTGCGTCTCATCTGACAGACACTTCTTCAGATTTGACACATGGAAAACGTTGTGAACTGCACCGAGTTCTGCTGGTAATTTCAGTCTGTAGGCCACCTTGCCTATTTTCTCAAGAATTTCGAAAGGTCCAACGTATCGTGGGTTGAGTTTGCCGCGTTTACCAAAACGAACCACACCCTTCCAGGGTGAAACTTTGAGTAAAACCCGCTCCCCAACCTGGAGCTCGAGTGGTTTCCTGCCCTTATCGGCGTAGGCCTTCTGACGGTCACGAGCCGCCGCCATGCGTTGTCGTATCTGAGCAATCCGCTCAGTAGTGTCTACCACATGTTCTGGACCAGTGATTTGACTATCCCCCACCTCTGCCCAACAGAGGGGTGACCGGCATTTACGTCCGTACAATGCCTCAAACGGAGCAGCTTTAATGCTGGTGTGGTAGCTGTTATTATACGAAAATTCCACGAGTGGCAGATGCCTTTCCCAGCTGTTGCCAAAGTCGATTACACAAGCGCGAAGCATGTCTTCTAGTGTTTGGATAGTACGCTCGGACTGCCCGTCCGTCTGCGGGTGATACGCTGTGCTCATATCAAGACGTGAGCCAAAAGACTTGTGCATTGCCTGCCACAGTTCCGAAGTAAAACGTGCATCTCGATCAGAGATAATAGAGGTGGGCACCCCGTGCCTCGAAACAACTTCCTTGAGGTATATTTCCGCTAGAGTGGAGAACTTATCCGTCTCCTTGATTGCCAAAAAGTGTGCGGATTTTGTGAGTCGATCCACGATCACCCATATAGTATCGTTTTCGCGCTGTGATCTAGGTAGGCCAGTAACGAAATCCATGGAAATTTGCTCCCATTTCCATTGTGGTATCTCTGGTTGCTGAAGTAGGCCTGAAGGTTTCTGATATTCCGTCTTGACTCGCGCACAAGTCAAACACTTGCTGACATAAGTTGCTATGTGGGCCTTCATGCTAGGCCACCAATACGTAGTTTTAATATCGTGGTACATTTTGTCCGAACCAGGGTGTACCGAGTAGCGAGATTTGTGCGCTTCATCCATCACAAGTTCTCGTAAGTCGCCATAGAGTGGGACCCAAATGCGTCCTGTCACATAATAAGCACCGTCTTCCTTCTGTTCTAAGCGTTGTCTTGACCCGCGTAGGGCTTCAGCTCTAACGTTTTCTGGTTTCAGCGCTTCTATCTGAGCAGCTCGTATTTGCGAAGGTAGACTAGAATGGATCGTGAGTTGTAAAGCTCTTACGCGCTTAGGCGTAGTGTCCTTCCGACTGAGGGCGTCTGCCACAACATTGGCCTTGCCCGGGTGATACCTGATAGAGCACTCGTAATCATTCAGCAGCTCGACCCATCGTCGCTGCCGCATATTCAGTTCCTTCTGCTTGAATATGTGTTCTAAACTTCTGTGGTCGGTGTAGATGGCGCACTTGGTTCCGTACAGGTAATGCCGCCATAGTTTAAGTGCGAAAACAACAGCTCCCAGCTCTAAATCATGTGTCGTGTAGTTCTTCTCGTGAACTTTGAGTTGTCGTGAGGCGTAAGCTATGACTTTATCTCGTTGCATCAATACACAACCAAGACCTTGAATTGATGCATCACAGTAAACCACAAAATCTTCTGTGCCCTCTGGCAGTGAAAGGATAGGTGCACTACAGAGTCTATCCTTTAGATGCTGAAAAGCTAACTCTTGTGCATTTCCCCAACGATAAACAACGCCTTTCTGTGTTAACAAAGTGAGAGGCTGCGCGATCTTAGAAAAATCCTTAATGAATCTCCTGTAGTAACCTGCCAATCCCAAGAATTGGCGAATTTCCTTTGGTGTGCGAGGCGCAGGCCAGTTCTTAATAGATTCCACTTTGGATGGATCAACGTGAATCCCATCCTTGTTCACCACATGCCCTAGGAAATGGACCTCTCGAAGCCAGAAGTCGCATTTCGAGAATTTCGCGTAAAGCTGTTCCTTCCGAAGGAGTTCCAGAATAAGTCGTAGATGTTGTTCGTGTTCCTCTTTGCTCTTAGAATAGATCAGGATGTCGTCGATAAAGACTATAACAAACTTGTCCAGATACGGTTTGCACACTCGATTCATCAAATCCATAAAAACTGCCGGTGCGTTCGTCAGCCCAAACGGCATGACCAGAAACTCATAGTGCCCATATCGAGTCCTAAAGGCCGTCTTAGAGACATCCTCTTCCCGAACTCTCAGCTGGTGATATCCCGATCTCAGATCGATCTTTGAATAGTAGCTCGACCCCTGCAACTGGTCGAACAAGTCGTCAATACGCGGTAGAGGATAACGATTCTTCACAGTCACCTTGTTGAGTTCGCGATAGTCGATACACATTCTGAAGGTACCGTCCTTTTTCTTCACAAATAACACTGGAGCTCCCCAAGGCGATGAGCTAGGACGAATAAAACCCTTATCCAAGAGTTCTTGTAGTTGCGTGGAGAGTTCTTCCAACTCTGATGGCGCTAAACGATAAGGTGCACGGGCTACAGGCGCGGCTCCAGGAGCTAGATCAATCTGAAACTCGACTTGGCGATGGGGCGGAAGACCAGGTAACTCCTCAGGGAATACCTCAGGATAGTCGCGTACAACGGGAAAATCTTCTAACTTCTTCTCCTTCTCTGTGGTGTCAGTAACTAGAGCCAAAATCGCAGTGTGGCCCTTTCGTAAGCATTTTTGGGCCTTAAGAAGAGAGATGATGTTCTCAACAGCACTTCTCTTGTCGCCACGAATCATGAGAGGTTCTCTACCTAAACCAGGAATACGAACGATTTTCTCGTTGCAAAGAATCTCTGCTCGGTGTTGGGATAACCATTCCATCCCAATGACAACGTCGAAACTACCCAAGACAATAGGAATAAGATCGATAGAGAAGGTCTGGTTAGCGAGAATAAGCTGACAACCCTTGACTACGTGTGAGGCTTCCAAGCTCTTACCATTAGCTAGCTCTACGGTGTGCTTGTCGCTCAGGGGTGTAGGAATACGCTTAAGCATCTTACTAACTTCTAGTGACACATAGCTAGTATCGGCACCCGAATCAAATAAGACTGTAACATAAAAGTCGTCGAGAAGGAACTTACCCGTCACCACGTTGGGATCATTCCTTGCTTCACCTTGACCAATCACGAACACTCGTCCCCTAGCACCATTGTTGTTGTTCCCATTGTTACCATTCCCCTGATTGTTGTTGTTGTTCTGATTCAATTGGGGACAATCCTTCTTGAAGTGGCCTTCAGCTCCACACTGAAAGCACCCTTTGTTGTTACCCTGCTGCTGTCGCTGGTTCTGCTGAGGTTGCTGACGATTCTGATTGGCGGGGTATGCGCTCCTGCAATCCTTTGCAACATGACCAGGCTTGTTGCATCGATGACAGTTGCCCCTGGTGCATGGCCCACTGTGATGTAAGTTGCAACGATTGCACTTGGGGTGATTCCCCTTGTATCCACCATGACTTTGACCTCCAGACGATTGCTGACTGGGGCTCTTGTGATCATCCGTCTTTCTCTGCTGAGACTGAGTTTGCACCGAAGTTGAACCCCTGCTTGAAGTTCCATCCCATTTCCGTTTATCCCCACTAGTAGCACCAGAAGTAGTTGCAGCACCTATACGCTTTGGTAACTTGTTCTGCTCCACCGCTTGGTCAGTGAGACGGTGAGCCAACTGTACAACCTGCTGGATAGTAGTCAAGTTCGCTGAAGTCACATGACTTTGGATCTCTGGCACCAAGCCCTTGAGATAGAGTTCAATTCGCTTATACGGAGGGTCCACCATTGTAGGACACAACAAGGCAAGCTCATGCGATCTCTTAGTGTATGCCTCAATCTCCGACCCTGACATCTTAAGATTGTAGAACTCATCTTCCAGTTTGTGAATGTCGTCACGACTGCAGTATTCCTCCCTGATCATTTCCTTGAAGTTTTCCCATGGGGTGGCGTTGGCAGCAACCAACCCTAACATCTGCACTTGAGCATTCCACCACGTGAGGGCCAAACCCTCGAGAGTACCAGTAGCATACTTCACCCTGCGCGCTTCAGGGCATTCACACATTTCGAACACAGACTCCAGTTTCTCAAACCAGTGTAGGAGACCTACTGCTCCTTCAGTTCCGCTAAAAGTAGTGGGTCGACAGTCCATAAAGGTCTTAAAAGTGCACACCGGTGCCTGAGCATATTGACCTAAGGTAGGTGAAAGAAAAGACAGAGTTTAACACACAAAGGTTGGTTCACGAGAGTAGGATCCAAATGATCCTAGAACAATTTCGGACTGCAGGATATACCTCCTGCGTGTGCAGCTGCGAGCGCTGCGGCAACTCGTTCGTTGATCAAAGCCGTCAACCGGGCTTGTGTCATGTTAACGCGTCCAGACATGTTTTTTTCATAATAAGAGTAATACGTGTGAGAGTGGTTCGCGAAAGTACAATAGTAGGACAGGGTAAGCACGCACGTGTTCAAACAACAGTAGTTATACTAATCAAGCATACCATGAGCAATGTACTACGCAACTAACAAGTAGGCAATATACATACATCATATTACCTAGAACGTCGAGCCTTGCATGAGGAGCGAAGTGTCGTTGTGGACCGTTGAGCACTAAACCGGTTATAGTCTGGTTTTAACAAAAACGTTTCTCCTTTATTAAAACCAAGTTCACTATAACCAATGGCTCTGATACCAATCTGTCACACCCCCAAAATCCCACCTGCGGAGTACTACCGCTTGGAGGCGTGACTGACCAGGATCCAGCCACCAATCATACTGAACAAGCATATAAATAGTTATAAAAGTTTAACCATCACGATTGGTGTTTCAAAACAAACAAGTTAAGTTGCAAGCGGAAGCATAAGTTTAAAGTTATAACATAAGTTCCAAAAGTTTCAAGTTTAACATATTATGTAGCAATCCCTGTCCCACAACGATCCTCCTCCATGCAAGTTCCAGTTGAGTACCTAGGGTCCTGCAAAGCATGTAGTAACGAGTCAACAACTAGTTGAGTGAGTTCACGGTTGGGTGTTTGTTTTAGTTATTCCGAAAACAGTTTCCTTTAGCTGGCATCCTGCCGTGGGAGTTACCCCATAGTTTAAAAACGTGACATGTTCATTCCCAGTTACTCCGGCACTCCGGCCGTGGGGGCTACCCCATGTAGTTATCAGGCATTTCGGCCGTGGGGGCTACCCCATGCGTACACTAGACTCGTTACCATATCGACTGCTGACTGTAGTCATGTTTATGTGCCCTGAAAACATCAATGTCTATCATCATTGACGTGCCCCAGATCCATTAGTTCACGCCCGTCCTCTGCGGCACGGTGTGAGGCTTGTCAGACCTAAATAGCGCTATCTAACTAATGACCCGCTCGCCATTGGCCCGGCGATTAGTCGATACAAAAAGGAGGGACTTCGTGATAGAGTTTTAGTCTAGTACGTTTATCCGTCCATCCGGACGAGGAATCACATTCCTGAACCACTGACGTCCTACCCAAGGAGGACGAGGAATCCACGTTCCTTAACCCCGTTCCCAACCCAGGGAATCCCATGCTTTGTAGAGGGTGTGAACTCACCTTGGTTTGCTCGGCAGTTAATCGCAGAAAGTCAATCAAGTCGCAAGTAGTCAGTTACGTCCTAACACGGATATCACTTATAATCAGATTCAAGCCAGCAATGCACGTATGTTTAACACGTATGGCAAACACGTTTAACAGTTCACAGTTCTCAGTTAACAATCAGACATAATCCAAAGTCTAAGTGTAAGGCCCAAACAGTTGGGCTCGTGATAACAGACCCAAATAACATCTCAACAGTAGCACAGAAGTCCATAAATTCGGCCCACTAACTTAGGCCCGAGGTGTGGTCTCGAGTCGCAACTGGACTCGCAAGCATGGTCTCGAGTCATGCTGTGTGTGCTGATCTCAGGTGGTTGCGAGTCGCAACCGGTGTCGCAACCGTGGTCTCGGTTCATCATGCTGAGGTCTCGAGTCGCAACGGGACTCGTAACCTGTGGTTTCGGCTTGTCCTGCTATGGTTGCGAGTCGCAACCGCGTGGTCTCGAGTCATCACGCTGTGGTTGCGAGTCGCAACTGCGTGATTGCGAGTCGGTAGCAGTCGTTTTCAAGTTCACGTGTTGATGCAGATGTAGTCAGATTAGTGGTACAATATAATCAGGCCCAAATCCGGAAATAACCAATAGAATCCCACTAACATATTTCCTAATCAGGCTATTAGTCAAAGATGGATCAAAATCACAAGGGTTTTCAATCTTCAACTATCATTCAAAGTGTTCTTCAATATTCAAACCCATATTCAACAAGTTCATAACATATTAATCACTTATTCACCCAAAACTATGAACAAGCATCAAAACACTAAACATAACACACAACTCGGTTTTCATATATGTCCGATTTCATGGCAAGTGCAACCCGATTTCATGTTTATCAACAAAAGTGGTTCAAACTTCATTTAGACACAAAATATCACACTCATCATATAGTATATGCTAACCGGTTCATCATTGTGCATATTAGAATCATCATAAACATCAAGAACAACATGTAATCTCTAACCATAAACATCATCTTATTCATGCATCACAAAACACAACAAAAATCAACCATAAACATGATAGATACTAACCGGTTGGTGATGTGTGTGTGTGTGTCGATCCAAAGTTCCAAATCCGAGAGTTCTTGTGCCAACCGAGTGGATCCGAGAGTCTTGGAAATGTGTTTGTGTTCTTAAGGCTTAGAGAGAAAAGTAGGAGAGTGTGTGTGTGTAATGTTCAACAAATGGCAAGAACTAACTAAGGGTGGTTTATATATAGGCTAGTTCCAAGTGGTGCACCCTTAGTGGGTTTCGAGTGGGATTTACGGCCCAAAGGCCCAACCGGCCAAAGGTTCTCGGCCCAAAGGCCCATTCGGTCACTATTCACTCGAGACCTCATGGTCTCGAGTCGGGTTCTTTGTTCTCGGGTTGGGTTCTCGGTTCACATAAAACACGTACACGTATATATATACAAATGCACACATACAAAGCACATAAAAGTTCACGTTTATCATTAAGTTTAATCATTCAACTAATCACATAATGTACAAGCAAGTTACATCACGACACAACGAAAGGTTCTAGATTTCGAGTTGTCACACTCCTCCATTGGTTTGAAAAGCTAGAATCAGTATTCGAAATGTGCGAGTGCCCTGAGGCTCGCAAGGTCAAGTTTGCCATCGGCACCTTGGAAGGAATAGCGCTAACTTCGTGGAACGCCCAAGTTCAAATCTTAGGGTTGGCAGCTGCTAATGCCACACCCTGGAACGACTTCAAGGAACTCATTAAGAGGGAATATTGCACGCGTGAAGATATTCACAAGCTGGAAGACGAGTTGTATAATTTGAAAATGGTTGGATCTGAGATCGAAGCGTATACTAAACGGTCAAACGAGCTGGCCGTGCTGTGTCCAACTATGGTAGACCCTCCATACAAGCGCATCGAGATGTATCTCAAGGGATTGGCGCCAGAGATTCAGAGCCATGTCACATCAGCTAATCTCGACAACATCCAGGAAATTCAGCGCCTCGCTCATCGCATCACCGACCAGGCAGTGGATCAGAATAAACTGCCAAAGCGTGTCAACGCTACTGCTACAGTCACTCCAACTGCTACTTCTGCTACACCCAACGACAACAAACGGAAATGGGATGGGGATTCCAGTAGGGGATCAGTTCCCGTTCAGTCTCAAGCACAGCAGCGCAGGACGAATGACTACCAGAATCCGAGTCAGCAATCATCTGGCAGCCAGGAGCAGGGTGGATACAGGGGAGTACACCCACTATGTAACAAGTGTAACAGGCACTACAGTGGAAGGTGTCGTAAAGAACGTTGTCAGAGATGTCTCAAGATAGGGCACGAAGCCAAAGATTGCAGGAGCTCACGACCTGCAAACCAGAATCAGCAACTTCCACCACCAGCTCCTCAGAACCCACAGCAGCAGCAGCCACAGCGCGGAAACCGGGGATGTTTCCAGTGTGGGGCAGAAGGTCATTACAAACGCGATTGCCCTCAGTTGAACCAGAATCAGAACCACAACAATAACCAGGGCAACGGGAACAACAACAACGGGGGAATCAACAACAACTATGGCAACGAGGCGAGAGGTCGAGCTTTCGTGCTAGGACAAGGAGACGCAATGAACGATATTTGAACTTATAACTTATTTTGGGTTTTCATTTTTTTTATGTTTCCGCTACTTGAACAAAGTTTGGTTTGAACATCAATCGTATTGGGTTTTATGAATTATTTTAACTACTATGCTTTATGTTTGATATGATGAATGGTTTGAGATTATTGAACGCACCTGCCGTATTTATGGATCTTATGAACAGGGTGTGTAAACCCTATCTAGACAAGTTCGTCATTGTCTTCATCGACGACATTCTGATATACTCCAAGAGTCAGGAGGAGCACGAGCAGCACCTACGATTGATTTTGGAACTCCTTCGAAAGGAGCAGCTGTACGCCAAGTTTTTAAAATGTGACTTCTGGCTTCGTGAAGTCCACTTCTTAGGCCATGTGGTGAACATGGATGGGATTCATGTTGATCCATCCAAAGTAGATTCGATCAGGAACTGGCCTGCACCGCGTACACCGACAGAAATACGCCCATTTCCTGGGTTTGGCGGGTTACTACAGACGGTTTATAAAAGACTTCTCCAAGATCGCACAGCCGCTTACGCTACTGACACAGAAAGGTGTCACTTATCGCTGGGGAGAGCCCCAGGAGACCGCTTTTCAGTACCTAAAGGATAGGCTTTGCAGCGCACCTATTCTCTCATTGCCAGAGGGCACAGATGACTTCGTGGTTTATTGTGACGCATCGATACAGGGACTTGGGTGCGTATTGATGCAACGGGAAAAAGTAATCGCTTACGCTTCTCGTCAACTCAAGGTTCACGAACGGAACTACACGACGCACGATTTGGAGCTGGGAGCTGTTGTTTTCGCGCTTAAGATATGGCGACACTACCTGTACGGTACCAGGTGCACGATTTACACCGATCACAGGAGTCTCGAGCATATCCTCAAGCAAAAGGATTTGATCATGCGTCAACGAAGATGGGTTGAGCTACTGAACGATTACGAATGCGCCATCAAGTATCACCCAGGCAAAGCCAATGTTGTGGCTGATGCCCTCGGTCGGAAAGACACTCTACCTAGACGCGTACGAGCTTTGCAGCTCACTATTCAGTCTAGTCTTCCTGCACAGATACGAGATGCTCAGGTGGAAGCATTGAAACCAGAAAACGTAAAGGCTGAAGCTTTACGTGGTTCGAGGCAACAAATGGAACAAAAGGAAGACGGCGCCTACTATGTAACGGGGCGTATTTGGGTCCCACTCTATGGCGGTTTACGAGAACTTGTAATGGATGAAGCCCACAAATCTCGCTACTCGGTACACCCGGGGTCGGATAAAATGTACCACGACATCAAAACAACATATTGGTGGCCTAGCATGAAGGCCCACATCGCTACTTACGTCGGCAAGTGTTTGACCTGTGCGAGAGTCAAGGTTGAATATCAGAAGCCCGCAGGTCTACTGCAACAGCCCAGGATACCACAGTGGAAATGGGAAGAAATTTCCATGGATTTTGTTACGGGCTTACCTAGATCCCAGCGTGGGAATGATACGATATGGGTGATCGTGGATCGACTCACCAAGTCTGCACACTTCCTAGAAATAAAGGAAACGGATAAGTTCTCCACCCTCGCAGACATCTACCTCAAAGAAGTTGTTTCGAGGCACGGGGTGCCCATCTCCATCATTTCGGATCGCGATGCACGATCCACGTCAGAGCTATGGCAAGCGATGCACAAATCTTTCGGCTCAAAGCTAGACATGAGCACGGCATAACACCCTCAGACGGATGGGCAGTCTGAGCGAACGATCCAGACTCTTGAAGACATGCTTCGGGCATGTGTTATTTCGGCAACGGCTGGGAAAAGCACCTCCCTTTGGTAGAGTTTTCATACAATAATAGTTATCACACCAGCATTCACGCCGCTCCATTCGAGGCATTGTACGGGCGTAAATGCCGGTCACCTCTCTGTTGGGAAGAGGTGGGGGATAGTCAGATTACGGGTCCAGAGATTGTAGTGGACGCCACGGAAAAGATTGCACAGATACGACAACGTATGGCGGCAACACGTGACCGTCAGAAAGCCTACACGGATAAGCGTAAAAGGCCTTTGGAATTTCAGGTCGGGGACCGGGTTTTATTAAAAGTCTCACCCTGGAAGGGTGTAGTTCGTTTTGGCAAACGGGGCAAGCTGAATCCGCAGTATGACAGAAAAGTATCCCCAGTTATTCGAAAACCGTGCAACCACTGCTGAGGCTGAAGCTACTACTACAGAATTTCGGGACGAAATTCCAAATCAACGGGGGGATGATGTGACACCCCAGGAAAACCAGTGAACGATACAACCTACCAAGCTTCCTCAGTGAGTGCGTACCAAATTTCGAGATGAAATTTCTTTCAAGTTGGGGATAACGTGACAACTCGAATTTCCACGACTTATATCTTGGCATTGATTACACGTTAATTGTTTGTCCGTTTGTTTACACGACCGGTTTGTTTCACTATTGTACGCGTTTGTGATACATTGAGTTGTATTGTGATTGTCATGTTATGAAAGTGTTGCTTTGTGTTTATGTGTATGGTGTGTATTATACGTGTATAGGTTATCAATACATGTTGGTAATATGTTGTTATGGTACAACTAAATCATGCCCCCACACGAAAACACTCTTGCCGAAAACACACTCCACGAAATCAATAAGTGATTTCGTCCACCAGATGTCCAACGAAAACCAAATGGGCTTCGGCCCAGTAGCTACTTGTTATATATTGTATTCACAGCCTTTACGTTAATGTTTTAATGTGACAACCCTAATTATCACTCTCAAGTCGACGGCAGAAACCCCCACCCTCCTGTTCGAGATAACAGCTTGATCGGCCAGATTCTGGTTAGCGGCTTTTACTTGTTGACTATTATATTCGTGAGATATTGTTCATGTGTGACATAAATGATGATTGTGTGTTGTATATGTGAATTGCCATGGTGATAATTAATCAATAACAGTTATACTATCTATATTTGCATGTGTTGTCAGAAAGCACGTGATTGTCATATATGTGGATAGCAATTGATTGTCATATTAGGACTCATGTTAGTAAATGATATTAGTGAGATGATGTTGTTGGTGATTGGTGGTATAATTGGTCCAATAACATCCGGCGGTGAGGGATGGTGGGCGGCGCATAAAAATTATCATCGGCCATTGTTTATTTGTTTAAAGGATGCTTTGAAAATTTTGATTGTTATGCATGATGTGTTCGGTCCAATGGAAACCCATATATCATGGGATTGTCGGCCATGTATGCTAAAATAATAAGAACTTTCATGTGTTTACTTATGTGGGCTTGATTTTTGAGGGGATGCTGTGGCTATTCTATTCGCTGATTAGGGCGGCACCATATCCACCAAGGGATCAAACTGTACATGTTGTGATGATAACTATTTGTTTGGAAACATTGTGGGTTAATTGTTTCACAGCATGTATTAACTGTTTTGGGATTGATTATGTGATTATTAGTCGACCATTAGTTTGTTGTAGTTTGTGTAACTGCTACCGATGATGATGATTAGATTTGTAACTGGTAAAACGTAACTGATATATTGACGTAACTGCTGTTTAACGAATCTGAATGTTTGGCGAATTAGACTGTTGACGAAAGTGAATGCTCGACGAGAAGGAACTCTTGACGAAACAGGACTTTTGTTTCGCCAAGAGTAATCAACGAAATAGAACTTCTGATTCGCCAAAGATGTTAACGAAATAGAAATTTAATTAGTCAAAGGGTAGTTGACGAAGCACGATGTGTTTCGCCAACCAGTGTTTCGTCAAATAATCTGTTTCGCCAACCTGGATAACCTGCACAGTAATCTGATGTAATTCTGTTAAGTGTTAACTGAGTTAACTAACTGACGTTAAACGCTATGCATGATTTGTGTAATGTTGAATAGTGATGTGTACTACTTGATGATCATTGTTGATGCTTATACGTGAACCATATGAATTCAAACTGATTGTATACGTGCATACTCTAGGACGTGATTGACTTTCTTTGAGCACATACTTAGCATACCGAGCAAACCCAAGGTGAGTTCACACAGCCAAGGCATGGGGTTCCCAGGGTGGGAATGGGATTGAATGAAATATACGTACATACTTAGTTAACGGAACGCAATGATATGAGTCCTCAGGGTGAGGATGGTGAATGATAAGATACGGCTAGACTAGTATACCTACTTGAACAGATCTTCGCACACACGCCAAGGGTTGGCTGCGATAATTATGACTGACCTTCGCACACATGCCTCGGGTAGGCTGCGAACTATACATATTAGAACTTCGCACACATGCCAGGGTGGCCAGCGATACAAATATACATAGTCTAGGATATTTGGGAGTATTAACCCAAATCTTCGCATACATGCCGAAAGGGCCCGCGATGGAAACCAATACTATACATGAGCAATGAACGAACTAATACGATACATGATTAGATGAACGAACGCAATGCTTGCTATACCATTTCTATTACTGAACTTACTTTCTGTGAACTCGCTCAACTAGTGGTTGACTCTCTGCTGCATGCCTTGCAGGACCTTAGGTACATTATGGAGCTTGCACAGGGAGGAGCAGGTCGTTGTGGGCAAAGGATTGTGAATGCTATTTGAACACTTATGATGTTTCATACATTAATATTTATGCTTGGGTTACTTAAATGCTTCCGCTATACTTAACTATATTACATGTTCAATATGATTGGTGGCTTGATCCTGGTCATGTCACGCCTCCAAGCGGTGGTACTCCGCGGGTGGATTTTGGGGGGTGTGACAGGTAGGACAGCAATGGTTCAGGAATGTGATTCCTCGTCCTTGTGGACGGATAACTCGTACTAGACCAAAACTCTATCACGAAGTCCCTCCTTTTTATATCGACTTAATCGCCGGGCCAATGGCGAGCGGGTCATTAGTTAGATAGCGCTATTTAGGTCTGACAAACCTCACACCGTGCCGCAGAGGACGGGCGTGAACTAATGGATCTGGGGCACGTCAATGATGATAGACATTGACAGTTTCAGGGCACATAAACATGACTACAGTCAGCAGTCGATATGGTAGCGAGTCTAGTGTACGCATGGGGTTGCCCCCACGGCCGAAATGCCTGATAACTAACATGGGGTAGCCCCCACGGCTGGAATGCCAGAGTAACTGGGAATGAACAAGTCACGTTTTTTTTAAACTATGGGGTAACCCCCACGGCAGGATGCCAGTTAAAGGAAACTGTTTTCGAAACAACTAAAACGAACACCCAACTGTGAACTCACTCAACTAGTTGTTGACTCGTTACTACATGCTTTGCAGGACCATAGGTACTCAGCTGGAGCTTGCATGGAGGAGAGTCGTTGTGGGACACGGATTGCTGCGTACCATGTTAAACTTGAAACAATTGAACTTATGTTTTACTTTTGAGACTTATGCTTCCGCTTGCAACTTAAACTTTGTTTTTGTTTGAACACCAATCGTATTGGTTAGACTTTTATAACTATTTATATGCTTGTTCAGTATGATTGGTGGCTGGATCCTGGTCAGTCACGCCTCCAAGCGGTAGTACTCCGCAGGTGGATTTTTGGGGGTGTGACAGATTGGTATCAGAGCCATTGGTTATAGTGAACTTGGTTTTAATAAAGGAGAAACGTTTTTGTTAAAACCAGACTATAACCGGTTTAGTGCTCAACGGTCCACAACGAAGCTCCACTCCACATGCAAGGCTCGACATTCTAGGTGATATGATATGTGTATATTGCCTACTTGTTAGATACATAGTACATTGCCCATGGTATGCTTGATTGGTATAAATACTGTTGTTTGAACACGTGTGTGCTTGCTCTATCCTACCATCGTACTTTCGCGAACCTCTCTCACTCGTATTACTCTTGTTATGAAGAATCATGTCTGGACGCGTTAACATGACACAAGCCCAGTTGACGGCTTTGATCAACGAACGAGTTGCCGCAGCACTCGCAGCTGCATACGCAGGAGGTATATCCTGCAGTCCGAACTTATCCTAGGATCTTTAGGATCCTACTCTCGTGAACCAACCTTTGTGTTAAACTCTGTCTTTCTTTCACCTACCTTAGGTCAACATGCTCAGGCACCGGTGTGCACTTTTAAGACCTTTATGGACTGCCGACCCACTACTTTTAGCGGAACTGAAGGAGCTGTAGGTCTCCTCCACTGGTTTGAGAAACTAGAATCTGTGTTCGAAATGTGTGAATGCCCTGAAGCACGCAGGGTGAAGTACGCTACTGGTACTCTCGAGGGTTTGGCCCTCACGTGGTGGAATGCTCAAGTGCAAATGCTGGGGTTGGTTGCTGCCAACGCCACCCCATGGGAAACTTTCAAGGAAATGATCAAGGAGGAATACTGCAGTCGCGACGACATTCATAAGTTGGAAGACGAGTTCTACAACCTCAAGATGACGGGGTCAGAGATTGAGGCGTATACTAAGAGATCTCATGAGCTTGCCTTGTTGTGTCCTACTATGGTGGACCCTCCCTATAAGCGAATTGAACTGTATCTCAAGGGCTTTGTGCCAGAGATCCAAAGTCATGTGACTTCAGCAAACTTGGCCACTATCCAGCAGGTTGTTCAGTTGGCTCACCGTCTTACTGATCAGGCGGTGGAGCAGAACAAGTTACCAAAGCGCATAGGTGCTGCAACTACTTCTGGTACCTCTAGTGAGAACAAACGGAAATGGGATGGAACTTCAAGCAAGGGTTCAACTTCTGTGCAATCTCAGTCTCAGCAGAGAAAGACTGATGACCACAAGAGCCCCAGTCAGCAATCGTCTGGTGGTCAAAGTCATGGTGGGTACAAGGGGAATCACCCCAAATGCAATCGTTGCAACCTACACCACAGTGGGCCATGCACCAGGGGCAACTGTCATCGGTGCAACAAGCCTGGTCATGTTGCAAAGGATTGCAGGAGCGCATACCCCGCCAATCAGAATCGCCAGCAACCTCAACAGAATCAGCGGCAGCAACAGGGTAACAACAAAGGGTGCTTTCAGTGTGGAGCTGAAGGCCACTTCAAGAAAGATTGTCCCCAACTGAACCAGAACAACAACAACAACAATCAGGGGAATGGTAACAATGGGAACCACAACAACAACAATGGTGCCAGGGGACGAGTGTTCGTGATTGGCCAAGGTGAAGCAAGGAATGACCCCAACGTGGTGACGGGTAAGTTCCTTCTCGACGACTTTTATGTTACAGTCTTATTTGATTCGGGTGCCGATACTAGCTATGTGTCACTAGAAGTTAGTAAAATGCTTAAGCGTATTCCAACACCCCTGAGCAACAAGCACACTGTAGAGCTAGCTAATGGTAAGAGTTTGGAGGCCTCACACGTAGTCCAAGGTTGCCAACTTATTCTCGCTAACCAGACCTTCTCTATTGACCTTATCCCTATCGTCTTGGGTAGTTTCGACGTTGTCATTGGGATGGATTGGTTATCCCAACACCGAGCAGAGATTCTTTGCAACGAGAAGATCGTTCGTATTCCTGGTTTTGGTAATGAACCTCTCCTGATTCGTGGCGACAAGAGAAGTGCTGTTGAGAACATCATCTCTCTTCTTAAAGCCCAGAAGTACTTACGAAAGGGCCACACTGCAGTTTTGGCTCTCGTTACTGACATCACAGAGAAAGAGAAGAAGCTAGAAGATTTTCCAGTTGTACGTGACTATCCTGAGGTATTCCCTGAGGAATTACCTGGTCTTCCACCCCATCGCCAAGTCGAGTTTCAGATTGAATTAGCTCCTGGAGCTGCGCCTATAGCACGTGCACCTTATCGTTTAGCTCCATCAGAGTTGGAAGAACTCTCCACGCAACTACAAGAACTCTTGGATAAGGGTTTTATTCGTCCTAGCTCATCGCCTTGGGGAGCTCCAGTATTATTTGTGAAGAAGAAGGACGGCACCTTCAGAATGTGTATCGACTATCGTGAACTCAACAAGGTGACTGTGAAGAACCGTTATCCTCTACCGCGCATTGACGATTTGTTCGACCAGTTGCAGGGGTCGAGCTACTACTCAAAGATCGATCTGAGATCGGGATATCACCAGCTGAGAGTTCGAGAAGAGGATGTCTCTAAGACAGCCTTTAGAACTCGATATGGGCACTATGAGTTTTTGGTCATGCCGTTTGGGCTGACGAACGCACCTGCAGTTTTCATGGACTTGAGGAACAGAGTGTGCAAGCCTTATCTGGACAAGTTCGTTATAGTCTTCATCGACGACATCCTGATCTATTCTAAGAGTCAGGAGGAACACGAACAACATCTACGACTTATTCTGGAACTCCTTCGGACAGAACAGCTTTACGCAAAGTTCTCGAAATGCGACTTCTGGCTTCGTGAAGTCCATTTCCTAGGACATGTGGTGAACAAGGATGGGATTCACGTTGATCCATCCAAGGTAGATTCTATTAAGAACTGGCCTCCACCTCGCACACCAAAGGAAATTCGCCAATTCTTGGGATTGGCAGGTTACTACAGGAGATTCATTAAGGATTTTTCTAAGATCGCGCAGCCTCTCACCCTGCTAACGCAGAAAGGCGTTGTTTATCATTGGGGAAATGCACAGGAGTTAGCTTTTCAACATCTAAAGGATAGACTCTGTAGTGCACCTATCCTTTCACTGCCAGAGGGCACAGATGATTTCGTGGTTTACTGTGATGCATCAATTCAAGGTCTTGGATGTGTATTGATGCAACGAGATAAAGTCATAGCCTACGCCTCACGCCAACTCAAGGTACATGAAAAGAACTACACTACGCATGATTTAAAGCTGGGAGCCGTTGTTTTCGCACTTAAGCTATGGCGGCATTACCTGTACGGAACCAAGTGCGCCATCTACACCGACCACAGGAGCCTAGAGCACATATTCAAGCAGAAGGAACTGAATATGCGGCAACGACGATGGGTCGAGCTGCTGAATGACTATGAGTGCTCCATCAGGTATCACCCGGGCAAGGCGAATGTTGTGGCCGATGCCCTAAGTCGAAAGGACACTGCGCCTAAGCGCGTAAGAGCTTTACAACTCACGATCCATTCTAGTCTACCTTCGCAAATACGAGCTGCTCAGATAGAAGCACTGAAACTGGAAAACGTAAGGGCCGAAGCCCTACGCGGGTCAAGGCAACGCTTAGAACAGAAGGAAGACGGTGCTTACTACGTAACAGGACGCATTTGGGTCCCCCTCTATGGCAACTTACGGGAACTTGTAATGGATGAAGCACACAAATCTCGCTACTCGGTACACCCTGGTTCGGATAAGATGTACCACGATATTAAAACTACGTATTGGTGGCCTAGCAGGAAGGCCCACATAGCAACTTACGTCAGCAAGTGTTTGACTTGTGCGCGAGTCAAGACGGAATATCAGAAACCCTCAGGCCTACTCCAACAACCAGAGATACCACAATGGAAATGGGAGCAAATTTCCATGGATTTCGTTACTGGCCTACCCAGATCTCAACGCGGAAACGATACTATTTGGGTGATCGTGGATCGACTCACGAAATCCGCACACTTCTTGGCAATTAAGGAGACGGATAAATTCTCCACTTTAGCGGAAATATACCTCAAGGAAGTTGTTTCGAGGCACGGGGTGCCCACCTCTATCATCTCTGATCGAGATGTACGTTTTACTTCGGAACTGTGGCAGGCAATGCACAAGTCTTTTGGCTCACGCCTAGATATGAGCACAGCGTATCACCCACAGACGGACGGGCAGTCCGAGCGCACTATTCAGACCTTAGAAGACATGCTTCGAGCATGCGTAATCGACTTTGGTAACAGCTGGGAAAAGCATCTGCCACTTGTGGAATTCTCGTACAATAACAGCTACCACACCAGCATTAAAGCGGCTCCGTTTGAGGCATTGTACGGACGTAAATGCCGGTCACCTCTTTGTTGGGCAGAGGTGGGGGGTAGTCAAATCACTGGCCCAGAACATGTGGTAGACACTACTGAGCGGATTGTTCAAATACGACAACGCATGGCGGCCGCTCGTGACCGTCAGAAAGCCTACGCCGATAAGGGCAGGAAACCACTTGAGCTCCAGGTTGGGGAGCGGGTATTACTCAAAGTTTCACCCTGGAAGGGTGTGGTTCGTTTTGGTAAACGAGGCAAACTCAACCTACGATACGTTGGACCTTTCGAAATCATTGAGAAAATAGGCAAGGTGGCCTACAGACTGAACTTACCAGCAGAACTCGGTGCAGTTCACAACGTTTTCCATGTGTCGAATCTGAAGAAGTGTCTGTCAGATGAGACCCACGTAGTTCCTCTGAAGGAACTCACGATCGACGAACAGTTGAAATTCGTCGAGGAACCTGTCACACCCCGGCCGCGTATAACATGCAACCGCGGCGGAAACGCCGGGGAGTGTTGCTGGCAGAATTAAATTGTTTCATGACCATGGCATACAAGTTGTATTTTATTTACAAACAAAGGTGTTACATTGTCTTGGAAAGAGAGTACGGATATTCAAAACATAATTAAGCTAGTTCAAACTTCATTTTTAGGCTCTAAGGCACAGGTCCGCCCTAGAATCATGATCATCGTCCTATGGAATAGCTCCTGAAAACACATGTGAAAGTAGGTACGTCAGCATAAAAATGCCTGTGAGATACATAGGTTTTGTGAAAATGGGGTTCATGACTTGAGTTTTAAAGAATGTTTAATAACAGTCAGTCATGAACCTTGTAATTTGTTTTGCTTTGTAAATCATTTGAAAAACGATAACATCAAACGATATGTATAGATAAGTGCAAGGTTAAACGAATAACCAAGTAAAATGAGTTGAATAAGATAAGTTGTTTGTGAAAATAATGTCTTGTGAAGAATATGTTACTTATGTAAAGTGTAATGTGTCTAAACTGAAATGACTTAGATAACGCCACAATATGTAACATTATACAAACATTTATATATAGGAAGTACCAGCGGCGTATCCACCATGTTTGTATCATATTACATATGCCACGTTACTTAAATCATTTACCCAAACCAATCCACCATGTAAATTGTTCATGTGTAAACCAAATGTCAAGTGTTATTGTAAACCATGTCAAATGTTTATGTTCAAATGTAAACCACCAAATGTGTATGTCAATGTCGACGTGTTTATGTTCAATGTAAATCATGTAATGTGCATCCCAAAATGTATCATATATGGTAAGCGAAATGTATCAACTTAAACCATATGCACAAAACAAGTCGTTGAAGTAAAACGTGGTTTAAATCAACGTTATGTTCTGCGGAAAATGCATGCTCTATTGATATTAACATTTATGCGGTATTGTAAACTATGCATACATCCAAGCCTTGAGACTGCGGCGACAAACCCTTAAACAAATTAAAGGTTTATCTAAGTTATGTATATCGAATTCGGTCATTCCTTCCAGTCCTATCAAACCCAGGACTTCAGGAATGGGAGTTGTCAATTCCTATGGTACCACTACCTACTAACGAACGGCGTAGCTAATGTTAATGAATGTATTGTCCCATGTTAAACAAACCAAATGTCATAACAAAATGAAGGCATGTGCCCATATGCTGAGTAAACATATGCAGCAGAAATGTGCATGTAAATCAATGTGTCCATATGCTGAGTAAACATATGCAACAGAAATGTTCATGTAAATCAATGTGTCCATATGCTGAGTAAACATATGCAACAGAAATGTTTATGTAAATCAATGTGTCCATATGCTGAGTAAACATATGCAACAGAAATGTTCATGTAAATCAATGTGTCCATATGCTGAGTAAACATATGCAACAGAAATGTTCATGTAAATCAATGTGTCCATATGCTGAGTAAACATATGCAACAGCAAATGTAATGTAAATCAATGTACTAAGTACGCACACAATGGGCATACATAGCATAAAATGTAATGAAATCGTGTACTATAATGTACTAACAACATAGCAGGCATATGATGTAAAAACATGGAAAACATGAATGTAACAGATAGGCACATGTGTTTCACCCCAAAACAGTTTGGAAAACAGTAAAAGATGGGGTTCTATGTACTCACCTGAGGTTGCTTTGTTGTTCTTGTGAAATAACCAGGTAATGCGAGAGGTCACGGAATATCAACGGCACCTAATAGGTAGCTATGTTAATATACCGGACCAAATCGGAAGATCGGATAGTACGCGGGTTCGTAAACCAAACGAGTATGGAGACTCGTGTAATATGGTTCAACAAAGCCTACATACTAAAATGAAACTTAACCTAAGTGCTTACGGTCCATCACGACCCGTTTAGGTAGCTTATGCCACCTTACGCGTCGCTCGCGTAGAACGCGTCTGGAATGCCTAACATCGTGACCACAAGGTATAACCTCGGAAGGTTATAGCTATGGTCACCTAATGTGTTTGGTCAGGTCCTAATGACCGACCAAATGGGTCGGGTTCGAAAGCATAAGCGATGGTTTAGATCGCTTACCTTACGACCCTATATAAGCACTAAACTAAAAGTGACGAGCTAAGCATGTTAGAACATGCTTAACTAAGTTTGAAAACAGGTTTGACATCAAAACAAACGGCTTTGATGCTCACGAGTAGTTTGGTTACAAAATATGCAACAATGCACATTTTGGCCGAAACTACGACTCGTCACTGAGCCTAGATAACGGGGTAATCAGTAGGTATGGTCACTACGGACCATGACCATCGTGATCACGCTCACGTTATGAAGTTCCATGAACTTCCCATCGACCATAAGCTGGTCAATGCAGAAAGTCAACTAAACGTTGACTTTCGGACTCGAAAAGCGAATAAAAGAGCGAAAGAAGACTTACGGAGGGTCCCCGAGTGCAAATCAAGATCAAACAGCTCAGGTATGAAACAATGGTTTCAACTTAGAGCTTTAGGATCTGATTTTGTGATTTTTATACTAAAGGGGGGGGGTATTTATAGGAAAAGTGGAACCGTTAGGATCGTTTTATCGAATATCGAGCCTTGATCACGTGCGTACATGTGTCCAGTGGATAAGTTCAGTGAACTTGACTCTTGGCTCTTCATTGGGTGAAAAGGCATCGCCCTTTGATCGAACGAAAGGCCAGATTCTGCATTAAATGCAAAATCTTTCTGTCAGACATCCCCACGCGGCCCGCCTCACATTTGGGCAAAACTCACGCGGGCCGCCTGGCCCTCTCTGATCTGCACCACTTGCAGAATTTACACATTTGGTCCCTGTTGCGTGTTTAAGCTATTTCCAGCCCTTCTAAGACCTGTAAAGCCATCTTTAAGGCCCTAAAATGATGCCTAAACATTGTGGACATGAAACATGCCCAAAAATATGTCGGATGTCGGTTCGTTTGGCCGTACGATCGCGATGTTCGCTTAATTACGACGGAATGCGCATAAGCGTGAAAGACGATCCAAATGACGCGACGAATGGATTTTTCTCATGCCAAACACTAAGGCATAATATAAGGATGCTTACATAAATTTTTGGATGTCCGGATGTATTCAGAACGTAAGTTATGCGCGAAAGTGCAAACTTATGCACTTTTTGACACTTTTAGTCCCTGAATGATCCAAAAGTTTGTTTTAGCATACCAAACCCCTCAAAGCCTATTTCTAAGCTATGTAAAGGATATTTATGGTATGTTTAACTTATGGACATGTTCCGGAATGTCCGTTACAGTTCAAATTGGCATACTTTCGCAGTTTGTCAAGTTTAGTCCCTTTAAGCGAATTAACTTGTTTTTGCTATACCAAAGCCTTCAAAACTTATTTCTAAGTTATGTAAAGGTTATTTAAGGTACGTTGAGTATATGTTGATGTTCCGGAGTATTTGTCGCATTAAACTGAGTACGTTTACGCACTAGTTAACGTATAACTCTCCAGAAAGCGATGTAGAGTTTGAAATTGAACAAAAGTCAAAACACGAAAAATGTAAAACACAATGAAACAAACATTGGGATCAAATAACATTATTTTATTGATAATTGAACTGTTCACAATGATTACAGGCACACATGTTACAGAACCAGTCGAAATCACGGACCGGGATGTTAAGGTCCTCAAGAGCACTAGAGTACCTCTCGTTCGAGTTCGTTGGAACTCACGTTGCGGCCCAGAGTTCACCTGGGAGCGCGAAGATCAGATGAAACAAAAGTATCCCCAACTGTTTGTAAACGATACGACCACTACTGAGGCTGAAGCTACGGAATTTCGGTACGAAATTCCAGATCAACGGGGGGAGGATGTGACACCCCAGGAAAACCGGGAAAACCATACAACTTAACTAGCTTCCTCAGTGAGTGCCATCAAATTTCGGGACGAAATTTCTTTCAACTTGGGGATGATGTGACAACTCGAAATTTAGAATCTTCGATGTACCTTGATGTAACGTGTTTGAACGTATATGGCTAATTGAATCGTTGAATTATATGATTTATGTGTATGCAATCTAAGTGACTATGTGCTATGTGTATACGTATGTGTGTATGCGACTCGAGAACACAAGGACCCGACTCGAGACCATGTGGTCTCGAGTGAACAGTAACCGGTTGGGCCATTTGGGCCGTAAAACCCCTTAGCCGATTGTAAACCCATTAGGGTGCACCTTGTGGAACTAATATATATATCATACTTCTTGCCAAACTTGCCATTCTTTGGGCAACCACACTCACTCTCCTACACACACACTCTCCTACTAAAACCCTAAGGAACACAAACACACACCTTATTCTCGGTTGGCACTAGGATTTTCGGATCAAGCTTGAAAATCGACATTCGGAGTTCACCTTTCCTATCTCTTAACCGGTTAGTGATTCTTGTTGTGTTTTGTGCTTGGATTGATGATTATGACATTATATTTGCTTGCTAAGTTGTTTATACATGAAATGATTGTTTATGATAAAGGTGTTTGTTTGATAGAAAATTGTTACTTGTTGTCAAAAGATGATATCATATGTATGATAATGATGAATCGGTTAACATGTCTTGATTTCGGTTGATGATGTCTTGTGTTTAAATGAAGTTTGAACCACTAGTTTTAATGAGCATGAAATCGGTTTGTATTTGTCATATAATCGGTTGTGTATAGGACCGAATTGTGGTATTAAGTTCAAGTGTTTTGATAGTTGTTCATGTTATGATTAGGATAAATGCTTAATGTGCTTGAATAAGGGTTGTTGGTATGATGAACAACATGAACATGATAATGAATGTGATTTGAATGTTTGAAGAACATGATGAATATATGAAGAACTAGTTGAATGTGCTATGAAGGTGCTTTGAATATTTGAATTCTGCTATGTTTGATCCATTTTAGTTAAATGCTAGACAACAAAACATGTTTAAGTGGATAGTACACATTAGGGTGCATGGAATTGAAATTCTATTGGATAGTACAACTGTGCAGAATCAGCAACTGCTGGGGAGTCGAAACCTCTGGTTGCGACTCGAGACCACAGCATTACAAGCCGAGACCACAGGTTGCGACACAGGTTGCGAGTCCCGTTGCGACTCGAAACCATGGCATGATCAGCCGAAACCATAGTTGCGACATAGATTGCGACTCGCAACCACCTATGATCAACATAAACAGCATGACCCGCAACCATGCTTGCGAGTCCGGTTGCGACTCGAAACCACGCTTATTGGGCTTGCTTAATTACGGGCCTAAGTTAATGGGCCGGCCTTATGGACTCCTTGTGCTACTGTTTAATGCGTGTTTCGGGCTGAACATATGGGTTATACGTGCTTCTGTTAACTGAATATGTTGTACACTGTTGTTAAATTGCCATGATAGAACTTGTATGCTAGGATTGCTACTTGTACGTGCACTGCTTGGTTTGAATCTGATATAAATGGTATCTATGTTAGGACATAGTTGACCACTTGCAACTTGATTGACCTCTCTGTGATTTAACTGCCGAGCAAACCAAGGTGAGTTCACACCCTTTACAAAGCATGGGATTCCCTGGGTTGGGAACGGGGTTAAGGAACGTGGATTCCTCGTCCTCCTTGGGTAGGACAACAATGGTTCAGGAATGTGATTCCTCGTCCTTGTGGACGGATAACTCGTACTAGACCAAAACTCTATCACGAAGTCCCTCCTTTTTATATCGACTTAATCGCCGGGCCAATGGCGAGCGGGTCATTAGTTAGATAGCGCTATTTAGGTCTGACAAACCTCACACCGTGCCGCAGAGGACGGGCGTGAACTAATGGATCTGGGGCACGTCAATGATGATAGACATTGACAGTTTCAGGGCACATAAACATGACTACACTCAGCAGTCGATATGGTAGCGAGTCTAGTGTACGCATGGGGTAGCCCCCATGGCCGAAATGCCTGATAACTAACATGGGGTAGCCCCCACGGCTAGAATGCCAGAGTAACTGGGAATGAACAAGTCACGTTTTTTTTAAATTATGGGGTAACCCCCACGGCAGGATGCCAGTTAAAGGAAACTGTTTTCGAAACAACTAAAACGAACACCCAACTGTGAACTCACTCAACTAGTTGTTGACTCGTTACTACATGCTTTGCAGGACCATAGGTACTCAGCTGGAGCTTGCATGGAGGAGAGTCGTTGTGGGACACGGATTGCTGTGTACCATGTTAAACTTGAAACAATTGAACTTATGTTTTACTTTTGAGACTTATGCTTTCGCTTGCAACTTAAACTTTGTTTTTGTTTGAACACCAATCGTATTGGTTAGACTTTTATAACTATTTATATGCTTGTTCAGTATGATTGGTGGCTGGATCCTGGTCAGTCACGCCTCCAAGCGGTAGTACTCCGCAGGTGGATTTTTGGGGGTGTGACATAATGGGCCACACACGGGCTTGATTTCAAACTGGACTGCACACTCGAGTCACATACTCCCATGCGCACATTGTGTTCTGAATGCTTGTTCTTAGTCACACACTAGCATTGTGAACGTACATTTTGGTCAAACATCACTGACCGCACACTTCTGTTATGGTCGCACACTGCCCTTGGGCCAAACGTTGACATTGGGCCGCACACTACCTGTTGTACACTTGGGCTGTGCCTCAAACTATGTAGATCGCTCACTTATATGATTTATGATTGGTAACATGTAAACATGTAAAAGGGCTGGTATGAGGCCCAGACAACTACCACGTAATGTTAGGATGCATGTTATGGATTGTTGGACTTCATGATCAAATGTTACAACTTGTATGACGATACATGTATGTTACTTGTGTATTATGTGTTACAACTTGCATTACGTGTTTACGAAACTGACTAGCATTGATAACCATATTAGGATTTGGTATACCAACTGTAAACGAGTAACTAGCCTTACCGAGCAAATATAAGGTGAGTTCACTACTTTCTTTACAAGCATGCGTCTTGTGGGGACAAACAAACAGGCAAACAAACGAAGAAACATTTCATCCCTGTAGGGGATTCTTTACAAACCCATATCCTTATAGGGGGTATGAGGCAGTTTTCAATTAATGTTAATGTTGGATAATACACTCACTTTCTATCACTCAAGTCCCATCTTACTACCGAACTAGTTGCTTGTAGGGCAACAGGGTTATTAGTTGATAGTGCTATTAGATTTGGCACCCTCATGACGTACCTGGATAGGACGGGCGTGAACTAATAACCTTAACCTCATGACCAATGTTAGATAGAGAATTAGGGAAGGGCAAACATTATCCGTCTTGCGGTATCGAGTTATTATCAACATTGCTTTGAACTGAACTAGACTTTTGAAAACTAAAGACATAACATGATTTTCGGTAAACAAAACTGTGAACTCGCCAGTGTTATGCTGATACACTTTTCTACATGCTTGTAGGTCTATTAGTACATTTATTTGGAACTTGCTGTCTGGGATGGTGGAATGGTCATGGGTCGAGATATATGGAATCACCAGACAAGTCTTAATGGCTTTCATACACTTGGTTTTTTTGTGACACCTGTGTCACTTCAACCATCAAACAAATACCAAATCAATGAAATATTGTATTTCATACTTGGGATTTGTATAAACATGTGTATCATTTGTACATATCAACTCTTGTTTGATTTCAGGCTTTAAATCGCTTTCTGGAGGGTTATACGCGCACTGATGCGTAAATATAACCAATTTAATGCAACAATCACTCCGGAATAGTGACATAGGCTTAACATACCTTAAATAACCTTTACATAACTTAGAAATAAGTTTTGGAAGGTTTGGTATGCCGAAATCAAGTTTATTCGCTTACAGGGACTAAATTCGACAAACTGCGAAAGTATATCAATTTGAACTGTAACGAACATTCCGGAACATGATCATAAGTTAAACACACCCTAAATATCCTTTACATAGCTTAGAAATAGGCTTTGATGTGATAACTCGAATTTCCAAGATTTCCTATTTCGCATTTATTGCACGTTCTTGTATTGTTTAGTTGATTATTTGCACAATTAGTTGCTATGGAATTGTATACATGTTGATACAATGAAGTGTATTGTGTGATTGTGCATGGTTATGTGTTAATTGACTTGTCAAATATGTGAACTTGGTGGTGAAACTATGAAATTGTTGTGAGATGGTGTGCTTGTGTAAAATATGATAATAAAGGGTGTAAAGAGTTATTAGTGAAACCTAAATCATACTTAACCCTAATCCCTTGTTCACTGATCATTTTCACAAAAGCGAAGCACGTACTGTATTCTCTAATCCCCTAGCAATCATTATCACCATCATCATTGGCAAGATATTCCTCACTCTTGATTCCTTTTTTTCTCTAGAATCATTCGAGGTAATTGTTTATTGATTATTGTATACTTGTAAACCCTAATTGATTGTTTAATTGTATCAATTATTGATTCTTGATTATGTGTTCATGAAAACCCTAGCTTCCATATGATACTTCTGTGGTTTTTGTTTGAGTTCTGATGATTTAGAAATGATGTTGATTAGTGTATGATCAATTGTCTGATGTTAAGACACAAGACATGCTAGGATGATTGAATTGATAATTGAATTGCTGCTAGTGGAGTTTTCATACAATAACAGTTACCACACCAGCATACAAGCCGCTCCATTTGAGGCATTGTACGGACGTAAATGCCGGTCACCTCTATGTTGGGCAGAGGTGGGGGATAGTCAGATTACAGGTCCGGAAATGGTAGTTGACGCTACGGAAAAGATTGCACAGATACGGCAACGCATGGCGGCAGCACGCGACCGTCAGAAAGCATACGCGGATAAGCGTAGGAAACCGTTGGAATTTCAGGTTAGGGACCGAGTTTTACTAAAAGTCTCACCCTGGAAGGGTGTGGTTCGTGTTGGCAAACGGGGCAAACTAAATCCATGGTATGTCGGACCATTCGAGATCATTGAGAAAATAGGCAAAGTGGCCTACAAGCTAAACCTACCAGCTGAACTCGGTGCAGTTCACAACGTATTCCACGTGTCGAATCTGAAGTAGTGCCTGTCAGATGAGACTCTCATAATTCCTTTCAAGGAACTCATTATCGACGAGCGGTTGCAGTTCGTCGAGGAACCTGTAGAAATCACGGACTGGGATGTTAAGGTCCTCAAGCACAAGAGAATCCCTCTTGTTCGAGTTCGTTGGAACTCCAAACGTGGCCCAGAGTACACCTGGGAACGCGAAGATCAGATGACAGAAAAGTACCCCCAGTTATTCGAAACCAATGCAACTACTACTGAGGCTGAAGCTACTACAGCAGAATTTCAGGACGAAATTCCAAATCAACGGGGGGATGATGTGACACCCCAGGAAAATCAGTAAACGATACAACTTACCTAGCTTGCTCAGTAACCGCATGCTAAATTTCGGGACGAAATTTCTTTTAAGTTGGGGATAATGTGACAACTCGAATTTCCAAGATTTCCTATTTCGCATTTATTGCACGTTCTTGTATTGTTTAGTTGATTATTTGCACAATTAGTTGCTATGGAATTGTATACGTGTTGATACAATGAAGTGTATTGTGTGATTGTGCATGGTTATGTGTTAATTGTGAAAGACTTGTCAAATATGTGAACTTGGTGGTGAAACTATGAAATTGTTGTGAGATGGTGTGCTTGTGTAAAATATGATAATAAAGGGTGTAAAGAGTTGTTAGTGAAACCTAAATCATACTTAACCCTAATCCCTTGTTCACTAATCATTTTCACAAAAGCGAAGCACGTACTGTATTCTCTAATCCCCTAGCAATCATTATCACCATCATCATTGGCAAGATATTCCTCACTCTTGATTCCTCTTTTTCTCTAGAATCATTCGAGGTAATTGTTTATTGATTATTGTATACTTGTAAACCCTCATTAATTGTTTAATTGTATCAATTATTGATTCTTGATTATGTGTTCATGAAAACCCTAGCTTCCATATGATACTTCTGTGGTTTTTGTTTGAGTTCTGATGATTTAGAAATTATGTTGATTAGTGTATGATCAATTGTCTGATGTTAAGACACAAGACATGCTAGGATGATTGAATTGATAATTGAATTGCTGCTAGTGGAGTTTTCATACAATAACAGTTACCACACCAGCATACAAGCCGCTCCATTCGAGGCATTGTACGGACGTAAATGCCGGTCACCTCTATGTTGGGCAGAGGTGGGGGATAGTCAGATTACAGGTCCGGAAATGGTAGTTGACGCTACGGAAAAGATTGCACAGATACGGCAACGCATGGCGGCAGCACGCGACCGTCAGAAAGCATACGCGGATAAGCGTAGGAAACCGTTGGAATTTCATGTTGGGGACCGGGTTTTACTAAAAGTCTCACCCTGGAAGGGTGTGGTTCGTGTTGGCAAACGGGGCAAACTAAATCCACGGTATGTCGGACCATTCGAGATCATTGAGAAAATAGGCAAAGTGGCCTACAAGCTAAACCTACCAGCTGAACTCGGTGCAGTTCACAACGTATTCCACGTGTCGAATCTGAAGTAGTGCCTGTCAGATGAGACTCTCATAATTCCTTTCAAGGAACTCATTATCGACGAGCGGTTGCAGTTCGTCGAGGAACCTGTAGAAATCACGGACCGGGATGTTAAGGTCCTCAAGCACAAGAGAATCCCTCTTGTTCGAGTTCGTTGGAACTCCAAACGTGGCCCAGAGTACACCTGGGAACGCGAAGATCAGATGACAGAAAAGTACCCCCAGTTATTCGAAACCAATGCAACTACTACTGAGGCTGAAGCTACTACAGCAGAATTTCGGGACGAAATTCCAAATCAACGGGGGGATGATGTGACACCCCAGGAAAATCAGTAAACGATACAACTTACCTAGCTTCCTCAGTAACCGCATGCTAAATTTCGGGACGAAATTTCTTTTAAGTTGGGGATAATGTGACAACTCGAATTTCCAAGATTTCCTATTTCGCATTTATTGCACGTTCTTGTATTGTTTAGTTGATTATTTGCACAATTAGTTGCTATGGAATTGTATACATGTTGATACAATGAAGTGTATTGTGTGATTGTGCATGGTTATGTGTTAATTGTGAAAGACTTGTCAAATATGTGAACTTGGTGGTGAAACTATGAAATTGTTGTGAGATGGTGTGCTTGTGTAAAATATGATAATAAAGGGTGTAAAGAGTTGTTAGTGAAACCTAAATCATACTTAACCCTAATCCCTTGTTCACTAATCATTTTCACAAAACCAAAGCACGTACTGTATTCTCTAATCCCCTAGCAATCATTATCACCATCATCATTGGCAAGATATTCCTCACTCTTGATTCCTCTTTTTCTCTAGAATCATTCGAGGTAATTGTTTATTGATTATTGTATACTTGTAAACCCTAATTGATTGTTTAATTGTATCAATTATTGATTCTTGATTATGTGTTCATGAAAACCCTAGCTTCCATATGATACTTCTGTGGTTTTTGTTTGAGTTCTGATGATTTAGAAATGATGTTGATTAGTGTATGATCAATTGTCTGATGTTAAGACACAAGACATGCTAGGATGATTGAATTGATAATTGAATTGCTGCTAGACAGAATGCAA
This sequence comes from Helianthus annuus, assembly GCF_002127325.2. Lineage (NCBI taxonomy): Eukaryota > Viridiplantae > Streptophyta > Magnoliopsida > Asterales > Asteraceae > Helianthus > Helianthus annuus. The sequence goes on along the minus strand of NC_035437.2, from coordinate 71,516,278 downwards.
ATATGTAATTAGGGTTTCACGATCGTATGAGAACATAAAACGTAACTGATACAATCTCTATGAAGTGAACATTCGTATTGTTTATTGTCAGAGCTTTGTGAATAATTATACTTGTCTGAGTTTCGTAAACCTAATATAATTGTCCGAATTTTGGTATGTAACATTTGAAGTCCGAACTTAAAGGTGTGTAGTAGTCCGATGTTTATATAACATGCTTGTCAGAGCTTTAAAGACTCAAAGTCTTGTCCGAGTTTATTGAATCATACCCTATCCGACTTTTGTGTCATAATGCATCAAGTCCGAGTTTTGTGTTAAGCACCATGTCCGAGTTTTATATCAAACATCAAAGGGTCCGATGTTTGAATTAAGTAGTGGTCCGACTTTCAGCTTCAACCCTTGTCAAATGGTCCGAGCTTTACATTGCACATGGGTCCGAGTTTCAAGTGTTGTAGGTCCGAGTTTCACAAACAAACACATGGGTCCGAGTTTTACCCCCCCTCACCCTTATCCGACCTTTAACTCATGAGGGGTCCGAGTTTCATGAGAAACCCCCATGTCCGACCTTTGTGACCCTCCATCTATGTTGTCCGAGTTTTTAACCCCACCCCCCCCCCAATGATCTAGTCCGACTTTTAAACAGGGGAAGCCCCCCACACACTTGTCCGAGTTTTGCAAAGGGCAAGGCCCTGTCTGAGGTTGTGTAATGAATTATGTGGATCAATGAGCTGTATGATTAGGGATGTAAATCTATTAAGGTGTATGATTTAATTGAAGCCGCAACTCTGTTAAACCTGTTAAGCTTATTAACGATGTAACATGTTAAGTATGTTAACGGTGGTAACTAGGTTAACATCCACGTTAGATTAAACTGTGTAATCAAAGACGCGACGCATGAATTATGTGAATGCGATTAACTGTTTACGTGATGTATGATTCTGTATATGATCGTATGATACTGAATGCAACTGTATGATCCTGCATGTATGAACGGTCTATGTGATATCATCCTGCATACAATAAGCACACAAAACACAGTTGCTTGAATGTCAATGATTTGTAAACCCTAATGTGATGCAAACACTTACATCGTATCATGTGCAACATATCCTAGGTCGTGTGTAACGGACTTAGACATTTACTAAACCCTAGAAGCAATAACATACCGAGCAAACCAAGGTGAGTTCACACAGCCAAGGCATGGGGTTCCCAGGGTGGGAATGGGATTGATTTATTTATTTGTACTTCTCTAGATAATTGAACGTAGTGATATGATCCTCGGGTGAGGAAGGTGATTGGTTAAGATACTGCTAGACAAGTGATGCTTATAGAACTGATCTTCGCACACACGCCGCGATTGGCTGCGATAACATGACTGATCTTCGCACACATGCCAGGGTTGGCTGCGATAATATGACTGATCTTCGCACACATGCCAGGGTTGGCTGCGATAATATGACTGATCTTCGCACACATGCCTAGGAAGGCTGCGAACTATACACTAAAACTTCGCACAGGTACCGGGTGGCCGCGATACAAACATACCTAGTCTAGGATACTTGAGAACTTTCCCTAATCTTCGCATACATGCCTAGGTGGGCTGCGATACGAACTATTACGATACATGACTTAATGAACGAATACAAGGCTTATTACACTATTACAATTACTGTACTATAAACTGTGAACTCGCTCAACTAGTTGTTGACTCTCTGCTGCATGCCTTGCAGGACCTTAGGTACTTATGGAGCTTGCACAGAAAGGAGCAGGTAGTTGTGGAGCATGGATCGTGGATGCCATGTTAAAACATTTAAACATTTGAACTATGATATACATTCGGTTTTCGTACTTATGCTTCCGCTATACTTTGAAACTATAATTACGTTTTAAACACCTATCGTATTGAATGATTAGTTTGCATTTATTCTACTTGATATTAATTACATGTTCAATATGATTGGTGGCTTGATCCTGGTCATGTCACGCTCTCAGGCGGTGATACCTCGCAGGTGGATTTTGGGGGTGTGACAGATTGGTATCAGAGCCATTGGTTATAGAGAACTTGGTTTTAATATGGGAAAACGTTTTTATTAAAACCAGACTATAACCAGAACAATCCTCTCAACGATCCACAACGACGCTTCGCTCCATGTGCAAGACTCAACATCCTAGGTAATAAGGTTTATGTTTATTACCTGCTTGCTAGAAATATATAGAACTTTGCTCGTGGTATGCTTAGATTACATTACTTGATATTCGTTATTACATGAGAACACCTATGTGCTTACACTCTTCTGTCATCGCACTACTCGCGAACCATTCTCACTTATACTACTTTTACTATGAAGAACAATGGCTGGACGCATTAACATGACTCAAGACCAGTTGACGACACTTATCAATGAACGAGTAGCTGCGGCACTTGCGCTGCAAACGCAGGAGGTCAACACGCTCATCAGCCTGTTTGTACTTTCAAGAACTTCATGGACTGTCGTCCAAGCACATTTAGTGGCACCGAGGGGGCAGTGGGACTCCTCCATTGGTTTGAGAAGCTAGAGTCAGTATTTGAAATGTGTGAATGCCCTGAGGATCGCAGGGTGAAGTACACCACTGGCACGCTGGAAGGAATTGCGCTAACTAGGTGGAACGCGCAAGTTCAGATTTTAGGGTTGGCAGCTGCTAACGCCACCCCTTGGAACGATTTCAAGGAACTGATTAAAAGGGAATACTGCACACGTGAGGACATTCACAAGTTGGAAGATGAGTTCTACCATCTGAAAATGACTGGGTCAGAAATCGAAGCTTATACTAAACGGTCGAATGAGCTGGCCGTGCTGTGTCCAACTATGGTGGACCCTCCAATCAAGTGCATTAAGTTGTATCTCAGGGGGTTAGCACCAGAGATCCAGAGCCATGTGACATCAGCTAATCTTGATAATATCCAGGCTATTCAGCGCCTTGCTCATCGTATTACGGCCAGGCAGTGGAACAGAACAAGCTGCTAAAACGCATAAGTGCTACCACTACTGCTGTTACTACTTCTGCTACTCCCAGTGAAAACAAAAGAAAATGGGATGGGGATTCTAGTAAAGGTTCAGCTTCAGTTCAGTCACAGGTTCAGCAGCGCAAAACTGACAGTTATCAGAATCCCGGTCAGCTCTCTTCGGGCAATCAGGGGCAGGGTAGATATCGAGGAGTTCACCCATTGTGTAATAGGTGCAACAGACACCACAGTGGAAGGTGTCGTAAGGAGCGTTGTCAGAGATGTCTCAAGTTAGGGCATGAAGCTAAAGACTGCAGGAGCTCGCGACCTGCAAATCAGAATCAGCCACACCCACCATCAGCTCCACAGAACCCGCAGCAGCAGCAACAGCGGGGCAACAGGGGATGTTTTCAGTGTGGGGCTGAAGGTCATTTCAAGCGTGATTGTCCCCAGTTGAACCAGAACCAGAATCGCAACAATAACACCAATAAGGGAAATGGCAACAACAACAAAAATGGTGGGAACAACAACGGCAACGAAGCTAGGGGACGAGTATTTGTGCTGGGGCAGGGAGAAGCGAGAAATTATCCCAACGTAGTCATGGGTAAGTTTCTTCTTGACGACTTTTACGTTACTGTTTTGTTTGATTCGGGTGTGAATACCAATTATATGTCTTTGAAAGTTAGTCGAATGTTAAAACGTACACCAACTCTGTCACACCCCCAAAATCCACACGCGGAGTATCACCGCTTGGGAGCGTGACTGACCAGGATCAAGCCACCAATCATATTGAACATGTAATTAATATCAAGTAAAATAAATGCAAACCAAACATTCAATACGATAGGTGTTCAAAACGTAATTATAGTTTCAAAGTGTAGCGGAAGCATAAGTATGAAAACCCAATTTAAGTAATAAGTTCAAGTGTTATAAAGTTTAACATAACCTCCACGATCCATGCTCCACAACGACCTGCTCCTCCCTGTGCAAGCTCCATGTATCTAACGACCTGCAAGGCATGTAACAGAGGATCAACAACTAGTTGAGCGAGTTCACAGTTTATAGTTCAGTAATTGCAATAGTATAGTAAGCCTTGTGTTCGTTCGTTATGTCACATATCGTATCAGTTCGTATCGCAGCCCTCTAGGCATGTATGCGAAGATTAGGGAAAGTTCTCAAGTATTCTAGACTAGGTATGTTTGTATCGCGGCCACCCGGCACCTGTGCGGAGTTTTAGTGTATAGTTCGCAGCCTTCCTAGGCATGTGTGCGAAGATTAGTCATATTATCGCAGCCAACCCTGGCATGTGTGCGAAGATCAGTCATATTATCGCAGCCAACCCCGGCGTGTGTGCGAAGATCAGTTCTATAAGCATCACTAGTCTAGCAGTATCTTAACCAATCACCTTCCTCACCCGAGGATCATATCATTACGTTCCATTATCTAGAGAAGTACAAATAATTAAATCAATCCCATTCCCACCCTGGGAACCCCATGTCTTGGCTGTGTGAACTCACCTTGGTTTGCTCGGTATGTTATTGCTTCTAGGTTTTAATAATCGTCTAAGTCCGTTACACACGACCTAGGATATATTGCACACGATACGATATAAGTGTTTGCATCCAATTAGGGTTTGCGAGTCAGTGGGAATCAAGCAACTGTGTTTTGTGTGCTTATTGTGTACAGGATGATATCACATAGACAGATTCATACATGCAAGATCATACAGTTGCATTCAGTATCATACGATTACATACAGAATCATACATCATGTAAACAGTTAATTGTATTCACATAATTCATGCGTTGCGTCTTTAATTACACAGCTTAATCTAACGTGGAAGTTAACATATTTGTCTCTGTTAACATACTTCATACATTCAACGGCGTTATTAACTTAACAAGCTTAACGGAATTTGTGGCTTCATTTTAATCATACAACCTTAACAGATTCCACATCAATTAACAAGCAACTCATGGCTTCATATTAAACATACACAAAGTCAGACAAATGCCATAACACTTAAAAAGTCAGACAAGTGGCCATTGCCTTCACAAGGTCGGACATGGGGGGGGGGGGGTTCCCTGATTAAAAGTTCGGACAAAAAGGGTGGGGAGGGGCTCCTTGCTTAAAACTCGGACCATTGCCCTCCCTTTTATTGAAACTCGGACCAATGAGTTGCCAAGCAAAACTCTGACAACATGCTCATTAAAAGTTCGGACCATGTTGGGATAAAACTCGGATCATGTGTGGGGCTTGAGGCCTGAAACTCGGACAACCTTAGGTCCAACAAACTCGGACCAAGTGCTTTGGAGCCAAAAGAATTCGGACAAGAGGGGTTTAAGAACTCGGACCTTGCACAATCATTGTAAAAGTCGGATCTTAGCAATTCTCATAAAAATTTGGACATATAAAGTTTCACTATTAACACTAAACACCCTTAAGTATTATTTATTACAGTTTCATCACCACATTCCATTATTTGCCAAATCTTTCACAAGTAACACATAACCATGCACAATCACAAAACACTATATTGTATCAAAACGTATATAGTTTCATAGCAAATTATTTGTGCAATTAAACAACTAAACAATACATGAACGTGCAATAAATGCGAAATAGGAATCTTGGAAATTCGAGTTGTCACATTATCCCCAACTTGAAAGAAATTTCATCCCGAAATTTAGCATGCGGTTACTGAGGAAGCTAGGTGAGTTGTATCGTTTACTGATTTTTCCTGGGGTGTCACATCATCCCCCTGTTGATTTGGAATTTCGTCCCGAAATTCCGCAGTAGTAGCTTCAGTCTCAGTAGTGGTTGCATTGGTTCCGAATAACTGGGGGTACTTTTCTTTCATTTGGTCTTCGCATTCCCAGGTGTACTCTGGGCCACGTCGGGAGTTCCAACGAACTCGAACAAGAGGGATTCTCTTGCTTTTGAGGACCTTAACATCCCGGTCCGTGATTTCAACTGGCTCCTCGACGAACTGCAACCGCTCGTCGATAGTGAGTTCCTTAAAAGGAACTATGAGGGTCTCATCTGACAGGCACTTCTTCAGATTCGACACGTGGAATACATTGTGAACTGCACCGAGTTCAGCTGGTAGGTTTAGTCTGTAGGCTACCTTGCCTATTCTTTCAAGGATTTCGAACGGTCCAACATACCGTGGATTGAGCTTGCCTCGTTTACCAAATCGAACCACACCCTTCCAGGGTGAGACTTTAAGTAAGACCCGGTCCCCGACCTGAAATTCCAAAGGCTTCCTACGCTTATCCGCGTAGGCTTTCTGACGGTCGCGTGCTGCCGTCATGCGTTGTCGTATTTGTGCTATTCGTTCAGTAGCGTCAACTACCATTTCTGGACCTGTAATCTGACTATCCCTCACCTCTGCCCAACAGAGAGGTGACCGGCATTTACGTCCGTACAATGCCTCGAATGGAGCGGCTTGTATGCTGGTGTGGTAACTGTTATTGTACGAAAACTCCACTAACGGGAGGTGCTTTTCCCAGCCGTTGCCGAAATCAATAACATATGCCCGAAGCATGTCTTCTAGGGTTTGAATTGTGCGCTCAGACTGCCTATCCGTCTGAGGGTGTAAGCTGTGCTCATGTCTAATCGAGAGCCAAAAGCTTTGTGCATTGCTTGCCATAGTTCTGAAGTGAATCGTGCATCGCGATCCGAAATGATGGATGTGGGCACCCCGTGCCTCGAGACTATTTCCTTTACGTATAGGTCTGCTACTGTGGAAAACTTGTCTGTTTCTTTGATTGCTAGGAAGTGAGCAGACTTGGTGAGTCGATCCACGATCACCCAAATAGTATCGTTCCCACGCTGGGATCTAGGTAGGCCTGTAACGAAATCCATGGAAATTTCTTCCCATTTCCATTGTGGTATCTTGGGTTGCTGAAGTAGGCCTGAAGGTTTCTGGTATTCAACTTTAAACCTCGCACAAGTCAAACACTTGCCGACGTAAGTTGCGATAAGAGCTTTCATGTATGGCCACCAATACGTTGTTCTGATATCGTGGTACGTCTTATACGAGCCTGGATGTACCGAGTAGCGAGACTTATGAGCTTCATCCATCACAAGTTCTCGTAAACTGCCGTACAGTGGGACCCAAATACGCCCCGTTATATAGTATGCGCCGTCTTCCTTTTGTTCCATTCGTTGCCTTGAGCCACGTAAGGCTTCAGCTTTGATGTTTTCGGGTTTCAATGCTTCTATCTGAGCAGTTCGTATCTGTGCAGGGAGATCAGACTGAATAGTGAGCTGCAAAGCTCGTACACGCTTAGGCAAGGTACCTTTCCGACTAAGGGCGTCAGCCACAACATTGGCTTTGCCTGGATGGTACTTGATGGCGCATTCGTAATCATTAAGCAGTTCGACCCATCGTCGTTGACGCATGTTCAATTCCTTCTGCTTGAAGATATGCTCGAGACTCCTGTGATCGGTGTAAATTGTGCACTTGGTACCGTACAGGTAGTGTCGCCATATCTTGAGCGCGAAAACAACAGCTCCCAGCTCTAAATCGTGCGTCGTGTAGTTCCGTTCATGAACTTTGAGTTGACGAGAAGCATAGGCAATAAGTTTATCCCGCTGCATCAATACACAACCAAGCCCCTGTATCGATGCGTCACAATAGACCACAAAATCGTATGTGCCCTCTGGCAATGAGAGAATAGGTGCGTGGTACGTGCGCGACTGTACATATTTTTACAATGAAATTACACACGAACTGGTTTTAAATTTATAAAAGTGATTATTACTTTTACATCAAAACACACACGAAAGAGGCAAGTGTACCCCGTCATATATGTAGTAAAGTATCGGTAAGAACCAAGTATCGATCCACGGAAATGGGCGGAGAAATAATACTAGACCTTTGCCACTAAATTACCGGTAAAAACATAAATGGTATTGGTTTTAATTAAACTAAAGTAAGCATAAATAAAAACTTATAAAACATAGTAGATTATATATAAATAGCCTTGCTTAATACACAACCACAGCATGTCAACTAAGTCAGTTTTGGCACTAGAAGCATTCGGTCAATTTTCCATTTCGAGACAATTAGTATCCCTTTCGGGAATCCTAACATGACAATCATTCGGAAAGTTAAAACGATAAACACACTTTAACCACCTAAAATTGTTCTTTAACGTGCAATTGATAAATGTCTATGAAAATCTCCTAAAAATAAGTTAGTCATCCGTTAGGAGTTTTCTAACCTCACTTAATCAAGGAAAGCAACACCGATAAACACAATGCAACCACCGAGACAAGCATAAATTAGATTAAATCACAACCGAGTTCATTTTACAAATCTAGCACATAAATTCACCAAGATAGCAATTTTGGCCGAAACTACTAACTAAGCTAACAAATCATGGCAAGAATTCGTAACAACACCATCTAACCCGTTAGAGTCCTTCCGTGAAGGCAAGCTTTCTTGATTGACAATAATTACATTTTATTAAACCACTAACCCGTTAGAGTATCATGGTGCCCACATTTTAACCAAGTTAAGCTAGTTAACCAAATTAAAAGTTTACTAATACATGATTAAATAAGCTTCATTTTTCAACTATCTTACCTAACCAAGCACCAATCATTCAACACAATTACTTATAATCAAGAAATCAATATCAATAACAAGGTTGCAAACTAATCATCAAAGATAATCATAGAAAACACTTCAAAATGTCATTACAAACATAGATTGACATACTAATAGCTATAATCAAGCAAGGGATTGTTGTGTTTTTGCCCAAAGGCTTACATTAATACATAGTAATCAGTCTAAATGCTTGAAACATAACAAAATAATGGAAAGATTTGAGAAACCAAACCATAAACAAGCATAAGAATGAGAATCTGGATAGTAAATGAGCAAAACCGGGTAATGTGGCTTGAATCCGAGTGAAAGCAGCAGCCTTCGGAGCCTCAAAATCGCCTGCAGAGCTCCCAAAATGTCCAGAGTTACTACTAAAATGGTTCTGTTCTGTTTAAATGCTTTTTCGAAGTTGCACGGCCGTTCTTCCGATCGCACGACCGTGCACTTTAAGCATTATTGGTGGTGGGCCACCATACTGCATGACGTCACAGATCGTTGACTAGTCTTCGGTCACGCACGGTCGTTCTTGGTTTGGCACGACCGTTCCTTTCCGAGGTTTGAGTTGCACGCTCGGTTCTTTGGTCGTTCTTTTCCGAGTTTATGTTTGACCTCGGATCCGCACGATCGTTCTTGATCGGGAACGGTCGTTCCTTATCGGGCTTGCCTTCAGTGCCTTGCACGGTGAGTTGCACGCCTGGTTCACTGCCAGATCTTCTTGGTTTGTCGGATATGCACGGTCGTGCATATGGCCGCATGACCGTGCCAAACGCCCAGGTCAGTCTTTTTCCACAGAATCTTCGCAGCTTCATCGTTTTGTCCGGAAAGTCCTCGTTTTTGGTATCATCTCGTCTGGTATGCTGTTTTAGGCCTGTAAACCAAAATGTAGATAATTAAGTATCCGAATGACGGTTTTATGGCCGAAAACGCATAAAATGGGGGTAAAACGGGGGACTAAAATATGTGTAAATTAGCGAATATCAAATCTCCCCACACTTGAACCTTGCTTGTCCTCAAGCAAGCAGAACTAAAAAGCAATAAAAGACGAAAAGAAACAAGTACGATAATTTACACACTATTTTATTGAAAACTGCTATAAACGGTTGGCCGGTTTGTCGAAAGACATCATCAAAAGACTCAAACCCAACAAGCATATGCAATTATAATAGCGACAACCAAAAAGCCGTGACTTCACATTTAATTGACTCAACATGTTAATCTTCACACGACTCACAATATTCACACACACTCGGTTTTATTTATGAAACATACATAAAATGTGTATGTGCAAACACTCAATGCCACGTCAATGAAATATGCAATATCATAAGCTTGTCATAAGATCTCGTCTCCACCAACTAACATGCAAATAAGTGTAAATCAAGAGGTCTTTACGGGTTGTAACGTTAGGCTTGGGCGAAGGGTATGGAAGTAGACATTTAAAGTGGCGAAAATGGTTAAAACTCGGTTTTAGCGTTTAACTAGCAAGAACATAATACAACTATACATACAAACGCCTTAAAAAGGCGACTAAAGCGCAATCGAGCTTATCAACGAAATTTTAACATTTAAGCATTCAAAATTGCTCGATTTCTATCAACTTCACCCTATTTTAGGGTGTTTTATTTTCTGGGTTGTGTTTTTTTTTATATATATATATATAAATAACTATACAATAAACCGAAACAAATGCTAGTTAAACGATTATTTTGTCCGAGTTTCAACACTAAAAAGGGTTTAAAAACATACAAAGGCTAAATTTGGCTAAGTGGGCGATAATGTGGGTAAACAAAGGTAAACGGGAAGGCTCGACATGGTTAATCCTAAAGGGTAATATAAGGTGAACGGGAAGCACAACATAAAGAACAAGGTTTACAAGAAAGGGGTAATCTAAGTGCCTCTATCACTTTTACACGAATTCACAAGTTCATGGTCTTAACAAGCATACTAGTGACAAATTCTAAATTACACATAACATCCGGCTCACTCCTATATCCGAAATGAACAAATATATAACAATAGGCTCAAATATGCTCACGTAACGGATGGAATGGGTAAAAGTGTGAAAACTATCATGTAAGTCTTTCTTTGTTTGTCACGCTTTCCGGTTTCCTTTTTCAAAAATATTTTGTTTGTCGAGTTTTTATCAAGTCCGATGCTTTCTAAAACACAATCAACTGGTTTATTTACTAAAATATATCCAAAATACAGGTATTTTTGAATGATTTTTCTGATTTTTTTTTTATTTATTTTTTATTTATTTTTTATTTTTTATTTATTTATTTATTTATTTTTTATAGAGGACAAACAAAGTTAACAAAGTTAACCCCCTCCCCACACTTGAACTTCGCATTGTCCCCAATGCGAAACCCGAAATATAGAGAAAAAGGATAATAGTACTCCCCTCAAGATGATATCAAATGAATCGAGACTTCCAAAGCTACGTCTGGTCATATGCTCCGATCAAAGACTTGATAGCCAGAATCTGCAAGTATGGCATATGGCACAGCAAAACAGAACAGTAATAGATAAACACAAATAAACCATAATGTACATGCATACTAATAGTTCAAATAAAGACATAACAAAAAGTAAAATGTTTTAAAATACAAAACAATCCGAGGGTGTTGGAAATAGTATGCAAAAATAACACCGGAAATAACAAATACTAATATAAAAGCCACCACGATCATCACCGCCAACTCCTACTCGTCATCATCGTCATCTTGTCTCGTGAAGGACGGGCCCGCACCACCGTAACCAGGAGGGTTCCACGGTGGGAACTCTGGAGGGTTCTGGAAGTAGTTGGGAAATGCATGGTGCATCTCCCCAAATAGGTACGAAAACCCGGCACTCACCCCCTGATACAAGCTCTCCTGGCTCTGCCTCAGCTGATCCTGACTGGTCCGCAGCTGATCCTGACTGACCCGGATCTGGTCCTGGCTGGTCCTGATCTGATCGATATACGTACCATGTTGTTCCTGCGTGACCCGCATTTGCTGGAACTGCTGATAAAATTCAGGCCAATCCTGATGCTGGTAGAACTCGTGGTGCTGCGGCTGGTGTGGCGGTGTGTGTGGCTGGTGCTGCTCGTGCATCTCTACATCTTCTTCCTCTTCCTCTGCTGGGAGCGGGGGTAACGGGTCCCAGACCTCGTTATTCAGCCCCCTCAACCTATCCCCGTGATCAGTCTCGATAATAACCCCCATCGCCTTCAGCGACCTGATGTCAACATGCACTCCCTCAGTAATCAGGGTCAGACTCTGAAGTACCTCGTCAGTCATGAGGTGTTCGTTGTATGCAAGTTCGGTCACATATTGACCGCCATGTATCTGACTGTTAGGGGTCCTTCCTGAGCTCTACACAAAGTATTCAGCCATACGCGCCGCTAAATTAATTGGCGCCTTCTCCACCAATGCGTAAAGAAAAATCAGATCTGGTGTTGGACAGTTACCAAGACTGTCCATGCGCCCGCATATAGTGTGGCTAAACACATGGTGCATCACCCGCACCAGAGGGTCTTTAAGTCGTGAGGCCTTTGACATCCTTGGGTTGTATGGGTCCCCAACAGCATTTGCAGCCCAAAACTCATCCCTTGTTGCATCAGACGGGAAAGTGAATTGCTCTGTGAAGACACTGGCATCATCCATGTCTTCCCTAGTGTAAATACCGAGTCTCCTTCCCAGACGACCAACCGACCACCGGTGCCATTTACCACACAATCGGAAAGCTATCCGCTCCTTGTGGCGGAATTTGGGTCTACGAGCAGCAACTGGCTTCTCATAAGCATATGATGCAAAGAACTCTATGGTAAGTTCCAAGTACACGGGTCGGTTGCAACCGACCAGATTTATAAGTGGACGACTCATCATATTTTCTAAACGGTCGTATTGATTTAGTTCTTGCATAACTTCCCAATCAAGCCATCTAGGGACTCCGAATTGCCCCTCCGGGCCCATAACTCGTCTCTTTTTGGAATGCACAAAGCTTCACGCTCGTTGTTGGGATCGAACTGTAGGAAGGGATGATCCATCTGTAATGGGGAACATTGTTAGAAAGACAGAAACAGGAGAAAATGGAATTGAAAACAGCCGAGCAGCAACTTATGAAGCTTCTGTCCAACTGAACTGGGCAAATGGCACGAGCGTGCTTCGATATGCACGGTCGTGCATATCCGAGAACTAACAGTCAAGCCCAGTGATTGTCGGACACACACGCCCGTTCCTTAAGCAGAACGACCGTGCAAAATCGGACAACCCGTTGCACTACCGTGCATCACCGATCAACAACAGAAATTATGAAAAAGTAGGAACTGCACGTCCGTTCCACCTGAGGAACGACCGTGCCGTTCAGTTTCTACAGTTTTCGACCCCTGTACTTAGAACAACCTGATTTCTATAAAATTTTAACAAGCATTGGGTCAACAGGGGTCTGAAAGTCAACCGGGTGTTCACGATACTTCGATTCAACAAGGGTTAGGGTTTCGATTTGTTTATGAAGGGAACCCTAAAAAGCCTTGAAGAAATCGGAGAATCTAACCCTAGAAAGCGATAAAAACAGGAAATCGACAAGAAAAAAAAAACAAACCGTGCGAGAAGATCTGAGAAACCGTGCGAAAAATGGTGCGATTTTGGGGAAAAATCGACCAGGAACGAGAGTGCAGTAGGGTTTCGCAAATGTGAGAAGTGGATGCAGATGAGGGCTTTTATTTGGAACAATGACAAAATGCCCCTGACCATGCGCATGGTCGTGCGGATTTTCGCACGGGGGTGCGGATTTTCGCACGGGGGTGCGGATCCGATGTTGACCCATTCTTGCACGTTGACCTCGGTAATGCACGGGGGTGCGACTCGAGGTGCAGGCCAGCCCGAAATCGCACGGGCGTGCGACCCATGGCACGGTCATGCCAAATCTGCAGATGTGTCTGTTTGCTGCAAAAACCAGTTTCAGGACTCTTTTTGGCCATTTTTCGCCATTTTTACCATCCGCAACATGTTTTAACAATATTCCCACGTAGACCCTTCACTCGGCATGTATAAAAACTGTACAACCAAACAGAAACTACCAAACACTCCTAAATTACGCTAAAACTAGAAAAACACATAAAAAGACGATACTACCCCTAAAGCGCTTTTGACGCTCTTGCTACATTTTTAATCCGCGAGTCAGTAGCGTAGACTCATACTAAATTTTTGTCGGCGAGTCGATAGCAAGACTCATGCTAAATTTTTGTCGGCAAGTCGATAGCAAGACTCATGCTAAATTTTTGTCGGCGAGTCGATAGCAAGACTCATGCTAAATTTTTGTCGGCGAGTCGATAGCAAGACTCATGTCCCCACACTTAAGCTGTATGCGGGGTGTGGAGCTCGATAACCTCCACCGCCGACTCGATCGGCCCTCCAATGTAAACCTTTAACCGATGCCCATTTACCTTGAAAATAACGCCGTCCGCGTTCTCTATTGCAACAGTCCCATAAGGAAATACCTCTTTTACTGTGTATGGTCCTGTCCAACGTGAATGAAGCTTTTTCGTAAACACGCTTCTTGTCGTTAGCCATGATGATGTGTCCTTCGTCGGCTGGGCCCTCGGCCTAAGCGGGTACCACCTGCTCGTCCACAGCTACTACGAGTTGCAGCGCAACCGCACGGGATCTCTTACGAAGACGTCTCCTCAGATCACGCTCGGGTTCGTCTGAAGGCTCAGCAGCGTCGAGAGCGGGGGTTGAGGACAACAACCTGCAAACGAGAAATTGACACACATGCATATAATATTATTGTAATAAAGGTTTTTTTTTTTTTTTTTGCTGAAAAGAAACAGAACATATAGAAAAATGGGCTGGAAATTTGATAAAAATTCGAAAATGGGCCCAAAATTTTATGAAAATTAAAATAACTAAAATAATCGAATCGGCTAGTATGAAAATAATTTTTCGGAGCCGAAAACTAAAAAAAATAAATGAATAAATAAATCCGGATTCGAACAAATAAATGGAACAAAAATTTACAAGTGTACAAAAGAATCACAAAAACGAATAAATTGAATTAAAATCAAGAAATATATAACAAATAAATAAACAAATAAATAATCAAGAAAATATTCACAAATATTAACAAGTATATACACCGATAACATAATGACTCGGGTCGTTCCTAAAACTCGCCATTTCCCCGGCAACGGCGCCAAAAACTTGGTACGTGCGCGACTGTACATATTTTTACAATGAAATTACACACGAATTGGTTTTAAATTTATAAAAGTGATTATTACTTTTACATCAAAACACACACGAAAGAGGCAAGTGTACCCCGTTATATATGTAGTAAAGTATCGGTAAGAACCAAGTATCGATCCACGGAAATGGGCGGAGAAATAATACTAGACCTTTGCCACTAAATTACCGGTAAAAACATAAATGGTATTGGTTTTAATTAAACTAAAGTAAGCATAAATAAAAACTTATAAAACATAGTAGATTATATATAAATAGCCTTGCTTAATACACAACCACAGCATGTCAACTAAGTCAGTTTTGGCACTAGAAGCATTCGGTCAATTTTCCATTTCGAGACAATTAGTATCCCTTTCTGGAATCCTAACATGACAATCATTCGGAAAGTTAAAACAATAAACACACTTTAACCACCTAAAATTGTTCTTTAACGTGCAATTGATAAATGTCTATGAAAATCTCCTAAAAATAAGTTAGTCATCCGTTAGGAGTTTTCTAACCTCACTTAATCAAGGAAAGCAACACCGATAAACACAATGCAACCACCGAGACAAGCATAAATTAGATTAAATCACAACCGAGTTCATTTTACAAATCTTGCACATAAATTCACCAAGATAGCAATTTTGGCCGAAACTACTAACTAAGCTAACAAATCATGGCAAGAATTCGTAACAACACCATCTAACCCGTTAGAGTCCTTTCGTGAAGGCAAGCTTTCTTGATTAACAATAATTACATTTTATTAAACCACTAACCCGTTAGAGTATCATGGTGCCCACATTTTAACCAAGTTAAGCTAGTTAACCAAATTAAAAGTTTACTAATACATGATTAAATAAGCTTCATTTTTCAACTATCTTACCTAACCAAGCACCAATCATCCAACACAATTACTTATGATCAAGAAATCAATATCAATAACAAGGTTGCAAACTAATCATCAAAGATAATCATAGAAAACACTTCAAAATGTCATTACAAACATAGATTGACATACTAATAGCTATAATCAAGCAAGGGATTGTTGTGTTTTTGCCCAAAGGCTTACATTAATACATAGTAATCAGTCTAAATGCTTGAAACATAACAAAATATTGGAAAGATTTGAGAAACCAAACCATAAACAAGCATAAGAATGAGAATCTGGATAGTAAATGAGCAAAACCGGGCAATGTGGCTTGAATCCGAGTGAAAGCAGCAGCCTTCGGAGCCTCAAAATCGCCTGCAGAGCTCCCAAAATGTCCAGAGTTACTACTAAAATGGTTCTGTTCTGTTTAAATGCTTTTTTGAAGTTGCACGGCCGTTCTTCCGATCGCACGACCGTGCACTTTAAGCATTATTGGTGGTGGGCCACCATACTGCATGACGTCACAGATCGTTGACTAGTCTTCGGTCACGCACGGTCGTTCTTGGTTTGGCACGACCGTTCCTTTCCGAGGTTTGAGTTGCACGCTCGGTTCTTTGGTCGTTCTTTTCCGAGTTTATGTTTGACCTCGGATCCGCACGATCGTTCTTGATCGGGAACGGTCGTTCCTTATCGGGCTTGCCTTCAGTGCCTTGCACGGTGAGTTGCACGCCTGGTTCACTGCCAGATCTTCTTGGTTTGTCGGATATGCACGGTCGTGCATATGGCCGCATGACCGTGCCAAACGCCCAGGTCAGTCTTTTTCCACAGAATCTTCGCAGCTTCATCGTTTTGTCCGGAAAGTCCTCGTTTTTGGTATCATCTCGTCTGGTATGCTGTTTTAGGCCTGTAAACCAAAATGTAGATAATTAAGTATCCGAATGACGGTTTTACGGCCGAAAACGCATAAAATGGGGGTAAAACGGGGGACTAAAATATGTGTAAATTAGCGAATATCAGTGCGCTGCAAAGCCTATCCTTAAAGTGCTGAAAAGCGGTTTCCTGGGAATCTCCCCAACGGTAGGTAACACCTTTCTGTGTCAGCATGGTAAGCGGCTGTGCGATCTTCGAGAAGTCTTTGATGAATCGTCTGTAATACCCCGCCAAACCCAAGAATTGGCGTATTTCTGTTGGTGTACGCGGTGCAGGCCAGTTCCTGATCGAATCTACCTTGGATGGATCGACATGAATCCCATCCCTGTTCACCACATGGCCTAGAAAGTGGACTTCACGAAACCAGAAGTCGCATTTAGAAAACTTGGCGTACAGTTGTTCTTTTCGAAGAAGTTCTAAGAATAGACGTAAGTGTTGCTCGTGTTCCTCCTGACTCTTGGAGTAGATCAGGATGTCGTCGATGAATACAATGACGAACTTGTCAAGATAAGGTTTGCACACCCTGTTCATAAGATCCATGAAAACTACAGGCGCGTTCGTCAGCCCGAATGGCAAGACTAGGAACTCGTAGTGACCGTAGCGAGTTCTGAATGCTATCTTGGAGACGTCCTCATCCCGGACTCTCAGCTGATGATAACCTGACCTTAGGTCAATCTTGGAGTAGTAACACGACCCTTGCAACTGGTCGAATAAGTCGTCAATGCGTGGAAGAGGATAACGGTTCTTCACCGTCACCTTGTTGAGTTCCCGGTAGTCTACGCACATCCTGAAGGTACCGTCCTTCTTTTTCACAAATATCATTGGAGCTCCCCAAGGCGAAGAGCTTGGACGAATAAAGCCCTTTTCCAAGAGCTCTTGTAGCTGCTTTGACAATTCTTCCAGTTCAGTTGGAGCTAAACGATACGGTGCTCGGGCTATGGGTGCTGCTCCTGGAGCTAGCTCGATTTGAAACTCGACCTGGCGATGAGGCGGTAGACCAGGTAAATCTTCAAGAAAACACCTGAGGAAAGTCGCGTACAACTGGATGGTCTTCCAACTTCTTTTCTTTCGTTGATGCGTCAGTAACGAGTGCCAAAATTGCGGTGTGACCCTTCCGTAAACATTTCTGAGCCTTCAAGAAAGGGGTGATGCCCACCACAGCACCACTCCTGTCGCCTTGAACTTCGAGAGGCTCTTGGCCAGAACGAGGAATGCGAACAATCTTTTCATTGCATAGGATTTCTGCTTGTTGTTGCTGCTGGCGATTCCGATTTGCACGACGTGGGCTCCTGAATCCTTAGCTTCATGGCCCATCTTGAGGCACCTCTGGCAACGTCCCTCGTTGCACTAACCACCGTGGTGTCTGTTGCCTTTGTTACACATTGGGTGAATTCCCCGATATCCACCTTGCCCCTGACCACCAGAAGTTGGCTGACTCGGGCTCTGGTGATCACTATTCTTGCGCTGCTGCTGTGCTTGAGACTGAACGGTAACGGAACCCTTGCTGGAATACCCATCCCATTTCCGCTTGTTGTCACTAGGAGTAGCGGGAGTAGCAGAAGTGGTAGCGGTAGTAATAGCGCTGATACAACTAGGCAGCCTCTTCTATTCCACTGCCTGATCCGTGAGGCGATGAGCAAGACGCTGAATGTCTTGGATACTGTCGAGGTTAGCCGATGTAGCATGGCTCGGAATCTCGGAGGCTAGACCCTTGAGGTACAATTCGATACGCTTGCTTGGAGGGTCCACCATGGTTGGACACAAGATAGCCAGTTCGTTCGACCGTTTCGCATAAGCTTCAATTTCTGACCCCGTCATTTTCAAATGGTAAAGCTCCACTTCCAACTTGTGGATGTCATCTCGCGTGCAGTATTCCCTTTTAATGCGTTCTTTGAATTCGTTCCAGGGGGTTGCGTTAGCAGCTGCCAACCCTAGTATCTGTACTTGCGCGTTCCACCAGGTTAGCGCGATTCCTTCCAAAGTACCAGTGGCGTACTTGACCCTGCGAGCCTCAGGGCATTCACACATCTCGAATACTGACTCGAGCTTCCAAAACCAATGGAGTAGTCCCACTGCTCCTTCTGTGCCACTGAATGTGCTTGGACGACAGTCCATGAAGTTCTTGAATGTGCAGACAGGTTGCTGTGCGTTCTGACCCGTTGCGCGAGAAAGATAGGTCAAGGTTAAGCGCGAGAATTGGGTCACGAGAGTAGGATCTAACATCCTAGGATAGGTTTGGAATAGTAGGTTATACCTCCTGCTTGTGCGACTGCAAGTGCCGCAGCAACTTGTTCGTTAATGAGAGCCGTCAACTGGGCTTGAGTCATGTCAACAAGTCCAGACATGATCGAGTAGTAAAAGTAGCATAAATAAGAATGGTTCGCGAGTAGTGCGATGACAGAAGAGTGTAAGCACACAGGTGTTCTTAAGCAATAATAAGTAGTGAGCAAAGTAATGTAAGCATACTACGAGCAAAGTTCTATGCAATTCTAGCATGTAGGCAATAAACATAAACCTTATTACCTAGGATGTTGAGTCTTGCACGTGGAGCGAAGCGTCGTTGTGGATCATTGAGAGCACTGTTCTGGTTATAGTCTGGTTTTAATAAAAACGTTTTCCCACATTAAAACCAAGTTCTCTATAACCAATGGCTCTGATACCAATCTGTCACACCCCCAAAATCCACACGCGGAGTATCACCGCTTGGGAGCGTGACTGACCAGGATCAAGCCACCAATCATATTGAACATGTAATTAATATCAAGTAAAATAAATGCAAACCAAACATTCAATACGATAGGTGTTCAAAACGTAATTATAGTTTCAAAGTGTAGCAGAAGCATAAGTATGAAAACCCAATTTAAGTAATAAGTTCAAGTGTTATAAAGTTTAACATAACATCCACGATCCATGCTCCACAACGACCTGCTCCTCCCTGTGCAAGCTCCATGTATCTAACGACCTGCAAGGCTTGTAACAGAGGATCAACAACTAGTTGAGCGAGTTCACAGTTTATAGTTCAGTAATTGCAATAGTATAGTAAGCCTTGTGTTCGTTCGTTATGTCACGTATCGTATTAGTTCGTATCGCAGCCCTCTAGGCATGTATGCGAAGATTAGGGAAAGTTCTCAAGTATTCTAGACTAGGTATGTTTGTATCGCGGCCACCCGGCACGTGTCCGTAGTTTTAGTGTATAGTTCGCAGCCTTCCTAGGCATGTGTGCGAAGATTAGTCATATTATCGCAGCCAACCCTGGCATGTGTGCGAAGATCAGTCATATTATCGCACCCAACCCCGGCGTGTGTGCGAAGATTGGTTCTATAAGCATCACTAGTCTAGCAGTATCTTAACCAATCACCTTCCTCACCCGAGGATCATATCATTACGTTCCATTATCTAGAGAATTACAAATAATTAAATCAATCCCATTCCCACCCTAGGAACCCCATGCCTTGGCTGTGTGAACTCACCTTGGTTTGTTCGGTATGTTATTGCTTCTAGGGTTTAATAATCGTCTAAGTCCGTTACACACGACCTAGGATATATTGCACACGATACGATATAAGTGTTTGCATCCAATTAGGGTTTGCGAGTCAGTGGTAATCAAGCAACTGTGTTTTGTGTGCTTATTGTGTACAGGATGATATCACATAGACAGATTCATACATGCAAGATAATACAGTTGCATTCAGTATCATACGATTACATACAGAATTATACATCACGTAAACAGTTAATCGTATTCACATAATTCATCCGTTGCGTCTTTGATTACACAGCTTAACCTAACGTGGAAGTTAACATATTTGTCACTGCTAACATACTTCGTACATTCAACGGCGTTATTAACTTAACAAGCTTAACGGAATTTGTGGCTTCATTTTAATCATACAACCTTAACAGATTCCACATCAATTAACAAGCAACTCATGGCTTCATATTAAACATACACAAAGTCAGACAAATGCCATAACACTTAAAAAGTCGGACAAGTGGCCATTGCCTTCACAAGGTCGGACATGGGGGGGGGGGGTTCCCTGATTAAAAGTTCGGACAAAAAGGGTGGGGAGGGGCTCCTTGCTTAAAACTCGGACCATTGCCCTCCCTTTTATTGAAACTTGGACCAATGAGTTGCCAAGCAAAACTCTGACAACATGCTCATTAAGAGTTCGGATCATGTTGGGATAAAACTCGGATCATGTGTGGGGCTTGAGGCCTGAAACTCGGACAACCTTAGGTCCAACAAACTCGGACCAAGTGCTTTGGAGCCAAAAGAATTCGGACAAGAGGGGTTTAAGAACTCGGACCTTGCACAATCATTGTAAAAGTCGGATCTTAGCAATTCTCATAAAAATTTGGACATATAAAGTCACTAAAAGTCGGACTAACATGCAAGGTTAAAAAGTCGGACCACTTGTTTATTAAAAGTTCGGACTATATTGCATTCATTAAAGGAATTCGGACCTTTTAACTTCAATACAAAGATCGAACAGTTTATGTTTATAAAAATCGGACCTTTTGATGTATTCACATACTACGGACATCAACACCACATAAAACTCGGATATAATATCCTCAAACAAGGTCGGACTTGCAAGCAATCAAAATCAATCAACAGTTAATCATGCAAATCATTGGAACAGTTACGTTTTCATAAATCACCAGTCACGTTCATCGTTCCAAAACCCTAATTTCATACCTTTCCATAGTGTAATAATCAAGTTAACAATCAACCGTATTAACACATCATGCATCTTAATCATCGGTAATCGATTATACCACCAATTAACATCATTACTCAATAAATCAGAAGTCATTCAGTAATCACAGGATATCATATAAGAACTAGGGTTTATAAGGATTACACAAATCAAGAATTGGTAACAATCAAATAATCAACAAACAATTACCTTGTATCGATTCTAGAGAAAGTGTGGAAATCAAGAGTGATGAAGAACTTGTGCCAATGATGATGGTGATGATTGCCAGAGAGAATGAAAGTACGTGTTTTGGTTTCTTGGGTGATGATTAGTGAATGATTAGGGAAGGAGATTAGGGTTATGAGTTGTTAAAGTTTCACTATTAACACTAAACACCCTTAAGTATTATTTATTACAGTTTCATCACCACATTCCATTATTTGCCAAATCTTTCACAAGTAACACATAACCATGCACAATCACAAAACACTATATTGTATCAAAACGTATACAGTTTCATAGCAAATTATTTGTGCAATTAAACAACTAAACAATACATGAACGTGCAATAAATGCGAAATAGGAATCTTGGAAATTTGAGTTGTCACATTATCCCCAACTTGAAAGAAATTTCATCCCGAAATTTAGCATGCGGTTACTGAGGAAGCTAGGTGAGTTGTATCGTTTACTGATTTTTCCTAGGGTGTCACAAACTCCCTTGAACACCCAACGTGTCGTAGTGTTAACTAGTGGTAAAGGTCTAGAGGCCGTACATAGTTCAGGGTTGTAATCTTATCCTCGCTGGTCAGACGCTTCCTATCGACCCCATTCCTATAGTTCTGGACAGCACCTATAGCTCACACACCGTACTGCATAGCTCCATCCAAATTGGAAGAACTATCGACGCAGCTACAAGAACTCTTGGATAAGGGATTCATCCGACCTATCTTTTCGCCTTGGGAAGCTCCAGTATTATTCGTGAAAAAGAAGGATGGCACTTTCAGGATGTGCATCGATTACCGCGAACTGAACAAGGTCACAGTGAAGAACCGCTATCCTCTTCCACGCATTGACGACTTATTCGACCAGTTGCAAGGGTCAAGTTACTATTCCAAGATTGATCTAAGGTCAGGGTATCATCAGCTGAGAGTCCAGGATGAGGACGTCTCCAAGACAGCATTCAGAACTCGCTACGGTCACTACGAGTTTCTAGTCATGCCATTTGGGCTTACGAACGCGCCTATAGTTTTCATGGATCTTATGAACAGGGTGTGCAAACCCTATCTAGACAAGTTCGTCATCGTTTTCATTGACGACATTCTGATCTACTCCAAGAGTCAGGAGGAACACGAGCAGCACTTACGTCTTATCTTGGAACTTCTTCGAAAGGAACAATTGTACGCCAAGTTTTCTAAATGTGACTTCTGGCTTCGAGAAGTCCACTTTCTAGGCCATGTGGTGAACAGGGATGGGATCCATGTCGATCCATCCAAGGTAGATTCGATCAGGAACTGGCCTGCACCGCGTACACCAACAGAAATACGCCAATTCTTGGGTTTGGCGGGATATTACAGACGATTCACCAAAGACTTTTCGAAGATCGCACAACCGCTTACTATGCTGACACAGAAAGGTGTCACCTACCGTTGGGGAGATTCCCAGGAAACCGCTTTCCAGTACTTAAAGGATAGGCTATGCAGCGCACCTATTCTCTCACTGCCAGAGGGCACAGACGATTTTGTGGTCTATAGTGACGCATCGATACAGGGGCTTGGTTGTGTATTGATGCAGCGGGATAAAGTTATTGCCTACGCTTCGCGGCAACTCAAAGTTCATGAACGGAACTACACGACGCATGATTTAGAGCTGGGAGCTGTTGTTTTCGCGCTCAAGATATGGCGACACTACCTGTACGGTACCAAGTGCACTATTTACACCGATCACAGGAGTCTCGAGTGTATCTTCAAGCAGAAGGAATTGAACATGCGTCAACGACGATGGGTTGAACTGCTTAATGATTACGAATGCGCTATCAAGTACCATCCAGGCAAAGCCAATGTTGTGGCAGACGCTCTCAGTCGAAAGGATACTTTACCTAGGCGTGTACGAGCTTTGCAGCTCACTATTCAGCCTGATCTACCTGCACAGATACGAAATGCTCAGGTTGAAGCATTGAAACCAGAAAACGTCAGGGCTGAAGCCTTACGCGGCTCAAGGCAACAATTAGAACAGAAGGGAGACGGCGCCAACTATGTAACGGGACGTATTTGGATACCACTATACGGCGGTTTACGAGAACTTGTAATGGATGAAGCACACAAGTCTCGCTACTCGGTACATCCAGGGTCGGATACAATGTACCACGACATCAGAACAACCTATTGGTGGCTTAGTATGAAAGCCCACATCGCTACTTACGTCGGCAAATGTTTGACTTGTGCGAGAGTCAAGACAGAGTACCAGAAACCCTCAGGCCTACTACAACAGCCCAGGATACCACAGTGGAAATGGGAAGAAATTTCCATGGATTTTGTTACTGGCAGACGTTTATCTTAAAGAAGTTGTTTCGAGGCACGGGGTGCCCACCTCCATTATTTCGGATCGGGATGCACGATTCACCTCAGAACTATGGCAAGCGATGCACAAAGCGTTTGGCTCTCGTTTAGACATGAGCACAGCTTATCACCCTCAGACGGATGGGCAGTCTGAGCGCACGATTCAAACCTTAAAAGACATGCTTCGGGCGGGAGTTATCGATTTCGGCAACAGCTGGGAAAAGCACCTCCCGTTAGTGGAGTTTTCATACAATAACAGTTACCACACCAGCATACAAGCCACTCCATTCGAGGCATTGTACGGACGTAAATGCCGGTCACCTCTATGTTGGGCAGAGGTGGGGGATAGTCAGATTACAGGTCCGGAAATGGTAGTTGACGCTACGGAAAAGATTGCACAGATACGGCAACGCATGGCGGCAGCACGCGACCGTCAGAAAGCATACGCGGATAAGCGTAGGAAACCGTTGGAATTTCAGGTCGGGGACCGGGTTTTACTAAAAGTCTCACCCTGGAAGGGTGTGGTTCGTGTTGGCAAACGGGGCAAACTAAATCCACGGTATGTCGGACCATTCGAGATCATTGAGAAAATAGGCAAAGTGGCCTACAAGCTAAACCTACCAGCTGAACTCGGTGCAATTCACAACGTATTCCACGTGTCGAATCTGAAGTAGTGCCTGTCAGATGAGACTCTCATAATTCCTTTCAAGGAACTCATTATCGACGAGCGGTTGCAGTTCGTCGAGGAACCTATAGAAATCACGGACCGGGATGTTAAGGTTCTCAAGCACAAGAGAATCCCTCTTGTTCGAGTTCGTTGGAACTCCAAACGTGGCCCAGAGTACACCTGGGAACGCGAAGATCAGATGACAGAAAAGTACCCCCAGTTATTCGAAACCAATGCAACTACTACTGAGGCTGAAGCTACTACAGCAGAATTTCGGGACGAAATTCCAAATCAACGGGGGGATGATGTGACACCCCAGGAAAATCAGTAAACGATACAACTTACCTAGCTTCCTCAGTAACCGCATGCTAAATTTCGGGACGAAATTTCTTTTAAGTTGGGGATAATGTGACAACTCGAATTTCCAAGATTTCCTATTTCGCATTTATTGCACGTTCTTGTATTGTTTAGTTGATTATTTGCACAATTAGTTGCTATGGAATTGTATACGTGTTGATACAATGAAGTGTATTGTGTGATTGTGCATGGTTATGTGTTAATTGTGAAAGACTTGTCAAATATGTGAACTTGGTGGTGAAACTATGAAATTGTTGTGAGATGGTGTGCTTGTGTAAAATATGATAATAAAGGGTGTAAAGAGTTGTTAGTGAAACCTAAATCATACTTAACCCTAATCCCTTGTTCACTAATCATTTTCACAAAACCAAAGCACGTACTGTATTCTCTAATCCCCTAGCAATCATTATCACCATCATCATTGGCAAGATATTCCTCACTCTTGATTCCTCTTTTTCTCTAGAATCATTCGAGGTAATTGTTTATTGATTATTGTATACTTGTAAACCCTAATTGATTGTTTAATTGTATCAATTATTGATTCTTGATTATGTGTTCATGAAAACCCTAGCTTCCATATGATACTTCTGTGGTTTTTGTTTGAGTTCTGATGATTTAGAAATGATGTTGATTAGTGTATGATCAATTGTCTGATGTTAAGACACAAGACATGCTAGGATGATTGAATTGATAATTGAATTGCTGCTAGACAGAATGCAAATATGTAATTAGGGTTTCACGATCGTATGAGAACATAAAACGTAACTGATACAATCTCTATGAAGTGAACATTCGTATTGTTTATTGTCAGAGCTTTGTGAATAATTATACTTGTCTGAGTTTCGTAAACCTAATATAATTGTCCGAATTTTGGTATGTAACATTTGAAGTCCGAACTTTAAAGGTGTGTAGTAGTCCGATGTTTATATAACATGCTTGTCAGAGCTTTAAAGACTCAAAGTCTTGTCCGAGTTTATTGAATCATACCCTATCCGACTTTTGTGTCATAATGCATCAAGTCCGAGTTTTGTGTTAAGCACCATGTCCGAGTTTTATATCAAACATCAAAGGGTCCGATGTTTGAATTAAGTAGTGGTCCGACTTTCAGCTTCAACCCTTGTCAAATGGTCCGAGCTTTACATTGCACATGGGTACGAGTTTCAAGTGTTGTAGGTCCGAGTTTCACAAAAAAACACATGGGTCCGAGTTTTACCCCCCCCCCCTCACCCTTATCCGACCTTTAACTCATGAGGGGTCCGAGTTTCATGAGAAACCCCCATGTCCGACCTTTGTGACCCTCCATCTATGTTGTCCGAGTTTTTAACCCCACCCCCCAATGATCTAGTCCGACTTTTAAACAGGGGAAGCCCCCCACACACTTGTCCGAGTTTTGCAAAGGGCAAGGCCCTGTCTGAGGTTGTGTAATGAATTCTGTGGATCAATGAGCTGTATGATTAGTGATGTAAATCTGTTAAGGTGTATGATTTAATTGAAGCCGCAACTCTGTTAAACCTGTTAAGCTTATTTACGATGTAACATGTTAAGTATGTTAACGGTGTTAACTAGGTTAACATCCACGTTAGATTAAACTGTGTAATCAAAGACGCGACGCATGAATTATGTGAATACGATTAACTGTTTACGTGATGTATGATTCTGTATATGATCGTATGATACTGAATGCAACTGTATGATCCTGCATGTATGAACGGTCTATGTGATATCATCCTGCATACAATAAGCACACAAAACACAGTTGCTTGAATGTCAATGATTTGTAAACCCTAATGTGATGCAAACACTTACATCGTATCATGTGCAATATATCCTAGGTCGTGTGTAACGGACTTAGACATTTACTAAACCCTAGAAGCAATAACATACCGAGCAAACCAAGGTGAGTTCACACAGCCAAGGCATGGGGTTCCCAGGGTGGGAATGGGATTGATTTATTTATTTGTACTTCTCTAGATAATGGAACATAGTGATATGATCCTCGGGTGAGGAAGGTGATTGGTTAAGATACTGCTAGACTAGTGATGCTTATAGAACTGATCTTCGCACACACGCCGGGATTGGCTGCGATAATATGACTGATCTTCGCACACATGCCAGGGTTGGCTGCGATAATATGACTGATCTTCGCACACATGCCAGGGTTGGCTGCGATAATATGACTGATCTTCGCACACATGCCTAGGAAGGCTGCGAACTATACACTAAAACTTCGCACAGGTGCCGGGTGGCCGCGATACAAACATACCTAGTCTAGGATACTTGAGAACTTTCCCTAATCTTCGCATACATGCCTAGGTGGGCTGCGATACGTACTATTACGATACATGACTTAATGAATGAATACAAGGCTTATTACACTATTACAATTACTGAACTATAAACTATGAACTCGTTCAACTAGTTGTTGACTCTCTGCTGCATGCCTTGCAGGACCTTAGGTACTTATGGAGCTTGCACAGGAAGGAGCAGGTCGTTGTGGAGCATGGATCGTGGATGCCATGTTAAACATTTAAACATTTGAACTATGATATACATTGGGTTTTCGTACTTATGCTTCCGCTATACTTTGAAACTATAATTGCGTTTTAAACACCTATCGTATTGAATGATTGGTTTGCATTTATTCTACTTGATATTAATTACATGTTCAATATGATTGGTGGCTTGATCCTGGTCATGTCACGCTCCCAGGCGGTGATACTCCGCATGTGGATTTTGGGGGTGTGACATTTGAGGGGTTCGGTGTGCTAAAATAAACTTTATGCTCATTCAGGGACTAAATGTGACAACTCGAATTTCCAAGATTTCTGTTTCGCATTTATTGCACGTTCTTGTATTGTTTAGTTGATTAATTGCACAATTAGTTGCTATGGAATTATATACGTTTTGATGCAATGAATCGTATTGTGTGATTGTGCATGGTTGTTTGTTAATTGTGAAAGACTTGGTAAATATATGAACTTGGTGGTGAAACTATGAAATGGTTATGAGATGGTGTACATGTGTAAAATATGATACTTAGGGAGGTAGAGGGTAATTAGTGAAATCCTAGAGATACTTAACCCTAATCCCTTTTCACTAATCATTTGCACACAAACAAAATACGTTCTTGCAATTCTCTAATCCCCTAGCAATCATCATCACCACCATCATTGGCACAAGGCATTCATCACTTTCGATTCCTCTTTTTCTCTAGAATCATTCAAGGTAATTGTTTATCGATTATTGTAATACTTGTAAACCTAATTGATTGTTTGATCATTATCAATTCTTGATTGTGTGTTCATGAAAACCCTAGCTCTCATATGATACTTCTGTGATTTTGATTTGATTCTGAATTATTGATGATGATGATTAGTTGTACGTTTGATAGATTGTCCTTATGATGATTGTTATTGTTAAGTATTGGTGGATTGATATGATCTTGCACTGTGAAAAAGCATGAACTAGGGTTTAGAATGGTCTTTGAAACGTAACTGTTGATGTTGAAACGTAACTGTTATAATCGTATTACTTGTAGACAGAGTTTTATAAAGCAAACATTGTCTGAGTTTTATAACCTTATGAAAGGTCCGAAGTTCTAAACGGAAACTCATAGTCCGACCTTTAAGACTAAATGTGGTCTGAACTCCTATTAATCAAATCACAGTCCGAATTTGTTATGAAAACCACAAATGGTCCGAGTTTTTGGCATGATTATGTGGAGTCCGACCATTATGCATGAAACTTGATCCGAGTTTTATAAATATATAAGGTGGTCCGAGTTTAATGAATGAGATAGTCCGACTTTCATGAATGTGAGAGGTCCGACCTTTATGATTTGGTGCCAAGGTCCGAGTTTTGACACCCCATGATCTAGTCCGAGTTTCAAGCAAGGAAACCCCCCCCCCCCACACACACATGGTCCGACTTTTAGAGGACTCCCATGTCCGAGTTTCATTAAGTGGGGGTTAAGTCCGACCTTCTTTGATAATGACGTATGTCCGAGTTTAAGCATGTAATGTCAGAGTTTTACAAGAGGAACCCTTGGTCCGACTTTTATATATAGAGGAGCAAGGGTCCGAATTTTAAAGAGGAGGGTATGATGTCCGAGTTCTAACCCCATACCCCCATATCCGACTTTTACTCCTCATCTATGTGGTCTGAGTTTTGGAAAACAAAACCCTAGAGGTCCGAATTATAAGTGGGGAAAAGATATGTCAGGGTTTTGTTAACCCTTTAGTCCGAATATATTAACCTAGAATGCTGTCTAACCTTCTGTGGTGCTGATATGTCAAGTTGTTGTGAATTAAACATGATTGTTATCCTGATTACATACTAAAGATGATTGCTATCCTGATTACATACTAATTGCCCGGACTTTACAAGTGAGGTGTGTGTAAATGCTCACAGTATGATTCTGTATATGATCTCATGCTACTGTTCATTCTGCTTATAACTGTATGATTCGATATATGCTTCTATGAAGTTAAATGCAACTGTATGATCCTGCATACGTGAACATTCTATGTGATATCATCCGGTACACAATACGCACACCAAACACAATTGCTTGAATACCAGTGACTTGCAAACCCTAATTTGATGCAAACACTTACATCGTATCATGTGCAACATATCCTAGGTCGTGTGTAACGGACTTAGACATTTGATAAACCCTAGAGCATAGCATACCGAGCAAACCAAGGTGAGTTCACACAGCCAAGGCATGGGATTCCCGGGTGGGAATGGGATTTGATGAACTATTGTATATACTTCGCTGATAGAACTACGACTAGACTAGTAACACTTATTGAACTGATCTTCGCACACCTGCCAAGGGTTGGCCGCGATATTATGACTGACTTCGCACACCTGCCTTTGGAAGGCCGCGAACTGAATTTACTAATCTTCGCACACCTGTCTGGTAGGCCGCGATACAGATAAACCTAGTCTAGAATACTCAGGATGAACATCCCCTAATATCTTCGCATACCTGCCTGGGAGGCCGCGATGGAAACTAATACGATACATGACATAACGAACGAACATACTACTACTCACACTATACTATTACTGAACTGTTAACTGTGAACTCGCTCAACTAGTTGTTGACTCGTTGCTGCATGCCTTGCAGGACCTTAGGTACTTATGGAGCTTGCACTGGAGGCGCGGTCGTTGTGGACAAGGATCGCGATTACTATGTTGAACTGATATATCATTTTAAACTATTAACTATGATTGGGTTACTTACATGCTTCCGCTACTTAAACTATGTTTTGTTGGAACATCAATTGTATTGAATTGGGTTTATGAATTTCTTTAATTATTTATATTGTTCAATATGATTGGTGGCTTGATCCTGGTCATGTCACGCCTCCTAGCGGTGGTACTCCGCGTGTGGATTTTGGGGGTGTGACAGATTGGTATCAGAGCCATTGGTTATAGAGAACTTGGTTTTAATATGGGAAAACGTTTTTATTAAAACCAGACTATAACAAGAACAGCGCTCTCAACGATCCACAACGACGCTTCGCTCCACGTGCAAGACTCGACATCCTAGGTAATAAGGTTTATGTTTATTACCTGCTTGCTAGAATTGCATAGAACTTTGCTCGAAGTATGCTTACATTATTTTTGCTCACTACTTGTTATTGCTTAAGAACATCTATGTGCTTACACTCTTCTGTCATCGCTCTATTCGCGAACCTCTCTAACTCATGTTGCATTTGCTATGAAGATCATGTCTGGACGAATTAACATGACTCAAGCCCAGCTAGAGGCTCTCGTTCAAGCTCAAGTTGCTACGGCACTTGCAGCTGCTCAAGCAGGTAGTATACCCTGTAGTATAGAGACACACTAGGATCTTTAGATCCTACATTAACTCTTGTGATTAACCTTGTCCTATTCGTACACAATAGGTCAACACGCTCAGCAGCCCGTCTGCACTTTCAAGAACTTCATGGACTGTCGTCCAAGCTCATTCAGTGGCACCGAGGGGGCAGTGGGACTCCTCCATTGGTTTGAGAAGCTAGAATCTGTGTTCGAAATGTGTGAATGCCCTGAGGCTCGCAGGGTCAAGTACGCCACTGGCACTTTGGAAGGAATCGCGTTGACTTGGTGGAATTGATCAAAAGGGAATACTGCACTCGTGAAGACATTCACAAGCTGGAAGATGAACTGTATCACTTGAAAATGGTTGGGTCAGAGATTGAAGCTTATACTAAGAGGTCGAACGAGCTGGCCGTTCTGTGTCCAACTATGGTGGACCCTCCATACAAGCGCATTGAGTTGTACCTCAAGGGTTTGGCGCCAGAAATCCAGAGCCACGTAACATCGGCCAATCTTGACAACATCCAGGCTATTCAACGCCTCGCTCATCGCATCACAGATCAGGCAGTGGAACAGAATAGACTGCGAAAACGCATCAATGCTACCACTACTTCTGTCACTACTTCTGCTACTCCCAGTGACAACAAGAGAAAATGGGAGGGGGATTCCAGCAAGGGATCGGTTTCTGTTCAGTCTCAGCAGCGCAAGACAAATGACTAACAGAATCCGAGTCAGCAATCATCTGGCAGTCAGGGGCAGGGTGGATATCGGGGAATTCACCCACTGTGTAATAAGTGCAACAAACACCACAGCGGAAGATGTCGCAGGGAACGTTGTCAAAGATGCCTTAAGATGGGTCATGAGGCTAAGGATTGTAGAAGCTCACGGCCAGCAAATCAGAACCAGCAACTCCCACCGCCAGCTCCACAGAACCAGCACCAGCAGCCACATCGTGGAAACCGGGGATGTTTCCAGTGTGGGGCTGAAGGCCACTACAAACGTGATTGCCCTCAATTGAACCAGAATCGCAACAACAACAATAGCCAGGGCAACGGGAACAACAACAACGGGGGAAACAACAACAACAATGGCAACGAAGCTCGGGGTCGTGTTTTTGTGCTGGGTCGGGGCGACGCAATGAATGATCCCAATGTGGTTATGGGTAAGTTTCTTCTCGACGATATTTATGTTACTGTCTTATTTGATTCGGGTGCTGACACAAGTTATATGTCCTTGAAAATGAGTAAATTGTTAAAACGTACACCAACACCCCTAAACACCAAACATGTCGTAGAGTTAGCAAATGGTAAGAGTGTAGAAGCCGCACACGTAATCAAGGGTTGTAGCATCGTTTTAGCTGGTCAGACCTTCTCGATTGATCTTATACCCATAGTTTTGGGTAGCTTCGACGTTGTCATCGGTATGGATTGGTTATCCCAACATCACGCAGAGATTTTATGCAAGGAAAAGGTCATTCGTATTCCTCGTTCTAGTCGAGAACCTCTCGAAGTCCACGGCGACAAGAGTGGTGCTGTGGTTGGCATCATTTCTTTCTTAAAGGCGCAGAAATGTTTACGAAAGGGGCACACGGCCATTCTGGCACTTGTCACTGACGCATCAGCAAAGGAAAAGAAGCTGGAGGATATTCCAGTTGTACGTGACTTTCCTCAGGTGTTTCCTGAAGATTTACCCGGTTTACCGCCTCACCGCCAAGTCGAATTCCAGATTGAGTTAGCTCCTGGAGCAGCACCAATAGCCCGCGCACCGTATCGTTTAGCTCCAACCGAGCTGGAAGAGCTATCGAAGCA
This sequence comes from Helianthus annuus, assembly GCF_002127325.2. Taxonomy (NCBI): domain Eukaryota; kingdom Viridiplantae; phylum Streptophyta; class Magnoliopsida; order Asterales; family Asteraceae; genus Helianthus; species Helianthus annuus. The sequence goes on along the minus strand of NC_035437.2, from coordinate 71,483,757 downwards.
GCTACAAGAGCTCTTGGAAAAGGGCTTTATTCGTCCAAGCTCTTCGCCTTGGGGAGCTCCAGTACTGTTTGTGAAAAAGAAGGATGGCACTTTCAGGATGTGCATCGATTACCGCGAACTGAACAAGGTCACAGTGAAGAACCGTTATCCTCTTCCACGCATTGACGATTTATTCGACCAGTTGCAAGGGTCGAGTTACTACTCCAAGATTGACCTAAGGTCTGGTTATCATCAGCTGAGAGTCCGGGATGAGGACGTCTCCAAGACAGCATTCAGAACTCGCTACGGCCATTACGAGTTTCTAGTCATGCCTTTCGGGCTTACGAACGCGCCTGCAGTATTCATGGATCTTATGAACAGGGTGTGCAAACCCTATCTTGACAAGTTCGTCATTGTCTTCATCGACGATATTCTGATCTACTCCAAGAGTCAGGAGGAACACGAGCAGCACTTACGTCTTATCTTGGAACTTCTTCGAAAGGAGCAATTGTATGCCAAGTTTTCAAAATGCGACTTCTGGCTTCGTGAAGTCCACTTCTTAGGCCATGTGGTGAACAGGGATGGGATTCATGTCGATCCATCCAAGGTAGATTCGATCAGGAACTTGCCTGCACCGCGTACTCCTACGGAAATACGCCAATTCTTGGGTTTGGCGGGGTATTACAGACGATTCATCAAAGACTTTTCGAAGATCGCTCAGCCGCTCACTATGTTGACACAGAAAGGTGTTACCTATCGTTGGGGTAATACACAAGAAACTGCTTTTCAGTACCTAAAGGATAGGCTATGCAGCGCACCTATTCTCTCATTGCCAGAAGGCACGGACGATTTTGTGGTCTTTTGTGACGCATCGATACAGGGGCTTGGTTGTGTATTGATGCAACGGGATAAAGTTATTGCCTACGCTTCTCGTCAACTCAAAGTTCATGAACGAAACTACACGACGCACGATTTAGAGCTGGGAGCTGTTGTTTTCGCGCTTAAGATATGGCGACACTACCTGTACGGTACCAAGTGCACTATTTACACCGATCACAGGAGTCTCGAGCATATTCTTAAGCAAAAGGATTTGAACATGCGTCAACGAAGATGGGTCGAACTACTGAACGACTACGAATGCGCTATTAAGTACCATCCAGGCAAGGCCAATGTTGTGGCTGACGCTCTCAGCCGGAAAGACACTCTACCTAGACGCGTACGAGCCTTGCAGCTCACTATTCAGTCCAGTCTTCCCGCACAGATACGAACTGCTCAGATGGAAGCATTAAAGCCTGAAAACGTCAAAGCTGAAGCCTTACGCGGCTCAAGGCAACGAATGGAACAAAAGGAAGACGGCGCCTACTATGTAACGGGGCGTATTTGGGTCCCACTATATGGCGGTTTACGAGAACTTGTGATGGATGAAGCACACAAGTCTCGCTACTCAATACATCCAGGGTCGGATAAAATGTACCACGATCTCAAAACAACATACTGGTGGCCTAGTATGAAGGCCCACATCGCTACTTACGTTGGCAAGTGTTTGACATGTGCAAAAGTCAAAGTGGAGTATTAGAAACCAGCGGGATTACTTCAGCAACCCAGGATACCACAGTGGAAATGGGAAGAAATTTCCATGGATTTCGTTACAGGCTTACCTAGATCCCAGCGTGGGAATGATACTATATGGGTGATCGTGGATCGACTCACCAAGTCTGCACACTTCCTGGCTATTAAGGAAACGGATAAGTTCTCCACTCTCGCAGACGTTTATCTTAAAGAAGTTGTTTCGAGGCACGGGGTGCCCACCTCCATCATTTCGGATCGGGATGCACGATTCACGTCAGAGCTATGGCAAGCGATGCACAAATCTTTTGGCTCACGATTAGACATGAGCACAGCATATCATCCTTAGACGGATGGGCAGTCTGAGCGAACGATCCAGACTCTTGAAGACATGCTTCGGGCATGTGTTATTGATTTCGGCAACGGCTGGGAAAAGCATCTCCCTTTGGTGGAGTTTTCGTACAATAACACCTATCACACCAGCATACAAGCCGCTCCATTCGAGGCATTGTACGGACGTAAATGCCGGTCACCTCTCTGTTGGGCAGAGGTGGGGGATAGTCAGATCACAGGTCCAGAGATTGTAGTGGACGCCACGGAAAAGATTGCACAGATACGACAACGCATGGCGGCAGCACGCTTGTCAGAAAGCCTACGCGGATAAGCGTAGAAAACCATTGGAATTTCAGGCCGGGGACCGGGTTTTACTAAAAGTCTCACCCTGGAAGGGTGTGGTTCGTTTTGGCAAACGGGGCAAACTAAATCCGCGGTATGTCGGACCGTTCGAGATCATTGAGAAAATAGGCAAAGTGGCCTACAAGCTAAACCTACCAGTTGAACTCGGTGCAGTTCACAATGTATTTCACGTGTCGAATCTGAAGAAGTGCCTGTCAGATGAGACCCTCATAGTTCCTTTTAAGGAACTCACTATCGACGAGCGGTTGCAGTTCGTCGAGGAGCCAGTTGAAATCACGGACCGGGATGTTAAGGTCCTCAAAAACAAGAGAATCCCTCTTGTTCGAGTTCGTTGGAACTCCCGACGTGGCCCAGAGTACACCTGGGAACGCGAAGACCAAATGAAAGAAAAGTACCCCCAGTTATTCGGAACCAACGCATCCACTACTGAGACTGAAGCTACTACTGCGGAATTTCGGGACGAAATTCCAAATCAACGGGGGATGATGTGACACCCCAGGAAAACCAGTAAACGATACAACTTACCTAGCTTCCTCAGTGAGTGCGTACCAAATTTCGGGACGAAATTTCTTTTAAGTTGGGGATAATGTGACAACTCGAATTTCCAAGATTTCTGTTTCGCATTTATTGCACGTTCTTGTATTGTTTAGTTGATTAATTGCACAATTAGTTGCTATGGAATTATATACGTTAATCGTATTGTGTGATTGTGCATGGTTGTTTGTTAATTGTGAAAGACTTGGTAAATATATGAACTTGGTGGTGAAACTATGAAATGGTTATGAGATGGTGTACATGTGTAAAATATGATACTTAGGGAGGTAGAGGGTAATTAGTGAAATCCTAGAGATACTTAACCCTAATCCCTTTTCACTAATCATTTGCACACAAAACAAAATACGTACTTGCAATTCTCTAATCCCCTAGCAATCATCATCACCACCATCATTGGCACAAGGCATTCATCACTTTCGATTCCTCTTTTTCTCTAGAATCATTCAAGGTAATTGTTTATCGATTATTGTAATACTTGTAAACCTAATTGATTGTTTGATCATTATCAATTCTTGATTGTGTGTTCATGAAAACCCTAGCTCTCATATGATACTTCTGTGATTTTGATTTGATTCTGAATTATTGATGATGATGATTAGTTGTACGTTTGATAGATTGTCCTTATGATGATTGTTGTTGTTAAGTATTGGTGGATTGATATGATCTTGCACTGTGAAAAGCATGAACTAGGGTTTAGAATGGTCTTTGAAACGTAACTGTTGATGTTGAAACGTAACTGTTATAATCGTATTACTTGTAGACAGAGTTTTATAAAGCAAACATTGTCTGAGTTTTATAACCTTATGAAAGGTCCGAAGTTCTAAACGGAAACTCATAGTCCGACCTTTAAGACTAAATGTGGTCCGAACTCCTATTAATCAAATCACAGTCCGAATTATGTGGAGTCCGACCATTATGCGTGAAACTTGATCCGAGTTTTATAAATATATAAGGTGGTCCGAGTTTAATGAATGAGATAGTCCGACTTTCATGAATGTGAGAGGTCCGACCTTTATGATTTGGTGCCAAGGTCCGAGTTTTGACACCCCATGATCTAGTCCGAGTTTCAAGCAAGGAACCCCCCCCCACACACACATGGTCCGACTTTTAGAGGACTCCCATGTCCGAGTTTCATTAAGTGGGGGTTAAGTCCGACCTTCTTTGATAATGATGCATGTCCGAGTTTAAGCATGTAATGTCAGAGTTTTACAAGAGGAACCCTTGGTCCGACTTTTATATATAGAGGAGCAAGGGTCCGAATTTTAAAGAGGAGGGTATGATGTCCGAGTTCTAACCCCATACCCCCTATCCGACTTTTACTCCTCATCTATGTGGTCTGAGTTTTGGAAACAAAACCCTAGAGGTCCGAATTATAAGTGGGGAAAAGATATGTCAGGGTTTTGTAAACCCTTTAGTCCGAATATATTAACCTAGAATGCTGTCTAACCTTCCGTGGTGCTGATATGTCAAGTTGTTGTGAATTAAACATGATTGTTATCCTGATTACATACTAAACATGATTGCTATCCTGATTACATACTAATTGCCCGGACTTTACAAGTGAGGTGTGTGTAAAAGCTCACAGTATGATTCTGTATATGATCTCATGCTACTGTTCATTCTGCTTATAACTGTATGATTCGATATATGCTTCTATGAAGTTAAATGCAACTGTATGATCCAGCATACGTGAACATTCTATGTGATATCATCCGGTACACAATACGCACACCAAACACAATTGCTTGAATATCAGTGACTTGCAAACCCTAATTTGATGCAAACACTTACATCGTATCATGTGCAACATATCCTAGGTCATGTGTAACAGACTTAGACATTTGATAAACCCTAGTGCATAGCATACCGAGCAAACGAAGGTGAGTTCACACAGCTAAGGCATGGGATTCCCGGGTGGGAATGGGATTTGATGAACTATTGTATATACTTCGCTGATAGAACTACGACTAGACTAGTAACACTTATTGAACTGATCTTCGCACACCTGCCAAGGGTTGGCCGCGATATTATGACTGACTTCGCACACCTGCCTTTGGAAGGCCGCGAACTGAATTTACTAATCTTCGCATACCTGCCTGGTAGGCCGCGATACAGATAAACCTAGTCTAGAATACTCGGGATGAACATCCCCTAATATCTTCGCATACCTGCCTGGGAGGCCGCGATGGAAACTAATACGATACATGACATAACGAACGAACATACTACTACTCACACTATACTATTACTGAACTGTTAACTGTGAACTCGCTCAACTAGTTGTTGACTCGTTGCTGCATGCCTTGCAGGACCTTAGGTACTTATGGAGCTTGCACTGGAGGGCGGTCGTTGTGGACAAGGATCGCGATTACTATGTTGAACTGATATATCATTTTAAACTATTAACTATGATTGGGTTACTTACATGCTTCCGCTACTTAAACTATGTTTTGTTGGAACATCAACTGTATTGAATTGGGTTTATGAATTTCTTTAATTATTTATATTGTTCAATATGATTGGTGGCTTGATACTGGTCATGTCACGCCTCCTAGCGGTGGTACTCCGCGTGTGGATTTTGGGGGTGTGACACTAAAAGCGTCAAAAAGTGCATAAGTTTGCGTTTTCGCGCATAACTTACGTTCTGAATGCTTCCGGACATTCAAAAATTTATGTAAGCATTAAAATATTTTATTTTAGTGTTTGGCATAAGAAAAATCCATTCGTCGCGCAATTTGGATCGTTTTTCGCGCTTATGCGCATTCCGTCGTAATTAAGCGAACATCGCGATCATACGATCAAACGAACCGACATCCGGCATATTTTTGAGCATTTTTCATGTCCACAATGTTTAAGCGTCATTTTAGGGCCTTAAATTTGGCTTAACGAGCCTTAAACATGTCGGAAATGGCTTTAAACACCAACAGGGACTGAAACTGTCATTTTTCAAAGTTGTTTGCTGATCAGAAACCCCAGGCGGGGCACGTAAGGTTTAACCATACCATACGCGGGGCACGAGGGCCTCCCAGACCTGCAAAACCAGTTTTAACAGCTGTTAACAACTGTTATACTCACAAAACTCAATTGCAAATGGTTTCCAGCAAACAATGGGCTTAATCTAGGGGCTCCAATGGTTTCTTAAAACTATGGGCTTGATGTGTACGGCTAGGATTGAATCTCGGATTACGAGGAACGATCTTAACGGCTCTACTACATCTATAAATACCCCTTGCTTTCATTTGCTCAAAACCCACAATTTGAATCTGATTTCTACTCTCTAAGTTAAAGCATATGCTTCATACCTGAGAGAAAATCGGATCAAATCTTGCGGGGACCTTTTATAAGTGTTCTTTCGTTCTTTCCTTTCGTTTTAGCATTAAAGTCAAACTTTGTTTGACTTTCTGCATTAACCAGTTTATGGTCGATGTGAAGTTCGTTTGAACTTCACAACGTGAGCGTAATCACGATGGCTATAGTCCCTAGTGACTATACCTACTGATTACCACGTTATCTAGCTCAGTGACGAGACGTAGTTTCGGCCAAAATGCGTTTTCTCGCGTATTTTTTAACCAAACTACTCTAGGTATTAAAACCGTTTTTTAATACCGAACCTGTTTTCTAACTTAACTAAACATGTTCTAACATGTTTAGATCGTCAATTTTAGAATTGTGCTTATTTAGGGTCGTATGGTAAGCGATCTAAACAATCTCTTATACTTTCGAACCCGACCCATTTGGTCGATCATTAGGATCCGACCAAACACATTAGGTGACCATAGTTGTGTAGGGAATAACCTTCCGAGGTTATACCTTATGGTCACGTCATTTAAGTAGTTGTATGATAGGTAGTTTATATGCCTTAGGAAAATTACCAAAATACCCTTTTTACGCTTAAATTCATTTTAAGCATATGTAACTTTATTTTTGACATCTAAACTGATTTAGCAACAATAGTAGACATGTTAAGGAATATAATACTTGTCATAGGACTAGTTAAGCAGTCCGAACGCGTTTTATGCGAACGACGCGTTAAAGTAGCATAAGCTACCTAAACGGGTCGTGATGGGTCGTAAGCACTTAGGTTAGGTTTCATTTGAGTATGTAGGCTTTGTTAAACCATATCATATGAGTTCCAATACTCATTTGGTTTACGAAACCTCATACTATCCAATCCCCCGATTTAGGTCCGGTTATTTATGTAGTTATCTATATAGGGTGTCGTTTGATTCCGTGATCCCTCTAGCTTTGCTTGGTTGTTGTTCACGACTTCTAAGCACCCTCAAGTGAGTATATAGTCCCCTCCTTTACTGTTTTCCAAACATTTTGGGGTGAAACACATGTGCCTACTTGTTACTTTCATGCTTTTCATGTTTTCATATCATATACTTACTATGTTCACTAGTACACTATTAGTACATCATTTCATTATGTATTTGCTATGTATGTCCTTTGTTGCATACTTAGTACATTTGATTTACATTACATTTCACACTATGTATGTTCATTTAGTACATACCTAGTGCATTGTTTTACATCACATGCTATGTATGTTCATCATACTTAGTACATTTGATTTACATTACCTTTTCATGCTATGTATGTTCATCATACTAGTACATTGTTTTACATCACATCACATGCTATATGTGTTCATTTAGTTCATACTTAGTACATTAACATCACATCACATTCTTACATTTTGGTATGACATTTGGTTTGTTTAAATGGGACAATATACATTCACTAACATTGATCACGCGTTCGTTAGTAGGTAGTGGTACCATAGGAATTGACAACTCCCGATCCTGACATCCTAGGTATGTTTGGATGGAAGGAATGACCGGATTCGATTTACATTTACACATATAGACCTTTAAATTCGTTTAGGGGTTTATCGCCACAGTCGCAAGGCTTGAATGTATGCATTTTCACAACACCGCATATATATTTGTATCAGTATATGTGACAACTCGTATTCCAGAACTTATCTTTGTGCTTATTGAAATTTGTATGAGAATTACGTGACTAGTTGATGTGTATGATTGCATTGAATGTTATGGGTTTTATTATGTTACGTGTTATCATGTATGGGCCGCACACTTTATTTCTGGCCACACACCTTTCTCTCGGCCCAACTCCTCTCGCAAACCACTTGGCCGACTCGAGACCAAGGGCAGCCCGTTGATGGGTTCAGCTCACTTCTCTTGTGCACGTTCATTAACCCACTCGGGGGTTTTGATTTTCATAATTTACAAATCACTAATCACACAAAAAAACCCTAAAGCTCTCTCTCCTTCCCTCTTTCACTCGACGGCAGCCCCCCCTCTCGTTCGAAGCTCTTGCATCGGTCTAACCAACTCATTCGATCTCACGGTTAGTGTTCCATTGTTATTTAGCTTGCCATGTTACGTGATTTTGTGATGTTGTGATGTTGCTAGGGTTCATGCTAGTAGAATTATTCATGAAATTGTGCTTGTAAATCTGGATCATGTGTCTGATTTCAAGGTGGATATATGTCATGAAACTGTTAGGGTTGGCTTTGATTAGTTTGATTCGGGATTGGTAAGCAATAGGTTGCATGATAGTCTTTGAACTCGTTAATCATATGATCCGATCGTATGTTCCTTATGATATTGATTTATTGTTCTTGAATTGATGATGATTATGATGATATGAATGTGTTTGAATGCTGAATAATTGTTGATTTGATCTAAGTTGAAACTGCCAAACTTGTTAGCAAAGGATACGGAAATCATGGACTGTAAATAAGGAAGTTTGTTACATCTTCCGGTCTCGACACGGGTTGCAAGTTGAGAACCCACAGTCTCGTCTCGAGACCGCACCTCACTCATACAAAAACAGCATAACCCGAGACCATGGTTGTGGGTCTTGTTGCGACTCGAGACCATCTAGTCTCGACTAGTACATGCATGATCCGAGACCCCTTGGTTGCGACTCGAGATCTTAAGGCCAACAACCCGAAACCGCACTGTCTCGACTCGAGATCCTTTGTCTCGACTCGAGACCACATAATCACATTTCCGGTTCGGACTTTCACTGCTTTAGACTTGTGTAATTGGGCTGCATGTTTGGGCTTTTGTTTGTTTACGTGATTCTACTGTTGAACTCGTATGAACTGTTAACTGCCATGATTATACATGTAAGCCATGATCAATACTTGTATGCAAATGTGTGTAGAAAACATAAGTGCACTACCTATATACGAACCTGACTTGTACGGTACACGTATGTTAGGACGTGGTTGACCACAATATAGCTTGATTGACCTTTCTGTTTATCTGCCGAGCAAACCAAGGTGAGTTCACACTCTTACCAAGGCATGGGATTTCCGGTGGGTAGGGAATGGGATTGAAGGAATGGGATTGAACAAATACTTGGACTTACACTGTTACTAGACTATCTACCATCGTCCTCGGATGCGAAAGACCCATACGTATAACCTACGTATACTTGTACTTATCACTGTCCTCAGGTTGCGATGGACACTTACGTAAAACCTACGTATACTTATATTCACTACTGCCTCGGGTTGTGACAGGCACCTACGTAAAACCTACGTAAACCTCGCGTGTCACACCCCCAAAATCCACACGCGGGGTACAACCGCTTGGGAGCGTGACTGGCCAGGATCAAGCTGTCACACCCCCAAAATCCCACACTGCGGAGTACCAACACCTGGGGGCGTGACTGACCAGGATCAAGCCATCAATCATATCAAACATAGCATTTAATGAAAACCCAAAGTAATTCATCACGACATGATTGATGTTTCAAAGAAAACCAAACTTTGTTTAAGTAGCGGAAGCATAATAATGAAAACCCAAATAAGTTATAAGTTCAAATATCGTTCACGATCCGTATCCCACAACGACCTGCTCCTCCCTGTGTAAGCTCCATAATGTACCTAAGGTCCTGCAAGGCATGCAGCAGATAATCAACAACTAGTTGAGCGAGTTCACAGTTAACAGTTCAGTAATAGTATAGAGTGAGTAGCGTTTTGTTCGTTCGTTAAGTCGTATATCGTTTAGTTCGTATCGCGGCCTCCCAGGCAGGTGTGCGAAGATATTAGGGGATGTTCCTCCCAAGTATTCTAGACTAGGTTTGTTTGTATCGCGGCCTACCAGGCAGGTGTGCGAAGATTAGCAGATTACAGTTCGCGGCCTTCCAAAGGCAGGTGTGCGAAGTCAGTCATAATATCGCGGCCAACCCTTGGCAGGTGTGCGAAGATCGTTCAATGAGTGATACTAGTCTAGCAGTAGGTTCTACCATCTATGTATGTACAGCAAATCATCAACTCCCCATTCCCACCCTGGGAACCCCATGCCTTGGCTTGTATGAACTCACCTTGGGTTGCTCGGTAGATACACAGAAAGTACAGGTAAGCTAGTAAGTGGTCAATCACGTCCTATCATGGTTATTATACAAGTCAGGTTCGTATGCAAGCACGTATTGTTACTAACACGTATTGATCATGGCCGCTCACACATATAATCATGGCAGTCCAACAACAGCAAGGTCACGTGAATTAACGAAGTCCAATTATCCGGCCCAATTAGTTGGGCTCGTGTCAGTGTGCAAGTCCAATTGTGTGCACGTGCATATGGTCTCGACTCGAGACTGGAGATCTCGAGTCGCAATAAGGGAGATCTCGACAGATGCATATATCACTCGAGACTGGGTGGTCTCGAGTCAGGTCTCGAGTCGCAATGGGCTGGTCTCGGTTTGTCATGGTCCACTCGAGACTGTTCGGTCTCGAGTCGCAACCAGACTCGCAATGTCGGTTTCGAGTTGTGCTGCTGTGTGCGAGTGTTGTGGTCTCGACTCGCAACCCGTGTCCAGATCAGAATGTAACCAACTTCCTAGTTTCCATAATTTGCAGCTCAATCAGTTCCGTAAAATTAGCAAACATCTTTGGCAGTTTCACAATTTGGATCAAATCACAGTTTATTCAGAAATCAAACAGCAATCAATCGATATTCATGAACATTCATATCATCATCATACAATCAGATCATTAACATCTAAATCAAGAACATAAAACCGGATCATGCATCATATTATTAGACTAGCATGCAACCTAGCCGATTAACCATGCATTCGGTTCACGAAATCATCATAGTAACAACTAGTTATGATAGTCTATCCTATCTAATCGGTTTTTAGATTATTATCTTGCAATCCAAGTCATGAGAATATCATCATAATCAACATGCTATCAAGAACCCTATTTTATCACACAAGATCATAATATCATCAATCATACAAGCACTAACCGATTGAAAAGAGGATGGCATTGATCCGAGCACAATGATCCGAGAGAGAGAGAGAGAGCTTGGTGTGTGTGTGTTCTTGATTGCAAGGTTGTGAAAACTAGAACCCTAAGGGATGTGTATGCATGTATACGTATGGAATAGAAGTGGGCCGAAACCCCACTTGGGCTACCTCATGGTCTCGAGTCCAACTATATGGACCGAGTGGGTTTATGCAATTGAGTAGGTGTTGTGCGATTCGAGTTTAAGGAACATACATATTATCATTTAATTCGTAACATACTAAAGAAACACATATCACGTAACCATGCATTTAATCAATTAGGGTAGCTCATGCAAATACGTAACGTTACAAGATAGGTCTAAAGTACGAGTTGTCACATTATCCCCAACTTAAAAGAAATTTCGTCCCGAAATTTGGTATGCACTCACTGAGGAAGCTAGGTAGATTATAACGTTCACTGGTTTTCCTGGGGTATCACATCCTCCCCCCGTTGATCTGGAATTTCGTCCCGAAATTCCGAAGTAGTAGCTTCAGCCTCAGTAGTGGTTGTATTGGTTCCGAATAACTGGGGGTACTTTTCTGTCATCCTGTCTTCGCGTTCCCATGTGTACTCTGGGCCACGTTTGGAGTTCCAACGTACTCGAACAAGAGGGATTCTCTTGTGTTTGAAGACCTTCACATCCCGGTCCGTGATTTCTACTGGTTCCTCGACGAACTGCAACCGCTCGTCGATAGTGAGTTCTTTGAAAGGAATAATAAGGGTCTCATCTGATAGGCACTTCTTCAGATTCGACACGTGAAATACATTGTGAACTGCCCCGAGTTCAGCTGGTAGGTTCAACTTGTAGGCTACTTTGCCGATTTTCTCAATGATTTCGAACGGTCCGACGTACCGCGGATTTAGTTTGCGCCGTTTGCCAAAACGAACCACACCCTTCCAGGGTGAGACTTTTAATAAAACCCGGTCCCCGACCTGAAATTCCAATGGCTTTCTACGCTTGTCCGCGTAGGCTTTCTGACGGTCGCGTGCTGCCGCCATGCGTTGTCGTATCTGTGTTATCTTTTCTGTGGCGTCCACTACAATCTTTGGACCCGTGATCTGACTATCCCCCACCTCTGCCCAACAGAGAGGTGACCGGCATTTACGCCCGTACAATGCCTCGAATGGAGCGGCTTGGATGCTGGTGTGATAACTGTTATTGTATGAGAACTCCACCAAAGGGAGATGTTTTTCCCAGCCGTTGCCGAAATCAATAACGCATGCCCGAAGCATGTCTTCAAGGGTTTGAATCGTCCGTTCAGACTGGCCATCCGTCTGAGGATGATACGCTGTGCTCATGTCTAGCCGTGAGCCGAAAGATTTATGCATCGCTTGCCATAGCTCTGACGTGAATCGTGCATCGCGATCCGAAATGATGGAGGTGGGCACCCCGTGCCTCGAAACAACTTCTTTAAGATAGACGTCTGCGAGAGTGGAGAACTTATCCGTTTCCTTGATAGCTAGGAAGTGTGCAGACTTGGTGAGTCGATCCACGATCACCCATATGGTATCATTCCCACGCTGGGATCTAGGTAAGCCCGTAACGAAATCCATGGAAATTTCTTCCCATTTCCATTTAGGTATCGTGGGTTGCTGAAGTAGGCCCGCTGGTTTCTGGTATTCGACCTTGACTCTCGCACAGGTCAAGCATTTTCCAACGTACGTAGCGATGTGGGCCTTCATGCTTGGCCACCAATAAGTAGTTCTGATGTCGTGGTACATCTTATCCGACCCTGGATGTACCGAGTAGCGAGACTTGTGAGCCTCATCCATTACAAGTTCACGTAGACCGCCATAAAGTGGGACCCAAATACGCCCCGTTACATAGTAGGCGCCGTCTGCCTTCTGTTCTAGTCGTTGCCTTGAGCCGCGTAGGGCTTCAGCCCTGACGTTTTCTGGTTTCAATGCTTCTACCTGAGCATCTCGTATCTGTGCAGGAAGGCTAGACTGAATCGTAAGCTGTAGCGCTCGCACGCGTCGTGGTAGAGTGTCTTTCCGACTGAGGGCGTCAGCCACAACGTTGGCTTTGCCTGGATGGTACTTGATAGCGCATTCATAATCGTTCAGTAGTTCAACCCATCGTCGTTGACGCATGTTCAAATCCTTTTGCTTAAGGATATGCTCGAGACTCCTGTGATCGGTGTAAATCGTGCACCTGGTACCGTACAGGTAGTGTCGCCATATCTTAAGCGCGAAAACAACAGCTCCCAGCTCTAAATCGTGCATCGTGTAGTTCCGTTCGTGAATCTTAAGTTGGCGCGAGGCATAAGCAATAACCTTGTCGCGCTGCATTAACACACATCCAAGGCCCTGAATGGATGCATCACAATATACTACAAAGTCGTCCGTGCCCTCTGGCAAAGAGAGGATAGGTGCACTGCAAAGTCTATCCTTTAAGTGCTGAAAAGCAGTCTCCTGAGGGTCTCCCCAACGGTAGGTGACACCCTTCTGTGTCAGTAGCGTAAGCGGCTGAGCAATCTTTGAAAAATCTTTAATAAACCGTCTGTAGTAACCCGCCAAACCCAAGAATTGGCGTATTTCCATTGGCGTACGTGGTGCAGGCCAGTTTCTGATCGAGTCTACCATGGATGGATCGACATGGATTCCATCCTTGTTCACCACATGGCCTAGAAAGTGGACTTCACGAAGCCAAAAGTCGCATTTCGAAAACTTAGCGTACAGCTGTTCCTTTCGAAGAAGTTCCAAAATAAGGCGTAGATGCTGCTCGTGTTCCTCCTGACTCTTGGAGCAGATCAGGATGTCGTCGATGAAGACAATGACGAACTTGTCAAGATAGGGTTTGCACACCCTGTTCATAAGGTCCATAAATACGGCAGGCACGTTCGTTAACCCGAACGGCATGACAAGAAACTCGTAGTGACCGTAACGAGTTCTGAATGCAGTTTTGGAGACGTCCTCCTCCCGGACTCTCAGCTGATGATAACCAGACCTCAAGTCTATCTTGGAGTAATAACACGACCCTTGCAACTGGTCGAATAAGTCGTCTATGCGTGGAAGAGGATAACGGTTCTTCACTGTCACCTTGTTGAGTTCCCGGTAGTCTATGCACATCCTGAAGGTACCGTCCTTCTTTCTCACGAATAATACTGGAGCTCCCCATGGCGAAGAGGTTGGACGAATGAAGCCCTTTTCCAAGAGCTCTTGTAGCTGCTTTGACAATTCCTCCAATTCTGATGGAGCTAGACGATATGGTGCGCGAGCTATGGGTGCTGCTCCTGGAGCGAGCTCGATTTGAAATTCGACCTGACGATGAGGCGGTAAGCCAGGTAAATCTTCAGGAAACACCTGAGGGTAGTCGCGTACAATTGGAATATCTTCAAATTTCTTTTCCTTCACTGATGCATCTGAAACGAGCGCCAAGATTGCGGTGTGACCCTTTCGCAGACATTTCTGAGCCTTCAAGAAAGAAATGATGCCAACCACAGCACCACTCTTGTCGCCTTGAACTTCGAGAGGTTCCTGACCAGAACGGGGAATGCGGATAATCTTCTCGCTGCATAAGATCTCTGCCTAATGTTGGGATAACCAATCCATCCCAATAACGATATCAAAACTTCCCAAGACTATGGGAATAAGGTCGATGGGGAAAGCCTGACCGGCTAAGACAATACTACAACCCTTGACTATCTGCGTGGCTTCTAAACTCTTACCGTTAGCTAGTTCTACGACATGTTTGGTGCTTAGGGGTGTTGATGTACGTTTTAGCAATTTACTGGCTTTCACAGAAATATAACTTGTATCCGCACCCGAATCGAATAAAACAGTAACATAAATATCATCAAGGAGAAACTTACCCATAACCACGTTGGGATCGTTCACTGCGTCACCTCGACCTAGCACAAAAGCGCGTCCCCTAGCTTCGTTGCCATTATTGTTGTTGTTTCCCCCGTTGTTGTTGTTGTTGTTCCCGTTGCCCTGATTGTTGTTGTTGTTGCGATTCTGGTTCTGGTTCAATTGAGGGCAATCGCGTTTGTAGTGACCTTCAGCCCCACACTGGAAACATCCTCGGTTTCCACGCTGTGGCTGCTGCTGCTGATTCTGTGGAGCTGGTGATGGGAGTTGATGGTTCTGGTTTGCTGGCCGTGAGCTTCTACAATCCTTTGCCTCATGACCCGGCTTGAGGCATATTTGACATCGTTCCCTGCGACACCTTCCACTGTGGTGTTTGTTGCATCTACCACACCATGGGTGAGTTCCCCTATAACCACTCTGCCCCTGACTGCCTGATGATTGCTGATTCGGACTCTGATAATCGTTGGTGCGACGCTGCTGTGTTTGGGACTGAACAGAAACTGATCCCTTGCTGGAATCCCCATCCCATTTCCGTTTGTTGTCACTGGGGTAGCAGAAGTAGTGACAGCAGTAGTGGTAGCACTGATGCGTTTTGGCAGCTTGTTCTGTTCCACCGCCTGATCCGTGAGGCGATGAGCAAGACGCTGGATGTCTTGGATGTTATCGAGGTTTGCCGATGTAACATGGCTTTGAATCTCTGAGGCGAGACCCTTGAGGTACAATTCGATACGCTTGATGGGAGGGTCTACCATGGTAGGGCACAAAATAGCCAGTTCGTTCGATCGCTTCGTATAAGCTTCTATCTCTGACCCCGTCATCTTCAAGTGATAAAACTCATTCTCCAACTTGTGAATATCATCCCTTGTGCAGTACTCACGTTTGATAAGTTCTTTGAAATCATTCCAGGGTGTGGCGTTAGCAGCTGCCAACCCTAGGATCTGAACTTGGGCGTTCCACCAAGTTAGTGCTATTCCTTCTAGCGTGCCAGTGGCGTATTTCACCCTGCGAGCCTCAGGGCATTCACACATTTCGAAAACTGACTCAAGCTTCTCAAACCAGTGGAGGAGTCCCACTGCCCCCTCCGTGCCGCTGAAAGTACTTGGACGACAGTCCATGAAGTTCTTAAAAGTGCATATAGGTTGCTGCGCGTGTTGACCTATTGTGTACGAATAGGGCAAAGTTTAAATACATGGGCTAGTTTAGGAGTGTAGGATCTAAAGATCCTAGTGTAAGTTATGACGACAGGATATACTACCTGCTTGAGCAGCTGCAAGTGCCGCAGCAACTTGAGCTTGAACGAGAGCCTCTAGCTGGGCTTGTGTCATGTTAATTCGTCCAGACATGATCTTCATAGTAAAAGTAACGTAAGTGAGAGTGGTTCGCGAATAGGGTGATGACAGAAAAGCGTAAGCACGTAGGTGTTCTCATGTAATAGGTCATGTGTATCTAAGCGTAATGCGAGCAAAGTTCTATACGGTTCTAGCAAACAGGCAATAAACATAAACCTTATTACCTAGGATGTCGAGTCTTGCACGTGGAGCGAAGCGTCGTTGTGGATCATTGAGAGCACTGTTCTGGTTATAGTCTGGTTTTAATAAAAACGTTTTCCCATATTAAAACCAAGTTCTCTATAACCAATGGCTCTGATACCAATCTGTCACACCCCCAAAATCCCACACTGCGGAGTACCACCGCCTGGGGGCGTGACTGACCAGGATCAAGTCATCAATCATATCAAACATAGCATTTAATAATAAAAGTAGATAAAGTAATTCATCACGACATGATTAATGTTTCAAAGAAAACCATACTTTGTTTAAGTAGCGGAAGCATAATAATGAAAACCCAAATAAGTTATAAGTTCAAATATCGTTCACGATCCGTATCCCACAACGACCTGCTCCTCCCTGTGCAAGCTCCATAATGTACCTAAGGTCCTGCAAGGCATGCAGCAGATAATCAACAACTAGTTGAGCGAGTTCACAGTTAACAGTTCAGTAATAGTATAGAGTGAGTAGCGTTTTGTTCGTTCGTTAAGTCGTATATCGTTTAGTTCATATCGCGGCCTCCCAGGCAGGTGTGCGAAGATATTAGGGGATGTTCCTCCCAAGTATTCTAGACTAGGTTTGTTTGTATCGCGGCCTACCAGGCAGGTGTGCGAAGATTAGCAGATTACAGTTCGCGGCCTTCCAAAGGCAGGTGTGCGAAGTCAGTCATAATATCGCGGCCAACCCTTGGCAGGTGTGCGAAGATCGTTCAATGAGTGTTACTAGTCTAGCAGTAGGTTCTACCATCTATGTATGTACAGTAAATCATCAAATCCCCATTCCCACCCTGGGAACCCCATGCCTTGGCTTGTATGAACTCACCTTGGGTTGCTCGGCAGATACACAGAAAGTACAGGTAAGCTAGTAAGTGGTCAATCACGTCCTATCATGGTTATTATACAAGTCAGGTTCGTATGCAAGCACGTATTGTTACTAACACGTATTGATCATGGCAGCTCAGACATATAATCATGGCAGTCCAACAACAGCAAGGTCACGTAAATTAACGAAGTCCAATTATCCCGCCCAATTAGTTGGGCTCGTGTCAGTGTGCAAGTCCAATTGTGTGCACGTGCATATGGTCTCGACTCGAGACTGGAGATCTCAAGTCGCAATAAGGGAGATCTCGACAGATGCATATATCACTCGAGACTGGGTGGTCTCGAGTCAGGTCTCGAGTCGCAATGGGCTGGTCTCGGTTTGTCATGGTCCACTCGAGACTGTTCGGTCTCGAGTCGCAACCAGACTCGCAATGTCGGTCTCGAGTTGTGCTGCTGTGTGTGAGTGTTGTGGTCTCGACTCGCAACCCGTGTCCAGATCAGAATGTAACCAACTTCCTAGTTTCCATAATTTGCAGCTCAATCAGTTCCGTAAATTTAGCAAACATCTTTGGCAGTTTCACAATTTGGATCAAATCACAGTTTATTCAGAAATCAAACAGCAATCAATCGATATTCATGAACATTCATATCATCATCATACAATCGGATCGTTAACATCTAAATCAAGAACATAAAACCGGATCATGCATCATATTATTAGACTAGCATGCAACCTAGCCGATTAACCATGCATTCGGTTCACGGAATCATCATAGTAACAACTAGTTATGATAGTCTATCCTATCTAATCGGTTTTTAGATTATTATCTTGCAATCCAAGTCATGAGAATATCATCATAATCAACATGCTATCAAGAACCCTATTTTATCACACAAGATCATAATATCATCAATCATACAAGCACTAACCGATTGAAAAGAGGATGGGATTGATCCGAGCACAATGATCCGAGAGAGAGAGAGAGAGCGTTTGGTGTGTGTGTGTTCTTGATTGCAAGGTTGTGAAAACTAGAACCCTAAGGGATGTGTATGCATGTATACGTATGGAATAGAAGTGGGCCGAAACCCCACTTGGGCTACCTCATGGTCTCGAGTCCAACTATATGGACCGAGTGGGTTTATGCAATTGAGTAGGTGTTGTGCGATTCGAGTTCAGGTAACATACATATTATCATTTAATTCGTAACATACTAAAGAAACACATATCACGTAACCATGCATTTAATCAATTAGGGTAGCTCACGCAAATACGTAACGTTACAAGATAGGTCTAAAGTACGAGTTGTCACACAAGCCACCAATCATATAGAACAACGTATGTAGTAAAAGTAAATGTCATTAAGCCAAACCCATCCATATGAAAGGTGTTCAAAACATAAGTAATTAGTTCAACGTTTAGCGGAAGTAAATAAGTAAAAGCCCAATCATAATAAGTATGTAATGTTATAACGTTCAATCATAGCATTCACGATCCTTGTCCACAACGACTTGCTCCTCCCTGTGCAAGCTCCATATGTACCTAAGGTCCTGCAAGGCATGCAGCAGAGAGTCAACAACTAGTTGAGCGAGTTCACAGAAAGTAAGTGCGTAGCAGTAATTCATATGTTCATTTAGTGGGGGCTTCCCACGTATGTATGTACTAATAGTGGGGGTTTCCCATGATTATATTTATTACTAATGGGGGCTTCCCATGTTTATCCTTGCTAGACTATTGTAACCATGTGTTCTTCTTAATCCGAGAACAGGAATACGTACAAGGTCACGTAGGTTTTACGTGAGTGCCCTTCCCCGAGGACAGTGGTACGCGTGGGGTTTACGTAGGTTTTACGTAAGTGTCCTTCCGACCCGGAAGACAGTAGTAGGTATGAGTTTACGTAGGTTTTACGTAAATGTCCTCCCGACCCGGGAGACAGTGGTAGATACTAGTTTACGTAGGTTTTACGTAAGTGTCCTGACTAACCTGTGGACGATGGTATATAGTCTAGCAATAGTGTAAGTACGAGTAATTATCCAATTCAAATCTTCCCAACCCAATTCCCAACCCGGGAATCCCATGCCTTGGCTGTGTGAACTCACCTTGGTTTGCTCGGTATGCTTAACTATGTGCTAGCAATTAATCAATCAAGTCCTATAGTAAGCACGTATACTTGATCAGTTCAAGTTCGTAAAGTTTCACATGCAATTAATCTAACATGTGAAATTGTTTGAGACGGTGCAGAATTAATCATATTCATACAATCCACGTTTCACATAAAGGCTTTCTCAATTTAATCTAACAATATCATCCGCACTTAACTGGATTAATACACTTTGCATAGTTCACATGCATAGCAGAATTAATCAGAAACATATTACAGTTAACCCACATAACGTAGCTATCATAACAGAGTTAACATAGTTAACATACTTAACATATTTAACAGCGTTAATAAACTTATCATGTTTAACGGAGTTAGTGGCTTCATTTTAATCATACATACCTTAACAGATTCAACATTATTTAACATACAACACATGGCTTCATATTAATCATTCACAAAGTCAGACAGGGCCTTGCCCTTCTTAAAAACTCGGACAAGTGTGGGGGGGGGTTTCCCCTGTTCAAAAGTCGGACAAGAGTCCCTAGGCACAAGCTCGGACAGAATCAATTGGGGGAGGGGTTTAAAACTCGGACAAGAGGGTGGTGCGGGTTAAAAGTCGGACCAAGGGTAGGGGGGGTTAAAACTCGGACCAAGGGGCATCCATTAAAGAAACTCGGACCCCCTTAAAACTTGTAAAGATCGGACAGGGTATTACATGAGAAAGTCGGACCCCCTTACCTCTTTAAAAGTCGGACCAGTATTCAATTTAAGAAACTCGGACATCGCATGTGCAATCAAAACTCGGACTCCACAACACTTTTAAACCTCAGACAACATAAACAAGCAAAACTCGGATCACCTTTACATCCTTAAAAAGGTCGGACATGGTTAACTTTATTACATAAGTCGGACTAATTGTCATAACCAAAAACTCAGACAATCTCATTCATTCACAAAACTCAGACAACAAAAAGTCATACGTTCATTGCATCGTAACAGTTACGTTTTCACATTTCCACACCTACGAAACCCTAATTTCATTGTATCTGTCCAGCATCGATCCAATTATCAAATCAATCATGTATTCTTAATCACCAGGCAATCGATTAAACGACTATAAAATATCATTATCATCATAATCAGAATCCAATCAATAATCACAGAGAGTATCATATGAAGGACTAGGGTTTTACCAAGAATTACAAGAATCAAGAATTGATAATAATCAAGCAATCAATAAACAATTACCTTGTACTGATTCTAGAGAAAATGTGGAATCAAGGGTGATGAATATCTTGTGCCAATGATGATGGTGATGATTGCCAGAGAGAACCAAAGAAAGTGAAAGTACGTGCTTTGTTTTGTGTAATGATTAGTGAAAAGGGATTAGGGTTAAGAATAGTTTAAGTTTCACTAATAACTCTATACACCCTTAATTATTATATTTTACAATAGTGCACCATCTCAAACAATTTCACAGTTTCACCACCAAGTTCATACATTTGACAAATCTATCACAATTAACACATAACCATGCACAATCACACAATACACTTCATTGTATCAAAACGTATACAATTCCATAGCAACTAATTGTGCAAATAAATAACTACACAAACAATGAACGTGCAATAAATGCGAAATTGGAATCTTGGAATCTCGAGTTGTCACATTATCCCCAACTTGAAAGAAATTTCGTCACGAAATTTAGCATGCGGTTACTGAGGAAGCTAGGTAAGTTGTATCGTTTATTGATTTTGCTGGGGTGTCACATCATCCCCCCGTTGATTTGGAATTTCGTCCCGAAATTCTGTAGTAGTAGCTTCAGCCTCAGTAGTGGTTGCACGGTTTCCGAATAATTGGGGATACTTGAGTTCCATTTGATCTTCTCGTTCCCAGGTATACTCTGGGCCACGACGAGAGTTCCAACGAACTCGTACAAGAGGTATTCTAGTGTTCTTGAGGACCTTGACATCCCGGTCCGTGATTTCAACTGGTTCCTCGACGAACTGCAACCGCTCGTCGATAGTGAGTTCCTTAAAAGGAACTATGAGGGTCTCATCTGACAGACACTTCTTCAGATTCGACACATGGAATACGTTGTGAACTGCACCGAGTTCAGCTGGTAGGTTTAGTCTGTAGGCTACTTTGCCTATTCTTTCAGTGATTTCGAATGGTCCAACATACCGCGGATTGAGCTTGCCTCGTTTACCAAAACGAACCACACCCTTCCAGGGTGAGACTTTGAGTACCACTCGATCCCTAACTTGGAACTCGAGCGGTTTTCTGCGTTTATCAGCGTAGCTTTTATGGCGATCACGAGCTGCCGCCATGCGTTGTCGTATCTGCGCAATCTTTTCCGTGGCGTCCACTACAATCTCTGGACCCGTGATCTGACTATCCCCCACCTCTGCCCA
Organism: Helianthus annuus; assembly: GCF_002127325.2. Classification (NCBI taxonomy): domain Eukaryota; kingdom Viridiplantae; phylum Streptophyta; class Magnoliopsida; order Asterales; family Asteraceae; genus Helianthus; species Helianthus annuus. The sequence continues at coordinate 71,461,926 of NC_035437.2, read as the reverse complement.
ACAGAGAGGTGACCGGCATTTACGCCCGTACAATGCCTCAAATGGAGCGGCTTGAATGCTGGTGTGATAGCTGTTATTATACGAAAACTCCACCAAAGGAAGATGCTTTTCCCAGCCATTGCCGAAATCGATAACACATGCCCGAAGCATGTCTTCTAAAGTTTGAATAGTGCGCTCAGACTGCCCATCCGTCTGAGGATGATATGTTGTGCTCATGTCTAACCGTGAGCCAAAAGATTTGTGCATCGCTTGCCATAACTCTGACGTGAATCGTGCATCCCGATCCGAAATGATGGAGGTGGGCACCCCGTGCCTCGAAACAACTTCTTTAAGATAAACGTCTGCGAGAGTGGAGAACTTATCTGTTTCCTTAATAGCCAAGAAATGAGCAGACTTGGTGAGTCGATCCACGATCACCCATATAGTATCATTCCCACGCTGGGATCTGGGTAGGCCTGTAACAAAATCCATGGAAATTTCTTCCCATTTCCATTGCGGTATCTTGGGTTGCTTAAGTAGGCCCGCTGGTTTCTGATACTCCACTTTGACTTTTGCACATGTCAAACACTTGCCGGCGTAAGTCGCGATGTGGGCTTTCATGCTAGGCCACCAATATGTTGTTTTAAGATCGTGGTACATTTTATCCGAACCTGGATGTACCGAATAGCGAGACTTATGAGCTTCATCCATCACAAGTTCCCGTAAACCGCCATATAGTGGAACCCAAATGCGTCGTGTTACATAGTAGGCGCCGTCTTCCCTTTGTTCTAATCGTTGCCTTAAGCCGCGTAAGGCTTCAGCCCTGACGTTTTCTGGTTTCAATGCTTCCACCTGAGCATCTCGTATCTGTGCAGGAAGATCAGACTGAATAGTGAGCTGCAAAGCTCGTACACGCCTAGGTAGAGTGTCTTTTCGACTGAGTGCGTCAGCCACAACATTGGCTTTGCCTGGATGGTACTTGATGGCGCATTCGTAATCATTAAGTAACTCGACCCATCGTCGTTGACGCATGTTCAATTCCTTCTGCTTGAAGATATGCTCAAGACTCCTGTGATCGGTGTAAATAGTGCACTTGGTACCGTACAGGTAGTGTCGCCATATCTTGAGCGCGAAAACAACAGCTCCCAGCTCTAAATCGTGCGTCGTGTAATTCCGTTCATGAACTTTGAGTTGCCGCGAAGCGTAGGCAATAACTTTATCCCGCTGCATCAATACACAACCAAGCCCCTGTACCGATGCGTCACAATAGATCACAAAATCATCCGTGCCCTCTGGCAATGAGAGAATAGGTGCGCTGCATAGCCTATCCTTCAGGTACTGGAAAGCGGTTTCCTGGGAGTCTCCCCAACGGTAGGTGACACCCTTCTGTGTCAGCATTGTAAGCGGCTGTGTGATCTTGGAGAAGTCTTTAATGAATCGTCTGTAGTACCCCGCCAAACCTAAGAATTGGCGTATTTCCGTTGGTGTACGCGGTGCAGGCCAATTCCTGATCGAATCTACCTTGGATGGATCGACATGAATCCCATCCCTGTTCACCACATGGCCTATGAAATGGACTTCACGAAGCCAGAAGTCGCATTTTGAAAACTTGGCATACAGCTGTTCTTTTCGAAGAAGTTCCAAGATAAGACGTAAGTGCTGCTCGTGTTCCTCCTGACTCTTGGAGTAGATCAGAATGTCGTCGATAAAAACTATCACAAATTTGTCTAAGTAGGGCTTGCATACCCTGTTCATTAGATCCATGAAAACTGCAGGCGTGTTCGTAAGCCCAAATGGCATGACTAGAAACTCGTAGTGGCCGTAGCGAGTTCTGAATGCTGTCTTGGAGACGTCCTCATCCCGGACTCTGAGCTGATGGTAACCTGACCTTAGATCAATCTTGGAGTAGTAACTCGACCCTTGCAACTGGTCGAATAAGTCGTCGATGCGAGGAAGAGGATAGCGGTTCTTCACTGTGACCTTGTTCAGTTCACGGTAGTCTATGCACATTCTGAATGTACCATCTTTCTTCTTCACAAATAGTACTGGAGCTCCCCAAGGCGAAGAGCTTGGACGAATAAAGCCCTTTTCCAAGAGCTCTTGTAGCTGCTTTGACAGCTCTTCCAGTTCAGTTGGAGCTAAACAATACAGTGCGCGGGCTATTGGTGCTGCTCCTGGAGCTAGCTCGACTTGAAACTCAACCTGGCGATGAGGCGTTAGACCAGGTAAATCTTCAGGAAACACTTGAGGAAAATCGCGTACAACTGGGATATCCTCTATTCTTTTCTCTTTCGTCGTTGCATCAGTAACCAGTGCCAAAATGGCAGTATGACCCTTTCGTAAACACTTTTGAGCCTTGAGAAAGGAGATGATGCCTACCACAGCACCACTCTTGTCGCCTTGAACTTCAAGAGGTTCTTGACCAGAACGGGGCATACGAATGATTTTCTCTTTACATAGGATCTCTGCTTGCTGCTTGGCTAACCAATCCATACCCACGACGATGTCGAAACTACCCAAAATTATAGGGATAAGGTCGATGGAGAAAGTCTGACCAGCGAGGATAGGATTACAACCCTGAACTATTTGTGTGGCCTCTATATTTTTACCATTAGCTAAATCTACGACATGTTTGGTGTTTAATGGAGTTGGTGCACGTTTTAACATTTGGCTAACTTTAAGAGACACATAACTTGTATCCACACCCGAATCAAACAGAACAGTAACGTAAAAGTCGTCGAGAAGAAACTTACCCATGACTACGCTAGGATCGTTCCTTGCGTCACCTCGACCCAGCACGAAAGCACGACCCCTAGCTTCATTGCCGTTATTGTTCCCACCGTTGTTGTTACCATTGCCTTGGTTGTTGTTGATGTTGCGATTCTGGTTCTGGTTTAACTGTGGGCAATCACGCTTGAAATGACCTTCGGCCCCACACTGAAAACATCCCCTGTTGCCCCGTTGTTGCTGCTGCTGCGGGTTTTGTGGAGCTGGTAATTGCAGTGGCTGGTTCTGATTCGCAGGCCGTGGACTCCTACAATCTTTGGCCTCGTGACCCATCTTGAGACACCTTTGGCAACGACCCTTGTTGCACTGGCCGCTGTGATGCCTGTTATAGTTGTGACACTTGGGGTGAGATCCTTGATACCTTTTCTGCCTGTGACCACCAGAAGATTGCTGACTAGGACTCTGGTAGTGATCAGTCTTCTGCTGTTGAGCCAGAGACTGAACTGTTGCTGAACCTTTACTGGAATCCCCATCCCATTTTCTTTTGTTGTCACTAGGAGTAGCAGAAGTAGTAACAGCAGTAATGGTAGCACTGATGCGTTTAGGCAGCTTGTTCTGTTCCACTGCCTGATCCGTAATACGATGAGCAAGGCGCTGAATAGCCTGGATGTTGTCAAGATTAGCCGATGTCACATGGCTCTGGATCTCTGGCGCTAACCCCTTGAGATACAACTCAATGCGCTTGATTGGAGGGTCCACCATAGTTGGGCACAGCACGGCCAGCTCGTTTGACCGTTTAGTATAAGCTTCGATTTCTGACCCAGTCATTTTCAAATGGTAAAACTCATCTTCCAATTTGTGAATGTCTTCCCGTGTGCAGTACTCACGTTTAATCAGTTCCTTGAAATCATTCCAAGGGGTGGCGTTAGCAGCTGCAAACCCTAGGATCTGTACTTGCGCGTTCCACCAAGTTAACGCGATTCCTTCCAAAGTACCAGTGGCGTACTTGACCCTGCGAGCCTCAGGGCATTCACACATTTCAAATACTGACTCTAGCTTCTCAAACCAATGGAGGAGTCCCACTGCCCCCTCGGTGCCACTGAATGTGCTTGGACGACAGTCCATGAAGTTCTTGAAAGTACATACAGGCTGATGAGCGGGTTGACCTAATGTGTAAGAACAGAATGAGGTTAAACATAAGAGTTGTTTAGAAACGTAGGATCTAAAGATCCTAGGATGAGTTACGACTGCAGGGTATACCTCCTGCGTTTGCAGCTGCAAGTGCCGCAGCAACTTGTTCGTTGATAAGAGCCGTCAACTGGGCTTGTGTCAAGTTAATTCGTCCGGCCATTGATCTTCACATCAAAGGCAATATAAGTGAGAAAGGTTCGCGAATAGTGTGATGACAGAAGAGTGTAAGCACACAAGTGTTCTCAAGCAATAACAAGTAGTCAGCATTGTAATCTAAGCATACTACGAGCAAAGTTCTATGCAATTCTAGCATGTAGGCAATAAACATAAACCTTATTACCTAGGAGGTTGAGTCTTGCACGTGGAGCGAAGCGTCGTTGTGGATCGTTGAGAGCACTGTTCTAGTTATAGTCTGGTTTTAATAAAAACGTTTTTCCCATATTAAAACCAAGTTCTCTATAACCAATAGCTCTGATACCAATCTGTCACACCCCCAAAATCCACACGCGGGGTACAGCCGCTTGGGAGCGTGACTGACCAGGATCAAGCCACCAATCATATAGAACAACGTATATAGTAAAAGTAAATGTCATTAAGCCAAACCCATCCAGATGAAATGTGTTCAAAACATAAGTAATTAGTTCAACGTTTAGCGGAAGCAAATAAGTAAAAGCCCAATCATAATAAGTATGTAATGTCATAACGTTCAATCATAGCATTCACAATCCTTGTCCACAACGACTTGCTCCTCCCTGTGCAAGCTCCATATGTACCTAAGGTCCTGCAAGGCATGCAGCAGAGAGTCAACAACTAGTTGAGCGAGTTCACAGAAAGTAAGTGCGTAGCAGTAATTCATATGTTCATTTAGTGTGGGCTTCCCATGTATGTATGTACTAATAGTGGGGGTTTCCCATGATTATATTTATTAATAATGGGGGCTTCCCATGTTTATCCTTACTAGACTATTGTAACCATGTGTTCTTCTTAATCCGAGAACAGGAATACGTACAAGGTCACGTAGGTTTTACGTGAGTGCCCTTTCCCGAGGACAGTGGTACGCATGGGGTTTACGTAGGTTTTACGTAAGTGTCCTTCCGACCCGGAAGACAGTAGTAGGTATAAGTTTACGTAGGTTTTACGTAAGTGTCCTCCCGACCTGGGAGACAGTGGTAGATTCTAGTTTACGTAGGTTTTACGTAAGTGTCCTGACTAACCTGAGGACGATGGTATATAGTCTAGCAATAGTGTAACTACGAGTAATTATCCAATTCAAATCTTCCCAACCCAATTCCCAACCCGGGAATCCCATGCCTGGGCTGTGTGAACTCACCTTGGTTTGTGACAACCCTCACAAAACCAGGTATCCGTACGACTTAATTAGCTATTAACTGTTGCCTAATTACTGTACTTAACTGAGATTTCTGATAAACTGCTACTGGAATACTGATACATGAACTTACTTGCGTCATACTTGCTTGCTGTCACTACACTATTTACATGCTGAACCCTAGTGACAAACTTGATGCACAAGAAGCACAATAGCACTAAACGGATACACAGTGAACATGCTGATATAACCAGCATCAGGCAGACACTGCCTCTAAAGGCCTGAATGAGCCAGAATTATTTTACTACACCCATAGTGTGTGTAGAGATACAAGGGTTGTATAATTGCGTCTCTAGGAATAAGATACAGAGATTGGATGTGCCTAAAACGTACCTTAAGCGCGGAACACAGCACTTTTATTTACACACTAGCTTCTAGCTAATTAATAAAGTGCCAAAATACAAAGAATTATTCCCGACACTTTGCTGAATAAATTGTGTCGCTAAAAATATTACTTACGACGCTTAAAGGATATCTTAAGCACTTTAACGGATTCCTATCCGACCGAACAACCGGACAATACCCGGAACATAAAAATATTGCCAGGATTATTATTGGTATTTTTCTGAGCCAGTTAGGGTCCCTGATTACCCTAACACCCGCAATAAAACACATTAAACAACTAACAGGGTTAGACCTTATAGTAACCGACTTTAACCAAACTAAACTGTAACTGCACGATCGAGACCCAACCGGGCGACCCCACACCCCTTGGGCCGGTTCCATTGAGATGGAACTAGGTGGTACAACTTCTAGTATTTTATTAGAAATTGCGGATATCTAGAGAGCATGGAGAACCGGTGGACGATAACGAAACTTTTTCTATTTAAACACTCACTCTCTCACACACTAAACACACACACAAGATCACAACTCACTCCCTCTCTCCCTTGTGCTCTCCCTCTCGGCCGAACATCACCACACCCAACCACCCATCTTCGGTTTTCGTCTTGCAAGTTCCAAGTGCATACAAGTCTTGAGGATCACGTACAACGAAGCTTGGAACAAACGGAAGTTGAAGGACCTCGCCACGTTGCTTTTATCCACGCCGTTTTCGACTAGAATCTTCCCTAGCCCCGAGCTAGAGGTATAACATTTAAAACTCATTTTTAATCGTGTCAAAAGTGGTTAAAAGGATTTTTATCGGTTAAAGGTCGGTAACCCATCATTCGAATCTTTAAAGTCTACTAAAACATGAAAAACGTTGGTTAAAAGCATATAACGCGTGTAAATGTCGTAGTATTTGAATATGTTGATGGCTAAGGCCCGATCTACGTTGTGGTGGCTCTTATCATCGTTTAACCCGACTTTGTTAAGATCCCGAATCTTGACATACACTTGTTTCTTTTGTACAAGGGTTAAAAGGTGAAACTCCACCACACGGGAAACATGAACTTGTGTAAAAGTGTTTTAACATGAAAAATAGTTTTTAAGACGAGCCGATCTACGTATGTACAAGTGGTATATTCGTAGGACCGGATGTCGAGAAAATCATGTTTTATAAAAGTTGTATAACATGTTAACAAATGTGATTTTTATAGTCTACAAGTGTATAAACACTTGTGAAACGAAAGATCCGACAAAATAACCATTTTTACAAAAGTTGTCGGGAAGTTGTAAAGAAAGAACTGTTATAACAACTGGGTTTTTATAAGACTAGATCATTTTATACCTAGATCCATAAATTATAACGAGATCTACACCATGGTTTTTGGAAAAACTACAAGTATATGAAACGATGCGATTTTACATACTAGTCTACAAATTTGAAGTGTTGAAACTTGTTTATTATGTTGGAAATTGATTGATTGAAATAAAAGAAGTGATTTTGTAAAAGAAAATGATACGCTTGAAAGCGTGGCCACCTCCAGTTACAGGGGAAACTCTGGCGAAATTTTTCTAAAATCTAACACTTAGAGTTATTTACAAGTGTTAGAATTATTTTTGGAAATATTTACGAATATATATTTTCGCCATAACTTTATTTATTAAATAATCGGAGGTGGGATTTTCACAAAACTAAACGTGATAAATATATATTCGGTAAATATATTTTGTCACAACACTGTTTATGATTATTTTGTGAAAATGTATAAATATTATTTTTAGAGTAAAAATAATATTTACTAACTTGTCAAACCCAAAATAATACAAACGCTTATACGACAAGCATAAAAGTTACAACGGTAATTTCTATTACCACCTAATCATTAAAACGTAACTTACGCATTACGCGGAAATATTCACCAACACGTATGTTGTCAACGTATTATTTTGGAAAGTATTATGTAAAGAGAAAATATATTATTTTTGAGAAAAATAATTATATTTTGGAATGAGAAATAAAAATATATTAAGTGGGACTTAATGAGATAGTATAAATACACATGTATTTAAATCCCCCATCCTTGAGAAGGAAAGTAAAATACCAAGTATGTACACGAAACGGTTGTCTAACCGTCTCCTAAAAATATAAGTTATAAAGCTAAGGCACGGCCATCCGTCTAATAGAATTAGTGTCACACCCCCAAAATCCACACGCGGAGTACCACCGCTTGGGAGCGTGACATGACCAGGATCAAGCCATCAATCATATCAAACATAGCATTTAATAATAATAAAAGTCATTAAAGTAGTTCATCATGACATGATCGATGTTTCAAAACCAAGTATTGTTTAAGTAGCGGAAGCATTGTTATAAACCCAAATTAAATATACTGAAATGTCATAAGTGTCCAACATAGCATTACGATCCTTGTCCACAACGACCGGCTCCTCCTTGTGCAAGCTCCATGAACCTAACGATCTGCAAGGCATGTAACAGAATGATCAACAAACTAGTTGAGCGAGTTCACAATAAGTAAGTGCGTAATAGTAAGTAAAGGGCGGCTCTACTGGGCCGATAGTAAGTTGTATAGGTGGGGGCTTTCCATGTTATGTGACCACTAGACTATTCGTATCAACTACTCGTATCATCCCTGTTCTTCTTCCGAGAACAGTAGCGCGTATGGGGTGTACGTAGGTTTTACGTACGTATCCTTCACAACCGAGGATAGGAGACGCGGGGGTGTACGTGGGTTTCACGTACGTATCCTTTGTACCGAGGATAGAAATAAGTAATGCGTACACGTAGGTTTTACGTGCGTGCCTGACATCCGAGGCAGTAATTGGCATATGGCCACGTAGGTGTTATCCTAACCTACGGAACCGTCCTGACATCCGAGGACCATGGTAGGTGATAGTCTAGGAAAAGCATATATACGTTCTTAGTCAATGGTAACCTTTATCCCATTCCCTCAACCCGGGAATCCCATGCCTTAGTAGGAGTGTGAACTCACCTTGGTTTGCTCGGTATGCTATGTTATGCACTCATAAGTAATCAGTCAAGTCCTATTGTGTGCACGTGTAATAAATCAGTTCATGTTCATATTAATACGCAGGTAATTTATATCACAAAGCGTTTGGCAATTAGCATCATGTATCACATACGATAATGTTCTTGGTTAATACGTACAAGGTTATTCAGTAACACAATTAACAGGTTCGTCGTGTTTAACAAGATCATCATGCTTAACTAGATAACATGTTTTCGCAGAACTATTACACTTATCGTGGTTAACACTTAATACCGTTAACACATGTAACAGGAATATCAACTTAACTGCACTAGTTAACTTAAAAGGGTTAACAAGTAATTAGAGTTCACAACTTAGCAAAGATAATGTGTACATGATTAACTACGTTACATAATGAATAGGATTACGTGCATAAGATAACAGAGGATCATGTTTAAGATTCAATGGTCGGACTTTAGCACATCACAAAAGTCAGATTCTGTTCTTATCATTCATCAAAGTTCGGATAACATAAGTGAGGGGGGTTAAAAGTCGGACAGGGAGTATGGGGGTTAAACTCGGACATGTGTGGGTGAGGGTCAAAAAGTCGGACCAAGCATGTAAGGGTCACAAGGGTCGGACCACCCCTCCTACAAACAAAACTCGGACCAAGGGTCCCCTTTGCACAAACTCGGACCCCTTTAAAAACGTCCAGACTTTGTTTCTTATTAACAAAAGTCAGACTAGCATCATCTCAACAATTTAGACTAAGTGTTGCTTATTATAAAAACTCGGACCCTTAAAGTTACAATATACAAAATAAATACAACCGATCATGCACCAGATTAAATGGATTCCCTATTATACAAACCATCTCAAAATCATATGCTCCTCATATTTACTTTTGTCAATTTCAACACCAATGGCCGACAAGTGCACATCCTTTTCATATTTCTATTTGACCAATTTATATAGTGGTTGCAAGCTTCACTATCATTGGACCACAAATGCAAAGCTATTATTCCCATTGGACCTCCCATATCATCATATGACTTCTTGAAAGCTACTGACACTTGACCTTGAACCCTACCCCACTAAACATGTACTAGCCGCCACTTTTCAAGCACCATTCCAAGTAAATCACATGCAATAACAATTGATGTTATCGAGTGTGCAAGATGCCGTATTTTTTTTATAACCAATCAACTAATTATGGCCGGCCACTTAGTTATTGGACCAAAACTGATCATGTCAGCCGACAACTCCAATAAATCAAACATCCATCAATTTGTTTTTAGTTCATGAAGTTAGCCGACACAAGTACTAGATGTAGATGTAATATCATGATTGGACCAAATAAGGGTTTGACTAATACACACCAAACAATATACTTGACAGTTTGTAGACAACAATCAGTCCTGGGAATATTAATTCACATGCTACCCATAAATAAAACAATCATGCAGATCTAATCATTTACTCGCGAATTTATATGACCACATTATTACACACTAACAGCTAACACATGGTAATAAGCAAATAGTTCATGATGCATTCAATCAAATAATAATCCAGTAGTTACACACTAACCCAAAGAGGAGAGGCAACCAATCAATCGATGGAAAAGGCTTCTAGATCTGTATATCGCCGTCGCAGAAAAACAGATGTTCTAGGGTTCACAAAAATGATGTATCAAACTAATCTAGAAGTTATAATGCAAACACAAAGTTGGGCCATTCGAACACCCTTGGGCCAAAGCCCATACCTCGACGAAATCAATGAAGGTGACAAAAACTGGGAATATTCGTTGGGGGAGGGGTCCACTCCAAGTTTTACTAATTACACAATACATATTACTAACACGATATATGTAATAATAATATTAATAACTTTTACACACTACCACCAATATCAACCGGTACATATTTCATTCAACTATAATTTCATGCCCTCTCATCTATCAAATGAAACAAGTTACAATGCCAGCAAGTAATAAAATGCGACTGTAATTAAGTAACATGCTGTGAAAAGACTTTGAATACACGAGTTGTCACAATTAGCACCTGTAGGTCGTTGCACAGCTTCGGATATTCGGATTACTTGGTAGAGATACGCATTCACTGTGAGTTCATGTCCCCCTTTTCTCTAACTGTTTTCAGTTTACTTAACTGCGGGGGTGAAATACATGTTACTATGATTTACGAGTACTTTACAACGGTATGTTTAACGTAAGGAGGTGTTATACGATCATGTGAGTGGATAGGAACAACATGGGGCCATTAGTCCTCATGGAGGGACCGAGGGACAGGAGCGGTAGATCTATCTGGGTGTAGCGAGCCCAGCCCCCGGCCAAACTAGAAACGGACCGTGGGGTGACTTTGTCCACATACTTTGCCGTGGCGAAATCTGCTAGGTTTGAGTCTCCCTATTTGCACATCACATATGTCAGTGGCCTTGCAAACCATTGATGATCACAAGTCCTCTTACACTGCTACATACCACAACTATTTTTATACTCACAAATGTTTTACATACTCACCTACACGTGAACTCGCTCAACATTATTGTTGATTTTTCAACTCACATGTATTTCAGGAAATTAAACGGATCTGGCACGGTATGGAACGTTTTCCGCTGCACTGGTCATGAAGTCATCAGGGTTTAGGGTTGTGTCTCTTACCTGGACAAGACACAATCCCTAAATCACGTTTATGTTTTGTTATAAGTTGTAATGTTACTGAACAAGGTTATGGTTGCATGTTAAAAACAATGGTATTGTATGATGTTTTCAAAAACTTAATGGATGACTTGCATGGTTTTTAAATTCATATAGCTTTGTTATGATTAAGCTATGGTATTAAGAAGTCACACAAATTAGCCACGCTTCCGCAAAGCCAGGGTGTGACAGCTTGGTATCAGAGCTCTGATCATAGCGAACTAGGATTCTTTCTTGAGTCTAGACTATGATCACTAGGGCTCTCACGAAAACATTTTTCTGCATATCACTTAAGTCCAAATCCACAAACTTTTTACAAACAAATGTTGAGCACATTTTATTCATTATTCTAGGCTTAGTCTGGGAGGCTGAGGATCGGACTAGTGGGACTAGGAGTGTTGGCTAGTGGGACTAGGAGTGTTGACTAGTGGGACTAGGAAGGACAGTCTGGGAGGCTGGGAGGCTAGTGGGACTAGGAGTGTTGGCTAGTGAGACTAGGAAGGACAGTCTGGGAGGCTGGGAGGCTAGTGGGACTAGGTGGATTATGTGATTATTATCTGGTAACTTATGTGACTATTTGATTCACTGATTTTGTGCTTATTCTATGTTATGTTACAGACCCATGGATTCACCAGCTACAGGTGGATCAGATACCACTGGACCTCTACCGTTAGTGTCAGACGATGTTATGTCTTCGGAGCATGAGGTGCACACCTCAGACTATACTAGCACCGACGATGACGACTTCCAGCCGTTCGCGTTACCCGACGGCGCCGATGAGCACACTGATGACTCCTTGCCCTTTGCTTTACCCGAGGGTGCCTATGAGCCTATTGATGGCGATCCTGCTGAGTACCTCCCTATTGTTGCGATTCCGGCACCGATTCCTCTTGCTTCTTACCCTGCGTATGAGCTTTTACCAGACGCCGATGCCGACGGCGACATCGAGCTTTACGAGGACGAGCCATTTGAGGACGAGGATCCTGACGTAGCTCCTCTACCTGCTGGCGGTCTCTTGATGATAGCTGATGTTCCAGCTGGAGACTCGCCCATTCACTCACCAGTCCCAGACTCTTTTGAGTCTGTGGCATCTGTATCATCTCGCGGGGCGAGCGCGCAGCAGTTTATTCACGACTCAGACCCTGATCAGGCGTCTTCAGCTGCCCCCATTCCGAGCTACGCGTTTGAGCATGATGATATCGAGGATTCTGACCCTGTTTTCCCTCCAGGATTTGATCCTGACCATGATATCGAGTATATTCCTATGGATGAGCATATGGAGGACCCTGATGATCCTATCGGTCCCATTGATCCAGATTTTGACTTTGACATGGCGTTCGACGACCCTGAGCCTGCTATAGCTCCAGAACAGGCAGCTGCTTTTGACCCTTTACCTGAGCATGACCCTGTTCATGCTGATTTTCCTCTTGAGCCTGTTGATGCTGATCCCCCTGTAGATGTTCCTGTGATCGAGGGCGATCATGTTGCTGCTGATCCCATTGTTCCTTTACCCATTGGTGACATACCTGCTGATCCTGTTATTGACCCTGTCGATCCTGATATTGCACCTGTTGACCTCGTTATTGCTCCTATCGATCCTTTACCCATCGAGCCCGAGCACGCTCTTTTTGCTGAGCACATGGATCCTCCAGATGAGGAGGCACAGCACGGGTGGATACCGGCGGACGAGGATGTTCCACCATTTCCCCCACATCACACTGGCACACATCATACTGATTTCTCATTTCAGATCCCATCATTTATTCCTCCAGCGGGGCCTGGAGAGGGCTCTTCAGCCCACCCTTTCGGTCATGTACCGATGACCATGCCATTCATGCCTCAGATAGCATCTATCCCATCTTCTGTTGCACCTATCGATCTTACCAGCACGCCACTACTTTGGTCGACCCCATCTGCCATGCCACCTACAGATCCATACCACCCATTTCATTTGGGCCATACTATTGAGGATCTTTTGATGTCGTTTGTACACCAGCACGAGTCTCATACACAGCGACTCCAGGAGCTCGAGAGAGCTCAGTTGCCGCCGTGTCTATGTCATGGACAGACTTCTTCGCCCTTTCAGCCATACAGATCATTACCACCTGGCTACGCTGCTCGACTTTTGACCTTAGAGCAGCAGATTGCATATGTTATCCGTACTCAGCAGGCGATGGAGGAGGACTGGTATCACTTACGCCGCTTACTTTTCGCTCATTTTCCCCCTCCTCCACCCCCATTTGCATAGAGCTCATTGGTTGCCGTAGTGGTAGACGTGGTGAGACGACCGCGATTGAGATTGCACAGATTTTTGGAGACCAGCCGACGATACGGATTTTTGTTGTTATTTGTTGATGTACTGGTTGTATGTGACACTGATGTGATGCTGTTTTTGACAGGGGTGATGTAGCCCCTATTTGATTTGTGATTGTATGATACAGTGACGTGCTGACACACTTGCTACACTTTATGGTCTCGATATATAACAATCGCTGTATTCTCACCATATCTGATTCACTTGATTTCTTATTTATGTTTTGTGACATGGGATGTTGTATGTATGATATTTGCAACATGGGATGTTGGGACATGGGATGTTGTAAGTATGATATTTGCAACATGGGATGTTGGGACATGGGATGTTGTGTGTGATATATTGATAACATGAGATGTTATATGCTATTACTATTATTATATACGTATGTTTACTTTGGCCTAATCGACGTACGCATCTTTAGAAGATGGCACCAAGACGTCAACCGCAGCCGATGCCCACTACTCCTGAAGAACTACAGCAAGTTATTGCTGCCGCCATTGCTCAGTATGCTGCCTCGCAAGGAGGACCAAGCGGAAGTAGCTCGAACATTAACGGCAACCAAAACCCTCCTCATGGTAAACCTAAGTCATTAAGACATACCATGGCATAAATGGATTCCTTTAGCAAATGCTAATGCCGTTCCTATGATATGATGTATGTGCAGGGTGCACCTACAAACAATTCTTGGACTGTAAGCCCATCAACTTCGACGGCACAGGTGGTGCTGTTGCTTTCGTTCGCTGGGCAGAGAAGACTGATTCCACCATCCGCATGAGCAAATGTGCGCTCGACCAGCAGGTCACTTACATCTCAGGGCTGTTTCTAGACGGAGCCCTATCTTGGTGGAACTTACAAGTGCAAACACTAGGCGAAGCTGCCGCCTACGCCCTGACTTGGGCCGAATTGAAAGAGCTTATGCGCAAGAAGTACTGTTCCCGCGCAGAAATTCAAAGGTTGGAGACTGAATTTTGGCACCTAAAGATGGATGGACCAAAGGTTGCAGAATACGTCCAGAGGTTTCATGACCTATCTCAAGTGGTTCCTTATATGGTCACGCCTGAATACAAGCGAATCGAGCGCTTCATTTGGGGATTAGCTCCCCAAATCGTTAGCATGGTGACCTCCTCCAAACCGGCAACTATTACGGAAGCCATTGATTTGAGCGTGGCTCTCACTGAGGAGGCAATTTGTTTAAACAAGTTTGATGAAGTCAAGGCGAAGAAGACAGAGACTCACGTTGAGTCCTCAGGAGATAACAAAAGGAAAGTTTTCAAACTTCAAACAAGGCGTCACTATGGCAGTAAAGAAAGGAAAATCAGCTGGTAGTACCAAGAAAGGGAAAGGGTACCAGGGCACCCAGCCCAAATGCAACAACTGCCAACGCCACCATACTGGCAATTGTAACGTGAAAGTTTGTGAATCTTGTGGAAAACCGGGCCACTCAAAGGAATCATGTTGGGCTAGTGCAGGCCGGGGAGGCCAGGGAGGATATATGAATAGAAACGATAATCGTGGTGGTTTGGGAAATCGCCCACAAGGGAATAATCGAGGCTACAATGCAAATCAAGCTGGAACTGCCAATCAAAACAACCCGCCAGTTGGGGACGGTGCGGGAAGTGGAAAAAGATTAGGATGTTTTCATTGCGGTGACATTGGGCACTTCAAGAAGGATTGCCCGGGATTGAACCAAGCCCGTGGAAGGGTGTTCCAGATCGGTGCATGGGAAGCACGCCAGGATCCCAACGTTGTCACTGGTACGTTCCCTGTAAATCAACGCTATGCATCTGTTCTGTTTGATACTGGTGCCGACTATAGCTTCATATCACTAGAATTTAAGAATATACTTGGGCTAGCCGCTAATAAGTTAGACATTCCCTACGCAATCGAATTGGCTAATGGAAAATTGGTAGAAGCCAATGATGTGATCAGAGGCTGTGTGATTGAATTAGGAGAACGCGAGTTTACTCTAGATCTACTACCAGTCCAGTTGGGAAGCTTCGACGTGGTGGTAGGAATGGATTGGTTATCCGGGAACAAGGCAGAGATAGTATGTCACGAGAAGGTTATTCGTATTCCGACCGACGATGGTGAGACCATTGTTGTTCATGGAGAAAAGCGTGAGACACCGTTAAGGATGATTAGTTGCCTGAAAGCAAGAAAGTGTCTGAAGAAAGGATGTGTTGCTTTTCTAGCACACATTGTGGATAAGAAGGCTGCTGAGCCGAAGATCGAAGACATCCCTGTCGTAAGGGAGTATCCCGAAGTCTTCCCAGAAGACTTACCCGGACTGCCACCTCAGAGGCAAGTGGAGTTTCACATTGACTTAGTTCCAGGCGCCGCGCCTGTGGCTAAGGCACCATACAGACTTGCTCCGTCTGAGATGCAGGAATTGTCGACACAACTGCAAGAGTTGTTAGACAAGGGTTTTATCCGACCAAGCTTCTTGTCACACCCCCAAAATCCACCTGCGGAGTATCACCGCTTGGGAGCGTGACTGACCAGGATCCAGCCACCAATCATATTGAACATGTAATTAATATTAAGTAAAATAAATGTAAACCATCCATCCAATACGATAGGTGTTCAAAACATAACCATAGTTTTCAAAGTGTAGCGGAAGCATAGTAAATAATCCAACAATAGTTAATAGTTTTAAAAGTCATAATAGTTCAACGTAGAAACCACGATCCTTGTCCACAACGACCCGCTTCTCCAGTGCAAGCTCCAAGTACCTAACGATCTGCAAGGCATGTAACAGAATGATCAACAAACTAGTTGAGCGAGTTCACAGTAAGTAAATGCGTAACAGTAAGTAACGGGTGGCTCTACTGGGCCAATAGTAAGTTATACAGGTGGGGGCTTCCCATGTTATGTGACCACTAGACTATTCGTATCATCCCTGTTCTTCGTCCGAGAACAGTAGCGCGTATGGGGTGTACGTGGGTTTCACGTACGTATCCTTTGTACCGAGGATAGAAGTAAGTAATGCGTACACGTAGGTTTTACGTGCGTATCCTTTGTATCGAGGATAGTAATTGGCATATGACCAAGTAGGTGTTATCCCAACCTACGGAAGAAGTAAGTAATGCGTACACGTAGGTTTTACGTGCGTGCCTGACATCCGAGGCAGTTATTGGCATGTGACCACGTAGGTGTTATCCCAACCTACGGAAGAAGTAAGTAATGCGTACACGTAGGTTTTACGTGCGTGCCTGACATCCGAGGCAGTTATTGGCATGTGACCACGTAGGTGTTATCCCAACCTACGGAAGAAGTAAGTAATGCGTACACGTAGGTTTTACGTGCGTGCCTGACATCCGAGGCAGTTATTGGCATGTGACCACGTAGGTGTTATCCCAACCTACGGAACCGTCCTGACATCCGAGGACCATGATAGGTGATAGTCTAGGAAAGCATATGTACGTTCTTAGTCAATGATAACCTTTAACCCATTCCCACGACCCGGGAATCCCATGCCTTAGTAGGAGTGTGAACTCACCTTGGTTTGCTCGGTATGCTATGTTATGCACTCACAAGTAATTAATCAAGTCCTATTGTATGCACGTATAGCAAATCAGTTCACGTTCGAAATGATACGCATGTAATCTAATGTCGTATGGTGCTTGACAGCCAATATCATGTATCAATCATGTATCACGTAACAGTTAACCCATTCATGCAATTCACGTAATTCATGTGAACATATACAGGATCATGCATCTCACAAAAACTTAGACAAGTATGGGGGGGGTCTCCCCTGTTCAAAACTCACATAGCACATGCAATCATACAACCTTGGTCATATTAACTTGATATACTCAGACAATTTGATTTTTCATTGAATAAACTCGGCCCAATCTCATAAACTCGGACCAATTAAACTCGGTCCATTCATAAACTAACATACTCGGACCCATTCGAATTATATTAAACTCGGGCCCAATCATGTGTCCAATTAAACTCGGCCCACTTCTATTTATTTAAACTCGGACCATCTAATGCATCAATAAACTCGGTCCATCTACATCATTAAACTCGGACAATATCAATTCATTTAAACTCGGACGATATCAATTTATTTAAACTCGGACTAAGATAAACTCGGACCAAAGGTGACTTGATAAACTCGGACCAATCATACAATTTATATTCGGACCAAGACAACATCTTATTATACTCGGACCATTATCAATCCACAAACTCGGCCCATCTATATCATTAAACTCGGACCACAATCATTTTAACAAACTCGGAGCATGCAAGGTGTTATGAAACTCGGACCTCACATAAGCATTAAACTCAGACCACATGATTACATATTAAACTCAGACTTACAATTCAAGATTATTAAACTCGGTCCATGTTAAGCTTATTAAATTCGGACCATGTGATTACATTATACTCAGACAAACAAATGTTCATATTCCAGTTCGATTGTAGCAGTTACACTTCTTTTTCATTCACAGTTACGTTCTATCATTCACGCAATCAAACCCTAATCATACTGTGTTAGACTAATATCATCTCGATCAACGCATAAATCATGTATTCTTAATCATCAACCCAATCAATTAAACAATAATTCAGCGTCATTATCATTATAATTCTAATCAAATCCAAAATCACAGACATCATATGGAGACTAGGGTTTTTCAAGAGTTCACAAGAATCAAGAATCGATAACACTCAAACAATCACAAGAAATGCTTAAACAATTACCTTGATTCAATTCTAGATGGATTGGTAACCAACTTGATGCAAAATCCAAGAGATGGTTGTAGAGAGGATTAGAGGAGATGAAAGTACGTGTTTTGGTTTCTAATGATGATTAGGGAATGATTAGTGAAAGAGATTAGGGTTTTAAGTTATTAAAGTTTCACTATCAACCCTAGGCACCCTTAAGTATTGTTTATTACAATTTCATCACCACATTCCATTATTTGCCACATCTTTCACAAGTAACACATAATCATGCACAACCACAAAACACTATATTGTATCAAAGTGTATACAATTACACAGTAAACCAAGTGTGCAAGCAAACAATTAAACAATCAACAAACGTGCAATAAATGCGTAATAAAATCTTGGAAATTTGAGTTGTCACATTATCCCCAACTTAAAAGAAATTTCGTCCTGAAATTTGGTACGCACTCACTGAGGAAGCTAGGTAAGTTACATCGTTCACTGGTTTTCCTGGGGTGTCACATCATCCCCCCGTTGATTTGGAATTTCGTCCCGAAATTCAGTAGTAGTAGCTTCAGCCTCAGAAGTGGATGCATTGGTTTCGAATAGCTGGGGGTACTTTTCTTTCATTTGATCTTCGCGTTCCCAGGTATACTCTGGACCACGCTGGGAGTTCCAACGAACTCGAACAAGAGGGATTCTCTTGTGTTTGAGGACCTTAACATCCCGGTCCGTGATCTCAACTGGTTCCTCGACGAACTGCAACCGCTCGTCGATAGTGAGTTCCTTAAAAGGAACTATGAGGGTCTCATCTGACAGGCACTTCTTCAGATTCGACACGTGAAATACATTGTGAACTGCACCGAGTTCAGCTGGTAGATTCAGTCTGTAGGCTACTGGGCCTATTCTTTCAGTGATTTCGAACGGTCCAACATACCGTGGATTGAGTTTGCCTCGTTTACCAAATCGAACCACACCCTTCCAGGGTGAGACTTTCAATAAAACCCGGTCTCCGACCTGAAATTCCAATGGTCTCTTACGCTTATCCGCGTAGGCTTTCTGACGGTCGCGTGCTGCCGCCATGCGTTGTCGTATCTGCGCAATCTTTTCTGTGGCGTCCACTACAAATCTCTGGACCCGTAATCTGACTATCCCCCACCTCTGCCCAACAGAGAGGTGACCGGCATTTACGTCCGTACAATGCCTCGAATGGAGCGGCTTGGATGCTGGTATGGTAACTGTTATTGTATGAGAACTCCACCAAAGGGAGGTGCTTTTCCCAGCCGTTGCCGAAATCGATGACACACGCTCGAAGCATGTCTTTTAGAGTTTGAATCGTGCGCTCAGACTGCCCATCCGTCTGAGGGTGATATGCTGTGCTCATATCTAAACGAGAGCCAAACGCTTTGTGCATCGCTTGCCATAGCTCTGACGTGAATCGTGCATCCCGATCCGAAATAATGGAGGTTGGCACTCCGTGCCTCGAAACAACTTCTTTCAAGTAGATGTCTGCTAAGGTAGAAAACTTATCCGTTTCTTTGATAGCCAAGAAGTGAGCAGACTTTGTGAGTCGATCAACGATCACCCAAACAGTATCATTCCCACGCTGGGATCTAGGTAAGCCTGTAACGAAATCCATGGAAATTTCTTCCCATTTCCACTGTGGTATCCTGGGCTGTTGAAGTAGACCTGCGGGTTTCTGATATTCCACCTTGACTCTCGCACAAGTCAAACACTTGCCAACATAGGTGGCGATGTGGGCTTTCATACTTGGCCACCAGTATGTTGTTTTGATATCGTGGTACATTTTATCTGCCCCTGGATGTACCGAGTAGCGAGACTTGTGCGCTTCATCCATCACAAGTTCGCGTAACCCGCCATAAAGTGGGACCCAAATACGCCCCGTTACATAGTAGGCGCCGTCTTCCTTTTGTTCCATTTGTTGCCTTGAACCACGTAAGGCTTCAGCCTTGACGTTTTCGGGTTTTAGTGCTTCGATCTGAGCAGCTCGTATCTGTGCAGGAAGACTGGACTGAATAGTAAGCTGTAGCGCTCGCACGCGCTTCGGTAGAGTGTCTTTCCGACTGAGGGCATCAGCCACAACATTGGCCTTCCCTGGATGATACTTGATGGCGCATTCGTAGTCGTTTAGAAGTTCAACCCATCTCCGTTGATGCATATTCAAATCCTTTTGCTTAAGAATATGCTCGAGACTCCTGTGATCGGTGTAAATCGTGCACCTGGTACCGTACAGGTAGTGACGCCATATCTTAAGCGCGAAAACAACAGCTCCCAGCTCTAAATCGTGCGTCGTGTAGTTCCGTTCATTTACCTTGATTTGCCGAGAGGCGTAGGCAATAACTTTATCCCGCTGCATCAATACACAACCAAGTCCCTGTATTGATGCGTCACAATAAACCACGAAGTCCTCCGTGCCCTCTGGCAATGAGAGAATAGGTGCGCTGCAAAGCCTATCCTTTAAGTACTGAAAAGCGGTCTCTTGCGTATTACCCCATCTGTAAACGACACCTTTCTGTGTTAGCATAGTCAGTGGTTGCGCGATCTTTGAGAAGTCTTTAATAAATCGCCTGTAGTAACCCGCCAAACCCAAGAATTGGCGTATTTCTGTCGGTGTACGCGGTGCTGGCCAGTTTCTGATCGAATCAACCTTGGATGGATCGACATGAATCCCATCCTTGTTCACCACATGGCCTAAGAAGTGGACTTCACAAAGCCAGAAGTCGCATTTTGAAAACTTTGCGTACAGTTGCTCCTTTCGAAGAAGTTCCAAAATAAGACGCAAATGCTGCTCGTGCTCCTCCTGATTCTTGGAGTAAATCAAAATGTCGTCGATGAAAACAATGACGAACTTGTCAAGATAAGGTTTACACACCCTGTTCATAAGATCCATGAAAACTGCAGGCGCGTTCGTAAGCCCGAATGACATGACAAGAAACTCGTAGTGACCGTAACGAGTTCTGAAAGCGGTTTTGGAGACGTCCTCATCCCGGACTCTCAGTTGGTGATAACCTGACCTCAAATCTATCTTGGAGTAGTAACACGACCCTTGCAACTGGTCGAATAGGTCATCTATGCGTGGAAGAGGATAACGGTTCTTCACCGTCACCTTATTGGGTTCACGGTAGTCGATACACATCCTGAACGTACCGTCTTTCTTCTTCACAAATAACACTGGAGCTCCCCAAGGCGAAGAGCTTGGACGAATAAAGCCTTTTTTTTTCCAAGAGTTCTTGTAGCTGCTTCGACAGTTCTTCTAGTTCAGTTGGAGCTAAACGATACGGTGCACGAGCTATAGGTGCTGCTCCTGGAGCTAATTCGACCTGACGATGAGGCGGTAGGCCAGGTAAATCTTCTGGAAATACCTGAGGAAATTCGCGTACAACAGGAATATCCTCAATTCTTTTCTCCTTCGAAGCTGCATCAGTAACCAGTGCCAAGATAGCAGTATGACCCTTTCGCAAACATTTCTGAGCCTTTAGGAAAGAGATGATGCCAACCACAGCACCACTCTTGTCGCCTTGAACTTCGAGAGGTTCCTTCCCCGAACGAGGAATACAAATGATCTTCTCCTTACATAGAATCTCTGCCTGCTGCTTGGATAACCAATCCATGCCGATAACGATGTCGAAACTACCCAAAACTATGGGTATAAGATCAATCGAGAAAGTCTGACCCTTTGCTAGAATCCCCATCCCATTTTCTCTTATTTTCACTGGGAGTAACAAGTGTGGTAGAAGTAGTAGCGGTAGCGGTAGCGGTAGCACTGATACGCTTTGGCAGTCTGTTCTGGTCTACTGCCTGATTGGTGAGGCGGTGAGCGAGGCGTTGAATTTCCTGCATGCTGTTGAGATTAGCCGACGTCACGTGGCTCTGGATCTCTGGCGCAAGCCCCTTGAGATACAACTCAATACGCTTGTATAGTGGTTCCACCATGGTTGGACATAGCACAGCCAACTCGTTCGATCTCTTGGTGTAAGCTTCAATCTCTGAACCAACCATTTTCAAGTTATACAACTCGTCCTCCAACTTGTGGATGTCTTCTCTAGTACAATATTCCCTCTTAATCAGCTCCTTGAAATCATTCCAGGGTGTGGCGTTAGCAGCTGCCAACCCTAAGATCTGCACTTGTGCGTTCCACCAAGTGAGCGCAATCCCTTCAAGTGTGCCAGTGGCGAACTTCACCCTGCGAGCCTCAGGGCATTCACACATTTCGAAGACCGACTCGAGCTTTTCAAACCAGTGGAGGAGTCCAACTGCTCCTTCCGTGCCACTGAATGTGCCTGGACGACAGTCCATGATGTTCTTGAATGTGCAGACAGGTTGCTGTGCGTTCTGACTCGTTGCGCGAGAAAGATAGGTCAAGGTTAAGCGCGAGAGTTGGGTCACGAGAGTAGGATCTAACATCCTAGGATAGATCTGTAATAGCAGATTATACCTCCTGCTTGTGCGGCTGCAAGCGCCGCAGCAACTTGTTTGTTAATAAGAGCCGCCAACTGGGCTTGAGTCATGTCAACACGTCCAGACATGATCGAACGGCAAAGGTAGCATAAGTATGAATGGTTCGCGAGTAGGGCGATGACAGAAAAGTGTAGGCACATAGGTGTTCTTAAGCAGTAACAGGTAGTGAGCAAAGTAATGTAAGCATACTTCGAGCAAAGTTCTATGCAGTTCTAGTAAGCAGGTAATAAACATAAACCTTATTACCTAGTATGTCGAGTCTTGCACGTGGAGCGAAGCGTCGTTGTGGATCGTTGAGAGCACTGTTCTGGTTATAGTCTGGTTTTAATAAAAACGTTTTCCCATATCAAAACCAAGTTCTCTATAACCAATGGCTCTGATACCAATCTGTCACACCCCCAAAATCCACCTGCGGAGTATCACCGCTTGGGAGCGTGACTGACCAGGATCCAGCCACCAATCATATTGAACATGTAATTAATATTAAGTAAAATAAATGTAAACCATCCATCCAATACGATAGGTGTTCAAAACATAACCATAGTTTTCAAAGTGTAGCGGAAGCATAGTAAATAATCCAACAATAGTTAATAGTTTTAAAAGTCATAATAGTTCAACGTAGAAACCACGATCCTTGTCCACAACGACCCGCTTCTCCAGTGCAAGCTCCAAGTACCTAACGATCTGCAAGGCATGTAACAGAATGATCAACAAACTAGTTGAGCGAGTTCACAGTAAGTAAATGCGTAACAGTAAGTAACGGGTGGCTCTACTGGGCCAATAGTAAGTTATACAGGTGGGGGCTTCCCATGTTATGTGACCACTAGACTATTCGTATCATCCCTGTTCTTCGTCCGAGAACAGTAGCGCGTATGGGGTGTACGTGGGTTTCACGTACGTATCCTTTGTACCGAGGATAGAAGTAAGTAATGCGTACACGTAGGTTTTACGTGCGTATCCTTTGTATCGAGGATAGTAATTGGCATATGACCACGTAGGTGTTATCCCAACCTACGGAAGAAGTAAGTAATGCGTACACGTAGGTTTTACGTGCGTGCCTGACATCCGAGGCAGTTATTGGCATGTGACCACGTAGGTGTTATCCCAACCTACGGAAGAAGTAAGTAATGCGTACACGTAGGTTTTACGTGCGTGCCTGACATCCGAGGCAGTTATTGGCATGTGACCACGTAGGTGTTATCCCAACCTACGGAAGAAGTAAGTAATGCGTACACGTAGGTTTTACGTGCGTGCCTGACATCCGAGGCAGTTATTGGCATGTGACCACGTAGGTGTTATCCCAACCTACGGAACCGTCCTGACATCCGAGGACCATGATAGGTGATAGTCTAGGAAAGCATATGTACGTTCTTAGTCAATGATAACCTTTAACCCATTCCCACGACCCGGGAATCCCATGCCTTAGTAGGAGTGTGAACTCACCTTGGTTTGCTCGGTATGCTATGTTATGCACTCACAAGTAATTAATCAAGTCCTATTGTATGCACGTATAACCAATCAGTTCACGTTCGAAATGATACGCATGTAATCTAATGTCGTATGGTGCTTGACAGCCAATATCATGTATCAATCCTGTATCACGTAACAGTTAACCCATTCATGCAATTCACGTAATTCATGTGAACATATACAGGATCATGCATCTCACAAAAACTTAGACAAGTATGGGGGGGGGTCTCCCCTGTTCAAAACTCACATAGCACATGCAATCATACAACCTTGGTCATATTAACTTGATATACTCAGACAATTTGATTTTTCATTGAATAAACTCGGCCCAATCTCATAAACTCGGACCAATTAAACTCGGTCCATTCATAAACTAACATACTCGGACCCATTCGAATTATATTAAACTCGGGCCCAATCATGTGTCCAATTAAACTCGGCCCACTTCTATTTATTTAAACTCGGACCATCTAATGCATCAATAAACTCGGTCCATCTACATCATTAAACTCGGACAATATCAATTCATTTAAACTCGGACGATATCAATTTATTTAAACTCGGACTAAGATAAACTCGGACCAAAGGTGACTTGATAAACTCGGACCAATCATACAATTTATATTCGGACCAAGACAACATCTTATTATACTCGGACCATTATCAATCCACAAACTCGGCCCATCTATATCATTAAACTCGGACCACAATCATTTTAACAAACTCGGAGCATGCAAGGTGTTATGAAACTCGGACCTCACATAAGCATTAAACTCAGACCACATGATTACATATTAAACTCAGACTTACAATTCAAGATTATTAAACTCGGTCCATGTTAAGCTTATTAAATTCGGACCATGTGATTACATTATACTCAGACAAACAAATGTTCATATTCCAGTTCGATTGTAGCAGTTACACTTCTTTTTCATTCACAGTTACGTTCTATCATTCACGCAATCAAACCCTAATCATACTGTGTTAGACTAATATCATCTCGATCAACGCATAAATCATGTATTCTTAATCATCAACCCAATCAATTAAACAATAATTCAGCGTCATTATCATTATAATTCTAATCAAATCCAAAATCACAGACATCATATGGAGACTAGGGTTTTTCAAGAGTTCACAAGAATCAAGAATCGATAACACTCAAACAATCACAAGAAATGCTTAAACAATTACCTTGATTCAATTCTAGATGGATTGGTAACCAACTTGATGCAAAATCCAAGAGATGGTTGTAGAGAGGATTAGAGGAGATGAAAGTACGTGTTTTGGTTTCTAATGATGATTAGGGAATGATTAGTGAAAGAGATTAGGGTTTTAAGTTATTAAAGTTTCACTATCAACCCTAGGCACCCTTAAGTATTGTTTATTACAATTTCATCACCACATTCCATTATTTGCCACATCTTTCACAAGTAACACATAATCATGCACAACCACAAAACACTATATTGTATCAAAGTGTATACAATTACACAGTAAACCAAGTGTGCAAGCAAACAATTAAACAATCAACAAACGTGCAATAAATGCGTAATAAAATCTTGGAAATTTGAGTTGTCACACTTCTCGCCTTGGGGAGCTCCGGTCTTATTTGTCAAGAAGAAGGACGGAAGTTTCCGCATGTGTATTGACTACAGAGAATTGAACAAGCTAACAATCAAGAATAGGTATCCCCTGCCAAGAATCGATGATCTGTTTGACCAGCTTCAAGGTTCAAGCTTCTATTCAAAGATCGATCTTCGATCTGGATACCATCAACTAAGGATACAGGAGGAAAGCATCCCGAAAACAGCCTTCAGAACTCGTTATGGACACTACGAGTTTCTCGTTATGCCGTTTGGTTTGGCAAACGCACCTGCAGTGTTCATGGATTTGATGAACCGGGTTTGTAAGCCGTACTTGGATAAGTTCGTGATTGTATTCATCGATGACATTCTAATTTATTCCAAGTCAAATGCTGAACACGAGCAGCATCTTAGAGCCATTCTGGAGCTGCTAAAGAAGGAACAGTTGTACGCCAAGTTCTCTAAGTGTGAGTTTTGGCTACGAGAAGTGCAATTCCTTGGGCACGTGGTGAACGGAGATGGAATCCACGTGGATCCAACCAAGATCGAGGCGATTCAAGATTGGGAAACACCAAAAACGCCAACCGAGATTCGGCAATTCTTGGGTTTGGCTGGCTACTATCGAAGGTTCATCGAGGATTTCTCGAAAATCGCTCAACCTTTGACGCTCCTCACGCAGAAGGAAAGGCAGTTTGATTGGGGAATCAAACAGGATGAAGCATTTCAGATATTAAAGGATAAGCTTTGTAACGCGCCAATCTTAGCTCTACCAGAAGGTACCGACAATTTTGTGGTATACTGCGACGCATCGCGTCAGGGATTGGGTTGTGTGTTGATGCAACGTCAAAAGGTCATCGCTTACGCATCACGCCAACTGAAGGTGCACGAAAGGAACTATACCACTTATGATTTGGAGCTAGGCGCAGTGGTTTTTGCACTAAAGATCTGGAGACACTACCTGTATGGTACGAAGTGCACAATCTTCACAGATCACAAAAGCCTACAGCATATATTCAACCAGAAGGAGTTGAATATGAGGCAAAGACGATGGGTTGAATTATTGAACGATTACGACTGCGAGATAAAGTATCACCCAGGGAAGGCGAATGTAGTCGCCGATGCCTTAAGTCGTAAGGAAAGGATCAAGCCCCTAAGGGTTAGGGCTATGGAAATGATAATCCAAACCGATCTCTCCTCGCGCGTTCGTGCAGCGCAGAAAGAAGCTCTCAAGGAGGAGAACCTTGAGAAAGAGTATCTCCGTGGGATGGAGAAGATATTGGTGCCAAACGAGGAAGGAACGTTATGTTTTGGGAAAAGGATTTGGGTTCCTCTATTTGGTGAATTAAGGGAAGTTATTTTCGATGAAGCGCACAAGTCACGGTACTCTATCCACCCGGGATCGGATAAGATGTACCAAGATCTCAAAAATTACTATTGGTGGCCTAGGATGAAAGGCGACGTTGCTATTTACGTGAGCAAATGTTTAACGTGCGCTAAGGTCAAGGCGGAATACCAGAAGCCCTCGGGACTTCTGCAACAACCTGAGATTCCCAAGTGGAAATGGGAACAAATCTCAATGGATTTTGTTACAAAACTGCCAAGAACGCCAAGAGGCCATGATACGATTTGCGTGATTGTTGACCGCCTAACAAAGTCCGCACACTTTCTGCCAATCAAGGAGAAAGACAGTACTAGTAAACTTGCGGAAATTTACTTGAGAGAGATCGTAGCACGACATGGAGTACCCCTCTCGATCATCTCTGATAGAGACGGAAGGTTTGTGTCGAGGATATGGCAATCCTTCCAAGAAGCTTTTGGCTCACAATTGAATCTGAGCACTGCGTTCCATCCGCAAACTGACGGCCAGAGCGAGCGAACGATACAGACTTTGGAAGACATGCTGAGAGCATATGCTATGGATTTGGGCGGTAGCTGGGATAAACACTTACCTTTGGTCGAATTCTCATACAACAACAGCTACCACACCAGTATTGGTGTCGCGCCTTTTGAAGCCCTTTACGGACGCAAGTGTCGATCACCACTATATTGGGCTGACGCAGGTGATAGGCAGCTTGCCGGTCCCGAAATCGTCCAAGAGACGACAGACAAGATTGCGCAGATTCTTAAACGCATCGAAGCCGCTCGCCACAGACAAAAGGCCTATGCGGATCCAAACCGAAAACATATGGATTTTCAAGTTGGAGAGATGGTGTTATTGAAGGTATCACCCTGGAAAGGGGTGGCACGCTTTGGGAAGCGTGGGAAGTTAAATCCACGCTACATTGGTCCTTTCAGAATTCTAGAAAGAATTGGAACCGTAGCATACAAGTTGGACCTACCTGCTGAACTAAATGGTGTTCACGATACATTTCATGTATCCAATTTAAAGAAGAGTCCAACTCAAGTTGACGTTGCCATTCCTATCGACGAGATTCATGTTGACGACACGCTCCACTTCGTAGAAGCACCTGTCGAGGTCACAGATTGGAAAGTTAACAGGACCCGCAGGAGCAGTGTCAAACTCGTCAAGGTTCGCTGGAATGCCAGACATGGTCCTGAATACACCTGGGAGCGTGAGGACCGGATGAAAGAGAAATACCCCCACTTATTTCCTAAAAACTCTGCATCTACAAGCAGAACTTAAATTTCGGGACGAAATTTATTTAACGGGGGGAGAATGTGACAACCCTCACAAAACCAGGTATCCGTACGACTTAATTAGCTATTAACTGTTGCCTAATTACTGTACTTAACTGAGATTTCTGATAAACTGCTACTGGAATACTGATACATGAACTTACTTGCGTCATACTTGCTTGCTGTCACTACACTATTTACATGCTGAACCCTAGCGACAAACTTGATGCACAAGAAGCACAGTAGCACTAAACGGATACACAGTGAACATGCTGATATAACCAGCATCAGGCAGACACTGCCTCTAAAGGCCTGAATGAGCCAGAAT
The DNA here is from genome assembly GCF_002127325.2 of Helianthus annuus. Classification (NCBI taxonomy): domain Eukaryota; kingdom Viridiplantae; phylum Streptophyta; class Magnoliopsida; order Asterales; family Asteraceae; genus Helianthus; species Helianthus annuus. The sequence continues at coordinate 71,433,088 of NC_035437.2, read as the reverse complement.
TATTTTACTACACCCATAGTGTGTGTAGAGATACAAGGGTTGTATAATTGCGTCTCTAGGAATAAGATACAGAGATTGGATGTGCCTAAAACGTACCTTAAGCGCGGAACACATCACTTTTATTTACACACTAGCTTCTAGCTAATTAATAAAGTGCCAAAATACAAAGAATTATTCCCGACACTTTGCTGAATAAATTGTGTCGCTAAAAATATTACTTACGACGCTTAAAGGATATCTTAAGCACTTTAACGGATTCCTATCCGACCGAACAACCGGACAATACCCGGAACATAAAAATATTGCCAGGATTATTATTGGTATTTTTCTGAGCCAGTTAGGGTCCCTAATTACCCTAACACCCGCAATATAACACATTAAACAACTAACGTGGTTAGACCTTAAAGTAACCGACTTTAACCAAACTAAACTGTACCTGCACGATCGAGACCCAACCGGGCGACCCCACACCCCTTGGGCCGGTTCCATTGAGATGGAACTAGGTGGTACAACTTCTAGTATTTTATTAGAAATTGCGGATATCTAGAGAGCATGGAGAACCGGTGGACGATAACGAAACTTTTTCTATTTAAACACTCACTCTCTCACACACTAAACACACACACAAGATCACAACTCACTCCCTCTCTCCCTCCCTTGTGCTCTCCCTCTCGGCCGAACATCACCACACCCAACCACCCATCTTCGGTTTTCGTCTTGCAAGTTCCAAGTGCATACAAGTCTTGAGGATCACGTACAACGAAGCTTGGAACAAACGGAAGTTGAAGGACCTCGCCACGTTGCTTTTATCCACGCCGTTTTCGACTAGAATCTTCCCTAGCCCCGAGCTAGAGGTATAACATTTAAAACTCATTTTTAATCGTGTCAAAAGTGGTTAAAAGGATTTTTATCGGTTAAAGGTCGGTAACCCATCATTCGAATCTTTAAAGTCTACTAAAACATGAAAAACGTTGGTTAAAAGCATATAACGCGTGTAAATGTCGTAGTATTTAAATATGTTGATGGCTAAGGCCCGATCTACGTTGTGGTGGCTCTTATCATCGTTTAACCCGACTTTGTTAAGATCCCGAATCTTGACATACACTTGTTTCTTTTGTACAAGGGTTAAAAGGTGAAACTCCACCACACGGGAAACATGAACTTGTGTAAAAGTGTTTTAACATGAAAAATAGTGTTTAAGACGAGCCGATCTACGTATGTACAAGTGGTATATTCATAGGACCGGATGTCGAGAAAATCATGTTTTATAAAAGTTGTATAACATGTTAACAAATGTGATTTTTATAGTCTACAAGTGTATAAACACTTGTGAAACGAAAGATCCGACAAAATAACCATTTTTACAAAAGTTGTCGGGAAGTTGTAAAGAAAGAACTGTTATAACAACTGGGTTTTTATAAGACTAGATCATTTTATACCTAGATCCATAAATTATAACGAGATCTACACCATGGTTTTTGGAAAAACTACAAGTATATGAAACGATGCGATTTTACATACTAGTCTACAAATTTGAAGTGTTGAAACTTGTTTATTATGTTGGAAATTGATTGATTGAAATAAAAGAAGTGATTTTGTAAAAGAAAATGATACGCTTGAAAGCGTGGCCACCTCCAGTTACAGGGGAAACTCTGGCGAAATTTTTCTAAAATCTAACACTTAGAGTTATTTACAAGTGTTAGAATTATTTTTGGAAATATTTACGAATATATATTTTCGCCATAACTTTATTTATTAAATAATCGGAGGTGGGATTTTCACAAAACTAAACGTGATAAATATATATTCGGTAAATATATTTTGTCACAACACTGTTTATGATTATTTTGTGAAAATGTATAAATATTATTTTTAGAGTAAAAATAATATTTACTAACTTGTCAAACCCAAAATAATACAAACGCTTATACGACAAGCATAAAAGTTACAACGGTAATTTCTATTACCACCTAATCATTAAAACGTAACTTACGCATTACGCGGAAATATTCACCAACACGTATGTTGTCAACGTATTATTTTGGAAAGTATTATGTAAAGAGAAAATATATTATTTTTGAGAAAAATAATTATATTTTGGAATGAGAAATAAAAATATATTAAGTGGGACTTAATGAGATAGTATAAATACACATGTATTTAAATCCCCCATCCTTGAGAAGGAAAGTAAAATACCAAGTATGTACACGAAACGGTTGTCTAACCGTCTCCTAAAAATATAAGTTATAAAGCTAAGGCACGGCCATCCGTCTAATAGAATTAGCACCTGTAGGTCGTTGCACAGCTTCGGATATTCGGATTACTTGGTAGAGATACGCATTCACTGTGAGTTCATGTCCCCCTTTTCTCTAACTGTTTTCAGTTTACTTAACTGCGGGGGTGAAATACATGTTACTATGATTTACGAGTACTTTACAACGGTATGTTTAACGTAAGGAGGTGTTATACGATCATGTGAGTGGATAGGAACAACATGGGGCCATTAGTCCTCATGGAGGGACCGAGGGACAGGAGCGGTAGATCTATCTGGGTGTAGCGAGCCCAGCCCCCGGCCAAACTAGAAACGGACCGTGGGGTGACTTTGTCCACATACTTTGCCGTGGCGAAATCTGCTAGGTTTGAGTCTCCCTATTTGCACATCACATATGTCAGTGGCCTTGCAAACCATTGATGATCACAAGTCCTCTTACACTGCTACATACCACAACTATTTTTATACTCACAAATGTTTTACATACTCACCTACACGTGAACTCGCTCAACATTATTGTTGATTTTTCAACTCACATGTATTTCAGGAAATTAAACGGATCTGGCACGGTATGGAACGTTTTCCGCTGCACTGGTCATGAAGTCATCAGGGTTTAGGGTTGTGTCTCTTACCTGGACAAGACACAATCCCTAAATCACGTTTATGTTTTGTTATAAGTTGTAATGTTACTGAACAAGGTTATGGTTGCATGTTAAAAACAATGGTATTGTATGATGTTTTCAAAAACTTAATGGATGACTTGCATGGTTTTTAAATTCATATAGCTTTGTTATGATTAAGCTATGGTATTAAGAAGTCACACAAATTAACCACGCTTCCGCAAAGCCAGGGTGTGACATGGTTTGCTCGGTATGCTTAACTATGTGCTAGCAATTAATCAATCAAGTCCTATAGTAAGCACGTATACTTGATCAGTTCAAGTTCGTAAAGTTTCACATGCAATTAATACCACAGAGTATGTTTGACAGTTGATATCATGCATCATACGTCAGTTAATCATATTCATACAATCCACGTTTCACATAAAGGCTTTCTCAATTTAATCTAACAATATCATCCGCACTTAACTGGATTAATACACTTTGCATAGTTCACATGCATATCAGAATTAATCAGAAACATATTACAGTCAACCCACATAACGTAGCTATCATAACAGAGTTAACATAGTTAACATACTTAACATATTTAACAGCGTTAATAAACTTAACATGTTTAACGGAGTTAGTGGCTTCATTTTAATCATACATACCTTAACAGGTTCAACATTATTTAACATACAACACATGGCTTCATATTAATCATTCACAAAGTCAGACAGGGCCTTGCCCTTCTTAAAAACTCGGACAAGTGTAGGGGGGGGTTTCCCTTGTTCAAAAGTCGGACAAGAGTCCCTAGGCACAAGCTCGGACAGAATCAAGGGGGGGAGGGGTTTAAAACTCGGACAAGAGGGTGGTGGGGGTTAAAAGTCGGACCAAGGGTGGGGGGGTTAAAACTCGGACCAAGGGGCATCCATTAAAGAAACTCGGACCCCCTTAAAACTTGTAAAGATCGGAAAGGGTATTACATGAGAAAGTCGGACCCCCTTACCTCTTTAAAAGTCGGACCAGTATTCAATTTAACAAACTCGGACATCGCATGTGCAATCAAAACTCAGACTCCACAACACTTTTAAACCTCGGACAACATAAACAAGCAAAACTCGGATCACCTTTACATCCTTAAAAAGGTCGGACATGGTTAACTTTATTACAAAAGTCGGACTAATTGTCATTGTCACACCCCCAAAATCCACACGCGGAGTATCACCGCTTGGGAACGTGACTGACCAGGATCAAGCCACCAATCATATCGAACACAACATTTAATAATAAAAGTAGATAATGTAATTCATCATGACATGATTGATGTTCAAAACCAAACATTGTTTAAGTAGCGGAAGCATGTAAGTAAACCCAACATAAATAATAATGTATGAAATGTCATAAGTGTTTAATTAAGTATTCATGATCCATGCCCACAACGTCCTGCTCCTCCCCGTGCAAACTCCATGTATCTAACGACCTGCAAGGCATGCAGCAGAGAGTCAACAACTAGTTGAGCGAGTTCACAGTGTATAGTTCAGTAATGGTAATAGTATGAGTAGCATTATGTTCGTTCGTTAAGTCATGTATCGTATTAGTTTCCATCGCTGGCCTCTTGGCATGTATGCGAAGATTTGGGGTAATACTCCCAAATATCCTAGACTATGTATATTTGTATCGCGGCCACCCTGGCATTACTTGCGAAGTTTTAGTATCTATAGTGTAGGTCCCTTTCCGGAGGATGACGAACCTAAACCTTGTTATACAAACCCACTAGCGAGTGCGGAATCCAAGCTAGCAAGCAAACCGGGATGAGACAAGTATAAACACAAGCACACAAGGATTCACCGATTAACACCACTGTATTAATACGAATGAAGGTTCCGGTTACAAGCACAATGTTTACAAATCTAACTTGCAAACTCTCTAGTGTGTGTGTGTGTGTTTGGATAGAATGCTCTCAAACTCTCTCTATGTGTGCATCTATCTAACAAGTCTCTCAAGCCCCTTCCACACAACACACTACATGGGTATTTATACCCATACACAGCAGGTCTGACCGAAGGATCAAGTGGACTGCTCGATAGATCATCTGTCGAGTATCCAGCTCTCGAACGATACACATATACCTCGAAGGATGGTATATCCTTCGAGGTCCAACTGCATCTATCGAAGGTTAACTATCGAAGGTTAACTTTCGAGCACATCGAAGGATCCACATCATCCTTCGATGTCTCATCCTTCGAGACAGACCATATATAACCATATACTAACTGTTTGGCCAAGTCAAACTAGGAGGACAGTTGACTTGGTCAAACTTACAGGATTGACAAGGACATCGTTTACAGATAGACCGAATACAGACAAAGTACAGACACAAATGCACCAACAAACTCCCCCTTGGTTGTAGCTTTGTCTTTATCTTCTATAGTTGTAGACTCGTCTCGAACTTCGATGGTCCTTGGTCTTCGAGTTCTCAAAACTCTGATGTCCTTTCAAGTCCTCAATGTCGGAGGATCTTCAAAGTCTTCACGTCTTGAAAGCAGAGAGTGTATCAACAAACTACCCGTATCATGTAGGAAGTGTGTTAACAAACTCCCCCTTAACATAAGCTCCCCTTGAGTTATGCTCGTGAGATACTTTATCTTTATGAAGTGAGATCCTTGAGGTGTTGACGATGGTCAGCGGCAACTCGATCATCTTCATCATTTGAGTGCCTTCATGTCGTGTCTTCATTCCGAAGCTTGTCATCGACCATGTTCTCCTTGCCTTTAGAATCTGCACATGCAAGAAATCTAAACGAGTAATGAGAACAACTGCTTGGAATATAGTTACCATAAATAAATGACACACTCATGACCATGTCACAATCAAACACCGTCCGACAGTTTGAAAGTTTTTCAAAATTGACAATTTTAGCCTTTAACTTTCAAAAACTTGCAAATTTCGACCGTTTATGAAGATTTAGTCAATTCGGTTTTCGTTCAGGTTTCAGGCAACGAATACTCGAGTTCCAACATCGTACGATCGAAAATAAAGAAGAAATAAAATCTTTTTGTCTTTTATAAAGTTTATATTAAAACACACCTAAAATCTTTTTGGTATTTTTGACTTTTCTAAATGTAAGAACTGAAAGCAGTAAATTAAATATGTACAGACATTCTTTTTGCGAGTTTCGAGGGTAAGAGAATCATATCAGTGTACGGTCATGCCAAAACGCTCTTGTTGTTCAGTTAGTTAACATTAAGATAAGCATCCTATAACAATTATCGGTATTGTTGTCCACTTAATCTCAACTTATCAGATGTAATCATGTTTAGAGGATACATTAATGTATGATTTATACTTACCGACCGGTGTTCATCCACATCACGACACATTCCCGTATCAAGGTATTCACGAGGGTTCATCTTACCGGTGAGTATACCGATTATCATCTGTTTGACCGTATATGATGTGAGATTCTCACTTATTTTGATTTGAAAACAAGTCCTTTGTGATATAATCATTTATTGATGAGGAACTTGATTTTCATATGCATGAGGGCACAGGAGCAAGTCCGTGAACAGGTCAGTACTTCCGTACAGCAGAGAGACGAACTTGACTCCCGGATAAATGTGATATTTTATCACTTATTTGATATGGACATGTGATTGTTTATCACTTATTGAGGTCGAATGCAGTATGCAATATGTACACGTATGTATAGTATCATGGAAGAACTTAGACTTAGTCTATTTATAGAAGCAACCATGATACCCAGATGATAAGCAGCATAAAGACCGAATATCTCAGAACCTCGGCAATCTATCAAACGAAATTTCGGTACTAAGACCATATGCCAATGAATGGTTCCCACCTGGTCTTCAGTCGGTTTAAGATTTATATCACCCTGCACACTTTAAAATGATTGTGAGCCTACCGATACATATTATATAGAGCTGCTTATCATTTTTCATTTAGGGTTTAAAGAGGCTTGGATAGACCACTGATGTACTATCATTTTCTCTTTTGCTCGCCAGGAAACTCATTTTTGATTTTCTATTGTTTTTGTGTTTTTGAAATTTTTTGATGTTTTTGGATTTTCATATTTTTGGATTTACTCCCCCTAAAATCAATAAACTAAGAGAAATTTAAAACACCAAGATATTTACAAAAATGATTTTCCGATGTTGGTTTTACTCTTGCTTGACCTTAATGCCGGTTACCCAAATTAAGTTTTTATCAGAAAAGATTTATCGAATTTTTGGGAAAATCAGTTGGCACGTCGGTAAGCGGTGCGGACCATAACAACATTGACGAGTTTCATAAAGAAACAATCACGTGTGAGGTGATATTCGAGATCAACGTGTCAGGCCAAAGAGTGCTGTACGAGACGATATAATTCATATAGCAGCCTAAAAATCAACAAGTATAGGAGAAATTATAAATTTAAAAACCGTATACTGCAACTGCTTCGTGCATTGCAAGGAATCTGAGCACTCTCCCAAACTGGACATCCACTGGATGTGGACTTCAAAGTCGATTTTGTAGCTACTGAAAAATCTCTTCACAGCAACCCGATTAAAAACCATAGCAACCAAATTTTGGCGCGTTCTTCATCTGGTCGAATTTTGCAACTTCATTCAACCACGTTCTTCTTCTTTCTCTTTTTCTTTCCTCTCTCTCTCCATCAATGGCAACGACATTCTCCTAGATATAACAATATTTCGGAGTAATATGTCGCCAATCTTGTGCATGGACGCTCCACTATCAACAATCCTAAAACTATCAATAGTTCCTCCTGGAACATCCTGCACACTCATTCAGAGATTAGTTGGAGAGGGGGACCCAAGCCTTCACAGACTTGGGTCGTCCGTCATCATCGAGAATTGTAACATCCATTTCCCGATGATTCGGAATTGATGCAGCTCCCCCTGAAACAGTTACCGGTTTTGGTATCCAAATCTGTTTCTGTTTTTCATGTTTAACATCCGATTTAACAGATTTTGTTTGGATGACCTCCGGTTTTAAAACTTTTTCAACTTCTTTTCTTTGTTTCTTTTTCTGTTTCTTTTCTCGTTGTTTAACAAAACGAGGGTCCTGTTTTGGTGAAACAGGTCTTTTATGGTAATTGTTACCATGGGGGGCATCAACTTTTGACTTTCTCTTGGTGAGATATGGACAATTCTTAATGATGTGTCCATACTCACAGCATTCAAAGCATGATCTCCGCTCAACAAACCTCGGAGTATCATAACTGTAACAGCTGGATGATGAACTTCGTGATCTTGAGGTACTTGGTCCTACATCACAACCGTTTGTTTGTTGTGTATAGTTGTTTTGACTGTTTCTTTTCAAAATTTTACTTTGTTTAACAGAATCCTTGTTGGATTTGTTTTTGAAAGTATCAATTTTATCAGTCCCTCTTGATTTCACGAAGTTTATCTTCCGATCCTTTTTCTTGTTTTCGCCCTGTTTGCCTTTTCTATTCTCTTGGGCGGCATGATGTTGTTCATGGGGATCATCAACCTTTGCTTTCAACTTATGAAGATATGGACAATTTCGAATTATATGTCCAATTGTACCACATTCAAAACACATTCTCCGCTCTACAAGCCTCGGAGAAACATGTTGATGACCAGACGGAGAACCAGACACTGAACTTTGTGATCTAGATGTGCTTGGACCTAAGTCACATCCATTTGTGTGTTGGGTATAATTGTTCTGATCATTTCGTTTTAAAATTCTAACTTGTTTTACAAAATCAATGTTAGATTTATTTTGAAATGTTTCAAGTTTGTCCGTACCCTTTGATCCAACAAAGTTCACTTTCTGTTCTCTTTTCTTAGCTGGAGCTCTTTTGTTTTGCACCCTTTGAACCTTAGGTTGCCCAACCTTAGATTGTTGAATTTTAGGTTGTGTAGCCTTAGGTTGAGTAGCCTTAGACTGCTCAACTTTAGGTTGTTGAACCTTTGGTTGTTCAGTCTTAGGCTGCTGAATTTCTGGTGCTTGAACATTCTTGTTCTGAGCCTTCTTTCCCTGTACTTGGCCCTTACCCTTCCCAGAATTGACTTGTTGTTTTCGCTCAACCGGTAGTTTTTGGTTTCCGTATTGGTTTCTAACTTGTTCACACGGAATTGGATCACATTGGGTTACGGTTACTTTGCTACCTTTGTTTCCCAAAAACTTATCAGTACGTCCTTCAAAAATTTGTTCAATTAAATCTTGATTTACATTCTTAATTGAAAAATCTTTGTCAGAGTAGATCTTGCTATCTCCTTTGAGCGTATACAACAAGTTATTCCCTTCAGGGCTAACTACAAGGGATTCCATTGCCTTTGACTTTTCAGTCTTACTCGGTTTCACTGGTGGATCACACAGAATGTGATTCTCGATAGGAATATCTGTTGTAACCGAGTCAGACTGTTGCTTCATAATTTCTTCAGATTCATCGTCCGAAGAATCAGCATCCTCAATAATGGGAGGACTCTGTTCCTTAACACACGATGTATCTGTCACGTTCTCAGATTCTGATTGCCCCGAGGATGATGTACCAGTTGTGAACCCGAGGCCTGCTGCAAAGTCATCTGGACCGAGTGGCACAGTAGGTTCAAAACGGGGCATATCCTCGTCATTAGGCAATTTGGAATAATTGTGATTCATTGGGGGAGGACATGATTTGTAACCAATACATTTGGTATCCCCCTTTTTCCTTTGAACATCAATGATGTGATCCAATACAAAGCGGGAATTGGAATAGCTTTCCAATTTCTGCTTGATTGTCTCACATTCACATCGAGCTGTTGCTAACTCTACCATTTGTTTTTCAATTGTGTCAATAAGATTATTATTAGCATGTTGTTTCCGCAATACAGCCTTTTGTAATTCAGAAACATCATATTTTAATGACGCAATTGTTTCTTTAAATTCCTTTTCATTTCTGGTTAAAAATAAGTTAGCTTCGGTTGCTTTAGAAAGGTCCACAATCAATTCTTGATTGTGTTTCCGTGTGATTTCAAACAAACTCTCCTTTTCTGCATATTCTAAACACTTAGCACATTCAACAACAGCAGAAATAGAATCAGGTTTAGAATCACATACCTGACTGGAATCACTCTCAGGTGTTGGCCTTTCTGCATCAAAATTAATAACCTCCCTTGATGATTCACATTTAGATCCATCCTCGCTCGAACTTGAACTTGAAGTTGTATCACCCTCAACTGAAGTTGAAACATCTTCATCTGAACTTCTGTCATGTTCAGAACTGTCATCATTTCCCGAGGATTCACCATTGCTTGCATCTTTGACAATTTCAGCATACAACGCCGATTTTGTCTGACTACTGTTCTTTGGATCAAGAGATGATGGTTTTACAGTAGAACGATGGTGTTGTAAACCAACTGGGGGTAATGGATTTCCATACAAGTCTGTGGTTGGAGCCGGCTTTACAGGAACTTGTATTGGATTGTCAAACCAATCTGTTGTTATTTTCGGTTCACTTTGCCTTTGATTAGTAACTGATGCCCACTGATTTGCAGATATCATGGCAGCTGAAGGTGGGGCAATAGCCTGCATCCAAGCAGTCTTGAAATCTATTTCAGATTGAGAAGCAGATGAATCAGATGATTGCGAGGCTAAGGATGTTGTAGTCCACGCGGATGGATCCCATTGACTGTCTGGAGCTGGAGTTCCCCACCAACTCTGATTCATCTTTGATAAGAAAACTAAATTCTATATCAGATCGACGAAGGATCAAATTATCGAAGGATCAACCGAAAGATCACACGAAAGACAAACACCAAACCGGTCTCGAAAGATGATCTTTCGTAAGTTGATTTTCTAAACGTGGGCTTTGTGATTTTCTAAACTTGGACTGTGCACAACAAATAACAAAATGACGGTGCTTTGGAAAGAGAAACAATGATTTGATATGATCAATTGGCGGTGCACATTAAACAACAAAAAATTGGCGGTGCTCAACAAACAACAATTATCTTTAAATATATCATTCGAATATATCTGTTGAACACATATGGGTTGATCCTTGGGCCGTGAATACCAACAGCAAACAACAAAAATTATTGGTCAATTTGGGGCGGTGCCTCTGATCAACAAAAAATGGGTGGTGAAAATATTGGTCAATTTAGTTAAAGTCCAAGCTAGTGGGGCGGTGAAAAGAATAACTAAATCCAAGCTAGTGGGGCGGTGCCTTGGGCCGAGAACACCCACAAAAGTCAACAAAAAAATATTTCGAATATATCTGATTTGTTATCGTTGGCGGTGCCTTAATCAACAAAAAGACAGTTACATGACAAACAACAACATGGCGGTGCCTTTGAAGGGAACACAATGATTTTTCGTTGACTTTGATGGAAATTATTTATTTTCTTGTGGGGTGCCTTGGGCCGAGAACAAAGACAACAAACAACACAGTTATTGGTCTATTGGGCGGTGCACCACACTTCAACAAAAATCCTTCGATATTAATATCTGATCCTTCGAATATTGAACGATGAATGATCCTTCGAATATTAATCCCACAAATATCTTGATCTTTCAAATTTTGTTTGTTGACCCTTCGAAGTTTTACTTGATCTTTCGAAGAACAAAAAGTGACCCTTCGAAGATAGATTAATTCATTTCTGACCTTTCGAAAAACAAAAGATCTTTCGAAAACAGAAATCTGATCCTTCGAAGTACAAGATGGTCTATCGAAATCTTAAATGATCTTTCGAAATATGAAGATCTGTCACGAACATCAAGAACACATCAAGAACACGGTGACTGTTAGATCTGCAGATTTGACGAAAACAGACCAAAGACTTGAACAAGACCCCGGTTTTAAACAAGGTAAAGAGCCTTAGCTCTGATACCACTTGTAGGTCCCTTTCCGGAGGATGACGAACCTAAACCTTGTTATACAAACCCACTAGCGAATGCGGAATCCAAGCTAGCAAGCAAACCGGGATGAGACAAGTATAAACACAAGCACACAAGGATTCACCGATTAACACCACTGTATTAATACGAATGAAGGTTCCGGTTACAAGCACAATGTTTACAAATCTAACTTGCAAACTCTCTAGTGTGTGTGTGTGTGTTTGGATAGAATGCTCTCAAACTCTCTCTATGTGTGCATCCATCTAACAAGCCTCTCAAGTCTCTTCTCAAAACAACACACTTCATGGGTATTTATACCTATACACAGCAGGTCTGGTCGAAGGATTAGACAGATTGTCCGAAGGACCATCTGTCGACCACAATGGCCATCGAAGGATCCGTATATACTTCGAAGGATAGCATATCCTTCGAAGTCCATCAGTATCCTTCGTGATTTATCTTTCGAGCCAATCGAAGGATAGACATAATCCTTCGATTGCTCATCCTTCGACTCAGACACTTCACAAACATATTTCTAACTGTTGACTGAGTCAAACCAGGAGGACGGTTGACTTGGTCAACTTACAAGACTGACAAGGACATTGTTTACATATAGACCGAATACAGACAAAGTACAGACACAAGTGCATCAACAAACTCCCCCTTGGCTGTAGCTTTGTCTTTATCTTCTATAGTTGTAGACTCGTCTCGAACTTCGATGGTCTTTGGTCTTCGAGTTCTCAAAACTCTGATGTCCTTTCAAGTCTTCAATGTCGGAGGATCTTCAAAGTCTTCACGTCTTGAAAGCAGAAAGTGTATCAACAAACTACCCGTATCATGTAGGAAGTGTGTTGGCAAACTCCCCCTTAACATAAGCTCCCCCTTGAGTTATGCTAGTGAAAAACTTTATCTTTATGAAGTGAGATCCTTGAGGTGTTGATGATGGTCAGTGGCAACTCGATCTTCTTCATCACTTGAGTGCCTTCACATCGTGTCTTCATTCCGAAGCTTGTCATCGACCATGTTCTCCTTGCCTTTAGAATCTGCACATGCAAGAAATCTAAACGTGTAATGAGAACAACTGCTTGGAATATAGTTACCATAAATAAATGACACACTCATGACCATGTCACAATCAAACACCGTCCGACAGTTTGAAAGTTTTTCAAAATTGACAATTTTAGCCTTTAACTTTCAAAAACTTGCAAATTTCGACCGTTTATGAAGATTTAGTCAATTCGGTTTTCGTTCAGGTTTCAGGCAACGAAGACTCGAGTTCCAACATCGTACGATCGAAAATAAAGAAGAAATAAAATCTTTTTGGCTTTTATAAAGTTTATATTAAAACACACCTAAAATCTTTTTGGTATTTTTGACTTTTCTAAATGTAAGAACTGAAAGCAGTAAATTAAATATGTACAGACATTCTTTTTGCGAGTTTCGAGGGTAAGAGAATCATATCAGTGTACGGTCATACCAAAACACTCTTGTTGTTCAGTTAGTTAACATTAAGATAAGCATCCTATAACAATTATCGGTATTGTTGTCCACTTAAGCTCAACTTATCAGATGTAATCATGTTTAGGAGATACATTAAGGTATGATTTAAACTTACCGACCGGTGTTCATCCACATCACGACACATTCCCGTGTCAAGGTATGCACGAGGGTTCATCTTACCGGTGAGTATACCGATTATCATCTATTTGACCGTATATGATGTGAGACATACCGTGTTGTTTTTGGCCCATAATAGTCGCGTCACCATTTTTGCCATTGCATCGGTAACCGTGACTACCCCACAATTTTTCAAACATCAAGTTTTCATCATCTCTTGTTTTCATCATCCCGCATCATCCCGCGCGCTCCCAAACCCATACGAATTTTGACTTTGACTTTGATATTAGGAGCGCGATTCAGATCAACTCCGCAAATACCCGATCAATTACTAAAGGTCCAACTGCCAACTCAAGGAATGAACAATAATTAAATGTCATGGCCCAAAAAAAATAAGTTGTTGAGGCCCACCATGTCGATATGATGCAGAATCATAACATGGAATTCTGGTGGCCCACATTAATATGGATGCAGACATTTGCCCTAGTCAACATTCAACAACCCTACTTTATCATTTTAAGGAATCATCACAGCCGACAATTCCACTTTGTCTTATTCAACAAGCATTCACAGTTTCTCTCTCCTCAAAGGTCAACAACCCTTCTTTCAAAACTTCACCAGCCGTCATCCCTTTCGTTCCCTTTTTCAACCGGATCCTTCGAGAACTGTGTCTGTACTTCGACACTTCCATCACCAGCCGAAAGATATCCATCGAGAACTGAAATGTGATCCTTCGACATCAAGATGACATGACCCTTTGAAAACAGTGATCAAAGGAACTGTTTGATCTTTCGAATTTGAGCTGCTGACCCTTCGATTAAAATGATGACCTTTCGAATTTTTAAGTTGACCCTTCGAAAATTTCATTTGATCTTTCAAAGTTTTTGAGGTGACCTTTCGAGAAATAAAATGATCTTTCAAGATTGTTTGAACATGACCCTTCGAACAGAACTGTTTTTGATCCTTTGATTAATTGAGTTGACCTTTCGAGGACAGGAGTTGATCTTTCAAGGGATTGAAGTGATCTTTCTAAAACAGTTGGTTGACCCTTCGAAAATATAAAGAAAATATCTGATCTTTCAAAATGTTGTGTTGATCCTTCGAGATTATGTTTTGAACCTTCGATGAATTCTTTTGATCTTTCGAAGTTCTTCACATCTTTCAACACATGAAGATGTGAAGAACATCAAGAACACAGACATCTGGGTAAAACAGCAGATTTAACGAAAACACTTGTACACGATTTTTGATGAAGAAAACTTGAGTATTTTAGAGAAAAACATAAAACCCAACACTCGTTTTAGCACAGATCTGGATATTCGGGTCCAGATCTGAGTTTTTCTCATTTTCACCATTTTTACATCTTGAACAAAAACCCACAAAAATCACAGATCTAGAGCACATGTGACTTAGTAAACGGTTAGTTTTACTAAATCGGGCACCATGGCTCTGATACCAATTGTAGGTCCCGGTTTCGGGATCGATTCCGTGATTTTCATGATTATGTTCAAAGATGGAAGAGATAAGAGATGATAAACAAACAAACTTTGTATTAATCCGGTAGTAAACATTACAAGTCGGCCCGATTACATGGAATCCGAACTAATACCAAAGAAGTATACATCCGGGGAGAAACCAAGTGGTGATTTCTCTCGGTGAGGTCTCAAACCTCCTATCACTCTCTTGCACACACTTGTGCTCTCACTCTTGTGTTGCAAATGACAAAGTGTTGGTATTTATACCAAACACAGGTTGTATGGTCGAAGGATCAAACTGACTGGTCGATAGATCATCTGTCGACCATCCAGCTTTCGAAAGATACACATATACCTCGAAGGATGCCATATCCTTCGAGGTCCATCTTCAACCTTCGATGGATATCTTTCGAGCTCATCGAAGGATACACAATCCTTCGATGCCTTATCCTTCGACACCAACATTTAAACAACCATAATTTGTCTTGCAACCACACACGGTCAAACGAATAACCCTCTCGTTTGACCACTTCAAACGAGCGGGTCTATAAACGTTCGATAGACCGTTTCACTAACTATTACAAATTCAGCGTAAAATAATAACTAATCTATTCGACAAGCATCGGACACAAAATCTGCATCAACAAATTCCCCCTTGTCCGTTGCTGTCGAATGCTGAAAATGCAACTGCAATCAATCTTCAGTCAAGTATTCATCTTCTCTGTGTAAACAAATTCCCCCTTGACCGATGATCCAGGTAAGTAGTATCTTGATGCTCATTGTATAAAACTTCCCCCTCAGAGTACGCGCATCCGTGTTGAGTGTTGTGCAATTTCCTCAAAGGACTCAATTGACCGATCTTCCGCTGATCTTCCAATACTCCAACCGGCATTTGATAAGGGTTCCATTCTTTTACAACTGCATCAAGTCTTGATCTTCAAGCGTCTGTGCAAACATTCCACGCAGAACCGTTTGTATCACCAGAAAATCACAAACTCTACCACCTGTGATTGCGTTTAGAAATTTACCGAAGAAATTCAACATTTGAAAATTTTTATCCCCCCATTTCTTTGGTAAAATCTCTAAACCTTAACAGATTCTTTCCACTTCAAAGAAACTGTCGTCAAATGTTCACCAATTCCCTCCACTGAGCGGAACTGTCGTCAATCTTCATTGAATGACGAGCGGAAGCGAACATACCGTGTTGTTTTTGGCCCATAATAGTCGCGTCACCATTTTTGCCATTGCATCGGTAACCGTGACTACCCCACAATTTTTCAAACATCAAGTTTTCATCATCTCTTGTTTTCATCATCCCGCATCATCCCGCGCGCTCCCAAACCCATACGAATTTTGACTTTGACTTTGATATTAGGAGCGCGATTCAGATCAACTCCGCAAATACCCGATCAATTACTAAAGGTCCAACTGCCAACTCAAGGAATGAACAATAATTAAATGTCATGGCCCAAAAAAAATAAGTTGTTGAGGCCCACCATGTCGATATGATGCAGAATCATAACATGGAATTCTGGTGGCCCACATTAATATGGATGCAGACATTTGCCCTAGTCAACATTCAACAACCCTACTTTATCATTTTAAGGAATCATCACAGCCGACAATTCCACTTTGTCTTATTCAACAAGCATTCACAGTTTCTCTCTCCTCAAAGGTCAACAACCCTTCTTTCAAAACTTCACTAGCCGTCATCCCTTTCGTTCCCTTTTTCAACCGGATCCTTCGAGAACTGTGTCTGTACTTCGACACTTCCATCACCAGCCGAAAGATATCCATCGAGAACTGAAATGTGATCCTTCGACATCAAGATGACATGACCCTTCGAAAACAGTGATCAAAGGAACTGTTTGATCTTTCGAATTTGAGCTGCTGACCCTTCGATTAAAATGATGACCTTTCGAATTTTTAAGTTGACCCTTCGAAAATTTCATTTGATCTTTCAAAGTTTTTGAGGTGACCTTTCGAGAAATAAAATGATCTTTCAAGATTGTTTGAACATGACCCTTCGAACAGAACTGTTTTTGATCCTTCGATGAATTGAGTTGACCTTTCGAGGACAGGAGTTGATCTTTCAAGGGATTGAAGTGATCTTTCTAAAACAGTTGGTTGACCCTTCGAAAATATAAAGAAAATATCTGATCTTTCAAAATGTTGTGTTGATCCTTCGAGATTATGTTTTGAACCTTCGATGAATTCTTTTGATCTTTCGAAGTTCTTCACATCTTTCAACACATGAAGATGTGAAGAACATCAAGAACACAGACATCTGGGTAAAACAGCAGATTTAACGAAAACACTTGTACACGATTTTTGATGAAGAAAACTTGAGTATTTTAGAGAAAAACATAAAACCCAACACTCGTTTTAGCACAGATCTGGATATTCGGGTCCAGATCTGAGTTTTTCTCATTTTCACCATTTTTACATCTTGAACAAAAACCCACAAAAATCACAGATCTAGAGCACATGTGACTTAGTAAACGGTTAGTTTTACTAAATCGGGCACCATGGCTCTGATACCAATTGTAGGTCCCGGTTTCGGGATCGATTCCGTGATTTTCATGATTATGTTCAAAGATGGAAGAGATAAGAGATGATAAACAAACAAACTTTGTATTAATCCGGTAGTAAACATTACAAGTCGGCCCGATTACATGGAATCCGAACTAATACCAAAGAAGTATACATCCGGGGAGAAACCAAGTGGTGATTTCTCCCGGTGAGGTCTCAAACCTCCTATCACTCTCTTGCACACACTTGTGCTCTCACTCTTGTGTTGCAAATGACAAAGTGTTGGTATTTATACCAAACACAGGTTGTATGGTCGAAGGATCAAACTGACTGGTCGATAGATCATCTGTCGACCATCCAGCTTTCGAAAGATACACATATACCTCGAAGGATGCCATATCCTTCGAGGTCCATCTTCAACCTTCGATGGATATCTTTCGAGCTCATCGAAGGATACACAATCCTTCGATGCCTTATCCTTCGACACCAACATTTAAACAACCATAATTTGTCTTGCAACCACACACGGTCAAACGAATAACCCTCTCGTTTGACCACTTCAAACGAGCGGGTCTATACACGTTCGATAGACCGTTTCACTAACTATTACAAATTCAGCGTAAAATAATAACTAATCTATTCGACAAGCATCGGACACAAAATCTGCATCAACATATAGTTCGCGGCCTTCCCAAGGCATGTGTGCGAATGATTAGTCATAATATCGCAGCCAATCCCTGGCGTGTGTGCGAAGATCAGTTCAAATGGGTATACAAGTCTAGCCGTATCTTATCTTTACTCTTCCCCTCCCGAGGACCATATCTTTAGGTTCAATTAACTAAGTATGTACGAATAAATCATTCAATCCCATTCCCACCCTGGGAACCCCATGCCTTGGTTGTGTGAACTCACCTTGGTTTGCTCGGTATGCTATGCTCTAGGGTTTATCAAATGTCTAAGTCCGTTACACACGACCTAGGATATGTTGCACATGATACGATGTAAGTGTTTGCATCCAAATTAGAGTTTGCAAGTCATTGATAATCAAGTAACTGTGTTTTGTGTGCTTATTGTGTACAGGATGATATCACACAGAATGATTCATACACGCAAGATCATACAATTGTATTCAGTATCATACGATCATATATAGAATCATACGTCACGCAAACAGTTAATCGTACTCACATAATTCAAGCGTCGCGTCTTTGGTTTCACAGTTTAGTCTAACGTGGATATTAACCTAAGGGCCACCGTTAACATACTTAACATATTAACATCGTTATTAAACTTCACAAGTTTAACGTAGTCAAGGATTTAACAAAGTGTCATACACAGCTTAACAGATTAACATTATATAACATGCAATTCATTGTTTCAAAGTGAACATCACACAATATCAGACAGGGCCTTGCCATTCTAAAACTCAGACAAGGGTGTGGGGGGGGGGGGTTTCCCCTGTTCAAAAGTCGGACAGGAAGTGTGGGGGCTTTAAAGGTCGGACAAGGGATCATGTCCCAAAACTCGGACCCCCTTACATGTATAAAGCTCGGACAGGGATCAAGTCATGAAAGTCGGACCATGGGTTAGGGTTTGGGGGTTCAAAACTCGGACAATACAAGGTGACAGGAAACTCGGACTACATGTGTGTCCACAAAACTCGGACATAAGGGGTGTAGGAAACTCGGACAGCCCTTCACCTCTTTGAAACAAAACACGGACAGTGGGGTTTTGGGGCCAAAGCTCGGACAAGAAGACATTTACAAACTCGGACCCCATGTGCTTGTTTAAACGTCGGACAACATGTCTTATGTATATAATTCGGACCATTCAATATGTTGTAAAAACTCAGACAATCTCAATCATGCACAAAACTCAGACAACTAACATTAGGGTTACGAAACTCTGACAATAACCAACACGCGTGAATTCCAATCTTTGCACAGAATCAAGAGATCATAACAGTTACGTTTCATACATTCAACAGTTCCTTGGTTTCTACAATCCAAAACCCTAAATCATACTTCTCAATGCAGAATCAATTACATTTTCAATAGTTTGACAAAACAATCATCTAAATCAAGGATCTTAATCATCTAGCAATGATTACACAATCATCAACATTCTTTCACAGTAAATGAGAATCAATTAGCAAAGAATAGCATATGATGAACTAGGGTTTTCATGAAACACACAATCAAGAATAAAAACAATAATCAAACATTAACAATTTACCTTGGATGATTCTAGAGAGAATGTGGAATCAAGAGTGATGATTATCTTGTGCCAAAGATGATGGTGATGATGATTGCCAGAGAAAGTGAATGTACGTGCTTGGATTTTTGTGAAAGTGATTAGTGAAAAAGGGATTAGGGTTAAGTATGGTTTAATTTTCACTAATAACTCTTTACACCCTTTATTATTATATTTTACACAATCACACCATCTCACAACAATTTCACAGTTCCACCACCAAGTTCATATATTTGACAAGTCTTTCACAATTAACAAACAACCATGCACAATCACACAACACGATTCATTGCATCAAAACATATACAATTCCGTAGCAATTAATTGTGTAAATAAACAACTAAACAATAAATGAACGTGCAATAAATGCGAAATATGAATCTTAGAAATTCGAGTTGTTACATTATCCCCAACTTGAAAGAAATTTCGTCCCGAAATTTAGCATGCGGTTACTGAGGAAGCTAGGTAAGTTGTATCGTTTACTGATCATGCCTCGTTACTTAGATCACTTGCTCAAACCAAACCATCAAGATGAAATGTTTAACAACGGTAGAAATGTTTATGTATAGTCAAATGTCTATTGTCAACTGTAAATCATGTCAACAAATACAACTGGTTCACACGGTTCAATGGTTACAAACGGTTCATATAATCAAAGGGTTAAGACGGTTCACATAGTCAAATGGTTACGACGGTTCGAAATGTAATATAATGTGTTCATATGCTGGATGAGCATATGCAACAGAAATGCAATGTAAAGCAATGTACTAAGTACGCACACAATGGGCATACATAGCATGTAATGTAAAGCAATGTACTAAGTACGCACACAATGGGCATACATAGCGTGTAATGTAAAGCAATGTACTAAGTACGCACACAATGGGCATACATAGCATGTAATGTAAAGCAATGTACTAAGTACGCACACAATGGGCATACATAGCATGAAATGTATTTAAAGTGATGTGCTAAGTATGCACACAACGGGCATACGTAGCATGAGATGTATTGTAAGGTGATGTACTAAGTATGCACACAATGGACATACATAGCATAAACACAATGAAATCATGTACTATATATGTACTATCGAACATAGCAAGTATATGATGTGAAAACCGGAAAGCATGAAAGTAACAAGTAGGCACATGTGTTTCACCCCAAAACAGTTTGGAAAACAGTAAATGTGGGGTTCAATGTACTCACCTGAGATTGCTTTGAAGTTCTTGTGTAATAATCACACAATGCTAGAGATCACGGAATATCAAACGGCACCTAATAGGTAGCTATGTTAATATACCGGACCTAAATCGGAAGATCAGATAGTACGCGGGTTCGTAAACCAAACAAGCATGGAGACTCGTGAAATATGGTTTATCAAAGCCTATATACTAAAATGAAACCTAACCTAAGTGCTTGCGACCCATTACGACCCGTTTAGGAAGCTTATGCTACCTTAACGCGTCGTTCGCGTATAACGCGTTTGGAACGCCTAACATCGTGGCCACAAGGTATAACCTCGGAAGGTTACAGCTATGGTCACCTAATGTGTTTGGTCAGATCCTAATGATCGACCAAATGGGCCGGGTTCGAAAGTATAAGCGATGGTTTAGATCGCTTACCTTACGACCCTATATAAGCACTAAACTAAAAGTGACGAGCTAAGCATGTTAGGACATGCTTAACTAAGTTTAGAAAACAGGTTTGGCTTCAAAACAAACGGCTTTGATGCTCACGAGTAGTTTGGTTACAAAATACGCAACGAATGCGCATTTTGGCCGAAACTACGACTCGTCACTGAGCCTAGATAACGTGGTAATCAGTAGGTATAGTCGCCAGGGACTATAACCATCGTGATCACGCTCACGTTATGAAGTTCCATGAACTTCGTGTTGACCATAGGCTGGTCAACGCAGAAAGTCAAACAAAACGTTGACTTTCGGACTTGAAAAGCAAATAAAAGAACGAAAGAACACTTACGAAGGGTCCCCGAATGCTAATCTAGATCAAAATGGCTCAGGTATGAAACAAAGATTCCAACTTAGAGCTTTAGATCAGATTTTTGTGGGTTTTAACCAAAAGGGGGGGGGGGTATTTATAGGAAAAGTAAGACCGTTAGGATCATTTCTTGAATATCATGCCACGATCTTATGCGTACACTTGTCAAGTTGTTGTGGTAGCTCAAAATGACCCTAACTCTACAGATTGTGAAAGGGCATTGCCCTTTGGAATGTTTGAAAGGCCAAATTTTGCAAGAAAACAAAGTTTCTCCAACTGAATGGGCCATGCGGCCCGCATCAGGATCAGACAAAACTCAGGCGGGCCTCCTGGGCATGTCTGATCTGCACATACTTTCAGAAATGGCAGTTTTGGTCCCTGCTGCATGTTTAAGCCATTTCCGACACTTCTAAGGCCCGTAAAGCCAACTTTAAGTGCCTAAAATGATGCCTAAACATTGTGGACATGAAACATGCTCAAAAATATGTCGGGTGTTGGTTCGTTTGGCCGTATGAATGCGATGTTCGGTTAATTACGACGGTATGCGCATAAGCGCGAAAAATGATCCAAATGACGCGACGAATGGATTTTTCTTATGCCAAACACTAAGGTATAATATTATGATGCTTACAAAAATTTTTGGATGTCTGGATGTATTCAGAACGTAAGTTATGCGTGAAAGTGCAAACTTATGCACTTTTTGACACTTTTAGTCCCTGAATGATCCAAAAGTTTGTTTTAGCATACCAAACCCCTCAAAGCCGATTTCTAAGCTATGTAAAGGATATTTATGGTATGTTTAACTTATGGACATGTTCCGGAATGTTCGTTACAGTTCAAATTGGCATACTTTCGCAGTTTGTCAAGTTTAGTCCCTGTAAGCGAATTAACTTGTTTTTTGCCATACCAAAGCCTTCAAAACTTATTTCTAAGTTATGTAAAGGTTATTTAAGGTATGTTAAGTATATGATGGTCTTCTGGAGTATTTGTCGCATTAAACTGAGTACGTTTACGCACTAGTTTGCGTATAATTCTCCAGGAAGCGTTGTAGAGTTTGAAATTGAACAACAATTGATATGTGCAAAAGGTACACATATTTATACAAGATCCCAAGTATGAAATATAATATTTCATCGGCTTGGTATTTGTTTGATGGTCGCGGTGACACAGGTGTCACAGTCTTCCCTACTTTAGGAAATTTCTCCCAAAATTTATTCGTAGGAGTCTATTTGTGACATTGTGTCAAATAACCACCAGCGATATTCAAGGCGATATCCTGTCATTTCCTTAACGGAGACTCTTCAGAAATGGAAATGAAGGAAAAATCAGGGATATTCATTTCCCTTCGATGGAAAATTTTCAGAAACGAAAAATGCACAGAATGAGTCATTTTCCTTAATGGGTATCCTTTAGAAACGAAAATGCACGGAATGAGTCATTTTCCTTAATGGGTATTCTTTAGAAACGAAAATGAACGGAATGAGTCATTTTCCTTAATGGGTATCCTTTAGAAACGAAAATGAACGGAATGAGTCATTTTCCTTAATGGGTATCCTTTAGAAACGAAAATGCACGGAATGAGTCATTTTCCTTAATGGGTATCCTTTAGAAACGAAAATGCACGGAATGAGTCATTTTCCTTAATGGGTATTCTTTAGAAACGAAAATGAACGGAATGAGTCATTTTCCTTAATGGGTATCCTTTAGAAACGAAAATGAACGGAATGAGTCATTTTCCTTAATGGGTATCCTTTAGAAATGAAAATGTACGGAATGAGTCATTTTCCTTAATGGGTATCCTTTAGGAACGAAAATGAACGGAATGAGTCATTTCCTTAATTCCTTCAGAAACGAAAATGAACGAAATGAGTCATTTTCCACAATTTCTTCAAAAACGAAATGAACGGAATGAGTCATTTTCCACAATTTCTTCAGAAACGAAAATGAACAGGGTTAACACTAGATACACGACAAAACTTGCTGTGGTTTCTGTGCACTAAATTCCATAATTATGTATGCATCCATAATTACGTAATTCCTTGCATAGTCCGCACAGTTTGTTTTGTAATGTTTTGGGGAAGAATATCAAACTTGTGATGAGGGTGACTAGACTACCATAGGGTCCTTTTAATTAGATCGACAAATGATCTTTTTAACTAGGCCACCAAGGAGTCCTTTCAGCTATATCATCACATGATATTCCTAACTAGATTTTTGGATCAATCTGTTTAACTAGACCACTCAAGGGGTTTAATTATGGAATAGTACAATATAATCCAAGGGTCTTTACTATCACGTAAAAGCCCATTGAGGATTTAATATAGTACCTTTGGATATCCTACTATGAATCCCTTATACGAATGATATGGAAGATTCTACGAGGATTTGGATAACAAAAACTTGGATTACACCAAAAACATAAAAGGGAACAAATAAGCACATAATCACATAGTTGTTCAACTTGGTTATTAATTTGTTATTAACTTGTTATCGATTGAAAATGGATATGGAAACCAGTAGATGGACTTCAATGTCCCCTGGGATCTATCTAAAAAGATAGGAAGATCTTCCAAAAATTCGATTTTTGTTTCCAAAGAAACGTAATATTCGAATTAAGGAACACATCAATTTAGGACTTACGGGAAATCCTTAGGTACCCTATTAAGGATTTATAATGGTACTTTGGGTATTCATCACGTGTTATAACTTGCGCCTTGTATTTCGTTTTCTTTAGAAGAAACGGGTACTTAGGAATTTCGTGGAAGAAGCAAGAGATCATAAAATGGGAGAATTTTGGGGGTAGTTTGTTCTTCAAGGAATACGGTTCTTTGATTGTCGGTATTGTAAGGGATACGTCGTTTATACATGCAACCACAGAAATACATTGCAATGTAAATAAGAGATTTATTTATAAACAACGATAACAACTGTTTCTTGGACCTTGACAACAAAAGAAAATATTACATAAGACGTGATTATTTCAAAACGATGTTGTCTTCTAGTCAGTCAGATGCTCATCACTGTGCTGGATTAGCATTAGCAAGCTTTGGGCAATTTCTTCGGAAATGACCCATCTCGCCACAATTGTAGCAAGAACCTGGTGGAAAGCGAGCTTGAGCAGGATTGTTGTCAGCTTGATTTGGTGCAACTGGAGCTCGGCAAACATTTGCTATGTGACCTTTAAGTCCACAAATTTGGCATTCGCGGCACTTCACCCTAGCATGATGATGAAGGTTACATTGGTTGCACAAGGGTGAAGTTCCATTGTATGGCTTCCTAGCAGGGGGTTGAGCTGGTTGGTTGGGGACAGTTTGATCATTGTGAGTAACCATGGCGAAGTTCTGAGAACCCTTTCGCTTCTTTGACTTCTTAGGGGATCCAGTCTGTTCATCCATGGTCTTTGATTCCTCGATTGGTTTCGATTCCTCGACTGGTTTGTTGTCACCCTTTCGGAAAAGCTTACGTTTCTTGATCTGAGATTTAGTCAAGGTTGCAGATAGCTCAATGGCCTACCTAACCGTAGTGGGGTTACTACCAGTAACAATGTCCTGAACTGAGTCAGGGAGGCCATCAATGTATTTTTCGATCGCCTTATCCAAAGGCGTAACCATGGAAGGACACAACAGGCTCAGCTCCTCATATCGATCAGTGTATGCTCGATGTTCGCCGCTGTCTTGCTTAAGATCGTCGAATTCCCTTTCTAAGGCCCTGATCTCGTGACGAGGACAGAATTCCTTCATCATCAGTGCTCGAAGTTCTTCCCACGCTTGAGCCAGTGCCACTTCGGCACCCCTGTCTCTCATCACACCGTTCCACCATGTCAAAGCTCGTTTCTCAAAGACACTAGATGCAAAATCTACCTTTCGCTCATTTAGACATTCAACATGTCTGAAGGTGCTCTCTAAACTCTCGAACCATTGCAGAAGTGCAGTTGCTCCTTGAGACCCAGAAAACTTTGATGGCTTAGCCGAGTTGAACGTCTTGAAGCTGCAGGGGGCATTATTGTTGTTGAGGGCTTGGTTACATTGGGCAACGATGTTCGGGATTGCAGCAGTTATTTGCTGTGTAATGACAGTTGCCAGATCTTCAATAGATACCGGATTTTCGCGTCGTGGAGGCATTCTAAAAAGGGGAAACAAGAGAGAAAACAAATGAAATGGCATGGGTAAGAATAGGATGTTATAATTACCAACCAAAAATCATGGGTGATGGTCATTTGTTTGAACCACGAAGCAAACAAACGACACACAAAGGCTGAATCAAAGCAAATAGATCCTCATAATGCATCGCGAAGACATGCTCGCCTATAAGTGGACACTCACCCCAAGAGTTCCCAGGTAAGAGTGACTGGTCCGATTATGTGGATTTGTACGAACACTCTAGCCTTAGACAGAAAACTCAGGGTACAGGCATTCACTCTTCCAGTTTGCACGTGTTCACACTATTTAGGACCAAAAACTTTGACGACAGTTTTGAAAACTCAAAGGGGTTCGTGTGACAACTCGTATTTCCAAACCGACCTTTGTACTTTGATGTAACGTATGTGTACGATATGTGACTGTTATGAAAATGAATGTTATGTGAATGTTATGTTAACACATGCTTGTGAATGATTATGCGAATGATTATGTGATTATGTTACTTGAGCCCAAACCGCACAACACTCACACTCGCACAAGCCCACCTGCTTGGGGCCGTGTCTTATGAAATCAGACCAGAAGGGGCAGCCGTGATGGGCCGGCCCACTTCTCTTCTACGTAAACAAACAAACACCCTTAGGGAGTTGTTCTCTCAATTGTTACAAACATAACACACACACAAGTTCACAAAACCCTAGTCTCTCTCTCTCTCACTCGCTCAAACCCGACGGCACAAGGCAACCGAAGATCACCCTCCTGTTCGGATCACTTTCTCCTAGTTTGATTCTAATCGGTTAGTGTTTTGTTTATGTTTTATTATTAATAGACGTTATGATTTCATGCTTAGAGTAAACCGATTAGAGTTGTATGACTATAAGCTAGAGCCGATTCGATGTTACCATGTTGATATGCTTTGTCCTCGGATTGATTGTTATGATTGAATGTTTGTTAATCGGCTGAAGAGTGTGTTCATCTGCGGATGATAGGTGCAATCGTTAAATTATTATGTATTCTAGTAAATCGGACCAAATCATACAATTCGATAAGATAATGGATATGTTGTTTATGTTTTGATTAGCTTAGGGTTCATGTGAATTTGATACTTGATTTCCTTGTTTGATCGATAATTGGTGGATTAGAAACTGTTGATTGATTGTGGTAATTTTGGAAACTATCGAATTGGTCAAAAAGAATTAATTGAAATTGTAACTGATCGCTTGATTCACGAGAGTTTGTTAACCGGTCGCACAAGGCATCTTGGTCGCACAAGATGTCCACTCGCACAAATGGATCAGTCACACAAGCTGATCTGGCCGCACAAGCCGGACACACAAAGTCAGTCGCACAAGATCTCTCGGACCGCACAAGGCAACTGGATCGTACAAGCCCTCACGGATCGCACAAGGGTTGATCTTGGTCAAATGTTGGGCCGTAACTATGTTAGGAAATTATTGTTTTGTTATTGGACCGAGTAAGCCCAAGGCCCACTCGCACAAGACCGGTACAATCGCACAAGTCACTCACGTATATTAATTGGGCCGAGGTTGTATTATTGGTTGGTTATGTTATTTGGGTCGTATATGTTAGACTGTTTGCTTGTTTGTTGGGCCGGGAATTGTTGGGCTTAGACATTGAATCGCACAAGATGGTTGGGCTCGCACAAGCTCAATGGCCCAACCATCCGAGACGCACAAGTGGTGAATATTATGCTTTGACCGTTTACGTGCTATACGTGTTTGCTATGATTCATACGTGCATTACTTGAACCAAACCTGACTTGTATGGTAACCCTGTTAGGACGTGGTTGACCACCCTTAGTTCAAGAACCCCTTTTTGTGTATCTGCCGAGCAACCCAAGGTGAGTTCACACTCTTACCAAGGCATGGGATTCCCGGGGTGTTGGGAATGGGATTGAAAGGATAAGGTTGAATAGATTCGTACTGACACTATGACTAGACTACCATATTACTATCCTCGGATGTGAAGGATACTCAGACTGATCACTATCCTCGGTTGTGAAGGATACTTATACTGATCACTATCCTCGGTTGTGAAGGATACTTATACTGATCACTATCCTCGGTTGTGAAGGATACTTATACTGATCACTATCCTCGGTTGTGAAGGATACTTATACTGATCACTATCCTCGGTTGTGAAGGTTACTTATGCTCATTACTATCCTCGGATGTGAAGGATACTCACGTAAGACCTGCGTGAACTTATACCTACTACTGTTCTCGGATTGTGAAGAACACTTATGGTTATGAATAGTCTAGTCAATATAACGTACTAACGGCCCAGTAGAGCCACATGTTACATACGGACTTACTGTTACGCTTTTACTTTCTGTGAACTCGCTCAACTAGTTGTTGACTCTCTGCTGCATGCCTTGCAGGACCTTAGGTACTAATGGAGCTTGCACAAGGAGGAGCAGGTCGTTGTGGGCAAATGGATCGTGATTACTTATTAAACACTTATGACGTTTCAAACATTAATACTTATGTTGGGTTTTACATTAATGCTTCCGCTATATTTACTCTTGTTGGTTTTGATAAACACCTTTCGTATTGATGGAAACTTTTGCAACTCATTTATATGTTCAATATGATTGGTGGCTTGATCCTGGTCATGTCACGCCTCCAAGCGGTGGTACTCCGCGTGGTGGATTTTGGGGGTGTGACAGATTGGTATCAGAGCCATTGGTTATAGAGAACTAGGTTTTAATATGGGAAAACGTTTTTATTAAAACCAGACTATAACCAGAATAGTGCTCTCAACGATCCACAACGACGCTTCGCTCCACGTGCAAGACTCGACATCCTAGGTAATAAGGTTTATGTTTATTGCCTACATGCTAGAATTATATAGAACTTTGCTCGTAGAACACTTAGATACACATGACTTTATTACATGAGAATACCTACGGGCTTACGCTTTTCTGTCATCGTCCTATTCGCGAACCATTCTCACTTACGCTACTCTTACTATAAAGATCATGTCCGGACGTGTGAACATGACTCAAGCCCAGTTGACGGCTCTCATTAACGAACAAGTTTCTGCGGCGCTTGCAGCCGGACAAGCAGGAGGTATAACTTGCTATTCCAAACCTATCCTAGGATGTTAGATCCTACTCTCGCGCCCCAACTCTCGCGCTTAACCTTGACCTATCTTTCTCGCGCAACGGGTCAGAACGCACAGCAACCTGTCTGCACATTCAAGAACTTCATGGACTGTCGTCCAAGCACATTCAGTGGCACAGAAGGAGCAGTGGGACTCCTCCACTGGTTTGAAAAGCTCGAGTCTGTGTTCGAGATGTGTGAATACCCTGAGGCTCGCAGGGTCAAGTACGCCACTGGAAGGGATCGCGCTAACCTGGTGGAACGCGCAAGTACAGATACTAGGGTTGGCAGCTGCTAACGCCACCCCCTGGAACGAATTCAAAGAACGCATTAAAAGGGAATACTGCACGCGTGATGACATCCACAAGTTGGAAGTGGAGCTTTACCATTTGAAAATGACGGGGTCAGAAATTGAAGCTCATACGAAACGGTCGAACGAACTGGCCATCCTGTGTCCAACTATGGTGGACCCTCCAATCAAGCGTATCGAATTTTACCTCAAGGGTCTAGCCTCAAAGATTCAGAGCCATGTGACATCGGCTAACCTTGACAATATCCAAGACAATCAGCGTCTTGCTCATCGCCTCACGGATCAGGCAGTGGAACAGAACAGGCTGCCTGGTTGTATCAGCGCTATTACTACCGCTATCACTTCTGCTACTCCCGCTACTACTAGTGACAACAAGCGGAAATGGGATGGGTATTCCAGCAAGGGTTCCGCTACCGTTCAGTCTCAAGCACAGCAGCAGCGCAAGAATAGTAATCACCAGAGCCGAGTCAGCCAACTTCTGGTGGTTAGGGTAAGGTGGATATCGGGGATTTCACCCAATGTGTAACTAATGCAACAGACACCACGGTGGTTAGTGCAACGAGGGACGTTGCCAGAGGTGTCTCAAGATGGGCCATGAAGCTAAGGATTCAGGAGCCCGCGGCCTGCAAATCAGAATCTCCAGCAGCAACAGCAAGCAGAAATCCTATGCAAAGAAAAGATTGTTCGCATTCCTCGTTCTGGCCAAGGATCTCTCGAAGTTCAAGGCGACAAGAGTGGTGCAGTGGTTGGCATCATTCTCCTTTCTAAAGGCTCAGAAGTGTTTGCGTAAGGGCCACACTGCCATTCTGGCACTTGTCACCGATGCATCAGCAAAGGAAAAGAAATTGGAAGACATTCCAGTTGTACGCGACTTCTCTCAGGTGTTTCCTGAAGATTTACCTGGTCTACCGCCTCATCGCCAGGTCGAATTTCAAATCGAGCTCGCTCCAGGAGCAGCACCCATAGCTCGCGCACCATATCGTCTAGCTCCATCAGAATTGGAGGAACTGTCAAAGCAACTACAAGAGCTCTTGGAAAAGGGCTTCATTCATCCAAGCTCTTCGCCTTGGGGAGCTCCAGTACTTTTCGTGAAAAAGAAAGACGGTACGTTCAGAATGTGCATCGACTACCGTGAATTGAACAAGGTGACGGTGAAGAACCGTTATCCTCTTCCACGCATAGACGACTTATTCGACCAGTTGCAAGGGTCGTGTTATTACTCCAAGATAGACTTGAGGTCTGGTTATCATCAGCTGAGAGTCCGAGAGGAGGACGTCTCCAAAACCGCATTCAGAACTCGTTATGGCCACTACGAGTTTCTTGTCATGCCGTTCGGGTTAACGAACGCACCTGCCGTATTTATAGACCTTATGAACAGGGTGTGCAAACCCTATCCTGACAAATTCGTCATTGTTTTCATCGACGATATCCTGATCTACTCTAAGAGTCAGGAGGAACACGAGCAGCATCTGCGCCTTATTTTGGAACTCCTACGGAAGGAACAGCTGTATACTAAGTTTTCGAAATGCGACTTCTGGCTTCGTGAAGTCCACTTCTTAGGCCACGTAGTAAACAAGGATGGGATCCATGTCGATCCATCCAAGGTAGATTCGATCAGAAACTGGCCTGCACCACGTACGCCAACGGAAATACGCCAATTCTTAGGTTTGGCGGGTTACTACAGACGGTTTATTAAAGACTTTTCAAAGATTGCTCAGCCGCTTACACTACTGAGACAGAAGGGTATCACCTACCGTTGGGGCAACACGCAGGAAACTGCTTTTCAGCACTTAAAGGATAGACTTTGCAGTGCACCTATCCTCTCATTGCCAGAAGGCACGGACGATTTTGTGGTCTATTGTGATGCATCCATCCAGGGTCTTGGATGTGTGTTGATGCAGCGCGACAAGGTCATTGCTTACGCCTCGCGCCAACTTAAGATTCACGAACGAAACTACACGACGCACGATTTAGAGCTGGGAGCTGTTGTTTTCGCACTCAAGATATGGCGACACTACCTGTACGGTACCAAGTGCACAATTTACACCGATCACAGGAGTCTCGAGCATATCTTCAGGCAGAAGGAATTGAACATGCGTCAACGACGATGGGTTGAACTACTGAACGATTACGAATGCGCCATCAAGTACCATCCAGGCAAAGCCAATGTTGTGGCTGACGCCCTCAGTCGGAAAGACACTTTACCACGGCGCGTGCGAGCGCTACAGCTTACGATTCAGTCTAGCCTTCCTGCACAAATACGAGATGCTCAGGCAGAAGCATTGAAACCAGAAAACGTCAGGGCTGAAGCCCTACGCGGCTCAAGGCAACGATTAGAACAGAAGGCAGACGGCGCCTACTATGTAACGGGGCGTATTTGGGTCCCACTTTATGGCAGTTTACGAGAACTTGTGATGGATGAAGCACACAAGTCTCGCTACTCAGTACATCCAGGGTCGGATAAAATGTACCACGACATCAGAACTACTTATTGGTGGCCTAGCATGAAGGCCCAAATTGCCACTTATGTCGGCAAATGCTTGACCTGTGCAAGAGTC
This sequence comes from Helianthus annuus, assembly GCF_002127325.2. NCBI lineage: Eukaryota > Viridiplantae > Streptophyta > Magnoliopsida > Asterales > Asteraceae > Helianthus > Helianthus annuus. Next base: position 71,401,342 of record NC_035437.2, on the reverse strand, counting down.
AAGGCAGAATATCTGAAACCAGCAGGCTTACTTCAGCAACCTAAGATACCGCAATGGAAATGGGAAGAAATTTGCATGGATTTTGTTACAGGCCTACCCAGATCCCAGCGTGGGAATGATACCATATGGGTGATCGTGGATCGACTCACTAAGTCTGCACACTCCCTAGCCATAAAGGAAACGGATAAGTTCTCCACTCTCACAGACATCTATCTTAAAGAAGTTGTTTCGAGGCACGGGGTGCCCACTTCCATCATTTCGGATCGGGATGCACGGTTCACGTCAGAGCTATGGCAAGCGATGCACAAATCTTTCGGCTCACGATTAGACATGAGCACAGCATATCATCCTCAGATGGATGGGCAGTCTGAGCGTACGATTCAAACTCTTGAAGACATGCTTCGGGCATGCGTTATTGATTTCGGCAACGGCTGGGAAAAGCACCTCCCTTTGGTGGAGTTCTCGTACAATAACAGTTATCACACCAGCATACAAGCCGCTCCATTCGAGGCATTGTACGAACGTAAATGCCGGCCACCTCTCTGTTGGGCAGAGGTGGGGGATAGTCAGATTACGGGTCCAGAGATTGTAGTGGACGCCACAGAAAAGATAGCACAGATACGACAACGCATGGCGGCAGCACGCGACCGTCAGAAAGCATACGCGGATAAGCGTAGGAAACCGTTGGAATTTCAGGTCGGGGACCGGGTTTTACTAAAAGTCTCACCCTGGAAGGGTGTGGTTCGTTTTGGCAAACGGGGCAAACTAAATCCGCAATATGTCGGACCGTTCGAGATCATAGAAAGAATAGGCAAGGTAGCCTATAGACTGAACCTACCAGCGGAACTCGGGGCAGTTCAATATGTTTTCCACGTGTCGAATCTGAAGAAGTGCCTGTCAGATGAGACCCTCATAGTTCCTTTCAAGGAACTCACCATCGACGAGCGGTTGCAGTTCGTCGAAGAGCCAGTTGAAATCACGGACCGGGATGTTAAGGTCCTCAAAAACAAGAGAATCCCTCTTGTTCGAGTTCGTTGGAACTCCCGTCGTGGCCCAGAGTACACCTGGGAACGCGAAGACCAGATGACAGAAAAGTACCCCCAGTTATTCGGAACCAATGCAACCACTACTGAGGCTGAAGCTACTACTCCGGAATTTCGGGACGAAATTCCAGATCAACGGGGGGAGGATGTGACACCCCAGGAAAAACAGTGAACAAAACCAATGAACGACAACTTACCTAGCTTCCTCAGTGAGTGCATACCAAATTTCGGGACGAAATTTCTTTTTAGTTGGGGATAATGTGACAACTCGTATTTCCAAACCGACCTTTGTACTTTGATGTAACGTATGTGCACGATATGTAACTGTTATGAAAATGAATGTTATGTGAATGTTATGTTAACACGTGCTTGTGAATGATTATGCGAATGATTATGTGATTATGTTACTTGAGCCCAAACCGCACAACACTCACACTCGCACAAGCCCACCTGCTTGGGGCCGTGTCTTATGAAATCGGACCAGAAGGGGCAGCCGTGATAGGCCGGCCCACTTCTCTTCTACGTAAACAAACAAACACCCTTAGGGAGTTGTTCTCTCAATTGTTACAAACATAACACACACACAAGTTCACAAAACCCTAGTCTCTCTCTCTCTCACTCGCTCAAACCCGACGGCACAAGGCAACCGAAGATCACCCTCCTGTTCGGATCACTTTCTCCTAGTTTGATTCTAATCGGTTAGTGTTTTGTTTATGTTTTATTATTAATAGACGTTATGATTTCATGCTTAGAGTAAACCGATTAGAGTTGTATGACTATAAGCTAGAGCCGATTCGATGTTACCATGTTGATATGCTTTGTCCTCGGATTGATTGTTATGATTGAATGTTTGTTAATCGGCTGAAGAGTGTGTTCATATGCGGATGATAGGTGCAATCGTTAAATTATTATGTATTCTAGTAAATCGGACCAAATCATACAATTCGATAAGATAATGGATATGTTGTTTATGTTTTGATTAGCTTAGGGTTCATGTGAATTTGATACTTGATTTCCTTGTTTGATCGATAATTGGTGGATTAGAAACTGTTGATTGATTGTGGTAATTTTGGAAACTATCGAATTGGTCAAAAAGAATTAATTGAAATTGTAACTGATCGCTTGATTCACGAGAGTTTGTTAACCGGTCGCACAAGGCATCTTGGTCGCACAAGATGTCCACTCGCACAAATGGATCAGTCACACAAGCTGATCTGGCCGCACAAGCCGGACACACAAAGTCAGTCGCACAAGATCTCTCGGACCGCACAAGGCAACTGGATCGTACAAGCCCTCACGGATCGCACAAGGGTTGATCTTGGTCAAATGTTGGGCCGTAACTATGTTAGGAAATTATTGTTTTGTTATTGGACCGAGTAAGCCCAAGGCCCACTCGCACAAGACCGGTACAATCGCACAAGTCACTCACGTATATTAATTGGGCCGAGGTTGTATTATTGGTTGGTTATGTTATTTGGGCCGTATATGTTAGACTGTTTGCTTGTTTGTTGGGCCGGGAATTGTTGGGCTTAGACATTGAATCGCACAAGATGGTTGGGCTCGCACAAGCTCAATGGCCCAACCATCCGAGACGCACAAGTGGTGAATATTATGCTTTGACCGTTTACGTGCTATACGTGTTTGCTATGATTCATACGTGCATTACTTGAACCAAACCTGACTTGTATGGTAACCCTGTTAGGACGTGGTTGACCACCCTTAGTTCAAGAACCGCTTTTTGTGTATCTGCCGAGCAACCCAAGGTGAGTTCACACTCTTACCAAGGCATGGGATTCCCGGGGTGTTGGGAATGGGATTGAAAGGATAAGGTTGAATAGATTCGTACTGACACTATGACTAGACTACCATATTACTATCCTCGGATGTGAAGGATACTCAGACTGATCACTATCCTCGGTTGTGAAGGATACTTATACTGATCACTATCCTCGGTTGTGAAGGATACTTATACTGATCACTATCCTCGGTTGTGAAGGATACTTATACTGATCACTATCCTCGGTTGTGAAGGATACTTATACTGATCACTATCCTCGGTTGTGAAGGATACTTATACTCATTACTATCCTCGGATGTGAAGGATACTCACGTAAGACCTGCGTGAACTTATACCTACTACTGTTCTCGGATTGTGAAGAACACTTATGGTTATGAATAGTCTAGTCAATATAACGTACTAACGGCCCAGTAGAGCCACATGTTACATACGGACTTACTGTTACGCTTTTACTTTCTGTGAACTCGCTCAACTAGTTGTTGACTCTCTGCTGCATGCCTTGCAGGACCTTAGGTACTACTGGAGGAGCAGGTCGTTGTGGGCAAATGGATCGTGATTACTTATTAAACACTTATGACGTTTCAAACATTAATACTTATGTTGGGTTTTACATTAATGCTTCCGCTATATTTACTCTTGTTGGTTTTGATAAACACCTTTCGTATTGATGGAAACTTTTGCAACTCATTTATATGTTCAATATGATTGGTGGCTTGATCCTGGTCATGTCACGCCTCCAAGCGGTGGTACTCCGCGTGGTGGATTTTGGGGGTGTGACAGTTCGAAACCTTATAACAGAGGGTTCAAAACCTTACAATAGAGGGTTCAAAACCTAGTAATCAATCATCCTAGAACAGATGATTAGTTTCTAAAGCGGTTTTGAAATTTATGTTCTTGTTGTGGTCGTCGCCTATGGATAGGTGACGGTATTGTTTTATGACTAAACGCAAGTGAACTCGCGTTAGGGTCCTAAGAAGGTTATAGACTAGGTCAAAGTATTACTAATAACCTAATTCCCTATAACCATTGGCTCTGATACCAACTTTTCTGTCACACCCCGACTACGTAGAACATACAAAACGTGGCGGAAACGTCGGGGAGTGTTGTAACAGAATCGATTGTTTCAAATCCATGGCAATTGAAGTTTCGTTTTATTAATCAAACATGAATGTTTACATTGTTTAAACAAGAACCAAAGAGTACATAACATAAATTATCTAGTTCTTGTCTCGTTTTAAGACACTAAGGCACGGGTCCGCCTAAGTATGTCTTGATAAGTCCTACGCATCATCTCCTGAAAACACATGTGAAAATAGGTACATCAGCATAAAAATGCCTGTGAAATACATTGGTTTTGTGAAAATGGATTTCATGACTTATGTTTGAGAAAGTGTTTAGTCATGAACCTTGTAATTTGCTTTGTCTTGTAAATCATTTGAAAAACGATACGATCAGATGATATGTATAAATAAGAGAACACTGTATGGTTAAACGGATAACCATGTAAAATGTGTTTGTATAAGATAGGTCGTTTGTAAATCAATGTCTCGTGAAAAGTGTGTTATTTGTATAAAATGTTATATGTCTCAAATTGAAATGATTCAAATAATGCTACGATATGTAATACCATACAAACACTTATATATAGGAAGTACCAGCGGCGTATCCACCATGCTTGTATCATATTACACATGCCTCGTTACTTAGATCACTTGCTCAAACCAAACCATCAAGATGAAATGTTTAACAACGGTAGAAATGTTTATGTATAGTCAAATGTCTATTGTCAACTGTAAATCATGTCAACAGATACAACTGGTTCACACTGTTCAATGGTTACAAACAGTTCATATAATCAAAGGGTTAAGACGGTCACATAGTCAAATGGTTACGACGGTTCGAAATGTAATATAATGTGTTCATATGCTGGATGAGCATATGCAACAGAAATGCAATGTAAAGCAATGTACTAAGTACGCACACAATGGGCATACATAGCATGTAATGTAAAGAAATGTACTAAGTACGCACACAATGGGCATACATAGCATGTAATGTAAAGCAATGTACTAAGTACGCACACAATGGGCATACATAGCATGAAATGTATTGTAAAGTGATGTGCTAAGTATGCACACAACGGGCATACATAGCATGAGATGTATTGTAAAGTGATGTACTAAGTATGCACACAATGGACATACATAGCATAAACACAATGAAATCATGTACTATATATGTACTATCGAACATAGCAAGTATATGATGTGAAAACCGGAAAGCATGAAAGTAACAAGTAGGCACATGTGTTTCACCCCAAAACAGTTTGGAAAACAGTAAATGTGGGGTTCAATGTACTCACCTGAGATTGCTTTGAAGTTCTTGTGTAATAATCACACAATGCTAGAGATCACGGAATATCAAACGGCACCTAATAGGTAGCTATGTTAATATACCGGACCTAAATCGGAAGATCGGATAGTACGCGGGTTAGTAAACCAAACGAGCATGGAGACTCGTGAAATATGGTTTAACAAAGCCTATATACTAAAATGAAACCTAACCTAAGTGCTTGCGACCCATTACGACCTGTTTAGGTAGCTTATGCTACCTTAACGCGTCGTTCGCGTATAACGCGTTTGGAACGCCTAACATCGTGGCCACAAGGTATAACCTCGGAAGGTTACAGCTATGGTCACCTAATGTGTTTGGTCGGATCCTAATGATCGACCAAATGGGCCGGATTCGAAAGTATAAGCGATGGTTTAGATCGCTTATCTTACGACCCTATATAAGCACTAAACTAAAAGTGACGAGCTAAGCATGTTAGGACATGCTTAACTAAGTTTAGAAAATAGGTTTGGCATCAAAACAAACGGCTTTGATGCTAACGAGTAGTTTGGTTACAAAATACGCAATGAATGCGCATTTTGGCCGAAACTACGACTCGTCACTGAGCCTAGATAACGTGGTAATCAGTAGGTATAGTCGCCAGCGACTATAACCATCGTGATCACGCTCACGTTATGAAGTTCCATGAACTTCGTGTTGACCATAGGCTGGTCAACGCAGAAAGTCAAACAAAACGTTGACTTTCGGACTTGAAAAGCGAATAAAAGAACGAAAGAACACTTACGAAGGGTCCCCGAATGCTAATCTAGATCAAAATGGCTCAGGTATGAAACAAAGTTTCCAACTTAGAGCTTTAGATCAGATTTTTGTGGGTTTTAACCAAAGGGGGGGGTATTTATAGGAAAAGTAAGACCGTTAGGATTGTTTCTTGAATATCGTGCCACGATCTTATGCGTACACTTGTCAAGTTGTTGTGGTAGCTCAAATTGACCCTAACTCTACAGATTGTGAAAGGGCATTGCCCTTTGGAATGTTTGAAAGGCCAAATTTTGCAAGAAAACAAAGTTTCTGCAACTGAAGGGGCCATGCGGCCTGCATCAGGATCATACAAAACTCAGGCGGGCCGCCTGGGCATGTCTGATCTGCACATACTTTCAGAAATGGCAGTTTTGGTCCCTGCTGCATGTTTAAGCCATTTCCGACACTTCTAAGGCTCGTAAAGCCAACTTTAAGGACCTAAAATGATGCCTAAACATTGTGGACATGAAACATGCTCAAAAATATGTCGGGTGTTGGTTCGTTTGGCCATACGAATGCGATGTTCGGTTAATTACGACGGTATGCGCATAAGCGCGAAAAATGATCCAAATGACGCGACGAATGGATTTTTCTTATGCCAAACACTAAGGTATAATATTATGATTCTTACATAAATTTTTGGATGTCTGGATGTATTCAGAACGTAAGTTATGCGCGAAAGTGCAAACTTATGCACTTTTTGACACTTTTAGTCCCTGAATGATCCAAAAGTTTGTTTTAGCATACCAAACCCCTCAAAGCCAATTTCTAAGCTATGTAAAGGATATTTATGGTATGTTTAACTTATGGACATGTTCCAGAATGTTCGTTACAGTTCAAATTGGCATACTTTCGCAGTTTGTCAAGTTTAGTCCCTGTAAGCGAATTAACTTGTTTTTTGCCATACCAAAGCCGTCAAAACTTATTTCAAAGTTATGTAAAGGTTATTTAAGGTATGTTAAGTATATGATGGTCTTCCGGAGTATTTGTCGCATTAAACTGAGTACGTTTACGCACTAGTTTGCGTATAATTCTCTAGAAAGCGTTGTAGAGCTTGAAATTGAACAAGAATTGATATGTGCAAAAGATACACATATTTATACAAGATCCCAAGTATGAAATATAATACTTAATCGTCTTGGTATTTGTTTGATGGTCGCGGTGACACAGGTGTCACATTCATCTCCCCCATCGAACTCATCTCAAACTTCTTTTTCATAACTTTATCAAACTCTTTGCGTAACTCGTCATTTGTCGAACCAAAGATTATGTCATCAACGTAGATTTGCATGATTAATAGATGCCCTGCAACCTCTTTGGTAAACAAAGTGCTATCAACCGTCCCTCTGATGAACCCGTTGGCTAACAGATGTTGGGAAAGCGTCTCGTACCAGGCTCTCGGGGCCTGGTGTAGTCTGTAAAGCGCTTTGTCGAGAAGATAGACTTTGTTTTTGTGCACTGGATCAGTAAACCCCAGAGGTTGTCCAACGTACACTTCTTTGATTTTTCCGTAATGGAATGCAGATTTCACATCTAATTGGTAGACTTTGAATCCTTTCCATGACGCAATTGCTAGGAAGATTCTTATTACCTCGATTCTAGCAACAGGCGCATACACTTCGGTAAAATCGATGCCTTCTTGCTGACTGAAACCTTGTACTACCAAACGTGCTTTGTTTCGAACAATTACCCCTCTATCATCCCGCTTACACTTGAATACTCACTTTGTTTTGATCAGCTTTTGATTTTCCGGGAGATCCACCAATCTCCAGACTCCTAACTTCTCAAACTGCTGAAGCTCTTCCTGCATAGCATTAACCCAACTTTCCTCTGTCAAATCTTCTTTATAAGTTCTGGGTTCAACCTGCGAGATGAAACATTTCAGTGAGAATTCTTCCTGCAAAGGAGCTACAGAAGAATAAAAACATGTAAGGGCTTTGTTAATTTGATCTCTCGTTTTCACTCCACTATGAAGATCTCCAATTATTAATTCTAAAGGATGATAAGACAAGGGTCTTGGCATGACAATGTCATGCACGCTCACTTCCGATTGCAGATTGGATATGTCGTGATCACCGGTGTGATCAACAGCTTCTGTCGTTGCAACATTTGGTTCCTCGTCAAAAATCGGATCGGCATCCGATTCTGAGTCGTCAAAATTATCAAATGTTGGAGCTGGTTCCTCTGGAGGTTCGTGAGCAGTTCCATTTGGACCGGCCTTATGATTGTTTGAACCCTCTGTGGGTGGAGAAACTACTAGCGGTCTTGGCACTTGTTCTTGTGACATAGATTGCTGATATTGGTACAATAGTGCAAGTTCCTCCTCACTTGGCCCAGTCGGCAGTTGGAAAGACTCCCAGAGTTTGTCATAATCGAACAACAATCTTTTTCCGGAAAGTTGAGGTGGAGCAGTATGCTTCTGACAATCGACATGCTGAACTTGAATAATTTTACCCAGGCATGGAACGAACACTCTCTTCAATGGACTTGCATAACCTACAAAGAAACCTTCATTACTTTTTGCACCAAACTTACCATCTGGATCAATGAAGGTACAAGGTGATCCAAACGGTTCTAAAAATTTCAAATTTGGCTTATAGCGATGAAGTAGTTCAAAACAGGTCTTCTTGTATTTCTTCACTGTGAGAACACGATTCAATGTATAACACACTGCTGCAACTGCTTCACTCCAGAAGAATATCGGCAATTTGGAATCGGCTAGCATAGTTCGAGCAGTTTCAATCAGTGTTCGATTCTTTCGTTCAGCTACACCATTTTGTTGTGGAGTATATGGTGCACTGAATTCATGAAGAATTCCTTTCTCATTGCAATACTCAAGCATGCGATTGTTTTTGAACTCCGTTCCATTGTCGCTCCGAATTCTTCTGATCCGCAGTTTGTAAAGCGTCTCCGTCTTCTTGAATAAGATCATCAATGAAACAAATTTTTGATCTTTTCTTTCCAGACACATCACCCATGAAAATCTAGTGAAGTCGTCAGTGACTACTAGACAATACAAATCTCCACTAACGCTTTGAACATTAACTGGTCCAAAGAGATCCATGTGGAGTCTCTCAAGCGGTACCCTGATTGAGTTCAACAGCTTCTGAGGATGTGTCTTCTTCGTTTGTTTTCCTTTCTTGCATTCTACACAATCATCATTTAAATAAAAATTTTTCAAATTTACGCCTTCAACAAGATCATTGTGCACTAAGAAATTCATTTTTCTGACATGAATGTGGCCCATCTTTCGATGCCACATTCTTGACTCTTTTTCAGTCGCTTTTGTTTTTGTTACAAAACATTTTGGTTTCATGTCTGTTGTTGCGACGCTCATATCAAGGACATACAAATCGTTTTCCCGTGGAGCTCTCATCAACACCATATCTTCTGGAATTTTAAAACCAGGTTTTATGATTAAACACTTATTTTTTGTAAAGTGTACTATAAATGACTTGTCACAAATTTGTGATATGCTCAACAGATTGTTTTCAAGTTCTATGATATAGTTCACTTTATCAAACGTCGCAACTCCATTTGTAAGAGTTCCTTCACCAACTTCTTCCCCCCTGATTTCCTACAAATCCAACATATCCTCCGTTGATTGATTTGACATCATAGAGCAATGCTAACATTCTCGTCTTATGTCTCGAGGCGCCGCTATCCATGATCCATTTTGAGATAATTGACCTCGGAATCCCCTGCACACATCAAAAACATTTTAGTTGAACAATGATGCCCAAGATTTCTTCACATTTGAAACACTACCAAACAGAATATCACAACGCACGTCAACTTTTGGAATGTTGAAGACAACATTTGGAACAACAGGTTTTAACTTCGATTTAACATCTTCCTTCTTGATTGGAGGAAACTCTTCAATCAATTTGTCTAATTCAAATTCAAGTTCTTCAATGTCTGTTGCAATCACTTTTGATTTAGAATTTAACTCAATCTCCATTTTCTTTTCTTCAACTGATTGTTTTGGTTTTGCCACCCATGATTGGTTTTGCAAAATTTTTGTCTTCGGATAAATCTTTGAAGTCTTTTGAGTTTTCGAAGATTCACCAATTTCAAATTTTGATTTCGGTTTGTCCTCGGACTTCAAAGATTCACCTCTTTTCAAAATACGAACGGGGGAAACCATTGGTGTTTTACCCTTATCATCATTTGAAATTTTACCCTTAACATCATTTGAAGTTTTAAGTTTGGGTTTCTGGAAAACTGGTTTTTCAATCTTTTTCACACACTGCTTAGCCATGTGACCAATTTCATTGCAGTGGTAACAGATTCTTTTGTCATACTCGACAAAAGTTTTTCTGTTGGTCTCTTCTTTCAACTTTTTCGCTGCATTGAAATCGTCAACAGCTTTCTGACTAAAGATATAATCTTTTTCAGCTTCAGTACTAGGACCAACAACAAAGACATCACTCATCTTTTCTTTTGGCTTGATATTCTTCTTAGCCATTTTCTTTTCAAAACCAACACCTTTGTTTTTTAAATTGTTTTCATTTCTCTTGTTATTACCACCATTGCCCACCCACTCTTTCTTTCCCGAGTTGTTTGGTTGTGGTTTCACAAAAGACCTTTTTGGTTTTGATAAAAACACATTGTTGTTAACCTCTGAAATTTCAATCTCAACAAGTTTAAACACCTTCTCAACATTTTCCAATCTGGCATTTTGAATTGGATACTCAAAATCAGAATAGAGTTTTTCAGTTCCGGTCATTCTGTAAACCACAATGATCGAATCATCATTCACAACTTTATCTGATTTTGGTATGAACATGTCCAAGAAGTTACCATCATCTTTAGAATCAGAACTTGAATTTTCCAAATGAGTTTTAACTGTATCAAAATCTGAGTTAACACTTTCTTCATCTAATACTTTGTAAACAACAGTTTTAATCACTTGTGATTCGTTGTCAGTGTCGGATGGAGAAAATGTAACATCGATGTTCTCCGGCAACTCATTCTCAACGGTTCTCAATTTGAGATTCAAGGCTTGTAGGATCGTGTTTTGACCCGAACGAGTCTATCAGAGGATTTTTGATCAGATACAGGTGCGGAAAACAAGTACCTGATGTAGAAACAGCTAGATCTTCACTTAAATCACTTTGTTGATTGATATAACAGCGCTTACAACCAATTCTCACACCGGCAGCACCTCGGTATGGAAAATCAGAACGTTACAAATGAGATCCGCTTATGGGTATTTATACTATTGGTAGGTTCCCATATTCGTACATGTACGAATAAGCGAACCTAACAGGTTCCCATATTCGTACATGTTCAAATAAGCGAACCTAATAGGTTCCCATTTTCGTACATGACAGGTTCCCATATTCGTACATGACAGGTTCCCATATTCGAACATAAGAGGTTCCCATATACGAACATAAGAGGTTCCCATATACGAACATAAGAGGTTCCCATATACGAACATGTACGTATAAGCGGACCTACTCTTTAAAACACCTATACTTTCCAGTTTTCTCGTAAAACGCGCCCTAATCTATACAATACAATGAAAGACTCGATATAAGACGAAATCAACAGATGTAGTGCACCAACAAGGCTGCTTCCACCCCATCTGGATATTTCTGTGTGTAATGATTCCACATTGGGGGTGGAACATTTTTGAAGACAGGTTTAATCTCAGGCTGTTGCGGAACAATTTGATCAATCACATAAGATGAAGCAACATAACTCATCAATTTCCTATCAACTCTTTCAGTTTTAGTTCGCATTAATTCAAGTTCCTTTTTCAAAGATGCGATTGTGTCCAAATGAATGTTAATTTCCATTTGTTTATCCGTGATAGTTGATTTTAGCAAATTGGTGGCTTTATCATTTTCAAAAATTTCTTTTTGAATGATTTTGATTGAGCGTGCTAAAGTATCATAAGCTTCTTTTGCATCATTAAGATCAAATTTTAATTCATCAGTATATTTCTTCAATTCTTGAAACCTTTTGTCTTTCTCAAGACAATCCATGTAGGGTTGTGCACAGTTTTTACATGGGGGTTTCAGGAATTGAATCATCCTTTTTAGAAACCTTTTCATCATTATCAGTTTTAAGATCTGTTTTACCAAACCCGTCAAACTCAGACTCTGACTTTTCTCCTGTTTTGATCTCCTCATTTTCTGATTTCTCGTCGAACTCCTTTTTGACTGACTCTGTTTCGACAGACACATTTTCAACTGACTCTGTTTCGACAGACTCTGTTTCAACAGATTCTGTTTCTACCTCTTTCAGCTTGCCCATCAACGCCTTGTCAGCAATCTCTTTTAGAGTCTATTCATTCATTTCTTTGGAAACGTCTATAATTTCCTCAACTGGAACTGGTTCAACATCATATTACGGACAAAATCCTGTAGTTGGCTCGCTGATGAATCCTGCAAAAGAATAACACATGTTAGGAGGCATTATTGATTTGAAAGAACTAGCAATAATCTCCTGCTCAGATTGATAGTAATAAACTTCTGCAGCTACTTCTTCAAGCTCTGCCAAGCTCTCTTCACTCATTACTTCATTGACATTCTCAGCTTCAACAACGCATTCTGGCTCTTCCACAATCTCTGCCATCATAGCAAAACCTTCACCGGGAATATACTTATCCCAGCTAAACCCTTCTGCAACCTTCTCATCATCTTGATTGACTAAAAGAGCTTTTTCAGGTTTGTTTTCAATTTGAGGTCTTTGGTTGAATGGTTGTTGACTAGTCTTGTGACAGATTGCTTGTCTGTAATAGTCATTGGTGAACAGATTTTGATGATTGTTGACTTCTCTGTTAGGACACTCTCATTTGAAATGGCCCTTTTCTTTGAATTTGAAACATGTGACTTTCATTTTGTCAAACCCGAGCTTTTGATCAGGTCCTGAAAGACTGTTCCGACCAGTTATTTCCATAGATCTTTGTGCTCCCCTCACTAAGCTCGCCATGCCCCATTTGATATCAATAAGCTCTAATTCTTCAGGATCAATTTGATCGTAATCCTCCTTTGTCATGTCTGGATTACCGATCCTTCCAGCAACTAGACTCTCATATGATTTGAGAACGGAAGCTAATAGTGCGATATGTTGCTTTGCAGCTGCTTCTGTAAACTCTTGACCATTTTTGATGTTTACTGCAATATTGCACTGTATCCCAAAAGCGTAACTCTGATTGTTTGAGCATGATGAACTTTGAGGAGACACTTGTTCTTAAACCTTAGGATTTGGTTCAAAACTTGCAAACGGTGAATGACTGCTATTTGGTGTGCCTTGAGAAACTCCAGATGTAGGCTCAACACTAAATGTTGTCTGAATTTTAGGACTTAGATTCGATGTTGCTGATGTACTTCCTTTGTAATACAATGAAACATCTTGTTGCACACTTGAAGACTTCATTTTTCTAATCTTTGTCAGCTCAAGCTCGTGTGATTCTATTTTCTCGATGAATGTACTTAGATTGAACCCAACATACTCCAAATTATTTTTCAACACCAACAGATATATGCCCCACTCATCGTACGGTAAAGCATCCGCCAGTTTATCAACCCATTCTTCATCCGTTTTAGTTATGTTCAATCTCTTCATTTCAACAACCAGATGACAATATCTCTCGATCAACTGTTTTGTTGTCTCTCCCTTGATACCAGTAAAAATATCAAACTCCTTTTTTTAATAGTGCTGTTTTGCTTTTTATCATAGACACACTACCAAGAAACTTTACTTTCAATGCATTCCAGACAGACTGTGAGTTATCCTGATGTTGTAACAGAACTAAGATATCCTCTTTGATAGCTTGATGCAGGATATTCATCATTTTCTTTTCTGCTTTGAAACTCTCATGTTCAGGAGGAGTAAAACTGCCAATAGTTTTCTCAATACCTGCTGCATTAACCGGAGGTACATACTTTGACTCAATTTTCATCCAACACTCGAAATGGTTTGCTTGCACCCATGTCTTAAACCTATCCGACCACCCTAAATATTTGTCAATGTTCATCAACTTCGGTGGCTTTTGCATCGTAGCAAGTTCATTTTCCATGTTCACGTTTTGCGCGATACTTGCTGGAGATTGAACTGCTGTCATTCCCCCTCCGACAAACAAGTTATAAAACTCTTGGTTATCCATTTTAAAATGAAATCAGTTTTGAAAAATTTTTCAAGTTTATGAAAATACACTTTCAAGCGAAATGACTTCTACACACGAAATAGACTTTCAAACGGAATAGCACACAAACGAAATGGACTTTTACACGAAAACAAGTTTCGTGCGAAATCAACTTTTCAAGCGAAATAACACTTTCACGCGAAATGAAGTGTCATTTCATACGAAATCAGTAAAAGTCTTCTTTTCGTGCGAAATGATAATGTTTCAAACGAAATGGCCCATTTCGTATGAAATGAACACATGTTTCAAGCGAAATGATAACCTTTCAAACGAAATAGTTCATTTCGTACGGAATGAACTCAATTTTTCCAACGAAATGCTGTACTTTCACACGAAATGAAGTTTTTGGCCCATTTTTATCAATTTTATTCCGAATTTAGGTCTGATTCTTTCAAGGATTTGTTAAAACAGTGTTTCACACGTTATATTCAAAGATCAGTCCATTTTGTCCGTGGAATTGTTCAAAAATCCAAGAATGAGTAGAAAAACAAAGTTCTAAGCACTGATTCAACCAATTTGACTCGTCCTAAGCTCTGATACCACTTGTAGGATCTTTATACGACCTGAATGAGTCAATCAGGGACAAATCTAAGTCGTTTGAGAGGCGGAAACAATCAAACAACTGAGAATCGGTGATAGAAAGGAGTAGAAACAGAGAATTATACTTAAAACCGGTTTTTCATTGATTTTCAACTTGATTACACGATGAGAAATTGGCAGCACTTCGTTACACCTTTCTCTATTTCATGCCAAATGAAAAACCACACAACCCTATTTATAGGCAGTTGATTTAGCACGAAATGGCAACATGGCATTTCGTACGAAATAGCAAAACCTCATTTCGTACGAAATGACCAAAAACTCATTTCATACGAAATGACTACAAAAAAACATAACTTTTAACCCTACTACAAGCTACCGACATGACCTAGACTGTTGACGTAGGCTATAGACATTATGCACCAACAATCCCATATAGACTATGTGACAACCCAAGATTTTAAGGTCTTTCCTCTATGCATCACTTGTTTCACAATCCTGTTTTCACAATTCGTTTTACGTTGTAACATGTGCATGGTATATGAATGATCAAAATATTGCTATGTTGGTTGTAAATGACAATCTACGAGTTGTTTAATGTTTAGACTTGACTGTTCATGCTTCTTAAACTTGGCCGCACATCACACTCAAGTCGACGAAGAACTTATCCTTCGTTGACTGTCCTTTTGATGAAGAACTAAGGTTCTTCGTCACAATCACAACGTGGCGAAGAAGGTTCTTCGCTAAGGGAGTATTTCGTCGAGAGGATTCTCGGCCCAGGTCCATTTGTGGCCCAAAATGAGCCTGACGGTTATTTTGTTTGTATAACCCGCATAACTCAATCCTTAAACCCTAAAACTCCCCCCTTTCCCCTTCTTCCTGTGCGACGACAATTGTGGGTCTCGAAACCTTTCCATCTCGATTAATCTAATCACTTCGGTATCAAGGTTAGTGTTTATTTGCCATAATCCTGATGTTGTGATCTTATGTGTGGTTAGGGTTCCATTGATAGGATTGTTAATCTAGAACTTGCATGATGAGCGTTTGATGATTTTAATACGTTCATGTTCATGTGGTGGTTTGATAACTCTGCTTGATGAACTTATATCATGATAAACTGATAATCTGATTGTGTGTGGTCATTGGATGATTAGGGTCAATGATTTTTTAGTATGGTATATATGATAAGTGAGAACTGTTATGTTTTGAATGGTTGATGATTGTTCATAATTAGGGTGCATAATCATGGTTAAAAGTGTCGTTTAATCTGATTTGGAAAACTGTCAAACTTGTTAGCACCTGTTACGGCTGAAAGTAAGGGAATTTTAACTGTCTGATGAGGGTGCAACGAAAGACTTCCCCCACGAAGAACGAAACTCAACGAAGAACCTGGTTCTTCGTTGACTGGTTCTTGACGAACCACTAAGGTTCTTCGTCACACTCATGATCGACGAAGAATAGTTCTTCGCCATAGGGTTCTTCGACAAGGAGACACCCCACGAAGAACTGGTTCTTCGTGGAGATGCTGCAAATGAACAAATGGACATAACAGTTAAACAGTTTATGATGTTTATGATAATGGATATTTGTGTTTATAAAATTCTATTTGCTGCATGATAATAATGCTGACTAGGAATGAGAAACCTGATTTGATTTGTGTGAGTAGCAAACTCACCTGTTAAGTGTTGTTATGAGATATGCACATAGGATGTGGGCTTGTATGAGAATAGAATACTTGCTACGTGTTGTACAGTAATCTTTGTGATGAATACAACCTATGAAAAATACATGACTTAATTGATTGTGAAACTGACTACATTGGTAACCACGGTAGGGTTTGGTTGATTAACTTGGAACGGGTAACTTAACATACCGAGCAAAACTAAGGTGAGTTCATTCCTCTGGAGCATGCGTCCCGGTGGGTGGGACAATCAAATTGGTATTCCTGAGAGGAATAAGTCTTTTGGGTAAAAACTGGGATGTTAGATAATACACTCATTTCCTATCACTTTAATTCCCATCTTATACTGAATTAGTTACCTGAGAGGTAACGGGGTATTAGTTGATAGCGCTATTAGGCTTGGCAACCTCAAACCGTACCTGAGAGGACGGGCGTGAACTAATGACCTTAATCATGACCAATGCTTAGATAGGGGGCATTGGGGACGGGGAAAACAATCTGGAGCCATCTTGTGCGGTACTCGAGTAATTATCAACATTATTAATAAACTGAACTAAACACTTGGCAATTAACATTTTCGTAAAACTATGAACTCACCAGCATTGTCTGATATACTTGTTGCATGCTCGCAGGTCGTTAGATTTATGGACAAAGAACTTGCTATCTAGGATTGCTGGAGTGGTCATGGGTCGTACTGCTTGGATAGGCATGATAGACTTACTGATTTTTCATAACATTTGGTTTTGAAACATTTAAACAATGATTTACTATTTGCTTCTGCTGAACCTGTTAAACTTGTGATACGATTTAGAATGTTTGATTCAATAAATGGGAGTTTATTTTAATATCTTGTGAATGGTTCAATGTAATTGGTGGCTAGATCCTGGTACGTCACACGCCTAGGGGGGTTTTCTGCATGTGGCATTTTGGGGGTGTGACAGTTTGGTATCAGAGCCACTGGTTATAGTGAACTAGGTTTTAAAACGTTTTTATAAAACCAGACTATAACCGTACGGTTCTGAAATTGACCATGACACCCAACTCCAGATTGCAAGGTTTGTAGGATCGAGTTGTGACCCAAACGAGTCGTTCAGAGGAGTTTTAATATGTTTCAGAGGCGGAAACTAAGAAACAGACTTCAAAACAGCTTGCAAATCACATTAAACTTCTTTTTGATTGGTTTAACACTGATTATAATCACTGGAAAAACCGGCAGCACCTCGCTATCCAAATCAAGAACTATTACATGATTTCGCTTGAAACTACCTATATATAGACTTGAGATTCCGCTTGAAAGTGTCACATGCCATTTCAAGCGGAATTAAACACATATGTCTGTAAGGGGTTAAATACGAAACCGTGAGAGCTCAGGTCAGAACTTCCATTCAGCAGAGAGATGACGGTTCGACTTTTGGTGTGTCCCCTTTAGAGGATCTTTTCTTCAACAACACATGATTAGCATTTTTCAATGTTTTATCATTTTTTATGCTGAGGGCGGTGCTATATTTCAAGCATTTGCAGAAAGTATTATACGGGGACTAGGCCATTGCTTCCGCAAAATCAGAAGTCCCGGGATAATACCCCAGATATCACTGAGTATAAAGACCTAGTATCTCAGAAAGAGGGACCTTTCAAACAAGATTTCAGGGGTTACCCATAAATCCAAGAAATGTTACCCACGATATAAGCAAGTTTGAAATTTAGGTTTATATCTCGTCACAGTTTACTAAATGTACAAAAACCTACTGGCACATCCGCGGTGAGATTGTTTATCACATTTTTAACTTTCCATTTCTTTATCATGTTGTGATATTCCACTGATGTACTATCATTTCCTCTTTTTTCAACAAAACTCATTTTTGAATTTTATCATGTTTTTTGGCTTTTTCAAATTTTCTAATGTTTTTAGATTTTCTGAAATTTTTACTCCCCCCTAAAATGCAAACACATTTAAAGAAATTTGAAAACAAACTAAACAAGAAAATTGACAACTGATATCAAATCGCTTCAATTCGCCATCCACTTGGCATAAACAATCAGAACTCCCCCTTTCAACAAACTATTTTCCCATTTAGATTTCAAAACACTTAAGTTTGTTTCAATCAAAATGGTTTTTCCGGAAAATAAGTTTTGTTTTAACCACTTGTAGGTTCGGGGTAAACTCATCACATTGTCCATTTTAACCACATGTATGAGGATTACATCAAGTTCAAATTAATGACCTTGAGTAATTACTTTGCCAGAACAAACCTCTATACCACTTTTAAGAAAATCAAGTACAACTTAATGTCCCTGATTTACTACTTGTAGGAATACCACATCTACACAAAATCATTTTACCAATAAAGATGCTGATTCCTGCTTCACACTTACCAACCTGGAAGCTCCGGCAAGTCACAACCTGCAAAATTTATCAATTTTAAACTTCATTCACAAAACAAACTTTATCTAGAATGATGCCGATTCCTGCTCCGCGATTACAAACTTGCGAGCTCCGGCAAGTCAGATTTTTAAGGGAAAAGAATTTCCACCCAAGTCTGACCAACCTTGGGTGATTTTAACTCTGATTCAGTTGAGTTATAAGTTGCTTTCTTTGTAGCATAAAAATCTTTAACCCCTTTGGCCTTTCCCTTGACCATTTTTTCAAAAATCTTTTTCACATTTCCATTGAATGTTTTCTCAACATCAAATTCTTTCTTCTCAGAATAGAATTGATTCGAGATCTCAATCTTACCAATTCTCTACTTAAACTTTTCATCCTTCAATGATGGAAAATTATCATCATTCACTGAAGGCACTGATTTCTCTTCTTTAACCTCAACTTGTGGCTCCACTGATTTTGTGGAATCAGATTCATCGCCGGTTTTCTCATCAAACTTCTGAACAACCCACATTTGGTTGTCCTTGGCTCTCTTTTTGTAAAAATTTTTCTTAGAACACTCACCAACTTCATAAGTTGAATTTTCAAAAATTTTGAACCTTTCAGTTGGTGGTTCAACATCTACAACTATTTCTTTAAGTTTTTCAGAGACTCCCTGTTTTCTCTTAGTAGCTTGAGAACAATTCCATGCAATGTGACCAACTTCATTGCACTTGTAACAGGTTCTAGTCTCCTTCCGATGAAAAACTCCAGTTCCTTTCCTTTCTTTCTCAGCAAGAAACTCCTGGTTTGATTGTCTCTAGAAAGGTTTCTTCTGTTCTTCCTCAGCACTTCCACCTGAAACAAATTTTGTATTTGTTTTTGAAATTTTATCATTTTTATAATTTTTAGGTGGAATAATGTCACACCCCCAAAATCCACATGCGGAGTACCACCGCTTGGAGGCGTGACTGACCAGGATCTTAGCCACTAATCACATTGAACATCTCGAGTATATTTAAATAAACTTTCATTTATTAATAACAGTGTACAATATTTCACAGTTTACAGCGGAAGCATATTCAACTTTTATAAAATCACATGTAAGCTCTTAGTCTTGTGTTGCGTTTCCTTGTGTCCCGACCCATGACCACTGATGCGTGTCAGTGTGTATATATTTTTGATATATATTTAAGCCCTTTTTACACTTTTAGCCAAGTTTTAAATTTATAAAACACGATATTCACTAACACTAAACACACATATGGGCAAGTGCACCCATCGTGGACGTAGTATAGTGTTGGTAAGATACCGAGGTCGTCCAAGGACACAAGAGCTTTTAATACCGGTTTATCCTCAACGTCTAATCAAATAAAAAAGGTTAGAAAAATGTTTTAAACTAAGAAAAATAAAAACTAACTAAATGCTGAAAATAAAATAAAATAAAAACAGATAGACAAGATGAATCACTTGGATCCGACACGTGTATTAGTATAACCTTTGATTATTTTCGCACTTTTGCACTTGTTTAAGAGATTATCTTAGTTATTGTAGTAGGGCCCTCTTTTGAAGGCGACGTTACCCTCAACCCAGTAGTTTGAGTTAGCAAGGATACAATCCTAAAGGGTCGGATTATTGAAAGATAATGAATTAAGTTATTAATGCAAATTGTGGTAGGCCCCGCTTTTGGCGGTGACGTTACCCTCGGCTAAGTAGTCTGAGTCAGCAGGGATACAGTCCTAAATAGCCGGGTTATAGTATTAATAGTAGTTAACTTATGAGGGGGTCAAAGAGTTTGGATCCCCGCCATCCAATACCTATGGGCATTGAAGGAGATCCTACTAAATTTGACCCAGGTCCCAAGCAGGACCTCTAAACGCTGAACAAGGGCAAGACCCTTACCAAACCGTTCCCTTAACCCCCGACCAGGTAGCCAACATACCTCCATATAGACCATGGAGATATGAATGGTGAAAATCTTTTATTTTATATAGACAGTAAAATAATGCCAAGACACCACGGACAAACGATAAGGAAAGATCACCTTCAACATAAGTAACTAGTTATTAAAGTCATTAATACAAAACCAAATAAAAAGTGCAAAAGATTAAAAATAAAAAGTATTATACTAAACACTTGTCTTCACCAAGTGATGTAAGAGACTTAGGCAAACATGGCCTTGATTGTCAAGAACTCTTACGATCAATCTTGGATCCCGAGACGACTCACACACTCTACGATGGACAATGGATGATGGTGGTGGATGATGGTGTTATGGTGGTGGTGGGTGGTGGATGAAGTGTGAGAGAGGTGGTGTGCCAAGGGATGAGAGAGAATGAAGCCAAGCTCCTCTATTTATAGGCTGAACAGAAGGCTGGACACGGCCCCGTGTCCGCTGGACACGGCCCCGTGCCCGCCTGACACTCTCTCTCCTCATTAATTGTAATTGCGAATTACAATTAATGCGCCTGCTGTACTTTCACCACGCCCCCGTGCTCGCTGGACACGGCCCCGTGGTGGGCAATGGAAGCTTCTACTGGTTTGTCTTTTCTGCTGCTTCCTGGGCACGCCCCCGTGTTCGCTGGACACGGGGCGTGTTCAGACTCTGTTTCTTCCTTTTTGCTTTGGGAGGTGCCGTTGAGGGTCCGGGCAGTCTACTTTTGTTCCTTTTCTTGTATTTATGGTAGAATTAGTGGTCTTTTTTGCTTCTTTTGTGATTTTGAGCTCATTTCATCCTGAAAATACAAAAGGAAGACAAAAACACTCTTTTTCCAACATTAGTACTTAAAAAGGGTTAGTTTTATGCCTTAATTGATGTGTTTTATATGTTGCATTTTACACACATCAAATACCCCCACACTTGAACTTTTGCTTGTCCTCAAGCAAAACTCTTTAAATGTGGCTTACACTCCCAAATGGAATAGGTAGAAGAGAAGTTTTTTAGCTTGTCCTAGAGTGTCGGGAATCCAAGGTTTTTATAGGCTTTATTTTTATTTATTTACAATCCTATTCGTTATGATTTATTTTGAACTTTTCATAAGATAAATTACTTATTTGGGCATAGCATGCCTCATTAAAATTCCATTTATATACAAGTTCACATACCTCACGGGAGATCACTCAACACTCGGCCGAAGGTGTATATTTTAGTGAATCACTCGAGAGCAGTACGGAACTTACGTCTTTCCATAGGCTTGCCAAGCAATCAATCCTCCTCCTTTTTAACTTTTTACCTTTGTAAATATCAAGAGGACTTTTTGGGTGAAGGCTTGGGTTTAAAGGTGGGTGGTTGGTTAGTGGTTAGTAAAAAGGGCGAAAATCGTAACAAGTGTCGGTTTTCGTAAAATACCTTGTTTTTAGTGACCTATTATTTTTGAAGTATTTCTCCAAACAAGCTTTTGTAGCTTTTGTTTGTTTTTGACTTCATCATATAGTTTTTTTTTTTTTTTTCATGTCACCTGAAAGGGCAAGTTGACGAAAAACCGAGCTTGTTACTAAAATTAAAAAAATGAAAAAGGTTTTTGGTGGGTAAAAATGGTTTTTGGGGTAATGAAATGAAAGGTTTAGGCTCAAAGGGGTTTTCTAGGGGGATTTTTGGGTAGGTAAAAAAAAATTGAAAAATAATGGTTTTGAAAAAAAAATGGTTAGTCCTAATGCCTCCATCATTTACTTACTTGGGTTTAAGTTGGTAAGGACCGGGAATGTATCGTCGTGGCAAGTTCTAGATTTGTAAGGACCGAGCGGCTATTCACACAAGAAACGAAAAATGAGCATTTAATCTAAATATGTGTATTTTTATGCTCAATAAAGGCTCAAAACTCACTTTTGTGGGAATGGGTTTTTAATGTGACCAAGCATATATAATCGAATTTTAAACTAGACTTGTTATGCCGTTTCATAATTTTCTTATGTTGGTTCCTTTTTTATCACGACGCTATCGGTTGTAAACTTGTAAAAATATAACCTTTTTAGAACTTGTTATTCCCAACTTAAATTAAGACAAGTAAATAAAAAAAAATGAAAAAGTTTTTGAAAAAATTTGGGGTGTTTAGCGGTTCCAATAGAGTTTTGTGTAAGGCTTGTGTTTAGGATTTTGCAAAATTTCAAGGTTTT
Organism: Helianthus annuus; assembly: GCF_002127325.2. Classification (NCBI taxonomy): domain Eukaryota; kingdom Viridiplantae; phylum Streptophyta; class Magnoliopsida; order Asterales; family Asteraceae; genus Helianthus; species Helianthus annuus. The sequence goes on along the minus strand of NC_035437.2, from coordinate 71,378,497 downwards.
AGCATCCCCCCCACACTTAAATTACACATTGTCCTCAATGTGTCCAAAAATAATATTTTTGGTTGATTAGAATGTATAAAAGTGTGTTAAAAAGCAAAGATTTATGTTACTGGCATCCTGGACACGGCCCCGTGTTTACCGGGCACGGCCCCGTGGTCAAGTGCCAGTAACAAAAATTTCAGAATTGAAACAGAAGCCTGGACACGGGGGCGTGTCCGCTGAACACGGCCCGTGTCCAGTTACCTGAACTGGGTGATTTTTCTGCAGGGGCTCAGCACGGGGCCGTGTTGGTTGGGCAGGGCCCGTGTTGAGCCTTCTGTGATGGAGATTTTTGTCGGGTTGCTCTATTCTTCATGCATGGTTCCATTTTTTCTCGTTCCCTTTTTCATCCATTACCACCATGAGTGTGTTTTATTCTCAAAACAACCATCAATCATAAAAACCATCATAACATTGCAAATCATAGAGAGACATTACACTAAGTTAGCTAAATAACTAGGGGATACATAAGGTTATCATAAGAGTTCCACTTATTTAAGAAAATTTCGGGAATAGTTTCCCGATGTAGTAACTCTCCTTGGCCGATGGCTCCTTGGTTGTCATTCAAAGCCATTCTTCTATCTCCCTAGGGAGGTAAAAGGTAGCCTCATTCTCTTCGGTGTCTCGAGGAGGAACGCTCACCGGGATTCCTTGCACCACCCTCGGTTGAGGTACTTGGTGCATGGCGTGCCATTCTGCTGGAATGATAACCTCGGGTACTACATTCCACGCCCTTTGGGTTATCACCTGGACCAAAGGCGGGGAAGCGAGAAGGTTTAATCTCTGGTGCAGGAGATTTACTTCCCGTAGGCAACCCTCCAAACCTACCGTCAGATGATTAATACGATCCACCAAAGCTTCTTCTACTCCCGTCATCTCGTCTATGGCTTCCCTCAAAGCGTAAACGTAGTTTACTAGGGAATCCTCTGCCGTAGACGACCTCCTTCCATTTCGGTTATTTCTTGAAGATGTTCCGCTGTTTCTGCTGGCCATTTTCTGCGAAATAATCCGAAGATAACTAAACTTTTTCAAAACTGTACCTCGAACACGGCCCCGTGCTCAGTGAGCACGGCCCCGTGTTCAGCTATCTGCAGGATTTTTGCCTAACGACTCCAGGTTTTTAAATTATTTTAATACACTTTTACTGTGTTTTAAGCTTAGATAATTTAAAACAAAGTTATAGAACTAACTTTAGACAAGAATCCGTGGCAAAAATTCCTACAAACCTTTCATAGAAGGTTGGAATCATGGGTTTCCAAGCTTCCATGGAGGTAAGGTTTGAAAAATTTTTGGAAGAAGGAGAAATGAACAAAAGTGGAAAAGACAAGATGATCCTTAGGAACCTTCTTTTAGCACTTACCTAGGATGGTATATGTGAAGATCACAGGAATCTCTGCTTGGTGAAGTGGTCAAAAATGAGCAGAATTCAGGCTGCATTTAAAGAAAACGACAGCACACTGGACACGGCCCCGTGTCCGCTGGACACGGCCCCGTGTGCAGAGAAAATCCTGACACATTTTGTCCGTATTCTGACAGAATCAGCAGAGAATCTTCTGAGTGAACACGGGGGCGTGTTGACCGGGCACGGCCCCGTGTCGGTAGGCTGTTTTATGGAGTTTTGTTTCTTACTAAGGAGCTAATCTATATCGGGTGGCTCTTGGCTTGTTGGAACAACCCCAAAGTGCCTAAGATACCTTAATTGTCCTATACTAAGGCGAGAACGCAAGAGGTTGTCGGTGAGGGTAATTCCTATTTTCATTCTAGGTGGAAAAGTCCAACCCTTTCCCGGGCTCTCATTAAAGAAGGTGTATGCCGAATCGCTCAGGTCTATGTATGCACCGAACGAAGTCGATGGGGAGTCCTTCACGGCACAATCGACACAGGGACGACTATCGTCCGCGTCTTTTCTAGGTAAGAAGGTATTTTCGGGAGCAACGAGGTTGTCGGAATGCGGTTCCAACATTTCCTCATGGTCATCATCTTGGGATGGATCTAAAAAATCCTTCCTAAGTTCTTTTGACCAATTTAGAAGTAGTTCTTCTAGTTGAAATAACTCGTCAAGGAGCATTTCTCCTAGAATATCTGGCTGGGCGCATTCGAGGGAGAAATAGTGCTTATTTTTACTTTCGCCCCTCTTAAGGTTACAAGGAATCGGTGGGTCTATATAGTGGGGCCTATAAGTGAGGAAGAAACATTTTAATTCCTCATGTTCGCCTCCACATATTCGACACCACAAACCATAAGCGTGCCGAAAGTAAAAAGAATTACTATCACTCATGTTTGTGTCAGAAGTTACCAACCGCCGGGATCTAACGGTTCTGTTTTCAGTAACTGAATCTTGGGCACGGGGGCGTGTTGAGTGGACACGGCCCCGTGTTCAGCCTACTGTCTGACTTAAAACAGGATTGCCAGTTCCAATGATTGAGCACGGGGCGTGTTCAGCAGGCACGGCCCCGTGTTGAGCTCTGCAGAAGCTAAAAATCTAAGAAAAAATCCTAAAAAATTAAAGAAAAATAAAAATATGATTAGGCCGTTGATTCCTAACTTTGTTAAAATCCTTGTGTCCTCGGCAACGGCGCCAAAAACTTGATGCGTGTCAGTGTGTATATATTTTTGATATATATTTAAGCCCTTTTTACACTTTTAGCCAAGTTTTAAATTTATAAAACACGATATTCACTAACACTAAACACACATATGGGCAAGTGCACCCATCGTGGACGTAGTATAGTGTTGGTAAGATACCGAGGTCGTCCAAGGACACAAGAGCTTTTAATACCGGTTTATCCTCAACGTCTAATCAAATAAAAAAGGTTAGAAAAATGTTTTAAACTAAGAAAAATAAAAACTAACTAAATGCTGAAAATAAAATAAAATAAAAACAGATAGACAAGATGAATCACTTGGATCCGACACGTGTATTAGTATAACCTTTGATTATTTTCGCACTTTTGCACTTGTTTAAGAGATTATCTTAGTTATTGTAGTAGGCCCCTCTTTTGAAGGCGACGTTACCCTCAACCCAGTAGTTTGAGTCAGCAAGGATACTGTTGATGCACTTGTGTCTGTACTTTGTCTGTATTCGGTCTATATGTAAACGATGTCCTTGTCAGTCTTGTAAGTTGACCAAGTCAACCGTCCTCCTGGTTTGACTCAGTCAACAGTTAGAAATATGTTTGTGAAGTGTCTGAGTCGAAGGATGAGCAATCGAAGGATTATGTCTATCCTTCGATTGGCTCGAAAGATAAATCACGAAGGATACTGATGGACTTCGAAGGATATGCTATCCTTCGAAGTATATACGGATCCTTCGATGGCCATTGTGGTCGACAGATGGTCCTTCGGACAATCTGTCTAATCCTTCGGTCAGACCTGCTGTGCTGGGTATATAAATACCCATGTAGTGTGTTGTGGAAGAGACTTGAGAGGCTAGTGAGAAAGATGCACACATAGAGAGAGCTTGAGAGCATCTATCCAAACACACACACACACACTAGAGAGTTTGCAAGTTAGATTTGTAAACATTGTGCTTGTAACCGGAACCTTCATTCGTATTAATACAGTGGTGTTAATCGGTGAATCCTTGTGTGTTTGTGTTTGTGCTTGTCTCAACCCGGTTTGCTTGCTAGCTTGGATTCCGCACTCGCTAGTTGGTTTGTATAACAAGGTTTAGGTTCGTCATCCTCCGAAGAGGGACCTACAAGTGGTATCAGAGCCGTGGCTCTTTTCCTTGTTAAAACCGGGTTTTTGTGCAAGACTTGGTAGTTTTTGGACAAAAAGTTTCTTGGTTTAGCACCCGTTTTCAGTGTGTTTTCTGGATATTTAACCATAAAAACGTGTTCTAAACTAACCGGGCGTGTTACGGGAAGGTTTGGGTAACTTAAAAATCATATTCGATAGTTTTTCTGTTTTCCGACCATTATTCCGGTCAAATTCCGGTTGCCTTGGTGTGGATAAGAAGGTTCTATTTTGGGTATTATTTTTGAAAGTCAAACTGTTTTGTGAAAAGGTGGTGTCAGGACATCCTCTTTTGCCGAAAGCAGGTCACCAACCACATCAACTTTTCACCAACTTTTGTACCTTTCTGTACTTGTGTCAGAACCATCGAAAGATAACTTTCGAACTCGAAAGATATCCTTCGAACTAGGAGATTCGAAAGATAGCCATCCTTCGAACATCCTTCGAAGTCAGCAGGTTATCCTTCGAGTCAAGGAATCTTTTTGAAAGATCATCTTTCGAGTCACTGTTCATTTCGAAAGATAAGGATCCTTCGTGAAGGTGAATCTTTCAAGGTTATCCTTCGAGGTCATCGTTCGAATCTCAACAGTAATCTTTCGACACTGTTGATCCTTCGAACAGGTGTGATCTTTCGTGGATCCTTCGAGTCTTAATTGTTTAGACTTAACAGTTGTGAATTTCAGGTCTTTCGATCCTCAATCCTTCGGCTGCTTGCTATCCTTCGAAACTTTTAACATAGTTTGTGAAAATCAACTTTTTATTAAGTTAATTTTCACAGAATATATTAAAATAGAAAATGGGTACAAACGGTCAATGGGATCCATCCGCATGGACGACAACAACCTTGAATCCACAATCATCCTCTACGCAATCTGCGTCAGATTTCGATAAGAATGCATGGATGCGGGCTATCGCTCCACCTCAAACTGCAATGATAACTGCAAGTCAGTGGGCGTTAGTTACAAATCAAAGCAACAGCATTCAAGCCATGATGCAGAACGATAGTGAAACCGGTACAAGTACAAAACCACCAAAATTGAATCATATCAATGACTGGGGATGGTGGAAGGAAAGGCTAAGAACGTATGTACAGGGGCAAGGTCAAGATCTCTGGATGTGTTTCTTCACTCCATTTGAAAATGAATTAGAAGTTGCAGGATCAAATCCAGAAACGTATAGCACCATGTCTGATGACGACAAGAAGAAGTTTGAATTAGAAAAGAAGGCATTCATGATTCTTACGCAAGCTCTTCATAAAGACATATACCACCAATTTGTTTACTGCACAACGACTAAAAGCTTGTGGGATATGTTAACTTTGAGATGTGAAGGAAATGCTCAATCAAGGAAGATTAAACAAGAGCTGCTGAAGAAAGAATTTGAAGGCTTTACATGCATGGAGAATGAGGGTTTAGCTGAGTTATCTACAAGATTTCACCATCTGCTGAGTGAAATGTTTGCTTTCAAAGTCACTGCCTCCCCACAAGAACTAGTGAAGAGATTTGCTGATAGCTTACCAGCAAAGTGGAGCAGTTATCTTGAAATCCTCAAGGAAAATGGTGTTCTGGATACGATTACCGTTTATGAGCTTATTCAGAAGTTAGAAAACAAAGATGTTGAAGAAAAGCTCAAGGCGAAAAGAACAGTCACTCCTCAGAATCCAGAGATGTATTTTGGGATTGCAGGTGGTATTAGTGGAGAAAAGCCAGCTTCTCAACATGCTAAGCTGCAAACTGCCTTCATTTCTAATTCCGGACCGTCCACAGCAGATCAGTTTGATCCATCAGCATATACTATGATCTCAAGACCAGATTCTTCTTCTTCTCAACAACAACAGTATATGCAACAGACAGCTCCACAGTTCACTCCACCATCTTTCCTAGATCCAAACAAAGCTCAACAGCAACAGGCACAACAACAAGGATTTTATGGAAGTTCTTCAAGCTTTCAAGCTACTTCCAATCCGAACACTGTCAGATTGGATACTTCAAATTTTTCTAAAGTCAGTGTTGAGATAGCCAAGGAACATATGGAGATGCTAAACACCTTGGTTAGTGCTTATTGTGGGATGGTTGCAGGTCAGATTGGAAACATCAATCTAACCAACGAAGATTACCAGCAAATTGACAAAGAAGAGTTTGAGATGATGGATATAAAGTGGGCCCTTGCTAGTGCCATTCGTAGAGCTAAAGAGTTTATGGAGAGAACAGGAAGAACCAGCTTGGAAAGCAACAACAACACCAAGTATGGTTTTGATAAAAATGCTGTCACCTGCTTCAACTGTGGAGAAAAGGGTCATTTCAAACGGGAATGTCAGAAGCCACCCAAGCAAGGCAATCAGAATCCTTTTAGGAATTCAAGACAGCCTCAGCAACAACAGAACAATTCTGACAGACAATTAGTTCCCGTGGGAGGAAATACTTCTGGATCCGCAAACTCTAATCCCCACAGAGGATTAGTTGTTCAAGCTGATGAGATTTGTAACTGGAGTGTTCAGCTTGGAGAAGGAGGTAATGGAGGTAATGGTGGCACAGCTTGTTATGCCAAGGTAGTTGAAAAGGTTGAAGAACCCGTGTCTGCTGGCGAATCTTCAGAAGATGAAGATAGCTCGGGTTACAGTGGAAGTGTTGATGGTGAATCACTTGATACTGGTGATATGTCAAGTGATGCTTTAGATCTGGAGGTTGATGAATTATTGGCTGATGCTGAAGCATTATGCAAGAGAAAGTCTATTCTTTGCCAGAAAGCTGCTGGAACTTCTGAGAAGCTTTCTCAATTTTTCTCTGAAGACGGATCTTTCTCTTTTCTTACAGCCTTCATGGCTCATGTTGAAGGACAAACCTCACAGGTATGTGATTCTAAACCTGACTCTGTTTCTGCTGTTGTTGAATGTGCTAAATGTCTAGAATATGCAGAAAAGGAAAGTTTGTTTGAAATCACACAAAAACACAATCAAGAACTGATTGTTGATCTTGCCAAAGCATCTGAAGCTAACTTCTTTTTAACCAAAAATGAAAAAGAATTTAAAGAAACAATTAAGTCATTAAAATATGATGTTTCTGAATTACAAAAAGCTGTTTTGAGAAAACAACATGCTAATAATAACTTAATTGACACAATTGAAAAACAAATGGTGGAGTTAGCTACAGCTCGATGCGAGTGTGATGCAATCAAGCAGAAATTGGACAGTTATTCCAATTCCCGCTTTGTTTTGGATCACATCATCAGTGTTCAAAAAGAAAAGGGGGATAAAAAGTGTATTGGATACAAAAAATGTCCTCCCCCAATGAGCCACAATTATTCAAAACAGCCTGATGACGAGGATATGCCCCGTTTTGAACCTACTGTGCCACTTGCGCGAGATGACTTTGCTGCAGGCCTCGGGTTCAAAACTGGTACATCTTCCTCGGAACAATTAGCTTCTGAGAATGTGGAAAATTCATCGTGTGAAAAGGAACAGAGTCCTCCCATCATTGAGGATGCTGATTCTTCAGATGATGAATCTGAAGAAATTGTGAGGCCACAGTCTAACTCGGTTACACCAGACATTCCAGTTGAGAATCACATCTTGTGTGATCCAGCAGTGAAACCGAGTAAGGCTGAAACACCAAAGGCAATGAAACCCAGTGTACCTAGCAGTGAAACGAATAACTTGTTGTATACGCTCAAGGGAGACAGCAAAATTTATTCTGACAGAGATTTTCCAATCAAAAATGTAAATCAAGATTTAATTGAGAAAATTTTTGAAGGACGAACTGATAAGTTTTTGGGAAACAAAGGTAACAAAGTCACTGTCACTCAATGTGAACCAGTTCCACGTGAACAAATTAGAAAACAATGTGGAAACCAAAAACTGCCAGTTGAGCGAAAACAACAGGTGAATTCTGGAAAGGGTAAGGGACAGGTACAAGAAAAGAGGGCTCAGAACAAGAATGTTCAAGCACCGAAAGCTCAGTCGCCTAAGACTGAACAACCAAGGGTTCAACAACCTAAAGTTGAACAGTCTAAGGCTCCACAACCTAAGGTTGCACAACCTAAAGTTCCACAATCTAAGGTTGAACAATCTAAGGTTCAAAGGGTGCAAAACAAAAGAGCTCCAGCTAAGAAAAGAGAACAGAAAGTGAACTTTGTTGGATCAAAGGGTACGGACAAACTTGAAACATTTCAAAATAAATCTAACATTGATTTTGTAAAACAAGTTAGAATTTTAAAACGAAATGATCAGAACAATTATACCCAACACACAAATGGATGTGACTTAGGTCCAAGCACATCTAGATCACAAAGTTCAGTGTCTGGTTCTTCGTCTGGTCATCAACACGTTTCTCCGAGGTTTGTAGAGCGGAGAATGTGTTTTGAATGTGGAACAATTGGGCACATCGTAAGATACTGCCCATACTTGAAAAAGTTGAAAGGACAAACAAGTGTTCCCCAAGAAACCAGTTACCAAAAACAATCGGTTTCCCCGAAACAAGACCCACGTGTCTTGAAAGAAAGGGAAAAGAAAGAAAAACAAAAGAACAAAAAGGTAATTGAAAAAGTTTTAAAACCGGAGGTCATCCAAACAAAATCTGTTAAATCGGATGTTAAACATGAAAAACAGAAACAGATTTGGATACCAAAACCGGTAGTTGTTTCAGGGGGAGCTACATCAATTCCGAATCATCGGGAAATGGATGTTACAATTCTCGATGATGACGGACGACCCAAGTCTGTGAAGGCTTGGGTCCCTCTCTCCAACTAATCTCTGAGTGAGTGTGCAGGATGTTCCAGGAGGAACTATTGATAGTTTTAGGATTGTTGATAGTGGAGCGTCCATGCACAAGATTGGCGACATATTACTCCGAAGTGTGGTTATATCTAGGAGAATGATGTTGTCATTGATGGAGAGAGAGAGGAAAGAAAAAGAGAAGGAAGAAGAACGTGGTTGAATGAAGTTGCAAAATTCGACCAGATTAAGAACGCGCCAGAAATTGGTTGTTATGGTTTTTAATCGGGTTCTCAGGAAAGAATACAATGAATGACATGAAGATGCCGTGGTGTAGATTGAACATCCGCACACCGCTTCTGAAAGAGAAAGACAAAGACCTTCGCTGGTGCAATGTGGAAGACCAGCCGGAACAAAAGGTTTTTGATCATGTTGCTGTGGAGAGATTTCTTAGTAGCTACAAAATCGACTTTGAAATCCACACCGGGTGGATATCAAGTTTGGGAGAGCACTCAGATTCCTTGCAATGCATGAAACAGTTGCAGGATACGGTTTTGAATTTCTAAATCTCTCCTATGCTTGTCGATATTTAAGCTGCTTTATGAATTATCATCTCATACGGCACTCTTTGGCCTGACACGTTGATCTCGAATATCACCTCACACGTGATTGTTTCTTTATGAAACTCGTCAATGTTGTTATGGTCCGCACCGCTTACCGACATGCCAACTCATTTTTCCAAAATTTGTTAAATCTTTTCTGATAAAACTTAATTTTGGTAAACGGCATTAAGGTCAAGCACAAGAGTAAACCAACATCGGAAAGTCATTTTTGAAAATATCTTTGTGTGTTTTAAATTTATCTTAGTTTATTGATTTTAGGGGGAGTAAATCCAAAAATCAGAAAATCCAAAAACATCGAAAAATTTCAAAAACACAAAAACAATAGAAAAACAAAAATGAGTTTCCTGGCGAGAAAAAGAGAAAATGATAGTACATCAGTGGTCCATTCAAACCTCTTTAAACCCTAAATGAAAAACGATAAGCAGCTATATATAAGATGTATCGGTAGGCTCACAATCATTTTAAAGTGTGGAGGGTGATATAAATCTTAAACCGACTGAAGACCAGGTGGGAACCATTCATTGGCATATGGTCTTAGTACCGAAATTTCGTTTGAGAGATTGCCGAGGTTCTGAGATATTCGGTCTTTATGCTGCTTATCATCCGGGTATCATGGTTGCTTCTATAAATAGACTAAGTCTAAGATCTTCCATGATACTATACATACGTGTACATAATACATATTGCATTCGACCTCAATAAGTGATAAACAATCACATGTCCATATCAAATAAGTGATAAAATATCACATTTATCCGGGTGTCAAGTTCGTCTCTCTGCTGTACGGAAGTACTGACCTGTTCACGGACTTGCACCTGTGCCCTCATGCATACGAAAATCAAGTTCCTCATCAATAAGTGATTATATCACATAGGGCTTGTTTTCAATTCAAAATAAGTGAGAATCTCACAATTTATACGGTCAAACAGATGATAATCGGTATACTCACCGGTAAGATGAACTCTCGTGCATACCTTGATACGGGAATGTGTCGTGATGTGGATGAACACCGGTCGGTAAGTATAAATCATACATTAACGTATCCTCTAAACATGATTACATCTGATAAGTTGAGCTTAAGTGGACAACAATACCGATAATTGTTATAGGATGCTTATCTTAATGTTAACTAACTGAACAACAAGAGTGTTTTGGCATGACCGTACACTGATATGATTCTCTTACCCTCGAAACTCACAAAAAAAAAAGGAATGTCTGTATATATTTATTTACTGCTTAACTTTTATTATTTCTTTTAAACAGTTTCGTCGTTTGGTGCATATCAGCACGACATTAGCGGTGATGTCGTTTGATAACACTCAAAGGATTTTAAATTGTTGTCTTTTAATTTCAAAATTACCAAAAAGATTTTAGGCTTGTTTTAATATAAACTTTATAAAAACCAAAAAGATTTTATTTCTAATTTATTTTCGATCGTACGATGTTGGAACTCATATATTTATTTACTGCTTAACTTTTATTATTTCTTTTAAACAGTTTCGTCGTTTGGTGCATATCAGCACGACATTAGCGGTGATGTCGTTTGATAACACTCAAAGGATTTTAAATTGTTGTCTTTTAATTTCAAAATTACCAAAAAGATTTTAGGCTTGTTTTAATATAAACTTTATAAAAACCAAAAAGATTTTATTTCTAATTTATTTTCGATCGTACGATGTTGGAACTCGAGTCTTCGTTGCCTGAAACCTGAACGAAAACCGAAATGACTAAATCTTCATAAACGGTCGAAATTTGCATGTTTTGAAAGTTGAAATCTGAATTTGATAAATTTGAAAAACTTTCAGACTGTCGGACGGTGTTTGATTGTGACATGGTCATCCGTGTGTCACTTGTTTATGATTAACTATATTCCAAGCAGTTGTTCTCATTATGCGTTTAGATTTCTTGCATGTGCAGATTCTAAAGGCTAGGAGAACATGGTCGATGACAAAGCTTTGGAATGAAGACACGACATGAAGGCACTCAAATGATGAAGATGATCGAGTTGCCGCTGGCCATCATCAACTCCACAAGGATCTCACTTCATAAAGATAAAGTATTTCACGAGCATAACTCAAGGGGGAGCTTATGTTAAGGGGGAGTTTGTTAACACACTTCCTACATGATACGGGTAGTTTGTTGATACACTCTCTGCTTTCAATACGTGAAGACTTTGAAGATCCTCCGACATTGAAGACTTGAAAGGACATCAGAGTTTTGAGAACTCGAAGACCAAAGACCATCGAAGTTCGAGACGAGTCTACAACTATAGAAGATAAAGACAAAGCTACAGCCAAGGGGGAGTTTGTTGATGCACTTGTGTCTGTACTTTGTCTGTATTCGGTCTATATGTAAACGATGTCCTTGTCAGTCTTGTAAGTTGACCAAGTCAACCGTCCTCCTGGTTTGACTCAGTCAACAGTTAGAAATATGTTTGTGAAGTGTCTGAGTCGAAGGATGAGCAATCGAAGGATTATGTCTATCCTTCGATTGGCTCGAAAGATAAATCACGAAGGATACTGATGGACTTCGAAGGATATGCTATCCTTCGAAGTATATACGGATCCTTCGATGGCCATTGTGGTCGACAGATGGTCCTTCGGACAATCTGTCTAATCCTTCGGTCAGACCTGCTGTGCTGGGTATATAAATACCCATGTAGTGTGTTGTGGAAGAGACTTGAGAGGCTAGTGAGAAAGATGCACACATAGAGAGAGCTTGAGAGCATCTATCCAAACACACACACACACACTAGAGAGTTTGCAAGTTAGATTTGTAAACATTGTGCTTGTAACCGGAACCTTCATTCGTATTAATACAGTGGTGTTAATCGGTGAATCCTTGTGTGTTTGTGTTTGTGCTTGTCTCAACCCGGTTTGCTTGCTAGCTTGGATTCCGCACTCGCTAGTTGGTTTGTATAACAAGGTTTAGGTTCGTCATCCTCCGAAGAGGGACCTACAGATACAATCCTAAAGGGTCGGATTATTGAAAGATAATGAATTAAGTTATTAATGCAAATTGTGGTAGGCCCCGCTTTTGGCGGTGACGTTACCCTCGGCTAAGTAGTCTGAGTCAGCAGGGATACAGTCCTAAATAGCCGGGTTATAGTATTAATAGTAGTTAACTTATGAGGGGGTCAAAGAGTTTGGATCCCCGCCATCCAATACCTATGGGCATTGAAGGAGATCCTACTAAATTTGACCCAGGTCCCAAGCAGGACCTCTAAACGCTGAACAAGGGCAAGACCCTTACCAAACCGTTCCCTTAACCCCCGACCAGGTAGCCAACATACCTCCATATAGACCGTGGAGATATGAATGGTGAAAATCTTTTATTTTATATAGACAGTAAAATAATGCCAAGACACCACGGACAAACGATAAGGAAAGATCACCTTCAACATAAGTAACTAGTTATTAAAGTCAATAATACAAAACCAAATAAAAAGTGCAAAAGATTAAAAATAAAAAGTATTATACTAAACACTTGTCTTCACCAAGTGATGTAAGAGACTTAGGCAAACATGGCCTTGATTGTCAAGAACTCTTACGATCAATCTTGGATCCCGAGACGACTCACACACTCTACGATGGACAATGGATGATGGTGGTGGATGATGGTGTTATGGTGGTGGTGGGTGGTGGATGAAGTGTGAGAGAGGTGGTGTGCCAAGGGATGAGAGAGAATGAAGCCAAGCTCCTCTATTTATAGGCTGAACAGAAGGCTGGACACGGCCCCGTGTCCGCTGGACACGGCCCCGTTCCCGCCTGACACTCTCTCTCCTCATTAATTGTAATTGCGAATTACAATTAATGCGTCTGCTGTACTTTCACCACGCACCCGTGCTCGCTGGACACGGCCCCGTGGTGGGCAATGGAAGCTTCTACTGGTTTGTCTTTTCTGCTGCTTCCTGGGCACGCCCCCGTGTTCGCTGGACACGGGGCGTGTTCAGACTCTGTTTCTTCCTTTTTGCTTTGGGAGGTGCCGTTGAGGGTCCGGGCAGTCTACTTTTGTTCCTTTTCTTGTATTTATGGTAGAATTAGTGGTCTTTTTTGCTTCTTTTGTGATTTTGAGCTCATTTCATCCTGAAAATACAAAAGGAAGACAAAAACACTCTTTTTCCAACATTAGTACTTAAAAAGGGTTAGTTTTATGCCTTAATTGATGTGTTTTATATGTTGCATTTTACACACATCAACCACTCCAGCTTCCCAGACAGCAAGTTCCTTTGGCGTGCACCTAAAGGCCTGCAAGGCATGTAACAACTAGTCAACAACAATGTTGAGCGAGTTCACAGTTGGGTGTTCGTTTTAAGTGTTTTACGAAAACGTAGTTTGTCTTTAGCTGGCTTACTTGCCGTGGGGGTTTCCCATGTTGAAAATATGTTTAACCGGTTTATCCAATTTCCGAAAACATATCTATAGATGATGGGGGTTTCCCATAGTTAAAAGTATGATTAACTAGTTTACCCTGTTTCCCAAACCTTTTTACGATATCTAGTGGGGGCTTCCCATGTCTGTATGTACTAGACTAGTGGTAACCATAAGTGTTCTTCTTAACCCGAGAACAGGAGTACGTACGAGGTTTACGTAGGTTTTACATAAGTGCCCTTGTTAACCGGAGGACAGTGGTACGCGTGTGGTTTACGTAGGTTTTACGTAAGTGTCCCTCGAAACCTGAGGACAGTAGAAAGCACATGTATACGTAGGTTTTACGTATGTGTCCCTCGAAACCTGAGGACAGAAGTAAGCACAAGTGTACGTAGGTTTTACGTACGTGTCCCTCGAAACCTGAGGACAGAAGTAAGCACAAGTGTACGTAGGTTTTACCTACGTGTCCTTCGAAATCTGAGGATGATGGTAGATAGTCTAGCAACAGTGTAAGTACGAGTAATTGCTCAATCTCATTCCATCAATACCATTCCCAACCCACCGGGAATCCCATGCCTTGGAAGTGTGAACTCACCTTTGGTTTTCTCGGTAGAATTAGTTTACTCGTTCACAAAATCAGTCAAAGCCTAAGGTATTCATGTATACGAAATCAGTTTACATTCACTTGGTCCGAATATAAATCATAATGATAGTGTGCATTTCAAGCAGTGATTCCCGAACAACACATAGCAGTTATAAAAACTCATTCAGATCCACAGTTCACATGTATGTTTCACAACAATATTGAACAGTTAAGTGTGCTATCCAAAATCAAATCATGTTTCCCTCAGTCCTAACTAACATCATTAACATCCAAAAAAAAAAATCAAGATATAGTCATTCATTATCCTACACGTTCTAAACTACAGTCTGTTTGTGAGATTCCGTCCTAACGACAATCCTTCAGGGCGACGAACTATCAAGGTTGTTCGTCGGCATGTGTGCGACGAAACACTAGGTATTTCATCAACTGGTGTGTGAGACATTTCGTCGACAGGGTGTTTCGTGGGGAGGGGACTTTTGTCGCCATGCACAACAGTTTTAAGATTCACTGCCCTAAATAATAATTTTATTCTCATTACAACTTAACAACATCATCGAATTCAAATTAGATTAAGTGCACACTTATATCATTGAATTTCCTTTCTCACTGAACCCTAGGTTTACGATTAAATAATTGTCACAACCAGGATTTCACTTCACAAACATATAGCCTTAGTTCATTGATTAACATTCTAGATATTCCTACTGCACCACTTATTCCGAAATTTATCATGTTATCAGCCTTGACTCAATCTTTAATAAATCAGATCATCACTAGCATGATCTAAGCAACATTTAACATCATGAACATTCATAACCCACTACCAATCAATTTTTATTATAATAAGTTCCTCCAATAACATGCATCCATATGTGTAGAATTTCTAGTAACAATCCTAGTCTCACCAATTGTTGAACGATCTCATTATGAACAATCATCATCCTTTTTTTTTTTTGAATATAGCAATCAGTACAATTATAACTCCAGGTCCGTAGATCATATTAGCACCTTTGTGAGCACGTTATAACACAAAATCATCGACATCAATCTCCTAAAATTATCGAACACATTACAAGAAGCATTAATATATTCATATTAATCGCAACACTACACCCACGACTGAGAATGATCAGACCACAATCAGGATCCAAATATACAATCTAACTCGCTGATTTGTACAATCCAAATATAGTTACTAACTTCTCTAAATCATAAAAAAAAAACTCATATGATCCTGATCGTAAGTCACACAGAATCGCACATAGACAAAAGCATTCCATCAAAACTAAAACGAGTAGGATTATACTAACCACAGGATCGTAGAGAGTGAACAGGAGCGACTGGGGATGATTCTTTGAATGATCTGACTGCCATTGCTGGTTCTAGAGGGCCTAGGGTTTTTCCATTGTTGTGAGGGAGTGGTATGGTCCCTTACATATTACGCATATG
This sequence comes from Helianthus annuus, assembly GCF_002127325.2. Lineage (NCBI taxonomy): Eukaryota > Viridiplantae > Streptophyta > Magnoliopsida > Asterales > Asteraceae > Helianthus > Helianthus annuus. The sequence continues at coordinate 71,362,966 of NC_035437.2, read as the reverse complement.
AACCAATAAGTGAGGTGGGGCTGGGCTTAATTCGGACACATGAAGTTGGGCTCTAAAGCAACTGGGCCGAAGCAGAGGAGGGTGCGGCTTGGGTGGGCCGACCGGCCCAGACACAAGGCATGCCCACACAAGAGTGTGTGATCGATAGTGTAATGTGCGAGACGAGAGATGGGAAGTTGAGTATGATTAAATGGTACTACATGTAATAATATATCATCAGTGATAATATTCGGGTATGACGAGCCAGTATTCTCAATAATGCTTAACAAGTTTAGCTCCTCGTCTCAAGCGAGGGATAAGGTGATAAGAAACTAAAAGATTTGAAATTACGGGTTGTCACATCATCCCCAACTTGAAAGAAATTTCGTCCCGAAATTTAGCACATAGTTATTGAGGAAGCTAGTTAGGTTGCATGGTTTCCTGGTTTTCCTAGGGTGTTACATCATTCCCCCGTTGGTTTGGAATTTCGTCCCGAAATTCCGCAGTAGCTTCAGCCTCAGAAGTGGTTTTATTGTTCTCGAACAACTGTGGATATTTGTGTTTCATTTGGTCTTCTCGTTCCCAGGCAACTCTGGGCCACGACGGGAGTTCCAACGAACTCGAACAATAGGTATCCTGGTGTGTTTGAGAATCTTGACCTCCCGGTCCAAGATTTCCACTGGTTCATCGACAAATCGCGACTGATCGACGATGGTGAGCTCCTTGAACGGAACTATGAGGGTTTCATCTAATAGACACTTCTTCAGATTTGACACGTGGAAAACGTTGTGAACTCCACTGAGTTATGTGGGTAGGTTTGGTTTGTAGGCCACCTTGCCTATTTTCTCAATGATTACGAAAGGTTTAACATACCGCGGTTTGAGTTTCGTCTCGTATACCAAAACGAAGTACACCTTCCCAAGGTGAGACTTTAGGTAGCACTCGATTCCTAACTTGGAACTCGAGTGGTTTCTTGCGCTTAACAGCGTATCTTTTCTGGCGGTCACGAGCTGCCGCCATTCGTTGTCTTATCCGAGCAATCTTCTTGGTTGTAACTACTACAAGCAGCTCTGGGCTAGTGGTGTAGCCGTCGCCAACCTCTGCCCAACGGAGAGGTGATCGGCATTTATATCCGTACACTGCCTCAAGCGGAGCAACCTGAATGCTGGTGTGGTAACTGTTGTTACACAAAAGTTCTACTAAGGTGAGATGTATTCTCCGACCGTTGCCAAAGTCGATTTCACGTGCTCGAAGTATGTCTTTAAGGGTTTGGATGATGCGTTCAGTCTGCCCGTCCGCCTGTGGATGATATACTGTGCTCATGTCTAAACGCGAGCCAAAGGATTTGTGCACCATTTGCCACGAATTAGATGCAAATCGTGGGTTGTGATTAGAAGTAATGAAGATTGGCACCCCGTGCCTAGAAACCACTTCCTATGGATAGATGACTGCTAAAGCAGAAACTTATTCGTTCCTTTGATGGCTAGTGTCACACCCCCAAAATCCCACACGCGGAGTACCACCGCTTGGAGGCGTGACTGACCAGGATCAAGCCACCAATTATATCAAACATAGCATTTAATAATAATCAAAGACATAATTGGTGTTCAAAACCAAACACTGTTTAAGTAGCGGAAGCATTAAATGTAAAACCCAAAACATAAGTATCAATGTGTGAATGTAAAAGTGTTTAATAAGCATTCACGAGTTCTTGTCCACAACGACCCGCCTCTCCTCTGGTGCAAGCTCCAATTATACCTAAGGTCCTGCAAGGCATGCAGCAAATAATCAACAACTAGTTGAGCGAGTTCACAGAAAGTAAGTTCATATCGTAATGCATAAGAATGGCTAGTGGGGGCTTCCCATACTAGTGTGTACTAAAGGTGGGGGCTTCCCATGTTCATCCTGGTCAATGAGGGCTTCTCATTAACGGTACTTACTAGACTAACTTCCGACCATGTGTTCTTCTTTACCGAGAACAGGAAAACGTACAGGGTCACGTAGGCTTTACGTGACGTGCCCTTCCCCGAGGACAGTGGTACGCGTGGGGGCTACGTAGGCTTTACGCAGCGTGGCCTTCCGACCTGGAAGCCAGTGAATGGTATTGGGTTACGTAGGCTTTACGTAACGTGTCCTTCCCGACCCGGGAGACATATGGCAAGTATACTGGGTTACGTAGGCTTTACGTAACGTGTCCTGACTAACCTGAGGACGATGGTCTATAGTCTGGTATATGCGTAAGTACGAGTAACTCCTTTAACATTAACATATCCAACCCAATTCCCAACCCGGGAATCCCATGCCTTGGCTGTGTGAACTCACCTTGGTTTGCTCGGCAGATACACAAATAAAAGACTCTTGACTAACAGGTTAACCACGTCCTAACAGGTTACCACACAAGTCAGGTTCGGTTCAAATATTGCTCGTATGTATCATACAGGTGAACATGTTGTTAGCACGTAAATATCATGGCAACCACGTATGTATATCATAGCAACCCGAAATCAGTCAAACAATATGGTTAACATGTGTGAAGTAGAACAAGCCCAATAACATGCATAAGAGATCCAATATAAACCGGTCCAAACAAATCCAACATAGTGGTCTCGGCCCAATAAATAAAACACAATAGCGGACTTGTGCGGTCCAGCTTAGGTTGTGCGTTCAGACAACTCAGCCCAACAAACCATCCGGTCCAACTGTTAGGCAAACGTGTGGCTTGTGCGACCCGGCAGCCTTGTGCGATTGGGTACTTGGGCTGTCCGGCCCAAATCAGTTCATGCGCTCATGATTGGGATTGGGCCTAAGGTCCTTGTGCGGTTAAGAGCACCTTGTACGACCATGTGCCCTTGTGCGGTTGGACCAGCATGTGCGGCCAGTCCAGTTGTGCGATCGAGCCAGCTTGTGCATGTGGTCCATTTGTGCGATCAGTTAAATCATCCCATTAATCAAGTAATTCGGTTACAATCATTTACCAAGTTTCCTTATTCACAATTATCAATCAACAGTTTCCAATCGTTTGCTTAGCACAGAATCGATCAAACAATGGCAATTACCCTTTATTCCATATGAACAATAACACATTCATAACTCGTTCATACCGTCAATCTAAATCATCAAACAATACATCAACATACTAACAACCTAGCATTCATGTCCAAGCCGATTGTATGAACAATATATATCATAACAGCCGATTTCTTTATATCATTACATTCGATTCTAAGCTAACCACAACTACAATCTGATTGTATTTATCATCATAACAATCATGCTAGTAGCTTATACTCAACCGATTACTTGCAAGATATCAACACATAGATCATATTTTCATTAAATCAACAACCCTAATCGATCTAGTTTCAAGCATGAAATCATGAAATCATCAATAAACAAAATGATACAAACACTAACCGGTCACTAGTAGGAGAGAATGATCCGAAGCAAGGGGTTGATCTTGTGCCGTCGGTGTTCGCGCAAAAGAGAGAGAGGAAACTAGCTAGGGTTTGGTGTGTTTTTGTGATTTTGCAACAAAAAGAGATTACTAAACCTCAACTAGGTATTTACACGGTTAAGGGGTGGGCCGGCCCTCACATGGGTTGCCCTATTGTTCGATTATAAGCCATTGCGGCCCAATAGTGGGCTTGTGCGGTTCGAGTGATGTTTGTGGTTTGGGCTCAATTAGTATGTATACATATAATACACAAGCATATCACAACATAACGTTCAATAAATACGGTTCGCATATCATCATAAAACGTTCACATAACCGCATATCAATATATCATTCACATAACCATTCAAGTTCATAAAGTCACGTATCGTTACAGGATAGGTCCAAAGTACTAGTTGTCACATTATCCCCAACTAATTGGAAATTTCGTCCCGAAATTTGGTATGCACTCACTGAGGAAGCTAGGTTCACTGATTTTCCTGGGGTGTCACATCCTCCCCCCGTTGATCTGGAATTTCGTCCCGAAATTCCGAACTAGTAGCTTCAGCCTCAGTAGTGGTAGCATTAGTTTCGAATAACTGGGGGTACTTTTCTGTCATCCTGTCTTCGCGTTCCCAGGTGTACTCTGGGCCACGTTTGGAGTTCCAACGAACTCGGACAAGAGGGATTCTCTTGTGTTTGAGGACCTTCACATCCCGGTCCGTAATTTCAACTGGTTCCTCGATGAACTGCAACCGCTCGTCGATAGTGAGTTCTTTGAAAGGAATGATGAGGTTTTCATCAGATAGGCACTTCTTTAGGTTCGATACATGAAAGACATTGTGAACTGCCCCGAGTTCAGCTGGTAGGTTCAACTTGTAGGCTACTTTGCCAATCTTTTCTATGATTTCGAATGGTCCGACGTATCGCGGATTCAGTTTACCCCGTTTGCCAAAACGTACCACACCCTTCCAGGGTGAAACTTTCAATAAAACCCGGTCCCCGACCTCGAATTCCAATGGCTTTCTACGCTTGTCCGCGTAGGCTTTCTGACGGTCGCGTGCTGCCGCCATGCGTTGTCGTATCTGTGCAATCTTTTCTGTGGCGTCCACTACAATCTCTGGACCCGTGATCTGACTATCCCCCACCTCTGCCCAGCAGAGTGGTGACCGGCATTTACGCCCGTACAATGCCTCGAATGGAGCGGCTTGAATGCTGGTGTGATAACTATTATTGTAAGAAAACTCCACCAAAGGGAGATGTTTTTCCCATCCGTTGCCGAAATCGATAACGCATGCCCGAAGCATGTCTTCAAGAGTTTGGATCGTACGCTCAGACTGCCCATCCGTCTGAGGATGATATGCTGTGCTCATGTCTAGTCGTGAGCCAAAAGATTTATGCATTGCTTGCCAAAGTTCTGACGTGAATCGTGCATCGCGATCCGAAATGATAGATGTGGGCACCCCGTGCCTCGAGACAACTTCCTTAAGATAGACGTCTGCGAGTGTGGAGAACTTGTCCGTTTCCTTAATCGGTAGGAAGTGTGCAGACTTGGTGAGTCGATCAACTATGACCCATATCGTATCGTTCCCACGCTGGGATCTAGGTAGGCCTGTAACGAAATCCATGGAAATTTCTTCCCATTTCCACTGTGGTATCTTGGGCTGCTGAAGTAGACCAGCTGGTTTCTGATATTCGACCTTGACTCTCGCACAGGTCAAGCATTTTCCAACATACGTAGCAATGTGGGCCTTCATACTAGGCCACCAATAAGTAGTGCTGATGTCGTGGTACATTTTATCCGACCCTGGATGTACCGAGTAGCGAGACTTGTGAGCTTCATCCATTACAAGTTCGCGTAAACCGCCATAAAGAGGGACCCAAATCCGGCCCGCTACATAGTAGGCGCCGTCTGCCTTCTGTTCCATTTGCTGTCGTGAGCCGCGTAAGGCTTCAGCCTTGACGTTTTCGGGCTTCAATGCTTCTACCTGAGCATTTCGTATTTGTGCTGGAAGGCTAGACTGAATCGTAAGCTGTAGCGCTCGCACGCGCTTCGGTAAAGTGTCCTTTCGACTAAGGGCATCAGCCACAACATTGGCTTTGCCTGGATGATACTTGATGGCGCATTCATAATCGTTAAGTAACTCGACCCATCGTCGTTGACGCATGTTCAAATCCTTCTGCTTAAGGATATGCTCGAGACTCCTGTGATCGGTGTAAATCGTGCACCTGGTACCGTACAGGTAGTGTCGCCATATCTTAAGCGCGAAAACAACAGCTCCCAGCTCTAAATCGTGCGTCGTGTAGTTGCGTTCATGAACCTTGAGTTGACGAGAGGCGTAAGCGATAACCTTGTCGCGTTGCATTAACACACATCCCAGTCCCCGAATGGATGCATCACAGTATACTACGAAGTCTTCTGTGCCCTCTGGCAATGAAAGAATAGGTGCGCTGCAAAGCCTATCCTTTAAGTGCTGAAAAGCAGTCTCCTGGGGCTCTCCCCAGCGATAGGTAACACCCTTCTGTGTCAGTAGCGTAAGCGGCTGAGCAATCTTCGAAAAGTCTCTAATAAACCGTCTGTAGTAACCTGCCAAACCCAAGAATTGGCGTATTTCCGTTGGCGTACGCGGTGCAGGCCAGTTTCTGATCGAGTCTACCTTGGATGGATCGACATGGATCCCATCCTTGTTCACCACGTGGCCTAAGAAGTGGACTTCACGAAGCCAGAAGTCGCATTTAGAAAGCTTGGCGTACAACTGTTCCTTCCGAAGGAGTTCCAAAATAAGACGAAGATGCTGCTCGTGTTCCTCCTGACTCTTGGAGTAAATCAGAATGTCGTCGATGAAAACAATGACGAACTTGTCGAGATAGGGTTTGCACACCCTGTTCATAAGATCCATAAATACAGCAGGCGCGTTCGTTAACCCGAATGGCATGACAAGAAACTCGTAGTGACCGTAACGAGTTCTGAAAGCTGTCTTGGAGACGTCCTCATCCCGGACTCTCAGCTGATGGTACCCCGACCTTAAGTCTACCTTCGAATAGTAGCACGACCCTTGCAACTGATCGAATAAGTCGTCTATGCGTGGAAGAGGATAACGGTTCTTTACCGTCACCTTGTTGAGTTCACGGTAGTCGATGCACATCCTGAACGTACCGTCTTTCTTTTTCACGAATAGTACTGGAGCTCCCCAAGGCGAAGAGCTTGGTCGTATGAAACCCTTTTCCAAGAGTTCTTGCAGCTGTTTTGACAGTTCCTCCAATTCTGATGGAGCTAGACGATATGGTGCGCGAGCTATGGGTGCTGCTCCCGGAGCGAGCTCGATCTGAAATTCGACCTGACGATGAGGCGGTAAGCCAGGTAAGTCTTCAGGAAACACCTGAGGGTAATCACGTACAATTGGAATATCTTCCAATTTCTTTTCCTTTGCTGAGGCGTCTGTAACAAGAGCCAGAATGGCTGTGTGACCCTTACGTAAGCATTTCTGAGCCTTCAAGAAAGAGATGATGCCAACCACAGCACCACTCTTGTCGCCTTGAACTTCTAGAGGTTCCTGACCCAAACGAGGAATGCGAATAACCTTTTCGCTGCATAGGATTTCTGCCTGGTGTTGGGATAACCAATCCATCCCAATTACGATGTCGAAGCTACCCAAAGCTATGGGAATGAGATCGATAGAGAAGGCTTGACCAGCTAAGATAAGATTACAACCCTGAACTACGTGCGTGGCTTCTAGACTTTTACCGTTAGCTAACTCTACTACATGTTTGGTGGGTAAAAGTGTTGGTGCACGTTTTAGCAGTTGACACATTTTCACAGACATATAGCTTGTATCCGCACCCGAATCAAACAAAACAGTAACGTAAATATTGTCGAGGAGAAACTTACCCATAACAACGTTGGGATCGTTCACTGCGTCGCCTCGACCTAGCACAAAAGCGCGACCACGAGCTTCATTGCCGTTGTTGTTGTTGTTCCCACCGTTGTTGTTGCCGTTGCCCTGATTGTTATTGTTGTTGCGGTTCTGGTTCAACTGAGGGCAATCGCGTTTGAAGTGACCTTCAGCCCCACACTGGAAACATCCCCGGTTTCCACGCTGTGGCTGCTGCTGCTGGTTCTGGTTCTGTGGAGCTGGTTGCTGAGGCTGCTGATTCTGATTCGCAGGCCGTGGGCTCCTACAGTCTTTGGCCTCGTGCCCCATCTTAAGACACCTTTGACAACGGCCCTTGTTACATGGGCCGTGGTGATGCCTGTTGCAGTTGTGGCACCTGGGTTGACTACCCTGATATCTCCTCTGTCTGTGACTACCAGAGGATTGCTGACTGGGACTCTGATAATGATCGATCTTCTGTTGCTGAGCTTGTGGCTGAACAGATGCTGAACCTTTGCTGGAATCCCCATCCCACTTTCTTTTACTGTCACCAGATGTAGCAGGAGTAACTGAGGTGGTGACGTTAGCAGTAGCATTAACACGCTTGGGAAGTTTATTCTGGTCCACTGCCTGATCAGTGATACGGTGAGCGAGACGTTGGATCTCCTGGATGTTTTCAAGGTTAGCCGACGTCACGTGGCTTTGAATCTCTGGCGCCAATCCCTTGAGATACAACTCAATGCGCTTGTATGGAGGGTCCACCATAGTAGGACACAGAACGGCCAGCTCATTGGACCGTTTAGTATACGCTTCGATTTCCGATCCAACCATTTTCAAGTTATAAAGCTCGTCTTCCAGCTTGTGTATGTCTTCCCGCGTGCAATACTCACGCTTGATGAGTTCCTTAAAGTCGTTCCATGGGGTGGCGTTAGCAGCTGCCAACCCTAAGATCTGGACTTGGGCGTTCCACCAAGTCAGTGCTATCCCTTCCAAAGTACCGGTAGCAAACTTGACCTTGCGAGCTTCAGGGCACTCGCACATTTCGAATACTGATTCTAGCTTCTCGAACCAGTGGAGGAGTCCAACCGCTCCTTCTGTGCCGCTGAAAGAGTTTGGACGACAGTCCATGAAATTCTTGAAAGTACAGACCGGCTGCTGCGCGTGTTGACCTATTGTATACGAATAGGACGAAGTTAAGTACGAGAGTTAATGTAGGATCTAAAGATCCTAGTGTGTGCCTATACTGCAGGATATACTACCTGCTTGAGCTGCTGCAACTGCCGCAGCAACTTGAGCTTGAACGAGAGCCTCTAGCTGGGCTTGTGTCATGTTGATTCTTCCAGACATGATCTTCATAGTAACAAGTAGCATACGTAAGAATGGTTCGCGAGTAGGGCGATGACAGAAAAGCGTAGGCATATAGGTGTTCTCATGCTATAGTATCATGTGTATCTAAGCGTAATGCGAGCAAAGTTCTAAGCAGTTCTAGCAAACAGGCAATAAATATAAACCTTATTACCTAGGATGTCGAGTCTTGCACGTGGAGCGAAGCGTCGTTGTGGATCGTTGAGAGCACTGTTCTGGTTATAGTCCGGTTTTAATAAAAACGTTTTCCCATATTAAAACCAAGTTCTCTATAACCAATGGCTCTGATACCAATCTGTCACACCCCCAAAATCCCACACGCGGAGTACCACCGCTTGGAGGCGTGACTGACCAGGATCAAGCCACCAATTATATCAAACATAGCATTTAATAATAATCAAAGACATAATTGGTGTTCAAAACCAAACACTGTTTAAGTAGCGGAAGCATTAAATGTAAAACCCAAAACATAAGTATCAATGTGTGAATGTAAAAGTGTTTAATAAGCATTCACGAGTTCTTGTCCACAACGACCCGCCTCTCCTCTGGTGCAAGCTCCAATTATACCTAAGGTCCTGCAAGGCATGCAGCAAATAATCAACAACTAGTTGAGCGAGTTCACAGAAAGTAAGTTCATATCGTAATGCATAAGAATGGCTAGTGGGGGCTTCCCATACTAGTGTGTACTAAAGGTGGGGGCTTCCCATGTTCATCCTGGTCAATGAGGGCTTCTCATTAACGGTACTTACTAGACTAACTTCCGACCATGTGTTCTTCTTTACCGAGAACAGGAAAACGTACAGGGTCACGTAGGCTTTACGTGACGTGCCCTTCCCCGAGGACAGTGGTACGCGTGGGGGCTACGTAGGCTTTACGCAGCGTGGCCTTCCGACCTGGAAGCCAGTGAATGGTATTGGGTTACGTAGGCTTTACGTAACGTGTCCTTCCCGACCCGGGAGACATATGGCAAGTATACTGGGTTACGTAGGCTTTACGTAACGTGTCCTGACTAACCTGAGAACGATGGTCTATAGTCTGGTATATGCGTAAGTACGAGTAACTCCTTTAACATTAACATATCCAACCCAATTCCCAACCCGGGAATCCCATGCCTTGGCTGTGTGAACTCACCTTGGTTTGCTCGGCAGATACACAAATAAAAGACTCTTGACTAACAGGTTAACCACGTCCTAACAGGTTACCACACAAGTCAGGTTCGGTTCAAATATTGCTCGTATGTATCATACAGGTGAACACGTTGTTAGCACGTAAATATCATGGCAACCACGTATGTATATCATAGCAACCCGAAATCAGTCAAACAATATGGTTAACATGTGTGAAGTAGAACAAGCTAATAACATGCATAAGAGATCCAATATAAACCGGTCCAAACAAATCCAACATAGTGGTCTCGGCCCAATAAATAAAACACAATAGCGGACTTGTGCGGTCCAGCTTAGGTTGTGCGTTCAGACAACTCAGCCCAACAAACCATCCGGTCCAACTGTTAGGCAAACGTGTGGCTTGTGCGACCCGGCAGCCTTGTGCGATTGGGTACTTGGGCTGTCCGGCCCAAATCAGTTCATGCGCTCATGATTGGGATTGGGCCTAAGGTCCTTGTGCGGTTAAGAGCACCTTGTACGACCATGTGCCCTTGTGCGGTTGGACCAGCATGTGCGGCCAGTCCAGTTGTGCGATCGAGCCAGCTTGTGCATGTGGTCCATTTGTGCGATCAGTTAAATCATCCCATTAATCAAGTAATTCGGTTACAATCATTTACCAAGTTTCCTTATTCACAATTATCAATCAACAGTTTCCAATCGTTTGCTTAGCACAGAATCGATCAAACAATGGCAATTACCCTTTATTCCATATGAACAATAACACATTCATAACTCGTTCATACCGTCAATCTAAATCATCAAACAATACATCAACATACTAACAACCTAGCATTCATGTCCAAGCCGATTGTATGAACAATATATATCATAACAGCCGATTTCTTTATATCATTACATTCGATTCTAAGCTAACCACAACTACAATCTGATTGTATTTATCATCATAACAATCATGCTAGTAGCTTATACTCAACCGATTACTTGCAAGATATCAACACATAGATCATATTTTCATTAAATCAACAACCCTAATCGATCTAGTTTCAAGCATGAAATCATGAAATCATCAATAAACAAAATGATACAAACACTAACCGGTCACTAGTAGGAGAGAATGATCCGAAGCAAGGGGTTGATCTTGTGCCGTCGGTGTTCGCGCAAAAGAGAGAGAGGAAACTAGCTAGGGTTTGGTGTGTTTTTGTGATTTTGCAACAAAAAGAGATTACTAAACCTCAACTAGGTATTTACACGGTTAAGGGGTGGGCCGGCCCTCACATGGGTTGCCCTATTGTTCGATTATAAGCCATTGCGGCCCAATAGTGGGCTTGTGCGGTTCGAGTGATGTTTGTGGTTTGGGCTCAATTAGTATGTATACATATAATACACAAGCATATCACAACATAACGTTCAATAAATACGGTTCGCATATCATCATAAAACGTTCACATAATCGCATATCAATATATCATTCACATAACCATTCAAGTTCATAAAGTCACGTATCGTTACAGGATAGGTCCAAAGTACGAGTTGTCACAGCTAGAAAGTGTGTTGGTTGCGCAAGACAATCAACGTAATCCAGGTAATATTGTGTCTGTTTCGTGTAGTAAGTAGACTTTCGACTAAATCCATGGCAGTCCGTTTTTATTTCCATGTGAGTGTTGCTGGTTGCTGATGCTACCCCTGGACTATTCACGAGTCGATCCATCATTACTTACTTAACTAGATGAGCCTTAATGTCGGATTACCAGTATAAGGTTTGTAAATCCCAATGCCTCTCATCAGAACCCAGATGGCTAGAATGTTGAAGCTGGTGTGCTTGCTTAGCGCGAGTTCTCTTCAGTTGTCATGTAATGAGTCCCGCATTCGTTTCTATGAGGTAGCGAGTATCGTCCGACTTGTCAATGGTGGTCTCTTCATGCCCCGCATGGGTTCAACTTGAAAACCCTCTTCTTTCAGTTCTCCAGTATGAACAGAGCGAGTCTGATACTGGTAAGTTAGAGTCGATAGTGAGTTGCAGGGCTCGTGTACGTTCAGGTTTCGCAGTCGTATTCGTCTAGAAGTTCCATCCAGCGGGAGCGTTGTATGCTTTAGCTTTCTCGAACGTCGGTACTTGGGAGGCCCTTGTGATCGGTCTAATGATGCATCTGGTACCGTCCAAGTAATGCCTCCATCTAAATCCCCAGGCCACGTTTTCATTGCCAGTTGTGTCATGTAGTTCCTCTTATAACTCCACTACGTAAGTCATCATTCTCTCGTGTTGCATTGTTGTGTAACTGGGACTCTGATTCGGACCATCATGGTATACCACTATATCACCTATACCCTCAGGTAAAACGATGCTCAGAGCGTTGCAGTGTCGGTACCTCTTTGCTGATTATATATCATTCAGAATGTTGTCAACAAATGCGGTCGATTCATGTGATTCCCTGAAGCTGCTGGTGTTGGTTAACTCACTGGTCATGGTGTATAACGTTGGAATGGCTGCATTACCTTCGACACACTGTTCTGAGGGCGTTCTCCCCTTAGATTTCCATCTGACCACAGCTTGTTCACCATCGAATTTTCGAATGGAAACCAGTTCCTCGCGACTGGTTGGCAGGTTGTCAATATGTTGTCGAGGCAAACTAGTCTCGACTGTCACCTTGTTGAGTTCTCGATAATCAGTACACATACGAAAAGACTTCTCCTCACGGTATAGCGTGGGCTCCTTAAAGCGAAAACTAGATCCGGTGAAACTCAAGTCCACTAATTCCTGAAGTTGATTAGGTAGTTCCTGCAACCTTCCTGGTGTAAGATAATAAGACGTACTAGAAACAAGGCTACCTCTGGCATGGTACGGATCTAATATCCCACCTGACGAGGTGTAGATAAACCTGGCCTGTTAGGCCAGATAACCATTCTCTACACAAAGTTTTCTCCTCAAAGGGTGTATCTGTGTGATATTTGGATAACCAATCCATACGGACCACTGCATCAATACTAGAAAGAGTAGTAGAAGGATGGTCGAAGTCGAATACTTGTCCCACAAGGTCGAGTTTACATCCCAACAATCATTTGAGGTTTCCATTGCCTAGCCATCGGCCGATTTCACAACAGGTTCAAACCCTTAAGAGCATCAGGGTCAAACGGAACAGAGACGAAACAGATTGCTGCTCATACTAGCTACCATGTCGTTAAGTTCCTGACGTCGCCCATGCCAATTCTAAGTGCCCTTCCAATGTCGTTGCTCAAAACAAAGCCCTATGACTCTTCACCATTATAATCCATCTTTTCACATTCTGAGCCATGTCCTAAGGCGCTACTCACTGTACTGGCAGTTACGCATACCACACTAAGGTCAATTATCATCACTTATGCCTCGATCGGTTCGTAGGTGTTGACTCCCATGAGTCGCTGACGAGGGTTAAGGTTTCGATTGAAGCCAATTCGCTGGTGCTCGTTGCCGGTAATCAGGGTCGTCAAAGTACTGAGGTCGGTAATGTGCTACCCTCATCCTTCTGTCCGTCGTCGTTGCAAGTGGCCCAAGTAATTCACGGCCTGTTACGAGAGTGTTGCAGAAGTGATCACACTTCGGGATCAGAGACGTCAATACATGAGTTTCAGCAAACGAGGAGGAGTAAGAAAGGTATCGATCAATCATTCGTCGCGGGGATATCCAACTTAGGGATGTTCGTATAAGCACCTAACATTCTACACGGTTCGTTAGGTGTTCAGATGGGTGTTCAGGTGAGACTTGTCAGCATCGAGTTTCGAAGTAATCCAAAGATAAGTGAGATCTTCATGTTTGAATTTGAGTAGGGGACAATTACTGCTACGGCCCCTATAAGTTCGTTGGTTTCACTTTGATCATAGAGCTAGACGGAACCCCCTTTTCACTCGTTAAGCATCACTGGGACTCGCATGCACCCCACATTATTATTATGTGTGCACCCACAATAATATAGTGATTTGCATGCTCATCTCAGCTCCTCTTAATTCATGTCAAATGGTTCCTCAAATTCGAGCAGCAAACAAAGGTATCACGAAGCATAAGTCATGAAAGTTTAGGGATTTACCACCCTATCAGTCACGCGACACGTGCAAGTGTACAGGAATTCATATCGTTGTGCTAAACGTGCAATCACATGCAATATCGTATGTAGGTGTTCACTAGTTATGTAGTGTAATGAGTATAAGAGAGACGAACCTTGCAATCTGGAGCTGAGTGTCATGGTCGTATTCCCGTTTTCAGAAATGTTCGGTTATAGTCTGGTTTTACAAAAAATAGTTTCCCCTTTTAAAACCAAGTTCACTATAACCAATGGCTCTGATACCAATCTGTCACACCCCCAAAATCCACATGCGGAGTACCACCGCTTGGAGGCGTGACTGACCAGGATCTTAGCCACTAATCACATTGAACATCTCGAGTATATTTAAATAAACTTTCATTTATTAATAACAGTGTACAATATTTCACAGTTTACAGCGGAAGCATATTCAACTTAATAAGTGTTTATAAAATCACATGTAAGCTCTTAGTCTTGTGTTGCGTTTCCGTGTGTCCCGACCCATGACCACTCCAGCTTCCCAGACAGCAAGTTCCTTTGGCGTGCACCTAAAGGCCTGCAAGGCAGGTAACAACTAGTCAACAACAATGTTGAGTGAGTTCACAGTTGGGTGTTCGTTTTAAGTGTCTTACGAAAACCTAGTTTGTCTTTAGCTGGCTTACTTGCCGTGGGGGTTTCCCATGTTGAAAATATGTTTAACCAGTTTATCCTATTTCCCAAAACATATCCATAGATGATGGGGGTTTCCCATAGTTAAAAGTATGATTAACTAGTTTACCCTGTTTCCCAAACCTTTTTATGATATCTAGTGGGGGCTTCCCATGTCTGTATGTACTAGACTAGTGGTAACCATAAGTGTTCTTCTTAACCCGAGAACAGGAGTACGTACGAGGTTTACGTAGATTTTACGTAAGTGTCCTTGTTAACCGGAGGACAGTGGTACGCGTGTGGTTTACGTAGGTTTTACGTAAGTGTCCCTCGTAACCTGAGGACAGTAGTAAGCACATGTATACGTAGGTTTTACGTATGTGTCCCTCGAAACCTGAGGACAGAAGTAAGCACAAGTGTACGTAGGTTTTACGTACGTGTCCCTCGAAACCTGAGGACAGAAGTAAACACAAGTGTACGTAGGTTTTACGTACGTGTCCCTCGAAACCTGAGGATGATGGTAGATAGTCTAGCAACAGTGTAAGTACGAGTAATTGCTCAATCTCATTCCATCAATACCATTCCCAACCCACCGGGAATCCCATGCCTTGGAAGTGTGAACTCACCTTTGGTTTGCTCGGTAGAATTAGTTTACTCGTTCACAAAATCAGTCAAAGCCTAAGGTATTCATGTATACGAAATCAGTTTACATTCACTTGGTCCGAATATAAATCATAATGATAGTGTGCATTTCAAGCTGTGATTCCCGAACAGCACATAGCAGTTATAAAAACTCATTCAGATCCACAGTTCACATGTATGTTTCACAACAGTATTGAACAGTTAAGTGTGCTATCCAAAATCAAATCATGTTTCCCTCAGTCCTAACTAACATCATTAACATGCAAAAAAAATCAACATATAGTCATTCATTATCCTACACGTTCTAAACTACAGTCTGTTTGTGAGATTCCGTCCTAACGACAATCCTTCAGGGCGACGAACTATCAAGGTTGTTCGTCGGCAGGTGTGCGACGAAACACTAGGTATTTCGTCAACTGGTGTGTGAGACATTTCGTCGACAGGGTGTTTCGTGGGGAGGGGACTTTTGTCGCCATGCACAACAGTTTCAAGATTCACAGCCCTAAATAATAATTTTATTCTCATTACAACTTAACAACATCATCGAATTCAAATTAGATTAAGTGCACACTTATATTATTGAATTTCCTTTCTCACTGAACCCTAGGTTTACGATTAAATAATTGTCACAACCAGGATTTCACTTCACAAACATATAGCCTTAGTTCATTGGTTAACATTCTAGATATTACTACTGCACCACTTATTCCGAAATTTATCATGTTATCAGCCTTGACTCAATCTTTAATAAATCAGATCATCACTAGCATGATCTAAGCAACATTTAACATCATGAACATTCATAACCCACTACCAATCAATTTTTATTATAATAAGTTCCTCCAATAACATGCATCCATATGTGTAAAATTTCTAATAACAATCCTAGTCTCACCAATTGTTGAACGATCTCATTATGAACAATCATCATCCATTTTTTTTTTGAATATAGCAATCAGTACAATTATAACTCCAGGTCCGTAGATCATATTAGCACATTTGTGAGCACGTTATAACACGAAATCATCGACATCAATCTCCTAAAATTATCGAACACATTACAAGAAGCATTAATATATTCATATTAATCGCAACACTACACCCACGACTGAGAATGATCAGACCACAATCAGGATCCAAATATACAATCTAACTCGCTGATTTGTGCAATCCAAATATAGTTACTAACTTCTCTAAATAATAAAAAAAAACTCATATGATCCTGATCGTAAGTCACACAGAATCGCACATAGACAAAAGCATTCCATCAAAACTAAAACGAGTAGGATTATACTAACCACAAGATCGTAGAGAGTGAACAGGAGCGACTGGGGATGATTCTTTGAATGATCTGACTGCCATCGCTGGTTCTAGAGGGCCTAGGGTTTTTCCATTGTTGTGAGGGAGTGGTATTGTCCCTTACATATTACGCATATGAACCAATAAGTGAGGTGGGGCTGGGCTTAATTCGGACACATGAAGCTGGGCTCTAAAGCAACTGGGCCGAAGCAGAGGAGGGTGCGGCTTGGGTTGGGCCGACCGGCCCAGACACAAGGCATGCCCACACAAGAGTGTGTGATCGATAGTGTAATGTGCGAGATGAGAGATGGGAAGTTGAGTATGATTAAATGGTACTACATGTAATAATATATCATCAGTTATAATATTCGGGTATGACGAGCCAGTATTCTCAATAATGCTTAACAAGTTTAGCTCCTCGTCTCAAGCGAGGGATAAGGTGATAAGAAACTAAAAGATTTGAAATTACGGGTTGTCACAAATAAAACCTAAACCTTGCTTTTTGAAATTACCGTTATGGTTTGGTTTCTTTTGAAAACCATAACCAGAACTGCAACCTTTTTTCTTGTTTAATCGTTGTTGAACTCTTGAAGTGTATTTTTTAGGTTTTTCAGTAAGATTTAAATCTTTTATTTCAGAGATATTAATTTCTGTCATTTTGAAAACCTGTTTAATCATTTCAATTCTAACACTTCTTATTGGAAACTCTTTGTCAGAATATAATTTGTCAGAATCTTTCAAAGTATATGCTACTTCGAATGTTTCATCATTCAAATTCGATTTTGATAACAAAAACTCTTTACTGTAAGCCCGTTTAACCGACGATTTTGGATTGTTGACTGACGAACTTGAACCTCCAGACTCAGACTTTGACTCAGACTCCTCATCTGTATCCAACACCTGATCGACCACCTTTTTTATTAACTCAGACTCATGAACAGTGTCAGACGATGTGAAAGTAACGTTAATGTTTTCTTGTAATTCATCGGTTATATCAAACTTCAGTTTTATATTGACTGCCTTTTGAACTTGCTCCTCATTTGGTTTTCTGGGAAAATAACCTTCCCAGATCGGAGGCGGACACTTGTTATAGCTAACACTCGGTTTCTTACCAGTATCCTTCTTCTTTGGCTTCTCGTGCTGAAATGCTTCAAAACCTGCAACAGTTGGATAAATTCGATCAATAAGATAATCAGAACTAGAATAACTCTGTAACAAGCGTCTGATTCTCTCATTCTCAATTTTCTCAGTCTCCAACTCTTGTTTCAGCTTGGCATATTCCTCAATGTAATAGTTTATAGCTTTTTGTTTCGTTATCATCGTTGCATTCATCATGGTCAAAGCGTCTTCTCTCTCAGAATTTGTCTTTTGAAGACCAGTTACTGTTCTATTCAATACATCATAAGATTCCTTCACGTAATTGAGATTGAACAGTAATTGTTCCTTCATCTTATCAAACTCAGCCAACTTTTCGTCTTTTGCTGCACATTCTTTGCAAGATTCTAGACACTTTGAGTAAGGCTTGAAGACTTCCACAATTTTTTCTACTTCAATAATCTTTTCAGATTCAACAACTTTTTCAGCTTCAGTCACCTTCTCTGTTTCAACAATCTCCTCAGCAACACCTTTAACTTCATCGTTTGAACAGTCTCATCTTCTTGAACAACACTTTCAGACTTCATTTGCTTTTGTTCTTTTGCTGCTCGTCTCTCCTTCAGCTTCTCCAAGCGATCTGCAAAATACAAATGAAAGATTTCACGAGATAGATGATTTTTTGCAACATTAATATGTCTTTCTTCTTCATCATCACCACTGTCATCAGTTGGTGATTGATCAAATTCAATTGACTTGTTAGAACTATCATCAGAAAAACTAGAATCAGATGGTGTTTGATAAAAAAAGTTGCTTTTTCTGAACTTTCATCTGAACTTAGTGAGCTTTCATCTAATGAAACAGAATTTTCTTCTTCATTCTTCACACTAACACCAATAGCTTTCATCCACTCGGTAAACATATCTGGTTCTTTCACAATTTTAGCAATGAAAGCTTTAAACTCCCCTTTCTCATCCACAAACATATCCCATCTAAAACCTTTAGGTAATCTTTCATCATCGTGATTGAATAGGCATGCTTTACTGTCAGATGAAATGCATTTATCCCAGCTAAAATTTTCTTGATTTACTAAACTTGCTTTCTTTGAAGAATCCTCTATCACTTTTCTACCATGAGCCACTTGTGGTTCTTGTTGTTGTTGTTGACCAACTTGTTGATATATAGCTTTCCTGTAGTAGTCATCTTTTCCAAACGGATTCTTTGCTTCATTTGCTTCTCTATTCTTGCATTCTCTTTTGAAATGACCTTTCTCCCTGTGTAGTATTCACGTTTAATCAGCTCCTTGAAATCATTCCAAAGGGTGGCGTTAGCAGCTGCCAACCCTAGAATCTGTACTTGCGCGTTCCACCAAGTTAGCGCGATTCCTTCCAAAGTACAAGTGGCGTACTTGACCCTACGAGCCTCAGGGCATTCACACATCTCGAATACCGACTCGAGCTTCTCAAACCAATGGAGTAGTCCCACTGCTCCTTCCGTGCCACTAAATGTGCTTGGACGACAGTCCATGAAGTTCTTGAATGTGCAGACAGGTTGTGGAGCGTTTTGACCTATTGTGCATAGAATAGGACAATGTTAAATGCAAAGGTTGATTTAGGAATGTAGGATTCAAAGATCCTAGTATGTATCCCATCCGCAGGGTATACTACCTGCTGGTGCAGCTGCAAGTGCCGCAGCTACTCGTTCATTGATAAGTGCCGTCAACTGGGCTTGAGTCATGTTCACACGTCCAGACATGATCTTCATAGTGAAAGTAGAGTAAGTGAGAAAGGTTCGCGAGTAGTGCGATGACAGAAGAGTGTAAGCACATAGGTATTCTCATGTAATGACGTATAGTGGGCAATGTAATCTAAGCATACTACGAGCAAAGTTCTATATAGTTCTAGGAAGCAGGTAATAAACGTAAACCTTATTACCTAGGATGTTGAGTCTTGCACGTGGAGCGAAGCGTCGTTGTGGATCGTTGAGAGCACTGTTCTGGTTATAGTCTGGTTTTAATAAAAATGTTTTTCCCATATTAAAACCAAGTTCTCTATAACCAATGGCTCTGATACCAATCTGTCACACCCCCAAAATCCACCCGCGGAGTACCACCGCTTGGAGGCGTGACATGACCAGGATCAAGCCACCAATCATATTGAACATGTAATTAATAAGTAAAAGTAAATGTCATTCAACCACCAATATGAAAGGTGTTCAAAATATAAGTATGTTAACACTGTTTAGCGGAAGCGTATAAATAAAACCCAACATAATAAAGTATGAAATGTCATAAAGTGTTTTAACGAAACATTCACGATCCGTGCCCACAACGACCTGCTCCTCCTTGTGCAAGCTCCATATGTACCTAAGGTCCTGCAAGGCATGCAACAGAGAGTCAACAACTAGTTGAGCGAGTTCACAGTTTATAGTTCAGTAATAGTAATGGTAGAGTAAGCATTGCGTTCGCTCATTAAGTCATGTATCGTATTAGTTCGTATCGCAGCCCTCTAGGCATGTATGCGAAGATTAGGGAAAGTTCTCAAATATTCTAGACTATGTATATTTGTATCGCGGCCACCCTGGCATGTGTGCGAAGTTTTAGTATGTATAGTTCGCGGCCTTCCTAGGCATGTGTGCGAATGATAGTCATAATATCGCGGCCAACCCCTGGCGTGTGTGCGAAGATCAGTTCAATTAGTATACCAGTCTAGTCGTATCTCATCATTACCCTTCCTCACCCTGAGGACCATATCATTTAATTCTATCATCTGAGCCTGTACGAATAAATCATCCAACCCCATTCCCGCCCTGGGAATCCCATGCCTTGGCTGTGTGAACCCACCTTGGTTTGCTCGGTATGCTAAGTATGTGCTCACAGTTAATCAATCACGTCCTATGGCACGCACGTATACAAAATCAGTTTGTATTCATGGAGTTGGCACGTAAGTATATTCACAGTAGACATCGCATCAGTAAACACCGAGTATGACATTGCACGTATTCGTAATCATACAAGTACTGTTTTATACTTAACAGCAGTTAAATATCTCAGTTAGCTTTTAACAGGATTAGACTGAGTTACTGGACAGATTATACATTTGGCGAAACACATTGTTGGCGAAACACATATTGACGAAACACTTTCTGTTTCGTCGTTCATACCTTTGGCGAAACAAAATTCTGTTTCGTCGTGATCCCTTTGGCGAAACACATTCTGTTTCGCCGTGAATTCCAATTGGTCAACATGTCAGTTACGTCGACCAGTTAACATCGTTCAACAGTTACACAATTATCACAGAACCCTAATCTCAACAACAGCCGTTACACCCTAACAAGGAACAACCAGTTATCATACGAAAGCAGGAACCAATGATCATCACGTATACAACCTGAAATCTATGCATAACAGTTTCAACACAACCCTAAAACGTACACCATCAAACCACATGCTCACTTGTTTGCAAAGATCGGTTAGCTATTTTCACAAGTATCATACGAAGATAATTAATCAGGTCCTATACTGACAATCGCTAGCATGTACAATTGTTGCAAGATTCATGAAACCCTAATTTTTATTATACGATCGCGACTTTACTAGAACTCAATCAAAAACATATGACCAATCATATATATTCACAGCCGTTTCATAAATCATACATACACAAACATACATCGACCAATCAAAACATGAAACCGATATGACAAACATGCACTAACCGAGATATTTGCAAGGATGAATCAGATCGTTCGAGGGGCTTGGGGAACGCAACTGCCGTCACACACACAAGAGGGTTCTAGGGTTTTCTGATTTGCCAAAGTGTGAAACAGGAAGTCGCTTCACGTTTAAAACTTGAATTAACGTACTGGGCCCGAATTGGGCTTTGGCAAAACAGTTGGGCTGGCGAAACAAATCCTGTTTCGTCGAGCTATGGGTGACGAATCACACTCTTGTTTCATCGAAGAGTGTTTGGCGAAACACACTTGTTTCGTTGTGAAGGTTATCCAGGACTTAACTAGTTCAAGTGTATACTAACCGGTTCACACTATATCATTAACACCTACTCTTTATCATACAGCACATAACATATTCAACAATCATAATACGTTTCATTATAACACCACATGTATTGTTACAAGTCAAACAACTAAACAGTCAAAGTCAACGTGCACTTAATGCGAAAGTGAAAGTCGTGAAAGTCGGAAACTCGAGTTGTCACATTATCCCCAACTTGAAAGAAATTTCGTCCCGAAATTTAGCATGCGGTTACTGAGGAAGCTTGGTAAGTTGTATCGTTCACTGGTTTTCCTGGGGTGTCACATCATCCCCCCGTTGATTTGGAATTTCGTCCCGAAATTCTGCAGTAGTAGCTTCAGCCTCAGTAGTGGTTGCATTGGTTCCGAATAACTGGGGATACTTGAGTTTCATTTGATCTTCACGCTCCCAGGTGAACTCTGGGCCGTGACGGGAGTTCCAACGAACGCGAACAAGAGGGATTCTCGTGTTCTTGAGGACCTTAACATCCTGGTCCGTGATTTGAACAGGTTCCTCGACGAACTGCAACCGCTCGTCGATAGTGAGCTCCTTCAAGGGAACCAAGAGGGTCTCATCTGACAGGCACTTCTTCAGATTCGACACGTGAAAGACATTGTGAACTGCACCGAGTTCAGCTGGTAAGTTTAGCTTGTAGACCACTTTGCCTATTTTCTCAATGATTTCGAATGGTCCGACGTACCGCGGATTTAGTTTGCCCCGTTTGCCAAAACGTACCACACCCTTCCAGGGTGAGACTTTAAGTAAAACCCGGTCCCCGACCTGAAATTCCAATGGCTTCCTACGCTTATCCGCGTAGCTTTTCTGACGGTCGCGAGCTGCCGCCATACGTTGCCGTATCTGCGCAATCTTTTCCGTGGCGTCCACTACAATCTCTGGACCCGTGATCTGACTATCCCCCACCTCTGCCCAACATAGAGGTGATCGGCATTTACGCCCGTACAATGCCTCAAATGGAGCGGCTTGTATGCTGGTGTGATAACTGTTATTGTATGAGAACTCCACCAAAGGGAGATGCTTCTCCCAGCCGTTGCCGAAGTCGATAACGCATGCCCGAAGCATGTCTTCGAGAGTCTGGATCATTCGCTCAGACTGCCCATCCGTCTGAGGATGATATGCCGTGCTCATGTCTAACGGTGAGCCAAAAGATTTATGCATCGCTTGCCATAGCTCTGACGTGAATCGTGCATCCCGATCCGAAATGATAGAGGTGGGCACCCCGTGCCTCGAGACAACTTCTTTAAGATAGACGTCTGCGAGAGTGGAGAACTTATCCGTTTCCTTTACAGCCAGGAAGTGTGCAGACTTGGTGAGTCGATCCACGATCACCCATATAGTATCATTCCCACGCTGGGATCTGGGTAGGCCTGTAACAAAATCCATGGAAATTTCTTCCCATTTCCATTGCGGTATCTTGGGTTGCTGAAGTAGGCCCGCTGGTTTCTGATATTCCACTTTGACGTTTGCACATGTCAAACACTTGCCGACGTAAGTAGCGATGTGGGCTTTCATGCTAGGCCACCAGTATGTTGTTTTGAGATCGTGGTACATTTAATCCGACCCTGGATGTACCGAGTAGCGAGACTTGTGTGCTTCATCCATCACAAGTTCCCGTAATCCGCCATATAGTGGGACCCAAATACGCCATGTTACATAGTAGGTGCCGTCTTCCTTTTGTTCCATTCGTTGCCTTGAGCCGCGTAAGGCTTCAGCCTTGACGTTTTCGGGTTTTAATGCTTCTATCTGTTCAGTTCGTATCTGTGCAGGAAGACTGGACTGAATGGTGAGTTGCAAAGCTCGTACACGCCTAGGTGTAGTATCTTTTCGACTGAGGGCATCAGCCACAACATTGGCCTTGCCTGGATGGTACTTGATGGCGCATTCGTCATCGTTCAGAAGTTCGACCCATCTTCGTTGACGCATGTTCAAATCCTTTTGCTTAAGGATATGCTCGAGACTCCTGTGATCGGTGTAAATTGTGCACTTGGTACCGTACAGGTAGTGTCGCCATATCTTAAGCGCGAAAAAAACAGCTCCCAGCTCTAAATCGTGCGTCGTGTAGTTTCGTTCATGAACCTTGACTTGCCGTGAAGCGTAAGCAATAACTTTATCCCGTTGCATCAATACGCAACCAAGACCCTGTATTGACGCGTCACAATAAACCACAAAATCATCCGTGCCCTCTGGCAATGAGAGAATAGGTGTGCTGCAAAGCCTATCCTTTAAGTACTGGAAAGCGGTTTCCTGGGGATCTCCCCAATGGTAGGCGACACCCTTCTGTGTCAGTAGTGTAAGTGGTTGAGCGATCTTTGAAAATTCTTTGATGAATCGTCTGTAATAACCCCCCAAACCCAAGAATTGGCGTATTTCCGTTGGTGTACGCGGTGCAGGCCAGTTCCTGATCGAATCTACCTTGGATGGATCAACATGAATCCCATCCTTGTTCACCACGTGGCCTAGAAAGTGGACTTCACGAAGCTAGAAGTCACATTTTGAAAACTTAGCGTATAGTTGTTCCTTTCGAAGAAGTTCCAAAATCAATCGTAAATGTTGCTCGTGTTCCTCCTGACTCTGGGAGTAAATCAGAATGTCGTCGATGAAGACAATCACAAACTTGTCATCAGATCATCAGATCCATAAATACGGCAGGCGCGTTCGTTAACCCAAAGGGCATAACAAGAAACTCGTAGTGACCATAGCGAGTTCTGAATGCGGTTCTGGAGACGTCCTCATCCCGGACTCTCAGCTGATGATACCCTAACCTCAAGTCTATCTTGGAGTAGTAACTCGACCCTTGCAACTGGTCGAATAAGTCGTCGATATGTGGAAGAGGATAACGGTTCTTCACCGTCGCCTTGTTTAGTTCCCGGTAGTCTATACACATCCTGAAAGTACCGTCCTTCTTTTTCACGAATAACACTGGAGCTCCCCAAGGCGAAGAGCTTGGACGAATGAAGCCCTTTTCCAAGAGCTCTTGTAGTTGCTTTGACAGTTCCTCCAGTTCAGATGGTGCCAAACGATACGGTGCTCGAGCTATGGGCGCTGCTCCAGGAGCTAACTAAATCTGGAATTCGACCTGGCTATGAGGCGGTAGCCCAGGTAAATCTTCAGGAAACACCTGAGGAAAGTCGCGTACTACTGGAATATCCTCCAACTTCTTTTCTTTCGCTGATGCATCAGTAACAAGTGCCAAGATGGCAGTGTGCCCCTTTCGTAAACATTTCTGAGCCTTTAAGAAAGAGATGATGCCAACCACAGCACCACTCTTGTCGCCTTGAACTTCGAGAGGTTCCTTGCCAGAACGAGGAATGCGAACTATCTTTTCCTTGCATAAAATCTCTGCATGATGTTGGGATAGCCAATCCATACCGATGACGATGTCGAAACTACCCAAAACTATGGGTATAAGATCAATCGGGAAAGTCTGACCAGCTAAAACGATGCTACAACCCTTTACTACATGTGCGGCTTCTACACTTTTACCATTTGCTAACTCTACTACATGTTTGGTGTTTAGGGGTGTTGGTGTACGTTTTAACATTTTACTCACTTTTAACGATATATAACTTGTATCGGCACCCGAATCAAATAAGACAGTAACATAAATATCGTCGAGAAGAAACTTACCCATAACCACATTGGGATCATTCATTGCATCGCCCCGACCCAGCACAAAAGCACGACCCCGAGTTTCGTTGGCATTGTTGTTGTTGTTTCCCCCGTTGTTGTTGTTCCCATTGCCCTGATGATTGTTGTTGTTGCGATTCTGGTTCTGGTTTAACTAGGGACAATCACGTTTGAAATGACCTTCTGCCCCACACTGGAAACACCCTTGGTTTCCACGCGGTGGCTGCTGCTATTGGTTCTGTGGAGCTGGTAATTGTAGTTGCTGGTTCTGATTCGCAGGTCGCGCACTCCTGCAGTCTTTAGCTTCATGCCCTAACTTGAGGCATCTCTGACAACGTTCCTTGCGACACCGTCCACTGTGGCGTCTGTTGCACTTATTACATAGTGGGTGAATTCCCCGATATCCACCCTGCCCCTGATTGCCTGAAGAGTGCTGACTGGGACTCTGATAACTGTCAGTCTTTCGCTGCTGAACCTGTGACTGAACTGAAGCTGATCCCTTGCTGGAATCCCCATCCCATTTTTTTTTGTTGTCACTGGGAGTAGCAGAAGTAGTAACAGTAGTAGTGGTAGCACTGATGCGTTTTGGCAGCTTGTTCTGTTCTACTGCCTGATCCGTAATACGATGAGCAAGGCGCTGAATGGCCTGGATGTTGTCAAGATTAGCCGATGTCACATGGCTCTGGATTTCTGGCACAAGTCCCTTGAGATACAACTTAATGCGCTTAACTGGAGGGTCCACCATCGTTGGACACAGCACGGCCAGCTCGTTTGACCTCTTGGTATAAGCTTCAATTTCTGACCCAGACATTTTCAAATGGTAAAACTCGTCTTCCAACTTGTGGATGTCTTCCCGTGTGCAGTATTCACGTTTAATCAGCTCCTTGAAATCATTCCAAGGGGTGGCGTTAGCAGCTGCCAACCCTAGAATCTGTACTTGCGCGTTCCACCAAGTTAGCGCGATTCCTTCCAAAGTACCAGTGGCGTACTTGACCCTGCGAGCCTCAGGGCATTCACACATCTCGAATACCGACTCGAGCTTCTCAAACCAATGGAGTAGTCCCACTGCTCCTTCCGTGCCACTGAATGTGCTTGGACGACAGTCCATGAAGTTCTTGAATGTGCAGATAGGTTGTGGAGCGTTTTGACCTATTGTGCAAAGAATAGGACAATGTTAAATGCAAAGGTTGATTTAGGAATGTAGGATTCAAAGATCCTAGTATGTATCCCATCCGCAGGGTATACTACCTGCTGGTGCAGCTGCAAGTGCCGCAGCTACTCCTTCATTGATAAGTGTCGTCAACTGGGCTTGAGTCATGTTCACACGTCCAGACATGATCTTCATAGTGAAAGTAGAGTAAGTGAGAAAGGTTCGCGAGTAGTGCGATGACAGAAGAGTGTAAGCACATAGGTATTCTCATGTAATGACGTATAGTGGGCAATGTAATCTAAGCATACTACGAGCAAAGTTCTATATAGTTCTAGGAAGCAGGTAATAAACGTAAACCTTACTACCTAGGATGTTGAGTCTTGCACGTGGAGCGAAGCGTCGTTGTGGATCGTTGAGAGCACTGTTCTGGTTATAGTCTGGTTTTAATAAAAATGTTTTTCCCATATTAAAACCAAGTTCCCTGTAACCAATGGCTCTGATACCAATCTGTCAAACCCCCAAAATCCACCCGCGGAGTACCACCGCTTGGAGGCGTGACATGACCAGGATCAAGCCACCAATCATATTGAACATGTAATTAATAAGTAAAAGTAAATGTCATTCAACCACCAATATGAAAGGTGTTCAAAATATAAGTATGTTAACACTGTTTAGCGGAAGCGTATAAATAAAACACAACATAATAAAATATGAAATGTCATAAAGTGTTTTAACGAAACATTCACGATCCATGCCCACAACGACCTGCTCCTCCTTGTGCAAGCTCCATATGTACCTAAGGTCCTGCAAGGCATGCAGCAGAGAGTCAACAACTAGTTGAGCGAGTTCACAGTTTATAGTTCAGTAATAGTAATGGTATAGTAAGCATTGCGTTCGCTCATTAAGTCATGTATCGTATTAGTTCGTATCGCAGCCCTCTAGGCATGTATGCGAAGATTAGGGAAAGTTCTCAAATATTCTAGACTATGTATATTTGTATCGCGGCCACCCTGGCATGTGTGCGAAGTTTTAGTATGTATAGTTCGCGGCCTTCCTAGGCATGTGTGCGAATGATAGTCATAATATCGCGGCCAACCCCTGGCGTGTGTGCGAAGATCAGTTCAATTAGTATACCAGTCTAGTCGTATTACCCTTCCTCACCCTAAGGACCATATCATTTAATTCTATCATCTGAGCCTATACGAACAAATCATCCAACCCCATTCCCGCCCTGGGAATCCCATGCCTTGGCTGTGTGAACTCACCTTGGTTTGCTCGGTATGCTAAGTATGTGCTCACAGTTAATCAATCACGTCCTATGGTACGCACATATACAAAATCAGTTTGTATTCATGGAGTTGGCACGTAAGTATATTCACAGTAGACATCGCATCAGCAAACACGGAGTATCACATTGCACGTATTCGTAATCATACAACTACTGTTTTATACTTAACAGCAGTTAAATATCTCAGTTAACTTTTAACAGGATTAGACTGAGTTACTGGACAGATTATACATTTGGCCAAACACATTGTTGGCGAAACACATATTGACGAAACACTTTCTGTTTCGTCGTTCATACCTTTGGCGAAACAAAATTCTGTTTCGTCGTGATCCCTTTGGCGACACACATTCTGTTTCGCCGTGAATTCCATTTCGTCAACAAGTCAGTTACGTCGACCAGTTAACATCGTTCAACAGCTACACAATTATCACAGAACCCTAATCTCAACAATAGCCGTTACACCCTAACAAGGAACAATCAGTTATCATACGAAAGCAGGAACCAATGATCATCACGTATACAACCTGAAATCTATGCATAACAGTTTCAACACAACCCTAAAACGTACACCATCAAACCACATGCTCACTTGTTTGCAAAGATCGGTTGGTTATTTTCACAAGTATCATACGAAGATAATTAATCAGGTCCTATACTGACAATCGCTAGCATGTACAATTGTTGCAAGATTCATGAAACCCTAATTTTTATTATACAATCGCGACTTTACTAGAACTCAATCAAAAACATATGACCAATCATATATATTCACAGCCGTTTCATAAATCATACATACACAAACATACATCGACCAATCAAAACATGAAACAGATATGAGAAACATGCACTAACCGAGATATTAGCAAGGATGAATCGGATCGTTCGAGGGGCTTGGGGAACGCAGCTGCCGTCACACACACAAGCGGGTTCTAGGGTTTTCTGATTTGCCAAAGTGTGAAACAGGAAGTCGCTTCACGTTTAAAACTTGAATTAACGTACTGGGCCCGAATTGGGCTTTGGCGAAACGGTTGGGCCGGCGAAACAAATCCTGTTTCGTCGAGCTATGGGTGACGAATCACACTCTTGTTTCGTCAAAGAGTGTTTGGCGAAACACACTTGTTTCGTTGTGAAGGTTATCCAGGACTTAACTAGTTCAAGTGTATACTAACCGGTTCACACTATATCATTAACACATACGCTTTATCATGCAGCACATAACATATTCAACAATCATAATACGTTTCATTATAACACAACATGTATTGTTACAAGTCAAACAACTAAACAGTCAAAGTCAACGTGCACTTAATGCGAAAGTGAAAGTCGTGAAAGTCAGAAACTCGAGTTGTCACACTAGCTAGACTCCATTTGATGTCCATGAGCTCCAAATCTTCAACGCCTATCTGATCGTAATCCTCCTTTGTTAGCATAGGATTTCTGATCCTCCCTGCAACTAAACCTTCATAGGATTGTAGCACAGTTGCAAGTAAAGACATGTGGTCTTTTGCAATTTCTTCAGAAAAACTTTGACCCTCTGGAAGATTCAAAGCTATATTACACTGTATCACACAACCACCGCCTTTTGTACTTTGAGAATGAAAACTTGATGTTGAACTCTTTGGATTGACACTTGGGTATGAAGAAAAACCACTGCTGCTATTAGGACTCTGTTCAACATTTTCAGATGAATTTCTAGTACTAAACGCAGTTTGAATCTTCGGACTTCTTTCAACCTCTTGAACACTACCTTTGTAATACATTTTCACATCTTGTTGACCACTAGGATTATTCATCCTTGCAATCTTTTGCTGTTCAAGATCTTGACCCTCAATTTTCTCGACGAACTAAGAAATCGTCAAACCATCATATACTCCAGTGTTCTTTAAGATCATCAAGTAAGTACCCCACTCCTTTTGACGTAAAGCGTCAGCTAACTTGTCGACCCATTCCTCTCGATCTTTGGTTATGCTTAACATTGACATGGATCGCACTAAATGGCAATATCTTTCAATTAGTTTCTTTGTATCTTCCCCTGGCAATCTTGTGAAAAGATCAAATACCTTTTTAAGCAGTGCCTTTTTACTTTTAATCATCTTTTCACTTCCCTCAAATTTGATTTTAAGAGTATCCCAAATTGATTTTGAGGTCTTGTCATGTTGAAGCAACACAAATATGTCTTCTTTGATGGCTTGCTGAAGTAGACTAATCATCATCTTTTCAGCTTTGTACATGTCACGTTCTTTATCATTGAATTCCGAGATTTCTTTTTCAACTTGCAAATCCGTACGTGGTAGAACATACTTCGTCAAAATACATTCCCAAGATCTCAAATGGTTTGCTTGAACCCAGTTTTCAAACCTATCTTTCCATCCGTAATACTCCTCAATGCTCATTAGCTTCGGGGGTTTTTGCATTGTTCCAGTCTCATTTTCCAAATTCATGTTTTGAGCAATGGAAGCCGGAGTAGTCGAGGATGTGGCGAATGCGTTATAAAATTCTTCACTCATGATTCGGTAACACTTTTTTCAAAAACAACACTTTTCAAGCGAAAATACTATTCAAGCGGAATAGCAAATTCAAGCGAAATCACTAACTTGAAGTTTCAAGCGAAATATCCAATTTCAAGCGGAATAACGTCTTTGAAGCGGAATCAGGCTATTTCAAGCGGAATTAGCCAAGCGAAATCACAAACTCGAGCGGAATCAAATATGTTCATACAAGCGGAATCAGAACTTTGATCCATTTTAGTCATTTTTAATTTGAATTTTGGTTTGAAACTTTTAAGGGTTTGTTAAAACACAGTTTTACACAATATATGAGAAAATTATCCGATTTTAACCATGAAAACTACTTAATTTTGTAAAGAAGGTGTAGAAAACAAAAATTTTGAGCTGAATCGGTAAGAACTCCTCTTCCTGAGCTCTGATACCACTTGTAGGATCGAGTTGTGACCTAAACGAGTCATTCAGAGGAGTTTTAATCTGTTTCAGAGGCGGAAACTAAGAAACAGACTTCTTTCTGATTGATTTAACACTGATTACAATCATTGGAAAAACCGGCAGCACCTCGGTATCCAAATCAAGAACTATTACATGATTTCGCTTGAAACTACCTATCTATAGACTTGAGATTCTGCTTGAAAGTGTCACATGCCATTTCAAGCGGAATTAAACACATATGATTTCGCTTGAAACTACACATGACATATTCAAGCGGAATCAGCTCATATTACACCTAAAGCTTCTATTTTCTCGAACAACGTGCTCTGTTCTAACAATCTAGTACAATACTCGATACAAGACGAAGTCGACAGATGAATGCACCAACAAGGTTCGTCTCTCGTTTACTTATTGCACAGCATAACTAGTGTACACCTATGTATGTCGTAGCACGTGATTGCACACTTAGTACTAACAAATGAATTCATGTGTTACTCGCTTACGTTATGTAACTGATAATGTGGCGTCCCACTAGACTTTTGTGATCTATGTTTGTGATTGTCACACCCCCAAAATCCACCCGCGGAGTACCACCGCTTGGAGGCGTGACATGACCAGGATCAAGCCACCAATTATATCAAACATAGCATTTAATAATAACCATAGACATAATTGATGTTCAAAACCAAACATTGTATATGTAGCGGAAGCATTAAATGTAAAACCCAAAACATAAGTATCAATGTGTGAATGTAAAAGTATTTAATAAGCATTCACGTGTTCTTGTCCACAACGACCCGCTTCTCCTCTGGTGCAAGCTCCAAGTATACCTAAGGTCCTGCAAGGCATGCAGCAAATAATCAACAAACTAGTTGAGCGAGTTCACAGAAAGTAAGTTCATAACGGTAATGCGTAAGTTCATCTAGTGGTGAGGGATTCTCACGAATTATCCTTAACAATGGGGGATTCCCATTATGGTACTTACTAGACTAGTGCAACCATGTGTTCTTCTTAAACCGAGAACAGGAATACGTACTGGGTCACGCAGGCTTTACGTGACGTGCCCTTCCCCGAGGACAGTGGTACGCGTGGGGGCTACGTAGGCTTTACGCAGCGTGTCCTTCCGACCCGGAAGACAGTAGTAGGTATTGGGTTACGTAGGCTTTACGTAACGTGTCCTCCCGACCCGGGAGACAGATGGCAATTACTGGGTTACGTAGGCTTTACGTAACGTGTCCTGACTATCCTGAGGACGATGGTCTATAGTCTAGTGAATGCGTAAGTACGAGTAATCATTCCATATCAACGTTTCCAACCCAATTCCCAACCCGGGAATCCCATGCCTTGGCTGTGTGAACTCACCTTGGTTTGCTCGGCAGATACACAAAGAGTAAAGATAAGCTAGTAAATGGTCAATCACGTCCTATCATGGTTGTAATACAAGTCAGGTTTTGACTAAGGTAATGCACGTATGTGTCACATAAGATAGCATATAGGAAACACACGCGAATCATGGCAAATACGTAACCTCATGTTCAACAGTTATATTATAATCAAGATTGGGCTCGCACAAGCCCAGCCGTCTTGTGCGATCCATCATATGTTTCCCAAACATACCCGGCCCAAATATTAAATCCATCAGAAAGTGGCCCAACAGATAACAAATTAAACATTAAGGTCTCGGCCCAACAACCCGTGGTGCTCTTGTGCGGTCGGACGGTCTTGTGCGATCCGATCGGGTTGTGCGCTTGTGACCTGGGCTTCAAGGCCCATCAGTATATAAACATTCAGCATGCAAGAGCGGCCCAAAAGCTATCAAGGAATACAACTTGTGCGATTTAATTAACTTGTGCGACCCGGTTAGGTTGTGCGACTGACCAGCCCAACCCAACATGCCCTCGGCCCAATAGTTAGTCACTTGTGCGGTCCAGAGGGTTCTTGTACGATCCGGTTCAGCTTCTGCGAATGAGCCCCTTGTGCGACCAAGAGGTCTCGTGTGCGATTAGTTCAATACCCGATTATTAAGCCATTCGGTTACAATTCATTTAACAGTTCCCTTAATTACATTCTATCAATTAATACAATTCCAACAAACCAGTTTGTACAAACTCGATCAAACAGGGATTTTGAGCCTCGATTATTATGAACCCTAATCTTGATTCAAATCACATTCATGAACCGCCTATCAAAACACTTAAACATATTCAATCTTTGACAATCAAGAAGCCGAGTTATGAACATTGATTCTCGAAACAGTAAAGTGAAATCCGATTAACATAAACATTAACAACACTCCACATCATCAATCAACAATAAGACATAGCAACATCAAATCGGTTCTAGCTTAATAACTCATGCACAATCCTAATCGGTTTAGTCTAGTATGAAAACATATCATCGATCAACAAGGAGACAATAACAAAACTACTAACCGATTTCAACATATATATCATCAATCGATCATAAGCACATAACATCATTCAATACAACACCAATATCAACACTAACCGATTGAAAGGAGAGTGGGATTGATCCGTGCACAATGATCTTCGATGAATGGGAAATCCTTGGCTGCCTTCGGTTTGTGAAGAAGAGAGGGAGGATAGCTAGGGTTTCTTGTGTGAGAGTGTTTTGGTAACAATGATTGGGGGTTACAAACACCCTAATTGATAATCAATCCAAAAGAATGGGCCGAACCCTCAATGGGCTGCCCTTAGGGTCCGATTACAAGGAAGTGGCCCAACGGCCTTGTGCGCTCGAGCAATAGTTGTGCGGTTCGGATCATGATGTGCGTTTTGGACCATTACATACATTCACATATTACATACACAATATACCTACTTACAACATAGCACATAACAAATATATCATTCACTAAGAGAATCATAACGTTTCACATAAGCAC
Source organism: Helianthus annuus (assembly GCF_002127325.2). Lineage (NCBI taxonomy): Eukaryota > Viridiplantae > Streptophyta > Magnoliopsida > Asterales > Asteraceae > Helianthus > Helianthus annuus. Next base: position 71,329,497 of record NC_035437.2, on the reverse strand, counting down.
ATAACGTTACAGGATAGGTCCAAAGTGCGAGTTGTCACATTATCCCCAACTAATTGGAAATTTCGTCCCGAAATTTGGTATGCACTCACTGAGGAAGCTAGGTAAGTTCAATCGTTCACTGGTTTTCCTGGGGTGTCACATCCTCCCCCCGTTGATCTGGAATTTCGTCCCGAAATTCCGAAGTAGTAGCTTCAGCCTCAGTAGTGGTTGCATTGGTTTCGAATAACTGGGGGTACTTTTCTGTCATCCTGTCTTCGCGTTCCCAGGTGTACTCTGGGCCACGTTTGGAGTTCCAACGTACTCGCACAAGAGGGATTCTCTTGTTTTTGAGGACCTTCACATCCCGGTCCGTGATTTCAACTGGTTCCTCGACGAACTGCAACCGCTCGTCGATAGTGAGTTCTTTGAAAGGAATGATGAGGGTTTCATCTGATAGGCACTTCTTTAAGTTCGACACATGAAAGACATTGTGAACTGCCCCGAGTTCAGCTGGTAGGTTTAGCTTGTATGCTACTTTGCCAATCTTTTCTATGATTTCGAATGGTCCGACGTATCGCGGATTCAGTTTGCCCCGTTTGCCAAAACGAACCACACCCTTCCAGGGTGAGACTTTTAGTAAAACCCGGTCCCCGACCTGAAATTCCAATGGCTTTCTACGCTTGTCCGCGTAGGCTTTCTGACGGTCGCGTGCTGCCGCCATGCGTTGTCGTATCTGTGCAATCTTTTCTGTGGCGTCCACTACAATCTCTGGACCCGTGATCTGACTATCCCCCACCTCTGCCCAACAGAGAGGTGACCGGCATTTACGCCCGTACAATGCCTCGAATGGAGCGGCTTGAATGCTGGTGTGATAGCTGTTATTATACGAGAACTCCACCAAAGGGAGATGCTTTTCCCAGCCGTTGCCGAAATCTATAACGCATGCCCTAAGCATGTCTTCAAGTGTTTGAATCGTTCGCTCAGACTGCCCATCCGTCTGAGGATGATATGCTGTGCTCATGTCTAACCGTGAGCCGAAAGATTTGTGCATTGCTTGCCATAGTTCTGACGTGAATCGTGCATCGCGATCCGAAATGATGGATGGGGGCACCCCGTGCCTCGAAACAACTTCTTTAAGATAGACGTCTGCGAGAGTGGAGAACTTATCCGTTTCCTTTATAGGTAGGAAGTGTGCAGACTTGGTGAGTCGATCCACGATCACCCATATAGTGTCGTTCCCCCGCTGGGATCTAGGTAGGCCTGTAACGAAATCCATGGAAATTTCTTCCCATTTCCATTGAGGTATCTTAGGCTGCTGAAGTAGACCCGCTGGTTTCTGGTATTCGACCTTGACTCTCGCACAGGTCAAGCATTTGCCAACATAAGTGGCAATGTGATGCTAGGCCACCAGTAAGTAGTGCTGATGTCGTGGTACATTTTGTCCGACCCTGGATGTACCGAGTAGCGAGACTTGTGAGCTTCATCCATTACAAGCTCGCGTAGACCGCCATAAAGTGGGACCCAAATACGCCCCGTTACATAGTAGGCGCCGTCTGCCTTCTGTTCCATTTGCTGGCGTGCGCCGCGTAAGGCTTCTGCCTTAACGTTTTCTGGTTTTAATGCTTCTACCTGAGCATCTCGTATCTGTGCAGGAAGGCTAGACTGAATCGTAAGCTGTAGCGCTCGCACGCGCCGAGGTAAAGTGTCTTTCCGACTGAGGGCATCAGCCACAACATTGGCTTTGCCTGGATGATACTTGATAGCGCATTCGTAGTCGTTCAGTAATTCAACCCATCTTCGTTGACGCATGTTCAAATCCTTCTGCTTAAGAATATGCTCGAGACTCCTGTGATCAGTGTAAATCGTGCACCTGGTACCGTACAGGTAGTGTCGCCATATCTTAAGCGCGAAAACAACAGCTCCCAGCTCTAAATCGTGCGTCGTGTAGTTCCGTTCGTGAACCTTGAGTTGACGTGAAGCGTAAGCAATAACCTTGTCGCGCTGCATTAACACACATCCAAGTCCCCGAATGGATGCATCACAATATACCACGAAGTCATCTGTGCCCTCTGGCAATGAGAGGATAGGTGCACTGCAAAGTCTATCCTTTAGGTGCTGAAAAGCAGTCTCCTGGGGCTCTCCCCAACGGTAGGTGACACCCTTCTGTGTCAGTAGCGTAAGCAGCTGCGCAATCTTCGAGAAATCCTTGATAAACCGTCTGTAGTAACCTGCCAAACCCAAGAATTGGCGTATTTCCGTTGGCGTTCGTGGTGCAGGCCAGTTCCTGATCGAGTCTACCTTGGATGGATCGACATGAATCCCATCCTTGTTCACTACGTGGCCTAAGAAATGGACTTCACGAAGCCAGAAGTCGCATTTCGAAAACTTAGCGTATAGCTGCTCCTTCCGAAGGAGTTCCAAAATAAGGCGTAGATGCTGCTCGTGTTCCTCCTGACTCTTGGAGTAGATCAGAATGTCGTCGATGAAAACAATGACGAACTTGTCAAGATAGGGTTTGCACACCCTGTTCATAAGGTCCATAAATACAGCAGGCGCGTTCGTTAACCCGAACGGCATGACAAGAAACTCGTAGTGGCCATAACGAGTTCTGAATGCGGTTTTGGAGACGTCCTCCTCCGGACTCTCAGCTGATGATATCCAGACCTCAAGTCTATCTTCGAATAGTAACACGACCCTTGCAACTGGTCGAATAAGTCGTCGATGCGCGGAAGAGGATAACGGTTCTTCACCGTCACCTTGTTCAGTTCACGGTAGTCGATGCACATCCTGAAGGTACCGTCCTTCTTTTTCACGAAAAGTACTGGAGCTCCCCAAGGCGAAGAGCTTGGACGAATGAAACCCTTTTCCAAGAGTTCTTGCAGTTGTTTTGACAATTCTTCTAATTCTGATGGAGCTAGACGATATGGTGCGCGAGCTATAGGTGCTGCTCCTGGAGCGAGCTCGATTTGAAATTCGACTTGACGATGAGGCGGTAAGCCAGGTAAGTCTTCAGGAAACACCTGAGGGTAATCGCGTACAATTGGAATATCCTCCAATTTCTTTTCTTTTGCTGATGCGTCTGTAACGAGTTCCAGAATGGCAGTGTGCCCCTTTCGTAAGCATTTCTGAGCCTTCAAGAAAGAGATGATGCCAACCACAGCACCACTCTTGTCGCCTTGGACTTCGAGAGGTTCCTGACCAGAACGAGGAATTCGAATTATCTTCTCACTGCATAAGATTTCTGCCTGGTGCTGGGATAACCAATCCATCCCAATCACGACGTCGAAGCTACCCAAAACTATGGGAATGAGATCGATAGAGAAAGCTTGACCAGCTAGGATAAGATTACAACCCTGAACTACGTGCGTTTCTTCTAGACTTTTACCGTTAGCTAGCTCTACTACATGTTTGGTGGGTAAAGGTGTTGGTGCACGTTTTAGCAGTTGACTCATTTTCACAGACATATAGCTTGTATCCGCACCCGAATCAAATAAAACAGTAACATAAATATTGTCGAGGAGAAACTTACCCATAACTACGTTGGGATCGTTCACTGCGTCGCCTCGACCTAGTACGAATGCACGACCACGAGCTTCATTGCCGTTGTTGTTGTTTCCCCCGTTGTTGTTCCCGTTGCCCTGGTTATTGTTGTTGCGATTCTGGTGCAACTGAGGACAATCGCGTTTGAAATGACCTTCAGCCCCACACTGGAAACATCCCCGGTTTCCACGCTGTGGCTGCTGCTGCTGGTTCTGTGGAGCTGGTTGTTGTGGTTGCTGGTTCTGATTTGCAGGACGAGGGCTCCTACAGTCTTTAGCCTCGTGCCCCATCTTGAGGCATCTTTGACAACGACCCTTGCTGCATGGGCCGCTATGGTGCCTGTTGCAATTGTGACACTTGGGGTGAAAACCCTGATATCTTCCCCGTCTATGACCACCAGAGGATTGCTGACCAGGACTCTGGTAGTGATCAGTCTTCTGTTGCTGAGCTTGAGACTGAACAGATGCTGAACCTTTACTAGAATCTCCATTCCATTTTCTTTTGTTGTCACTAGTAGTAGCGGGAGTAGCTGAAGGAGTGACTGTAGCAGTAGCGCTGACACGTTTAGGCAGTTTGTTCTGATCCACTGCCTGGTCGGTGATGCGATGAGCGAGACGCTGAATATCCTGGATGTTATCGAGATTAGCCGATGTGACATGGCTCTGGATTTCTGGCGCCAATCCCTTGAGATACATCTCAATGCGCTTGTATGGAGGGTCCACCATAGTTGGACATAGCACGGCCAGCTCATTCGACCGTTTAGTATACGCTTCGATCTCTGACCCAACCATTTTCAAATTATACAGCTCGTCTTCCAGCTTGTGAATATCTTCACGCGTGCAATATTCCCTCTTAATGAGTTCCTTGAAATCGTTCCAGGGTGTGGCGTTAGCAGCTGCCAACCCTAAGATCTGAACTTGGGCGTTCCACCAAGTTAGTGCTATTCCTTCCAAGGTGCCGGTTGCATACTTGACCTTGCGTGCCTCAGGGCACTCGCACATTTCGAATACTGACTCTAGCTTTTCGAACCAGTGGAGGAGTCCCACTGCCCCCTCTGTGCCGCTGAAGGTACTTGGACGACAGTCCATGAAGTTCTTAAATGTGCAAACTTGCTGTGCTGGTTGACCTATTGTGTACGAATAGGACGAGATTAAATACAAGGGCTAGTTTAGGAGTGTAGGATCTAAAGATCCTAGCGTAAGTTATGACTACAAGATATGCTACCTGCTTGAGCAGCTGCAAGTGCCGCAGCAACTTGAGCTTGAACGAGAGCCTCTAGTTGGGCTTGTGTCATGTTAATTCTTCCAGACATGATCTTCATAGTAAAAAGTAACGTGAGTGAGAGTGGTTCGCGAGTAGGGCGATGACAGAAAAGTGTAAGCACGTAGGGATTCTCATGTTATAGTATCATGTGTATCTAAACGTAATGCGAGCAAAGTTCTAAGCAGTTCTAGCAAACAGGCAATAAACATAAACCTTATTACCTAGGATGTCGAGTCTTGCACGTGGAGCGAAGCGTCGTTGTGGATCGTTGAGAGCACTGTTCTGGTTATAGTCTGGTTTTAATAAAAACGTTTTCCCATATTAAAACCAAGTTCTCTATAACCAATGGCTCTGATACCAATCTGTCACACCCCCAAAATCCACCCGCGGAGTACCACCGCTTGGAGGCGTGACATGACCAGGATCAAGCCACCAATTATATCAAACATAACATTTAATAATAACCATAGACATAATTGATGTTCAAAACCAAACATTGTATATGTAGCGGAAGCATTAAATGTAAAACCCAAAACATAAGTATCAATGTGTGAATGTAAAAGTATTTAATAAGCATTCACGTGTTCTTGTCCGCAACGACCCGCTTCTCCTCTGGTGCAAGCTCCAAGTATACCTAAGGTCCTGCAAGGCATGCAGCAAATAATCAACAAACTAGTTGAGCGAGTTCACAGAAAGTAAGTTCATAACGGTAATGCGTAAGTTCATCTAGTGGTGAGGGATTCTCACGAATTATCCTTAACAATGGGGGATTCCCATTATGGTACTTACTAGACTAGTGCAACCATGTGTTCTTCTTAAACCGAGAACAGGAATACGTACTGGGTCACGCAGGCTTTACGTGACGTGCCCTTCCCCGAGGACAGTGGTACGCGTGGGGGCTACGTAGGCTTTACGCAGCGTGTCCTTCCGACCCGGAAGACAGTAGTAGGTATTGGGTTACGTAGGCTTTACGTAACGTGTCCTCCCGACCCGGGAGACAGATGGCAATTACTGGGTTACGTAGGCTTTACGTAACGTGTCCTGACTATCCTGAGGACGATGGTCTATAGTCTAGTGAATGCGTAAGTACGAGTAATCATTCCATATCAACGTTTCCAACCCAATTCCCAACCCGGGAATCCCATGCCTTGGCTGTGTGAACTCACCTTGGTTTGCTCGGCAGATACACAAAGAGTACAGATAAGCTAGTAAATGGTCAATCACGTCCTATCATGGTTGTAATACAAGTCAGGTTTTGACTAAGGTAATGCACGTATGTGTCACATAAGATAGCATATAGGAAACACACGCGAATCATGGCAAATACATAACCTCATGTTCAACAGTTATATTATAATCAAGATTGGGCTCGCACAAGCCCAGCCGTCTTGTGCGATCCATCATATGTTTCCCAAACATACCCGGCCCAAATATTAAATCCATCAGAAAGTGGCCCAACAGATAACAAATTAAACATTAAGGTCTCGGCCCAACAACCCGTGGTGCTCTTGTGCGGTCGGACGGTCTTGTGCGATCCGATCGGGTTGTGCGCTTGTGACCTGGGCTTCAAGGCCCATCAGTATATAAACATTCAGCATGCAAGAGCGGCCCAAAAGCTATCAAGGAATACAACTTGTGCGATTTAATTAACTTGTGCGACCCGGTTAGGTTGTGCGACTGACCAGCCCAACCCAACATGCCCTCGGCCCAATAGTTAGTCACTTGTGCGGTCCAGAGGGTTCTTGTACGATCCGGTTCAGCTTCTGCGAATGAGCCCCTTGTGCGACCAAGAGGTCTCGTGTGCGATTAGTTCAATACCCGATTATTAAGCCATTCGGTTACAATTCATTTAACAGTTCCCTTAATTACATTCTATCAATTAATACAATTCCAACAAACCAGTTTGTACAAACTCGATCAAACAGGGATTTTGAGCCTCGATTCTTATGAACCCTAATCTTGATTCAAATCACATTCATGAACCGCCTATCAAAACACTTAAACATATTCAATCTTTGACAATCAAGAAGCCGAGTTATGAACATTGATTCTCGAAACAGTAAAGTGAAATCCGATTAACATAAACATTAACAACACTCCACATCATCAATCAATAATAAGACATAGCAACATCAAATCGGTTCTAGCTTAATAACTCATGCACAATCCTAATCGGTTTAGTCTAGTATGAAAACATATCATCGATCAACAAGGAGACAATAACAAAACTACTAACCGATTTCAACATATATATCATCAATCGATCATAAGCACATAACATCATTCAATACAACACCAATATCAACACTAACCGATTGAAAGGAGAGTGGGATTGATCCGTGCACAATGATCTTCGATGAATGGGAAATCCTTGGCTGCCTTCGGTTTGTGAAGAAGAGAGGGAGGATAGCTAGGGTTTCTTGTGTGAGAGTGTTTTGGTAACAATGATTGGGGGTTACAAACACCCTAATTGATAATCAATCCAAAAGAATGGGCCGAACCCTCAATGGGCTGCCCTAAGTGTCCGATTACAAGGAAGTGGCCCAACGGCCTTGTGCGCTCGAGCAATAGTTGTGCGGTTCGGATCATGATGTGCGTTTTGGACCATTACATACATTCACATATTACATACACAATATACCTACTTACAACATAGCACATAACAAATATATCATTCACTAAGAGAATCATAACGTTTCACATAAGCACATAACGTTACAGGATAGGTCCAAAGTGCGACTTGTCACATTATCCCCAACTAATTGGAAATTTCGTCCCGAAATTTGGTATGCACTCACTGAGGAAGCTAGGTAAGTTCAATCGTTCACTGGTTTTCCTGGGGTGTCACAGTGATGTCTTGTGTCTTATGGTTTGAATTGAGGAACCTTTTAACGTAAGTTAAGAGGAGCTGGGATAAACATGCAAATCACATTATTATTATGGGTGCACACATAATGACAATGTGGGGTGCATGTGAGTCCTAGTGAGGTTTAACGAGTGTGAAGGGGGTTCTGTTCCGTTGTTTGACATATAAATAGAACACAATAATCTGTAGAAGCCATAGTGATGTTTGATTTCTACTCATTTTCGACCCTTAACCTTTTCCACTCTTCTCATATAGAATCATGAGCGGACGAAACGGTGGACGTGGTGGAGGCCGCGGCGGTGGACGTAGCAACATTGTTATGTCTCAGGCTGAATTAACTGACCTGATAAATACTCATGTGGCTGAGGCCCTAGCGGCTCAGCAGGCTGGTATGATATGTGCCAAATGCTCTTTATTCTAGAGTAGCGTACTCGATTCTTACTCGTGTGTTGTATTTTCTTTCGTCCTTAGGTCAACAAGTGAATCAGAATCAGAACAATCCGCCTGTTTGCACGTTTAAGACGTTCATGGATTGTAAGACACAGACGTTCAGTGGGACTGAAGGAGCTGTGGGACTGCTACATTGGTTTGGAAAGGCGGAATCAGTGTTCGCTATGTGTAACTGTCCTGCTGGGGACAAAGTGAAGTATGCTTCATGCACACTTGAAGATGGTGCCTTGACTTGGTGGAATTCCTAAGTCCAAATGCTGGGGATTCAAATGGCGAACGCGACTACTTGGGACGATTTCAGGGAACTGATGCGTGAATAGTACTGCCCTCACGATGAGATTCAAAAGTTGGAGAATGATTATTACAATTTGAAGATGGCAGTGTCCGAGATCGAAGCGTACACGAAACGGTCTCATGAACTCGCGAATATGTGTCCTAACTTATCACGACCAGCCCACCATAGGATTGAGCTGTACATCAATGGTTTAGCATGACAGGTCAAGGGTTTGGTCACTGCGGCGAATCTTAACAACTTGCCTCGAATTATTCGTCTAGCTCATAAGATCACTGACCAGGAGGTGGAACGTGGCTCGCTACCAACACGTGTTTCTACTACTGTCTCAACTACTACGACTACTAATCCAGCTACGGATAACAAACGTACGTGGAATGATACGGACAAGGTCTCCAACTCGAATCAGTCGCAGAAGAAGCCAGCCAACAGTTGCAACCGCAGTTTTAGTCAGTCTTCCTCAGTTAATCAGAATCAGACCAACAACTCGAATCAGGGTTCTTACGCAGGGAAACAACCAAAGTGTAACAAGTGCAACTTCCACCATCGTGGACTATGCACCCGGGTCTGTCACAGGTGCAACAAGGTGGGCCATATGGCTAGAGATTACAAGGCCCCACTCCCAAAATAGCAGCAACAACAATCTCCACAGCAACAGCAGACGCAACAGCAGGAGAGGCAGAAGCCTCAACAGAACCAGGGAAATTGTAAGGGGTGTTTTCAGTGTGGAGACGAGGGTCATTTCAGGCGGGATTGCCCTCAACTGAATCAGAATGCTGGTAATAACAATAACAACACTGGGAATAACAACAACGGAAAAAATGGTGGGAATGGTGCGCGTGAAAGAGTGTTTACTATCGGTGCTGGGGAAGCTAGGAATGATGGCAACGTGGTGACCGGTACGTTCTCTATGAACAATCTATTTGCTTCTGTTTTATTCGACTCTGGTGCCGATTGGAGTTATGTGTCTTTGGGGTTCAGTCGTCAGTTAGGGTTGACTCCTATACCTCTTGTAAACAAACACGTAGTAGAATTAGCTGATGGAAAATCGATTGAAGCTTCACATGTTCTTTTTGGGTGTAAACTCGATCTTATGGGTCAAGTGTTTGACATTGACCTACTCCCCGTTACTCTTGGAAGCTTCGATGTAGTCGTTGGTATGGATTGGTTGTCTAAGCACCAGGCGGAAATTCTTTGTATGTAGAAAACCGTGCGTATCCCTCTCCCCAGTGGAGAATCTCTGTCGGTTCAAGGTCATCGTAGTGGTGCAATTGTTGGCATCATCTCAGCCATGAAAGCCCAGAAGTGTCTATGAAAGGGCTACCCTGCTATTTTAGCACTTGTTACTGATACTCAGCGTGAAGGAAGGAAAATCGAAGACTTGCCAGTTGTTCATGAGTTTTCCGATGTATTTCCTGAAGAACTTCCTGGTTTACCTCCACACCGCTAGGTGGAGTTTCAGATTAACCTTACATAAGGAGCAGCCCCGATTTCTCGTGCTCCTTATCGTCTTGCACCAGGAGAGTTGCAAGAACTGTCTAATCAACTCCAAGAACTGTTGGATAGAGGCTTTATCCGACCCAGTTCCTCGCCTGGGGGAGCCCCAATTCTATTTATAAAGAAGAAAGACGGGTCCTTTCGTATGTGTATTGATTATTGTGAACTCAACAAGGTGACCGTCAAGAATCGTTATCCTTTACCACCCATCGACGACCTATTTGAACAGTTGCAAGGGTCAAGTTTTTACTCGAAAACCGACTTAAGATCGGGCTATCATCAGATAAGAGTCCGAGAGGAGGATGTTCCTAAAACAGCTTTTCGAACGCGGTATAGCCATTATGAGTTTCTGGTTATGCCATTCGTGTTGATAAATGCACCAGCGGTTTTCATGGATCTTATGAATCGTGTGTGCAAACCGTATCTTGACGACTTCGTCATTGTTTTTATCATTGACATTCTGATCTATTGTAAGAGCAAGGAGGACCACGAGCGACACTTGCGTCTTATCTTGGAGCTCCTGAGGAAGGAGCAACTCTACGAGAAATTCTCTAAGTGTGATTTCTTGATTCGAGAAGTATAATTCCTTGGCCCCATTATTAACGAAACGGGGATACACGTGGATCTTGCTAAGATTGATGCTATCAGAAATTGGGCGGCACCAAAGAATCCTTCGGAGGTGCAACAATTCCTTGGTCTCTCTGGGTACTATCACAGATTTATTAAAGACTTCTCAAGGATCGCTCAACCTCTTACCGCATTAACACAGAAAGGCGTTGTATTTTCTTGGGAAAAGAAGCAGGAGGATGCGTACCAACTCTTGAAACAAAAACTCTACAGTGCACCAATCTTGTCTTTGCCTGAAGGTACCGAGGATTTTGTGGTGTACTATGATGCTTTTATTCGGGGTCTTGGAGGTGTGCTAATGCAACGCGAGAAGGTGATAGCGTATGCTTCTCGACAGTTGAAGGTTCATGAGAAGAATTACATGAGTCACGACTTAGAGTTGGGGGCCATGGTCTTTGCGTTAAAAATCTAGAGGCATTACTTGTACCGTACTAAATGCACTATTTATACCGACCACAAGAGCCTCCAGCACATCTTTGATCAGAAGGAATTGAATATGTGACAGCGTCGCTGGTTAGAACTCTTAAACGACTATGATTGTGCGATCAAGTACCATCAAGGTAAAGCTAACGTTATAGCTGATGCCCTTAGTCGAAAGGAAAGGAAACCCAAGCGCGTCCGCGCTCTGCAGCTCACTATCCACACTAATTTACCTGATCAGGTCCGTTCTGCTCAGACTAAAGCGTTGATGGAAGAAAACCTGGAAGCCGAATATTTGGGGGCATGGAGAAACGACTTGTAGAGAGATCTGACGGCATTTATTATTTCATGGAACGGATATGGGTTCCTTCGTATGGTGATCTTAGAGAGCTCGTGATGGACGAAGCACACAAGTCTCGATAATCTGTTCACCCAGGTTCTGATAAGATGTATCGGGATCTAAAAGTTTTGTATTAGTGGCCAAAGATGAAAGCACAAATCGCGACGTATGTGAGTAAGTGTTTGACTTGTGTGAAACTCAAGGTGGAGTATCAGAAACCATCTGGCCTGGTTTAGCAACCAGAAATACCCATGTGGAAATGGGAGCAAATTGCTATGGATTTCGTCACTGGTTTGCCAAGAACTCAAAATGGAAGTGATACCATCTGGGTGATCATTGACCGTCTCACGAAATCTGCGCACTTCCTCGTGATCAAGGAAACTTATAAGTTCTCACAACTTGCTGCTGTTTATCTTAAGGAAGTGGTTTCTAGGCACGGGGTGCCAACCTCTATTATCTCTTATCGTGATCCACGTTTCATATCCGATTTGTGGCAGTCGATGCACAAATCATTCGGCTCACGTCTCGACATGAGTACGGCTTAACACCCTCAAACGGATGGTGAAATTGAACGAACCATCCAAACACTTGAAGACATGCTGCGAGCATGTGTGATCGATTTTGGTAAGGGTTGGGAGAAACACCTGCCTTTGATAGAGTTCTCCTACAACAACAGTTACCATTCTAGTATTCAGGCAGCTCCGTTCGAAGCATTGTACGGACGGAAATGCCGTTCTCCTCTCTGTTGGGCTGAGGTGAGTGATAGTCAGATTACAGGTCCAGAACTTGTACTTGAACCTTCAGAAAAGATTTTCCAGATCAGAAATGGTATAGCGGCAGTGCGGGACTGTCACACCCGACTTTTGCGGAAGCGTGGTTATTGGTGTGACTTACTTAATACCATAGCATTCAGTCATAACAACGCTATATACTAAAAACATGAGATGTTCATCCATTAATTAAGTTTAGAAAATACCACAACACACTTGTCTGAAAACATCGACACCAAATTATGTCACAAACCGTGACATGTCTAACTGAGTTCATAAAGACTCCACAAAAGACTTTAAATAAAACCGGAGTTTAGAAACATCTATCCTGTCCAGGAATAGGATACATCCCCTAAACTCAACAACCATGGATAACATCTTTTATTCACGACGAGCTTGAAGACACATGCATACACCTACCAGATCCACTAGTTCCCTGAAATACATGTAGTTTGAAAAACATCAACAAAAGTTGAGCGAGTTCATGTGTTTGTATAAGTATGTATAAACCTTTGTAAACAGTGTATGTATGTATGTCTCGGTATGAAAGCAAACAAGGAAAAGATCACTAATGGTTTGCAAGGCCACTGATATGTGTGACGGTGTAGGAAGACTTAAACCTAGCAAAGTTGTACCCGGCTTCTGGCTGGAAGACATAGTCACCCTATGGGCCACCCTGGTCCTCATGGGTGTGGGCTCGAGACACGCAAATAGATCTATCACTCATGTCCCTCGGTTCTACGACGAGGATTAATGGCCTTAAGTGTTATACCCTCCTTTCACATGATCAAGCAGTAAACCCTCCTTAAGCTAATCATACCATGTATAAAACGTTTGTAATAATTGTAACATGCATTTCACCCCCTAAGTATTAAACTGAAAACAGTTAAAAGAAAAGGGGGACATGAACTCACAGTATTGCGTCTTCAGAACTGGCAACTCAAATCTCCGCAGCAAACACGACTACCTACAGTGTACTAACGTCTATTAGACGAACGGGACGTGCCTTGGCTTAGAGTTTAACGTTTTTGAGTTGCGTTTCTTATGTTCCCAATATTATTCCAAGTCATAATTACTTGTTTAAAATAATAATTATTTTAACTCTAAATTATATTTGATTTTGGAATAATTGTTTAATCAATATTTTTGTACTAATACTTCTCCAAGTATTTAATTTCGTATTTTCCTTCCCAAGAGTGGGGGTATTTTATACATGTACTTTTCGTATTCTCGTATTTGTATTCTCAAAATAATATATTTTCAAGTCTCACTTTAGAAAATGTATATAACTTATTTGTCAAAAATAATGTACTCCAAGAAAATATATATTTTTCCCAAAAATCATATATCTTCTAAATATACTAGGAAAATATATTATTTTTGCTTCCCAAAATTTAATATATTTTTCTCCTTGTCAAAAATCATATTTTCACTTCTTTTGTACCAAAATACTATTTACGAAAAATATATTTATAACGGTATTCTCCGGAATATTTTACAAGTTACGTTCTTGCGTTTGTTTTCACAATATTTAAGTGTGTAACTTATATATTTATTCCTTGAGATTTTTTGTATTATTTTGGATTTGTAAGTTCTTGGTATTTGTAAGTTATTTTATTTTACCCTAAAATAATATAACTATTCCACAAAGTATACAAATATTCACACAAGTGTCTTTAATGCAAAATATATATATTCTAAATATATATTTATCCGTTTTTATTCACAAAAACCAACCTCCAATACTTGTATTTTTGTAACAAAATCTATGGCAAAGTTTATATGGAAAACCAAACTTAAAACACACTTGTAAATACTTATTTAGAAAATATTTTCTAAGTGTTTGTATTTTTGGAAAATTTTGCCATAGTTTCCTTAGAGAATGGAGGTGTCCATGCTATTAAGCATATCATTTTCTTTTCAAAAATAAAATCATCACAACAATTCAACAATCAAGCTTTAAACAACTTATACTTACCAAGAGCAAAAACTATACATTTTACATAAAAATATGAACTTGATCTTTTCACAAAAACTTGTAGTAACTTGGTAAAGTGTTTAGTAGGCTTAGTTACCCTCTAAAGTGTGTTTATTCTTTTAAAAATCTCATTCTTAAAGAAACTAGGTGTTTACAATTTGTAATCATATTTTACAAAAATGTTTATTCATTAGATCTTCTTGTTTCATAAGTGTTTATACACTTGTTTTTCCACTAAAAATTAGTGTATGTTTAAGTAAGAATCTAGTTCTACTAAAAATCATATTTTGAACTTGATTCTCTTTGGAAAATCATTTGTAAATCTTGGGTCCATAAGACTACCAACTCACTTTGTTTATTATTTGTCAAGAAATCATTTTATTCATCAAGTTCATGTTTACACAAGAAGATGATTATCTTATGTTGTCACATAATCATCCTCTCATTTGCTAGATCGTGGGTTTAATCATAATCTAGCAAACTCCATGTGACGATCAACATCATATTCTCAAGTAAACAACAAGCAAACATCATACATATACTAAACAACATCATTTCATCAAGATACATTATATGTTAAGCTTTTATTCAAGATTCATGTTCATGTCTTTTAATGTTCTTATGATTAACAACCTAATGCATCTTTTAACCAACTAAAATAGAAGTAAACAAAGGTTACAAGGATCTTACTACTAGCTCTAAGCTAGGGAAGAACACAAGATAAATATGGAGTGGATAAAAGCAATTGATGGAGGTCCTTCAAGATCCAAGAGCACCGAGCTTCTTTAGTAACCCTCTTACACCTTGGAAAGCACTTGGAATGGTTGGATGATGATTGAAAAATGGTGGTGGTGGTGGTGGTGTGATCTTCGGCCGAGAGCAAGAAGGAGAGAGGGAGAGGTGAGTGATGATGAGAATGATAAGGGATTATGCTATACTTACACACACATTGAGCTTTTAACCAATGGTTTAAGTGTCTCAAGAAGTACAAGCATGATCTACATCAAATCCAATCAAGATCATGGAAAGATTTAGAGAAATCTTATGGGGTGGGGTCACCTTGTGACCGTAAATCATGAGGGGGAGGGGGGTAAGTGTAAGTTTGAATGATAAGTAGGTTAATTAGTTGGAGGTTAAGTGTAAAGTATAGTGTTTTAAGTGTAGGATGCGTTATATAGTGTGTTAGGGTGTTCGGGCAACATAACTAGCCAAGAAATAATAAAACAATGCTTCTAGCAATATTTTGGTGTTCCAGGTAATGTACGGTTGTTCGGTTCGATACCGGTTCGTTAAAGTGTGAAGTTTTTCTGATTAATGACTTTTTTAGTACCCTTTTGTGACACTTTTAATTCCCGACACTTAGGAAAGCATACAGGACCATTTTGCCATATTTTTGCATGTTACTAGCTTGTTAAAAGCTGAATTTTGCTGAAATATGCAGAATTCTGCACTTTATGTGGGTTGTAGGCACTTTTCGGCACTTAAGCTGTTACCAAGTGACGCAGTTTTATGGTCCTTACTTCCCTACACACCATACTAGTGTAGTACCTTGTCTCTGGCCCATACGGGGTCTCAAAACACTGTCTGTCTATGTACTGACATTATCAGCATGTTCCTGAGTTATCCGCTAACTGTGCTAACCGTGCTTTGTGCATCATGTATGTCACTAAAGTTTGTATGTGATAAATGGTGTGACAGTATGCAATATGTGATGCACATGTATGTATGATACAGAAATCAGAAAGCAGTTTAAGTCATCAGTTGTAATTAAGCACAGTCATTAAGCTCAAATCAATATTAATTAGTTGTACGGATACCTGGATTTATGAGGGTTGTCGCATTCTTCTCCTGTTAAGAAAATTTCGTCCCGAATCTTTAGTTCTGTTACTAGATGCAGGGGTCTTGGGGAACAAATGTGGGTATTTTGCTTTCATGCGATCCTCACGCTCCCAAGTAAACTCTGGGCCATGTCACGCGTTCCAACGAACCTTGACGAGTTTGACACTACTATGTCGCGTCTTATTAACCTTCCAATCAGTAACCTCAACAGGTTCTTCAGTAAAGTGGAGTGTGTCGTCAATATGAACTTCGTTAGCAGGAATGACAACTGTTTCTTGAGTTGGACACATTTTTAGATTTGATACATGAAATGTATCGTGAACGCCATTCAGCTCTGCGGGTAGATCTAACTTGTATGCTACAAGACCAATCCTTTCCAGGATTTTGAATGGTCCAATGTATCTTGGGATCAACTTCCCACGCTTCCCAAAGCGTGTTACACCCATCCAGGGTGAAACCTTTAACAAAACCATATCTCCCACTTGAAACTCCAAAGGTTTCCTTCTTCGGTCCACATGGCTCTTTTGTCGATCATAAGCCGCTTTGATGCATTCTCGGATCTGTATAATCTTGTCTGACTTCTCTTGAACCAATTCCGGGCGCAAGCTCCCAACTACCACCCAAATCCATTACGCAAGCTCGCAACATGTCTTCCAACGTTTGAATCGTCCTTTCGTTCTGGCCGTCAGTCTGTGGGTGGAATGAAGTACTCAGATTCAACTGAGAACCAAAGGCTTCTTGAAAGGATTGCTAAATCCTTGACACGAACCTTCCGTCTCTATCAAAAATACTCCATGTTGCGCAACAATCTCTCTCAGGTATAGCTCAGCAAGCTTGCTCGTGTTGTCTTTCTCCTTGATTGGCAAAAAGTATGCAGATTTCGTCAGACGGTCTATGATTACCCGAATCGTATCGAGACCTCTGGGTGTTTTTGGTAACTTCGTTATAAAGTCCATTGAAATCTGTTCCCATTTCCACTTTGGTATTTCCGGTTGTTGCAGAAGACCTGAAGGCTTTTGATATTCGGCCTTTACCTTGGTGCAGGTCGAACATTTGCCAACATATATCGCAACATCGCCTTTTAACCTCGGCCACCAATAGAAATCCTTTAGATCTTGGTGCATCTTATCTGATCCTGGATGGATCGAGTACCGTGACTTGTGAGCTTCATCGAAAATAACGTCTCTAAGACCACCAAACAAGGGAACCCAAATTCGTTTCATGAAGCATAACGTTCCTTCCTCATTCGGTACCAACTGTTTCTCCATCCCACGGAGATATTCGTTTTCAAGATTCCTTTCCTTGAGAGCTTCTCTCTGCGCGTCACGAATGCGCAATGAGAGGTTCGTTTGAATAATCATTTCCAAAGCCCTAACCCTTATGGGCTTGATTCTTTCTTTCCGACTCACAGCATCTGCGACCACATTCGCCTTCCCTGGGTGATACTTAATCTCACAATCATAATCATTTAACAGCTCCACCCATCGTCTCTGTCATGTTATGTCACACCCCCAAAATCCACCTGCGGAATACCACCGCTTGGGAGCGTGACTGACCAGGATCAAGCCACCAATCATATCGAACATAACATTTAATAATAAAAGTAGATAATGTAATTCATCACAACATGATTGATGTTCAAAACCAAACTTTGTTTAAGTAGCGGAAGCATGTGAATAAACCCAATATAGTTAATAGTTTGAAATGTCATAAATGTTTAGCAAACATTCACGAATCCTTGTCCACAACGACCTGCTCCTCCTTGTGCAAGCTCCATAAGTACCTAAGGTCCTGCAAGGCATGCAGCAGAGAGTCAACAACTAGTTGAGCGAGTTCACAGTGTATAGTTCAGTAATGGTAATAGTATGAGTAGCATTATGTTCGTTCGTTAAGTCATGTATCGTATTAGTTTCCATCGCGGGCCTCTCGGCATGTATGCGAAGATTTGGGGTAATACTCCCAAATATCCTAGACTATGTATATTTGTATCGCGGCCACCCTGGCATTGCTTGCGAAGTTTTAGTATCTATAGTTCGCGGGCCTTCCCAAGGCATGTGTGCGAATGATTAGTCATAATATCGCAGCCAACCCCTGGCGTGTGTGCGAAGATCAGTTCAAGTGGGTATACAAGTCTAGCCGTATCTTATCTTTACTCTTCCTCTCCCGAGGACCATATCATTAGGTTCGATTAACTAAGTATGTAAGAATAAATCATTCAATCCCATTCCCACCCTGGGAACCCCATGCCTTGGCTGTGTGAACTCACCTTGGTTTGCTCGGTATGTTATTGCTTCTAGGGTTTATTTATCGTCTAAGTCCGTTACACACGACCTAGGATATATTGCATATGATACGATATAAGTGTTTGAATCCAATTAGGGTTTGCAAGTCATAGGTAATCAAGCAACTGTGTTTTGTGTGCTTATTGTGTACAGGATGATATCACATAGACCGATTCATACATGTAAGATCATACAGTTGCATTCAGTATCATACGATTATATACAGAATCATACATCACGTAAACAGTTAATCGTATTCACATAATTCATGCGTCGCGTCTTTGATTACACAGTTTAATCTAACGTGGATGTTAATCTAATTGCCACCGTTAACATACTTAACATATTAACATCGTTATCAAGCTTAACAGGTTTAACAGAGTTTGTGGCTTAACCAAGTGTCATACACATCTTAACAGCTTGAACATAAACATACATCTCAAGGCCTCAT
The DNA here is from genome assembly GCF_002127325.2 of Helianthus annuus. Classification (NCBI taxonomy): domain Eukaryota; kingdom Viridiplantae; phylum Streptophyta; class Magnoliopsida; order Asterales; family Asteraceae; genus Helianthus; species Helianthus annuus. The sequence goes on along the minus strand of NC_035437.2, from coordinate 71,310,903 downwards.
ATTAAACACACACGAAATCAGACAGGGCCTTGCCCTTCTTAAAACTCAGACAAGTGTTGGGGGGGGGGGTTTCCCCTGTTCAAAAGTCGGACAGGAAGTGTGGGGGGTTAAAGGTCGGACCAAGTGGCAAGGGTTAAAACTCGGACTAGGGGGTGTGGGGGTCACAAAGGTCGGACATAGGGAGTGGTCACAAAACTCGGACACACCCTCAACCAAAGAATTCGGATCCCATGCATCTTATAAAAACTCGGACCATTCACTTATCTAAAGCAAAGCTCGGACCAAAGAGTTGTCACAAAGGTCGGACCCCTTTCTAGGGTTAAAAGTCGGATATGATTTGCTATATCAAAACTCGGACATCCTTTACCCCATTTAAAATTCGGACAAGCTATCTTGTTATAAAACTCAGACAAAACACATTCAATAAAACTCTGAAAAACATTTCAATCATTCGTTTGCATCGTAACAGTTACGTTTTCATATCATCACAACTAAGAAACCCTAGTTACATTGCATTCTGTCTAGCAGCAAATCAATTACCAATCCAATCATGCTATCCTGACTTGTATCTTATCATCAGGCAATTGGTTACACACTAACTAAATCATTTCTAAATCATCAGGACTCAATCATAAACCACAGAAGTATCATATGAAAGCTAGGGTTTTCAAGAATTCACAAGAATCAAGAATTAATACAATCAAACAATCAATTAGGGTTTACAAGTATTACAATAATCAATAAACAATTACCTTGAATGATTCTAGAGAAAGAGAGGAATCAAGAGTGATGAATATCTTGGTGATGATGATTGCCAGAGAAAGTGAAAGTACGTGCTTGGATTTTTGTGAAATGATTAGTGAAAAAGGGATTAGGGTTAAGTATGGTTTAATTTTCACTAATTACTCTTTACACCCTCTATTATTATATTTTACAATGATGCACCATCTCAAACAATTTCACAGTTTCACCACCAAGTATATATATTTGACAAGTCTTTCATAAATAACAAACAACCATGCACAATCACACAATACGATTCATTGCATCAAAACGTATACAATTCCATAGCAACTAATTGTGCAAATAATTAACTACACAAACAATGAACGTGCAATAAATGCGAAATAGAAATCTTGGAAATTCGAGTTGTCACATGTTAAGCTCTTTCTGGTCAAATATATGCTGCAGACTCTTGTGATCAGGAAACACAATGCATCGTGTGCCATATAAGTAATGTCGCTAGATCTTCAAAGCAAACACCACCGCACCTAATTCCAAATCATGTGTGGTGTTATTTTTCTCATGAACCTTCAACTGGCGTGAAGCATAGGCTATAACCTTCTGACGCTGCATTAATACACATCCCAAACCTTGACGTGAGGCGTCGCAATATACCACGAAGTCGTCAATGCCTTCGGGTAGGGACAAAATTGGTGCGTCGCAAAGCTTGTTCTTCAACAGCTGAAATGATTCTTCTTACTTATCTCCCCATTCGTACTTCTTGACTTTTTGAGTGAGGGAGGTCAACGGATGAGCGATTTTTTAAAAATCTTCGATGAATCTGCGATAGTAACCTGCCAAACCTAGGAACTGACGAATCTTGGTTGGCGTTTTTGGAGTCTCCCAATTCTTGATCGCCTCTATCTTTGTGGGATCCACATAAATTCCATTCCCGTTAACCACGTGACCAAGAAACTGAACTTCACGCAACCAGAACTTGCACTTCGAGAACTTCGCGTACAACTTCTCTTTCTTAAGCAGTTCTAAAATAGCTCTTAGGTGTTGCTCATGTTCTTCATTCGTCTTCGATTAAATCAAGATATTGTCGATAAACACGATCACAAACTTATCGAGGTAGGGCTTGCAGACTCTGTTCATCAAATCCATAAACACGGCCGGCGCGTTTGTCAAACCAAACGGCATAACCAGGAACTCGTAATGTCCATATCGAGTTCTAAAGCCCGTCTTTGGAATACTTTCCTCTTGAATCCTCAACTGGTGATAACCTGATCGAAGGTCGATCTTGGAGTAAAAACTCGAACCTTGTAGTTGATCGAACAGGTCATCAATTGTCACACCTCAAAAATCCACATGCGGAGTATCACCGCCTAGAGGCGTGACTAACCAGGATCAAGCCACCAATCATATTGAACATAGCATATAAATAAACGCAAAACCCAAACACAATATAATTGGTGTCCAAACAAAACATAGTTTAAGTTGTAAGCGGAAGCATAATGTTTAAAACCAAAGTATAAGTTCAAAAGTATGATAAATGTTTAACATGGCATATGACTATCCATGTCCCACAACGTCCACACCTCCTCGTGCAAGCTCCAAAAGTACCTATTGACATGCAAGGCATGTAACAACAAGTCAACAACAAAGTTGAGTGAGTTCACAGTTGGTTGTTTAGTTTTACCAGTTTGTTCTGAAATCATAAGTTGTTTCGTAAGCCACGAGTTAACCAATGCCTTTGTTTCCAAAACCATAATCATAATCAGTGGGGGGCTTCCCCTGTGAACCACTAGACCATACCATATCGACTACTAACGAAATATAAGTTGTGCCCTACATCAGTGTCTATCATCACTGACATTTTGCCATAGTCCATTAGTACACCCCGTTCGAACGACACGGTGTGAGGTTTGTTAAACCTAATAGCGCTATTAACTAATGACCCGCTCACCATCGGCCTCGGCGAATAAGTCGATATAAAGAGGAGGGACTTCATGATAGAGTTTTGTCTAGTAAGTTAAGGTTGTTATCCTACCCAAGGAGGACGAACGTACGTAGTTCTACCCAAGGAGAATACGCAGAGTTTATAGTGGCATCCTACCCAAGGAGGATGGCCGTACATATCCTACCCAAGGAGGATATGTAGGTTTTCCGTTTTAGTTCTGTAACCCATTCCCAAACCTTGGGAATCCCATGCCTTGTACAAAGTGTGAACTCACCTCGGTTTGCTCGGTTGATTAATAACTTGATTCCAATTAATCAGTCAAAGCCTATGGTATACACGTATTCACAATCAGTTTATATTCACAGAGTTCAAGTATAAATCAATCAAAAATCATAGCACATAGAAGCTATACAAGTTCATGCAAGGCATAATCACATGTTTATCTCATGGCAACACATAACTAATCTAGTTTACCCTTATCAGACTTAACTGAGTTTACTGTGCAGTTTACCCATTTGACGAAACGCCCCCTGTTTGGTCGAAATGCCCATATGACGAAACTCCCTTGTTTCGTCGTACTTTCCCTTGGACGAAACTCATCAGTTTCGTCATGATTACCCTCGGCGAAACTCCCATGTTTCGTCGTAAACCCCATCGACGAAACTCTCTGGATTCGTCGATATGTGTTTCGTCGACAAGCAACTGTTTCGTCATGCTACAGTTTCAAACGCAGAAAAACTCTAATCCTCATAACAGCCGTTTCACACTAACATCGAACAACCAGTTATCATACAATGCAGAAATCATTGATCATCACATATGCAGCCTGTACTCTATGCGTAACAGTTTGCTAAACAGACATACAATCAACACAGTCATTACATATATATATATATATATATATATATATATATATACACGATTGATAATCATTTAAATCTATTGGTTCTCTATTACAAAGAATCACCATATGGTTATGATCTAAACGGTATGATCAGATTCTACACTAATATTCATTAACGTGCACAACAAGTGTAAGATTCATGAAACCCTAATTAACGCAACATATGGTCATGATTTCTATAACAAAGCCTTTGTCCAGAGAACGTTTCATAAATCAAAAACATATATATAACATGTATCCATCAGTTAAAGAGTCATGAAATCAATTAAACGAAAGTGTTGCTAACCGAGATAGAATGAATAATGGATTGATCGCTAGAGATGGCTTGGAGAACACAAAGCTGCCGTCACACAGAAGAGGGGCTCTAGGGTTTTCAGTTTTGCTAAAAGAAAATGTGACGGGTGAAGCCGTTTCACGTAGATATACCTAAATTAGCGTATTGGGCCTTTAGTGGGCTTCGGCGAAAGGCTGGGCCGGCGAAACACACTGTTTCGTCGAGGTGTGTGTGACGAAACACACCCTTTGTTTCGTCGAGATGGTTAGCGGCGAAACTCCTGTTTCGTCGAGGTTGTTCGGGGTGCAACATTTTAAGATTCTAACTTCTAAACAGGTTAACAGGTTACCAGTATAAATCACCAAACATATAACACAATAATCACAATATGTTTTAACATATCACAAACGTGTACGGTTACAAAGCAAACAAGTCCTGTAAACAAATAACTTAACAATAAACAAACAACTTAAATAATTAACGTTCAATTAACGCGAAGATGAAATCTTGGAAACTCGAGTTGTCACATTATCCCTAACTTGAAAGAAATTTCGTCCCGAAATTTAGCATGCGGTTACTGAGGAAGCTAGTTACATTGCGTGGTTTACTGGTTTTCCTGGGGTGTCACATCATCCCCCCGTTGATTTTGAATTTCGTCCTGAAATTCCGAGGTAGCTTCAGCCTCAGTAGTAGTTGCATTGTTGCCAAACAACTGTGGATACTTGAGTTTCATTTGGTCTTCTCGTTCCCAGGTGAACTCTGGGCCACGACGGGAGTTCCAACGAACTCGAACAAGAGATATTCTGGTGTGCTTGAGAACTTTCACATCTCGGTCAGTAATCTCTACTGGTTCCTCGACGAATCGCAACTGGTCGTCTATAGTGAGCTCCTTAAATGGAACTATGACAGTCTCATCTGACAGACACTTCTTCAGATTTGACACGTGAAATACGTTGTGAACTCCACTGTGTTCTGTTGGTAGGTTCAGTTTGTAGGCCACCTTGCCTATCTTCTCGATGATTTCGAACTGTCCAACGTAACGTGGGTTAAGTTTACCTCCTTTCCCAAAACGAACCAAACCTTTCCACGGTGAGACTTTAAGTAGCACTCGACCCCCAACCTGGAACTCGAGTGGTTTCCTACGCTTATCAGCGTAGCTTTTCTGACGGTCACGAGCTGCCGCCATTCGTTGTCGTATCTGAGAAATCCTTTCCGTTGTGTCTACTACAAGTTCTGGACCCGTGATGTGACTGTCACCCACCTCCGCCCAACAACGGCGTGATCGACATTTACGCCCGTACAATGCCTCAAATGGAGCGGCCAGAATACTAGTGTCGTAACTTTTATTATACGAAAACTCTACCAACGGGAGATGCTTTTCCCAGCCATTGCCAAAATCAATCACACATGCCCTAAGCATGTCTTCAAGGGTTTGAATGGTGCGCTCAGACTGCCCATCCGTCTGTGGATGATAAGCGGTGCTCATGTCTAAACGTGAGCCAAAAGATTTTGGCATTGCTTGCCACAGTTCAGAAGTAAAACGCGCATCGCGATCAGATATATAATGGTGGTTGGCACCTCGTGCCTCGAAACCACTTCCTTTAAGTAAACGTCTGCTAGAGTAGAGAACTTGTCTGTTTCTTTGATAGCCAAGAAGTGTGCGGACTTAGTCAATCGATCCACTATCACCCAAATGGTGTCGTTTCCGCGTTGAGATCTAGGCAGGCCAGTAACAAAATCCATGGAAATTTGCTCCCATTTCCATTGTGGTATATCTGGTTGTTGGAGTAGGCCCGATGGTTTCTGGTATTCAGTCTTGACTCTCGCACAAGTCAAACATTTGTCAACGTAGGTTGCTATGTGGGCCTTCATGCTAGGCCACCAGTATGTAGTCTTTATGTCGTGGTACATCTTATCCGAACCAGGATGTACTGAGTAACGAGACTTATGTGCTTCATCCATCACTAGCTCGCGTAAGTTTCCATAAAGTGGGACCCAGATGCGTCCTGTTACATAGTAGGCGTCGTCTTCCTTTTGTTCTAACCGTTTCCTTGATCCGCGTAGGGCCTTAGCCCTGACGTTTTCTGGTTTCAATGCTTCAACCTGAACTTCTCGTATCTGAGCAGGAAGGCTAGATTGGATGGTAAGTTGTAATGCTCGCACACACTTAGGCGTAGTATCCTTTCGACTGAGGGTGTCGGCCACAACATTGGCTTTCCCCGGATGGTACTTGATCCTGCATTCGTAGTCATTCAAGAGCTCGACCCAAATACGTTGTTGCATGTTTAATTCCTTCTGTTTGAAGATATGCTCGAGACTCCTGTGATCGGTGTAAATGGTGCACTTGGTACCGTACAGGTAATGTCTCCATATCTTAAGCGCGAAAACAACAGCTCCCAGCTCCAGATCGTGTGTAGTGTAGTTCCTTTCGTGAACTGTAAGTTGGCGTGAGGCGTACGCAATGACTTTATCCCATTGCATCAACACACAGCCAAGACCCTGAATTGACGCGTCACAATAAACCACAAAGTCATCTGTGCCCTCTGGCAATGAGAGAATTGGTGCGCTGCAAAGTCTATCCTTAGGTGCTGAAATGTTGATTCCTGCGCATTACCCCAACGATAGGTGACACCTTTCTGGGTTAGTGAAGTGAGAGGTTGCGCAATCTTGGAGAAATCCTTGATGAACCTTCTGTAGTAGCCCGCCAAACCCAAGAATTGGCGGATTTCTGATGGTGTACGGGGTACAGGCCAGTTCTTAATTGAGTCTACCTTGGATGGATTAACATGAATCCCATCCTTGTTTACCACGTGGCCTAGAAAGTGAACTTCACGAAGCCAAAAGTCGCATTTTGAAAACTTAGCGTACAATTGTTCTGTTCGGAGGAGTTCCAAAATAAGTCGTAGATGGTACTCGTGTTCCTCCTGAATCTTAGAATAGATCAGGATGTCGTCGATGAAGACAATAATAAAGTTGTTCAGCTAGGGCTTGCACACTCTTTTCATAAGATCCATGAAGACTGCAGGTGCGTTTGTCAACTCAAAAGGCATAACCAGGAACCCAAAATGCCCATAACGAGTCCTGAATGCTGTCTTAGAGATATCCTCGCCTCGGACTCTCAGTTGATGGTAACCTGACCTCAGGTCAATCTTCGAATAGTAGCTCGACCCTTGCAGCTGATCGAACAAGTCATCAATGCGTGGAAGTGGATAGCAGTTCTTCACAGTCACCTTGTTGAGTTTACGGTAATCGATACACATCCTGAAGGTACCGTCTTTCTTCTTCACAAATAACACTAGAGCTCCCCAGGGCGAAGAGCTAGGATGAATAAAACCCTTATCCAAGAGCTCTTGTAGTTGAGTGGACAGTTCTTCAAGTTCTGATGGAGCTAAACGATAAGGTGCTCGAGCTATTGGCGCTGCTCCCGGGGCTAACACGATTTGAAATTCAACCTGACGATGGGGTGGAAGACCAGGTAATTCCTCAGGAAATACCACAGGAAAATCATGTACAATCGGGATATCTTCGATCTTTTTCTCTTTCTTCGAGGCATCAGTAATGAGTGCTAAAATAGCAGTGTGGCCCTTTCGCAAACACTTCTGGGCCTTAAGAAAAGAAATGATGCCCACTACGGCACCACTCTTGTCGCCATGAATCACTAAAGGTTCTCCATTTGAACGAGGAATGCAGACGATCTTCTCCTGACAGAGGATCTCTGCTCGATGTTGCGATAACCAATCCATACCAGTAACAATGTCGAAACTACCCAAACCAATAGGAATGAGGTCGATAGAGAAGGTCTGACCAGCTAAGATGAGATTACAACCCTTAACTACGTGTGTGGCCTCTAAACTTTTACCATTTGCTAGCTCTACCATGTGCTTGGTGTTCAAAAGTGTTGGGACACGCTTTAACATTTGACTAACTTTTAGAGACACATAACTGGTATCGGCACCCGAATTAAATAAAACAGTAATAAAGAAGTTGTCGAGAAGAAACTTACCCATCACCACGTTAGGATCATTCCTTGCATCACCCTTCCCAATCACAAACGCACGCCCCCGGGCGCCATTGTTTCCATTGTTTCCCCCGTTGTTATTCCCATTGTTGTTTCCGTTCCCCTGATTATTGTTGTTATTCTGGTTCTGGTTTAACTAAGGACAATTTCTCTTGAAGTGACCTTCAGCACCACACTGAAAGCATCCCCTGTTACCCTGCTACTGCGGCTGATTCTGTGGTGTTTGCTGTTGCTGTTGACGATTCTGATTCACAGGTCGTGCGCCCCTGCAATCCTTTGCTTCATGCCCAAACTTGTTACACCTCAAACAACGACCCTTATTGCACTACCCACTGTGATGCCTGTTGCATCGATTGCACTTGGGGTGGTTTCCCCTGTATCCACCCTGCCCTTAACTACCAGACGATTGCTGACCAGGACTCTGGTAGTCGTCAGTCTTTCTCTGCTGAGACTGAGACTGAGCCTGTCACACCCTGGCTTTGCGGAAGCGTGGGTTTATTTGGTGTGACTTCTTAATACCATAGCTTAATCACAACAAAGCTATATGAAAATAAAACCATGCAGATCATCCATTGATTTATGTTTTAAAATAAAAGTACCACAACATTGTTTTAAAACGTTGACACATGCAACGGAAATTACAACCTAACAATATAAAAACATTGTTCAGAAGACATAACCACGAACATGAAACAGGCGTAGTTTAAGAACTGTGACTCGTCCAGGTAAAAGCCACAACCCATGAACTTGGATGACCCCATAACTCTTACGCAGTGTGAAAACGTAGCATACCGTGCCAGATCCTTAATTCCCTAAAATACATGTAAGTTGGAAAAATCAACAAATATGTTGAGCGAGTTCATGTGTAAGTGAGTATGTAAAACCTTTGTAAGTATAAAATCCCTGGTATGTAGCAAATAAGGAAATAAAGAGATCACCAATGGTTTGCAAGGCCATTGATATGTGTGAAGTGCAGTAGGAAGACTCAAACCTAGCAGATTTTTGCGTCGGGTACCAAGTCACCCCGAGGTCCGTTCTGTTGGGCTGGGGCTGGGCTCGCTACACCCAGATAGATCTACCGCTAAAGACCCTCGGTCCTACTATGAGGATTAATGGCCTCCAGTTCCCGCCTACCCACTCACATGATCTAAGTAGTAACCCTCCTTACGCTAACCATACCATGTAAAAAGTATTCGTAATCATTGTAACATGTATTTCACCCCCGAAGTATAAAACTGAAAACAGTTAAGAGAAAAGGGGGACATGAACTCACTGTAAGGCGTCCTCAGAATCAGCAACTCAAGACTCGATCTGCAGTACGACCACCTACAACGTACTAATACCTATTAGACGAACGGGCCGTGCCTTAGTTTAGGAATCACGTTGTTGAGTTACTTTACAAGATATTATTCGAAGTTACAGGTTGTTGTTAAAATAATACTATTTTAATTTATGCTTTGTTTTAGGGGTTTGGAGAAATAGTTAGATAACTATCTCGTATGTACTTTGCAAGTATTTGCTGTTTTTAACGTCTTGACATCATATATTTTAAGTCCCACTCTAGGAATACATAACAATTCCCTTTTCCAAAGATAATATGTCCCAAAATATCCATTTTTCCCCAAGAATGGTATATTTTCATACTTTGTAACCAAATAATATTTACCCCAAAATATATGCTTGCAAACGTATTTTCCGGTTTATAAGTGTGATGGTATCTTGCTATGTTACATTATTTTGTCCTAAATAATATAACTAGTTCCCAAAATAATCAAAAATCACAAAAGTGTTTTTAATATAAATTATATATTCTAAATATATATTTATTCGCTTATATTTTTTTTGAAAACCCTTCTCCGATACTTTGGAGTTTCGTAATAAAATATGGCGAAGTTTATAGTCGAACACAAGTCAGAAAATTATATTTGTTAGAAAAATAATTTTTCTAAGTCTTATGATTTTTAGAAAATTTCGCCAGAGTTTCTCCTAAAAACGGGAGCGTCCATGCTCATTAGCATATCGTTTTCTTTTTGAAATCAAACCATGATCATCAACAATCAACCCTTACAATCTAACATGTAACATACTACCTTTGACGCTTTAGACATTTAAATAAAATAGTTAACCTATTCCAAAAGTTCCCAAATTTTTAAAGAACGTCTTACATGAACCAAATATTATTGTATAAAAATATCGGGGTCCAGTTCACTATCAGTATTTTATAGAAAATCGTTTACCGGACTGCAATCAGATTTGTTACCGTCTGATTGCAGTCTACAAAATAATTCGCTTAAAATTCAGCGTATGTCCGATTTACGAAATTCTAGTTGGAGGGTCACAAATATATCAGTGATCATCTACGGTATAAATTTCAGGGGCTGGTTCTACTCAGGTTTCAAGTTATAACTGAAAACGTATCGCCTATTTTGCTGCAGTAAAACTCAGCTTTAGCTGCTGTCATAAAAACAGACTTTTAAAATAGTGAACGATCTCCAAAAATTACGATTCTAGTGCCATTTGCTTCGTTTTTCAAAAATACATATTTTAGGCTTCAGAAATTCTGTTTTTTCGACTTATTATGGTCTGTTTACAGCCATATGAAGTCGGCTGAAAAAGTAACTCAACATGTTCTTTTATAAATTAAATGTTACTGAATCGTGTCAACAAAGGTGCACAAGGGACTTACTACTAGCTTAAAGCTAGGGATGATTCTCTAGTGCAAAGATGATGAGAAAAAAAAAGATGATGAATCAAGCTAGAACAAAGCCCTTATGAAGCTCCACACAAAGCAACTCTCTTGTATCAACTTTTAACCTTGAATTGGACTTGAGCTTGAAAGATGATAATGTTGAAGGGGTGGTGATGTTGGCGGTTATGGTGTAACCGTGAGAGAGAGAGAGAGAGATGAGTAGTGAGGTGGAGTGTGTAAGAATGAGAATGTTGTGTGTAAGAGGTAGCCATACTTATGCATGATTTACTCACTTCCCCAAGCAAGAAATCAAATAAACAAATGAATTATAATCTAACGGAAGATAGGAGGCATGGCATGTATATTTTGTGGGTCCACAAGGAACCAAAATCGGTCATATGGGGGGGGGGGGTGGTTTAAGGGTAAATTTTGTGACTAGAATGTAAGTGTTAGTTAGGATGCAAGTATGGACTTGTAACTGTAGTGATTTGAATTTAAATGGGTGTTACGGCAAACGGGGATCATGACAAGCCAAAAATAGTAAAACAATGTCATTGACAAAAATTTAGTGTCCCGGGTAATGTCCGGTTATCCAGTTAGGTACCGTCTCGTTAAAGTGTTTAATTAGTCTAAAAAGGGTCCTTTATATATATATTTTTGTAACACAAATTATTCCCGACACTTAGGAAAGTATACAGGACCATTCTGCCATGCTTTTGCACTTTACCAGTAATTTAAAATACTGAATTTTATAAAAGAATGCAGAACTCTGCATTTAAAGTGGGTTTTTGGCACTTCCCGACACTATAATTATCTCCTAGTGACGCAGTTTAACATTCCTCACCTCCCTACACTCCTTACTAGTGTAGTAATATATTTCCGGCTCATACTGGCCTTAGAGACAGTGTCAGTCTAGTGCTGGCTATGTCAGCATGTTTACTGGGTTATCCGTTTATTGTGCTAATTATGCTTTTGTGCATCAAGTTTGTCACTATAGTTCTATGTAAGTAATGGAGTGACAGTAATAAAGTATGATGCTTGTATATGTATGTATCAGGAATCACGTAGCAGTTTAACCACAATTGTATGCAAGCACAATAATTAAGCATTAATTAAATATTAATTAATTCGTACGGATACCTGATTTGGTGAGGGTTGTCACATTCTCCCCCCCGTTAAGAAAATTTCGTCCCGAAATTTTAGGTTCTGCTTCTGGTTGCAGGGGTCTTTGGAAACAAGTGGGGGTACTTCTCTTTCATTCGGTCCTCACGCTCCCAGGTATATTCTGGACCGTGTCTTGCATTCCAACGAACCTTCACGAGTTTGACACTGCTCCGGCGGGCTTTGTTCACCTTCGAATCTGTAACCTCAACAGGTTCTTCGACAATATGGAGCATGTCGTCAATATGAATCTCGTCTGCGGGAATGACAACAGTATCTTGCGTTGGACTCTTTTTCAGATTTGATACATGAAATGTATCGTGAACACCGTTCAACTCGGCAGGTAAATCCAACTTGTATGCTACTAACCCAATTCTTTCCAGAATCTTGAATGGACCAATATATCGCGGGTTCAACTTTCCACGCTTCCCGAAGCGTGCCACACCCTTCCAGGGTGATACTTTCAACAATACCATGTCACCTACCTCAAACTCTAGAGGTTTCCTTCTTCGGTCCGCATAGCATTTCTGTCGATCGAGAGCTGCCTTGATGTGATATCGAATCTGTGCAATCTTATCTGTGGTTTCCCGGACCACATCAGGACTAACCAATTGTGTATCACCTGCATCAGACCAACAAAGCGGTGATCTGCACTTGCGGCCATATAGAGCTTTAAATGGCGCGGCACCAATACTGGTGTGGTAGCTGTTGTTGTATGAAAATTCAACCAATGGTAAGTGCTTATCCCAGCTACCACCCAAATCCATAACACATGCTCTCAGCATATCTTCCAACGTCTGAATAGTCCGTTCGCTTTGTCCATCGGTCTGTGGGTGAAATGCAGTGCTTAGATTCAATTGCGAGCCGAAAGCTTCTTGGAAGGACTGCCAAATCCTTGACACAAACCTTCTGTCTCTATCAGAGATGATCGAGAGAGGCACTCCATGACGTGCAACAATTTCTCTCATGTAAATTTCAGCTAATTTGCTCGTATTATCTTTCTCTCTGATGGGTAAGAAGTGCGCAGATTTTGTCAATCGGTCCACTATTACCCAAATAGTGTCATGACCTTTTGGCGTTCTTGGCAACTTTATTATAAAATCTATTGAAATTTGTTCCCATTTCCATTTGGGAATCTCAGGTTGTTGCAGAAGTCCCAAGGCTTCTGGTATTCAGCCTTAACTTTAGCGCATGTTAAACATTTGCTAAGATAAACAGCAACATCGCCTTTCATCCTAGGCCACCAATAATAATCTTTAAGATCTTGGTACATCTTATCCGCTCCTGGATGGATAGAGTACCGTGATTTGTGTGCCTTATCAAAAATAACTTTTCTCAAACCACCAATCAGAGGAACCCAAATCCTTTTCATGAAGCATAATGTTCCTTCCTCGTTTGGTATTAACTGCCTCTCCATCCCACGGAGATATTCTTCTTCAACGTTTCTTTCCTTAAGTGCTTCTTTCTGCGTGGCATGAATGCGCAGAGAAAGATCTGGATGAATAATTATCTCCAAAGCCCTAACCCTTTTGGGCTTGATCCTTTTTTTACGACTTAGGGCGTCGGCGACCACATTCGCCTTCCCTGGATGATACTTGATCTCGCAGTCGTAATCGTTCAATAATTCGACCCAACGTCTTTGTCTCATATTCAGTTCCTTCTGGTCGAATATGTGCTGCAGACTCTTATGATCCGTGAAGATTGTACATTTCGTACCGTATAAGTAGTGTCTCCAGATCTTTAAAACAAATACCATCGCGCCTAGCTCCAAATCATGTGTGGTATAGTTCTTTTCATGCACTTTCAGTTGGCGCGAAGGGTACACTATTACCTTCTGGCATTGCAACAACACACAACCCAATCCTTGTCGCGAAGCGTCTCAATATACCACAAAATCATCAGTTCCTTCTGGTAGCGCTAAGATCGGCGCATTGCAAAGCTTATCTTTCAACAGCTGAAACGCTTCTTCCTGTTTGATTCCCCAATCAAACTTCTTATCTTTTTGCGTGAGGAGTGTCAGTGGTTGAGCGATCTTTGAAAAATCCTCAATAAATCTTCGATAGTACCCAGCCAAACCTAAGAATTGACGAATCTTGGTTGGTGTCTTTGGGGTTTCCCAATTCTTGATCGCTTTGATCTTGGTGGGGTCCACATGAATCCCATCTCCATTAACCACATATCCAAGGAATTGGACTTCGTGCAACCAAAATTATCACTTTGAGAATTTGGCATACAACTTTTCCTTTTTCAGCAACTCCAATATGGCTCTTAGATGTTGTTCGTGTTCATTCTTCGACTTCGAATAAATCAAGATATCGTATATGAACACAATCACGAACTTGTCGAGATACGGCTTGCAAACTCTATTCATCAAATCCATAAAAACAGCTGGCGCATTTGTCAACCCAAACGGCATAACTAGGAATTTGTAATGTCCATAGCGAGTCCTAAAAGCTGTCTTAGGAATACTTTCCTCTTGTATTCTCAGTTGATGGTATCCAGATCGAAGATCGATCTTTGAATAAAAGCTCGAACTTTGAAGCTGATCGAATAGGTCATCAATCCTTGGCAGAGGATTCCTATTTTTGATAGTCAACTTGTGCAACTCTCGGTAGTTAATGCACATGCGAAAAATACCGTCTTTCTTCTTGATAAACAGGACCGGAGCTCCCCAAGGTGAGAAGCTTGGTCTGATGAATCCCTTGTCTAACAACTCTTAAAGTTGTGTCGACAATTCCTGCATCTCTGACGGGGCAAGTCGATAAGGTGCCTTAGCCACAGGCGCGACGCCTGGAACTAAGTCAATATGGAACTCCACTTGCCTTTGGGGCGGCAATCCTGGCAAGTCTTCTGGAAAGAATTCCGGATATTCCTTCATGATAGGGATGTATTCGATCTTCAGCTCAGTAGCTTTCTTATCCACGATGTGTGCCAGGAAGGCAGCACATCCCTTCTGTAAACACTTACGAGCTTTCAAACAGCTGATGATTCTTAAAGGCATATCTCGCTTCTCCCCATGAACCACAATTGTTTCACCATCCTCGATTGGGATGCGAATGATCTTTTCGTGACAAACAATTTCTGCCTTGTTGCTTGATAACCAATCCATCCCTACTACCACGTCGAAGCTTCCCAACTTGACTGGTAGTAGATCCAAAGTAAACTCGCGCTCTCCCAACTCGATTACACAACCTCTGACCACTTCATTGGCTTCTACTAACTTTCCATTCGCCAATTCGATTGAGTACGGCATATCTAATTTATTAGCGGCTAACTCAAGCACTTATTATTAAATTCCAATAACACGAAGCTATAATCGGCACTAGTATCAAATAAAACGGATGCAAAGCGTTGGTTTATAGGGAACGTACCAGTAACAACATTGGGATCATGGCGCGCTTCCCTTGCTTTGATGTTAAAGACTCTTCCGCGTGCTTGATTCAATCCTGGGCAGCCCCTCTTAAAGTGCCCAATGTCACCACAGTTGAAACAACCCAGTCTTTGACCATTTCCTCCCTCATCCCAGCTTGATCATTGTTTTGATTTCGGTTCACATTCCCAGCTTGATTTGCATTGTTCCCTCGATTTCCATTACCTCCAATATTCCCTTGTAGACGATTTCCATTTCCACCACGATTATTGTTTCGATTGCCAAAACCTCCTTGGCCTCCCCGGCCTGCACTAGCCCAGCAATTATCCTTCAAGTGGCCAACTTTTCCACAGGTTCACATACTTTTGGCCCACACCGGCTAGAATGATGACGCTGGCAGGTGTTACACTTGGGATGTGTACCCATATAACCCTTTCCTTTCTTCCTAGCACCGGTTGCAGCTTGGACCGGTGTGCTTGACTCTCCTTTCTTGCCAACACCGCTTGTTCCTTGTTTGAAGTTTGAGAACTTCCTTTTGTTCTCGCCAGATGACTCTACATGAGTCTCCTTCTTTTTCTTCATAACATTCGAAAACTTGTTTAAGCGGATGGCTTCCTCAGTAAGAGCCACGCTCAGATCGATGGCCTCGGTGATTGTCGCAGGCTTGGAAGTAGTCACCATACTCATGATTTGTGGAGCTAAACCACTAATAAAGCGCTCGATTCTCTTAAATTCCGGTGTAACCATATAAGGTACGACATGAGACAAGTCGTGGAATCTCTGAACCTACTCAGCGATCTTGGAACCTTCCATCTTGAGATGCCAGAATTCAGTTTCCAACCTTTGAATTTCTGCGCACGAGAAGTACTTTCTTCGCATGAGCTCCTTTAGCTCATTCCACGTCATCGCATAAGCTGGGCTTCACCAAGAGTCTGAACTTGTAAGTTCCACCATGACAGGGCTCCATCCAGGAATAGCCCAGAAATGTAAGTCACTTGTTGGTCTGGAGCGCACTTGCTCATTCAGAGAACAAATTCCGTCTTCTCGGCCCATCTGACAAAAGCAATAGCACCTCCGGTGCCGTCAAAGTTTAGAGGCTTGTAGTCTAAGAACTGCTTGTAAGTGCACCCTGCACATACGTTAGAATATACAGATGGTATTAGCGAACGTGCTAAAGATATCCAAATGTATTGCGGTATGTCTCAACGACTTAACATTACCATGAGGTGGGTTGTTATTGCCGTTGTTGTTCGAAATACTTCCACTGGTTCCTCCTTGCGAGGATGCATACTACGCAATGGCGGCAGCAATGATTTGTTGGAGTTCTGCCTCGTTGGTAGGCATGTGTGTCTGGCGTCTTGGAGGCATCTTCTAAAGATGTGTTCACGTAGGTCATGCCATAATAAATAAAGGATCATACGTATGTAATAATAATATCAACACATAACATCTCATGTTATAAATAAATCAACCACATAACATCTCATGTTATAGAATATAAACAATCAATCAAACATCACATATGATGAGAATACTGCGATTGTACTATCATAAATCGAGACCACAATGTAAGGTTTACAAGTACACAACTGTATCATACAACATCCCTGACTAAGGGCCACATCGCCCTAGTCCAAAACTATCAAATCAGTAACATCAACCATCAATATATAAAACATCAAAATCATGATCATCCAAAAGTGGTCTCCATAAAGGCTGTATAGTCTATGTAATCGTCGTCCTCTCATCAAAATTCTACCCAAGTCGTACAAAATCGCCCTAAGCTGATGGCGATGGAGGAGGGGGGAAATGAGAAAAGAGCAGACGTCGCATGTGAAGCCAATCCTCCTCCATAGCGCGATGAGAGCGCAACAAGTATGATATCTGTTGCTCCGGAGTCCAAAAGCGAGTAGTAGAATCAGGAGATAACGGACGAGGAGGGTGTGATACTACAGGAATAGTCTGGCATTGGCACGGGAGTCGCTGAGCTCTCTCCAGCTCCTGTACGCGATGGGTCAGCGCCTCCTGCTGTATCATGAAAGATCTGAGAATATCCTCTGTAGAATACCCCACGTGGTAAGGATGATAAGGATCAGATGGTGGCATAATGGGGGGCAAAGTCCAGAGGAACGGCTCACTAGATGGAGCGAAGGATGGTATAGCAGATGGTGCAACAGGGGGAACAAAAGTATGATGAGAAATCTAAGGCACAAACTGGTCTCCTGCTGACATGAAGGGTATATGACCAAATGGCTGACGAGAAGAGCCCTCTCCAGGACGTGGCGGAGGTATGTCCTGGAGAAATGTAATAGGTAAGTCAGTACGGTGAACATCTGTAGTATGTGAGGGAATCAAAGGAACATCAATAGGAACTGAAACAGGGGCTGAAACGGGTGTAACTGGTACCACGAAAGGTGGAAAATCATCATCATCGTCTATCCACCCATTGCGGGTGTGCGCGTATCTGGGATCGATATGGGTCGCGAAAGGTGCATTGTCGAACATTACTGGCATGGGATCAGGAAGAGGCGCAACAACAGGATAAGTATGAAAGTCAGCAACATGAGGAGCATCAACATGAGCATCAATAGCAACATGATCATCCACCAACTATGGAACAACAACAGGATGATCATCAACAGGTACATCATCAACCAAAGGAGCAACATCAGGTGCATCGACATGATCAGGGTCATGCTCAAATGCAGGGTCAGGAGCAACAACTGGCTCAAGGGCCACAACAGGCTCTGGATCAACAAACTCCATGTCAAAGTCAGCTGGATCAGCAAACACAGGATCGACAGGGGCTACGGGATCCTCCATGGGCTGATCTAGATGGACGAACTCAATATCATGGTCTGGGTCAAAACCAGGTGGGAAAACAGGATCTGAATCATCATCAATATCATGATCGAACTCAAAACTAGGGGCAGGTGCAGGTGCAGTGGATGATGCCATATCAGGGTCTGCGTCATGCGAATGGTGCTACACTCCCTGCGCGTGTGAAGGTGCAGATGCCACAGACTCAAAGGAGTCTGGGACAGGCGAACGAACGGGTGCTGCCTCTGCAGGAGCATCAGCAAGAAGTAGGAGATCGCCAGCAGCAATATGGGCCTCGCCCTCAAGGTCATCCTCCAGTGGGTCCTCCTCAAACAAGTCGACGTCGTCGTCAGCGACTACGTCGAGGGGCATATCAACAATAGGGTAAGCGGCAAGGGGCACAGGAGCAGGGATCACCGCGAGCGGCAAATCCCCAACAAGATGGCCATCAGCGGGCTCTACTACGACATCGGCAGTGCAAATGGCTGGAAGTCGTCATCGTCCGTGCTGGTAGTATCTGAAGTATACACCTCGTGCTCTGATGAAACTATGTCGTCTGATACTATAGGCATGGGGTCTGTAGTATCCGACTCTCTAGTACCAGATGAAGGCATGATGTCTGTAACACAAACACACACATGCACAAACAATCAATCATATAGTCAAATAAACATGTTAGTCACCAATAAGCAATCAAATAGTTCTCCTAGTCCCACTAGCCTAACCTCCCAGCCTCTCAGACTGAATCTCCTAGTCCCACTAGATTAACCTCCCAGCCTCTCAGACTGAACCTCCTATTCCCACTAGATTAACCTCCCAACCTCTCAGACTGAACCTCCTAGTCCCACTAGATTAACCTCCCAGCCTCTCAGACAGACTCTCTGGCCTCTCAGACCAGAACCTTCCCAATCTCTCAGATTGGCCCTTCAGACACCCTGACTGAATCCCTAAATTTTGAAAAATGTGCTCAACTTTTTGTTTGTAAAAATATTTTGTACTCTGGATCTGGACGTAGTGTATGCAATGTAAAAATGTTTTCGTGAGAGCCCTAATGATCATAGTCTAGACTCGAGAAGGAATCCTAGTTCGCTATGATCAAAGCTCTGATACCAAGCTGTCACACCCTTGCTTTGCGGAAGCGTGGGTTTATTTGGTGTGACTTCTTAATACCATAGCTTAATCACAACAAAGCTATATGAAAATAAAACCACGCAGATCATCCATTGATTTAAGTTTAAAAATCAAAGTACCACAACATTGTTTTAAAACGTTGACACATGCAACGGAAATTACAACCTAACAATATAAAAACATTGTTCAGAAGACATAACCACGAACATGAAACAGACGTTGTTTAAGAACTGTGACTCGTCCAGGTAAAAGCCACAACCCCTAAACTTGGATGACCCCATAACTCTTACGCAGCGTGAAAACGTAGCATACCATGCCAGATCCTTAATTCCCTGAAATACATGTAAGTTGGAAAAATCAACAAAAATGTTGAGCGAGTTCATGTGTAAGTGAGTATGTAAAACCTTTGTAAGTATAAAATCCCTGGTATCTTGCAAATAAGGAAATAAAGAGATCACCAATGGTTTGCAAGGCCATTGATATTTGTGAAGTGCAGTAGGAAGACTCAAACCTAGCAGATTTTTACGTCGGGTACCAAGTCACCCCGAGGTCCATTCTGTTGGGCCTGGGGCTGGGCTTGCTACACCCAGATAGATCTACCGCTAAAGCCCTCGGTCCTACTATGAGGATTAATGGCCTCCAGTTCCCGCCTACCCACTCACATGATCTAAGTAGTAACCCTCCTCACGCTAACCATACCATGTAAAAAGTATTCGTAATCATTGTAACATGTATTTCACCCCCGAAGTATAAAACTGAAAACAGTTAAGAGAAAAGGGGGACATGAACTCACTGTAAGGCGTCCTCAGAATCAGCAACTCAAGACTCGATCTGCAGTACGACCACCTATTAGACGAACGGGCCGTGCCTTAGTTTAGGATTCACGTTCTTGAGTTACGTTACAAGATATTATTCCAAGTTACAAGTTGTTGTTAAAATAATACTATTTTAATTTATGCTTTGTTTTAGGGATTTGGAGAAACAGTTAGATAACTATCTCGTATGTACTTTGCAAGTATTTGCGGTTTTTAACGTCTTGACATCATATATTTTAAGTCCCACTCTAGGAATACATAACAATTCCCTTTTCCAAAGATAATATGTCCCAAAATATCCATTTTTCCCCAAGAATGGTATATTTTCATACTTTGTAACCAAATAATATTTACCCCAAAATATATGCTTGCAAACGTATTTTCCGGTTTATAAGTGTGATGGTATCTTGCTATGTTACATTATTTTGTCCTAAATAATATAACTAGTTCCCAAAATAATCAAAAATCACACAAGCGTTTTTAATATCAATTATAAATTCTAAATAATATTTATTCGCTTTTATTTTTTTTTTGAAAACCCTTCTCCGATACTTTGGAGTTTCGTAATAAAATATGGCGAGTTTATAGTCGAACACAACTCAGAAAATTATATTTGTTAGAAAAATTATTTTTCTAAGTCTTATGATTTTTAGAAAATTTCGCCAGAGTTTCCTCTAAAAACCGGAGCGTCCATGCTCATTAGCATATCGTTTTCTTTTTGAAATCAAACCATGATCATCAACAATCATCCCTTACAATCTGACATGTAACATACTACCTTTGACGCTTCAGTTTCAATATATGAAAAACTGGACTGTCTTCGGACATTTAAATAAAATAGTTAACCTATTCCAAAAGTTCCCAAATTTTTATAACAAATATTATTGTATAAAAATATCGGGGTCCAGTTCATTATCAGTATTTTATAGAAAATCGTTTACCGGACTGCAATCAGATTTGTTACCTTCTGATTGCAGTCTACGAAATAATTCTGTTAAAATTCAGCGTATGTCCGATTTACGAAATTCTAGTTGGAGGGTCACAAATACATCAGTGATCATCTATGGTATAAATTTCAGGGGCTGGTTCTACTCAGGTTTCAAGTTATAACTGAAAACGTATCGCCCATTTTACTGCAGTAAAACTCAGCTTTAGCTGCTGTCATAAAAACAGACTTTTAAAATAGTAAACTATCTCGAAAAATTACGATTCCAGGGCCATTTGCTTCGTTTTTCGAAAATACATATTTTAGGCTTCAGAAATTCTGTTTTTTGGACTTATTATGGTCTGTTTACAGCCATATGAAGTCGGCTGAAAAAGTAACTCAGCATGTTCTTTTATAACTTAAATGTTACTAAATCGTGTCAACAAATGTCCGAACAACGGATTTATCAAGAACCCAACGACCAAATATCAAGCATGATTTAACCAACCCTAAACCAACAAGTGTTCATTTTTCAAGAAAACTTTATGTAAAACTTTCAAGTAAACTTTTATATAGAACCTCATGTAAAAGTTTCATGATCAACTTCCTGTTCTTTGTTACTTTAGTGTTTAACATAAGCCTTTTACTACAACCTTTAACCAAAATGCAAGATAAACAAAGGTGCACAAGGGACTTACTACTAGCTTAAAGCTAGGGATGATTCTCTAGTGCAAAGATGATGAGAAAAAAAAAAGATGATGAATCAAGCTAGAACGAAGCCCTTATGAAGCTCCACACAAAGCAACTCTCTTGTACCAACTTTTAACCTTGAATGGGACTTGAACTTGAAAGATGATAATGTTGAAGGGGTGGTGATGTTGGCGGTTATGGTGTAACCGTGAGAGAGAGAGAGATGAGTAGTGAGGTGGAGTGTGTAAGAATGACAATGATGTGTGTAAGAGGTAGCCATACTTATGCATGATTTACTCACTTCCACAAGCAAGAAATCAAATAAACAAATGAATTATAATCTAATGGAAGATAGGAAGCATGGCATGTATATTTGGTGGGTCCACAAGGAACCAAAATCGGTCATATGGGGGGGGGACTTAAGGGTAAATTTTGTGACTAGAATGTAAGTGTTAGTTAGGATACAAGTATGGACTTGTACTGTAGTGAATGGAATTTAAATGGGTATTATGGCAAACGGGGATCATGACAAGCCAAAAATAGTAAAACATTGTCATTGACAAAAATGTAGTGTCCCGGGTAATGTCCGGTTATTCGGTTAGGTACCGTCTCGTTAAAGTGTTTAATTAGTCTAAAAAGGGTCCTTTATATATATATTTTTGTAACACAAATTATTCCCGACACTTAGGAAAGTATACAGGACCATTCTGCCATGCTTTTGCACTTTACCAGTAATTTAAAATACTGAATTTTATAAAAGAATGCAGAACTCTGCATTTAAAGTGGGTTTTTGGCACTTCCCGACACTATAATTATCTCCTAGTGACGCAGTTTAACATTCCTCACCTCCCTACACTCCTTACTAGTGTAGTAATATATTTCCGGCTCATACTGGCCTTAGAGACAGTGTCAGTCTAGTGCTGGCTATGTCAGCATGTTTACTGGGTTATCCGTTTATTGTGCTAATTGTGCTTTTGTGCATCAAGTTTGTCACTATAGTTCTATGTAAGTAATGGAGTGACAGTAATAAAGTATGATGCTTGTATATGTATGTATCAGGAATCACGTAGCAGTTTAACCACAATTGTATGCAAGCACAATAATTAAACATTAATTAATTTGTACAGATACCTGATTTAGTGAGGGTTGTCACAGAGCCAATGTTGAACCTTTTCTTGAGACTCCATCCCATTCGCGCTTGTTGTCGCTGGGGGCATTAGAAGTAGTAGTGGCTGTAGCAGTAGTACCAATACACTTGGGCAGTTTGTTCTGTTCCACCGCCTGATCAGTGAGACGATGAGCAAGTCGAGTGACTTGCTGGATGGTGCCAAGATTAGCCGCGGTCACATGACTCTGAATTTCTGGCACAAGACCCTTGAGATACAGCTCGATACGTTTGATGGGAGGGTCTACCATAGTAGGACACAAGATTGCCAGCTCATTTGACCTTTTCGTATACACTTCGATTTCTGACCTCGTCATCTTTAAGTTGAAGAACTCGACTTCCAACTTGTAGATCTCGTCGCAACTACAATACTCTTCCTTGATTTGTTCCTTGAAATCATTCCATGGGGTGGCGCTAGCAGCAACAATCCCCAACATTTGAACCTGAGCGTTTCCACCACATAAGCGCTATTCCTTCAAGAGTACCAGTAGCATACTTCACCCTACGTGCCTCAGGGCATTCACATATCTCGAAAACAGATTCGAGCTTCTCGAACCAGTGGAGGAGGTCTACCGCTCCTTCAGTGCCACTGAAAGTAGTAGGTCGACAGTCCATAAAAGTTTTGAAGGTACATGCAGGAGGCTGTGCAGGTTGACCTCCTGCCTGAGCGGCTGCTAGTGCTGTAGTAACTTGTTCATTGATTAGAGCCGTTAGCTGGGCTTGATTTAGGTTAACGCGTCCACTCATGATCTTCATATCAAAGGAAACATGAGTGAGAAATGTTCGCGAAAGTGCGATGACAGAAGAGAGTAAGCACACATGTGTTCTCAAACAACAGTTGTTACGTTCATCTAAGCATACCATGAGCAAAGTTCTATGTAACTAGCAAGTAGGCAATACAAACATAAACCATACCACCTAGAATGTTGAGTCTTGCACATGGAGCGAGGCGTCGTTGTGGATCGTTGAGCATTGTACAGGTTATAGTCTGGTTTTACAAAAAAGTTTTCCCCCTTTTTAAAACCATGTTCACTATAACCAATGGCTCTGATACCAATCTGTCACACCCGCAAAATCCACATGCGGAGTATCACCGCCTGGAGGCGTGACTGAGCAGGATCAAGCCACCAATCATATTGAACATAGCATCTAAATAAACGCAAAACCCAAACACAATATAATTGGTGTCCAAACAAAACACAGTTTAAGTTGTAAGCGGAAGCATAATGTTTAAAACCAAAGTATAAGTTCAAAAGTATGATAAATGTTTAACATGGCATATGACTATCCATGTCCCACAACGTCCACGCCTCCTCATGCAAGCTCCAAAAGTACCTATTGACCTGAAAGGCATGTAACAACAAGTCAACAACAAAGTTGAGCGAGTTCACAGTTCGTTGTTTAGTTTTACCAGTTTGTTCTGAAATCATAAGTTGTTTCGTAAGCCACGAGTTAACTAATGCCTTTGTTTCCCAAACCATAATCATAATCAGTGGGGGGCTTCCCCTGTGAACCACTAGACCATACCATATCGACTACTAACGAAATATAAGTTGTGCCCTACATCAGTGTCTATCATCACTCATAGTTTGCCATAGTCCATTAGTACACGCCCGTTCGAACGACACGGTGTGAGGTTTGTTAAACCTAATAGCGCTATTAACTAATGACCCGCTCGCCATCGGCCTCGGTGATTAAGTCGATATAAAGAGGAGGGACTTCATGATAGAGTTTTGTCTAGTAAGTTAAGGTTGTTTTCCTACCCAAGGTGGACGAACGTACGTAGTTCTACCCAAGGAGAATACGCAGAGTTTATAGCGGCATCCTACCCAAGGAGGATGGCCGTATATATCCTACCCAAGGAGGATATGTAGGTTTTCCGTTTTAGTTCTTTAACCTATTCCCAGCCCTTGAGAATCCCATGCCTTGTAGAAAGTGTGAACTCACCTCGGTTTGCTCGATTGATTAATTACTTGATTACAATTAATCAGTCAAAGCCTATGGTATGCACGTATTCACAATCAGTTTATATTCACATAGTTCAAGTATAAATCAATCAAAAATCATAGCACATAGCAGCTGTACAAGTTCATGCAAGTCATACATCACATGTTTATCTCATGGCAACACATAACTAACCTAGTTTACCCTTATCAGACTTAACTGAGTTTACTGTGCAGTTTACCCATTTGACGAAACGCCCCCTTTTTCGTCGAAATGCCCATATGACGAAACTCCCTTGTTTCGTCGTACTTTCCCTTGGACAAAACTCATCCGTTCCGTCGTGATTACCCTCGGCAAAACTCCCATGTTTCGTCGTAAACCCCATCGACGAAACTCTCCGGATTCGTCGACAAGTAATTGTTTCGTCGCGCAACAGTTTCAAACACAGAAAAACCCTAATCCTCATAACAGCCGTTTCACACTAACATCGAACAACCGGTTATCATACAACGCAGAAATCATTGATCATCACATATGTAGCCTGTACTCTATGCGTAACAGTTTGCTAAACAGACATACAATCAACATAGTCATTACATACATATATATATATATATATATATATATATATATATATATACACGATTGATAAGCATTTAAATCTGTTGGTTCTCTATTACAAAGAATCACCATATGGTTATGATCTAAATGGTATGATCAGATTCTACACTAATATTCATTAACGTGCACAACAAATGTAAAATTCATGAAACCCTAATTAACGCAACATATGGTCATGATTTCTATAACAAAAGCCTATGTCCAGAGAACGTTTCATAAATCAAAAACATATATATAACATGTATCCATCAGTTAAAGAGTCATGAAATCAATTAAACGAAAGTGTTGCTAACCGAGATAGAATGAATAATGGATTGATCGCTAGAGATGGCTTGGAGAACACAAAGCTGCCGTCACACAGAAGAGGGGCTCTAGGGTTTTCAGTTTTGCTAAAAGAAAATGTGACGGGTGAAGCCGTTTCACGTAGATATACCCAAATTAGCGTACTAGGCCCTTAGTGGGCTTCGGCGAAAGGCTGGGCCGGCGAAACACTCTGTTTCGTCGAGGTGTGTGTGACGAAACACACCCTTTGTTTCGTCGAGATGGTTAGCGGCGAAACTCCCGTTTCGTCGAGGTTGTTCGGGGTGCAACATTTTAAGATTCTAACTTCTAAACAGTTTAACAGGTTACCAGTTTAAATCACCAAACATATAACATAATAATCACAATACGTTTTAACATATCACAAACGTGTACGGTTACAAAGCAAACAAGTCGTGTAAACAAACAACTTAACAATAAACAAACAACTTAAACAATTAACGTGCAATTAATGCGAAGATGGAATCTTGGAAACTCAAGTTGTCACATCAATTCTTGGCAAAGGATACCGATTCTTAATGCTCAACTTGTTCAGCTCGTGGTAGTCGATGCACATGCGGAAACTACTGTCCTTCTTCTTAACAAACTGGAGCTCCCCAAGGCGAGAAGCTTGGTCTGATAAATCCCTTGTCCAATAACTCCTGGAGTTGGGTTGATAGTTCTTGAATTTCTGATGGTGCAAGTCGATAAGGTGCCTTAGCTACAGGCGCGACGCCTGGAACTAAATCAATGTGAAACTCGACTTGCCTTTGCGGCGGAAACCCTGGCAAGTCTTCGGGAAAGACTTCAGGATACTCCTTCACGAC
Source organism: Helianthus annuus (assembly GCF_002127325.2). NCBI lineage: Eukaryota > Viridiplantae > Streptophyta > Magnoliopsida > Asterales > Asteraceae > Helianthus > Helianthus annuus. The sequence continues at coordinate 71,284,563 of NC_035437.2, read as the reverse complement.
TGGAATATCTTCTAACTTTGGCTCAGTGGCTTCTTTGTCCACGATGTGTGCCAAGAAGGCAACACATCCTTTCTACAAACACTTTCGAGCTTTTAAGCAACTAATGATCCTTAAGGGCGGGAACGTCGCTTCTCTCCATGTACCACAATCATTTCTCCATCCGCCATTGGAATGCAAATGACCTTCTCGTGACATACAATCTCTGCTCTGTTGCTTGACAACCAATCCATCCCCACTACCAAGTCGAAGCTTCCCAACTCGACGGGCAGGAGATCAAGTGAAAACTCGTGCTCTCCCAATTCTATCATGCAACCCTTAATGACTTCATTCGCTTCTACTAGCTTCCCATTTGCTAGTTCTATCGAATACGGAATGTCTAACTTACTAGCTATCAACCCAAGCATATTCTTAAACTCTAGCGATACAAAACTATAAACGGCACCGGTATCAAACAGTACAGATGCAAAGCGTTGATTGATAGGGAATGTACCAGTAACTACATTTGGATCTTGGCGAGCTTCTCTCGCTCCAATGTTGGAAACCCTTCCTTGTGCTTGATTGAGCTTTGGGCATTCTCGCTTGAAGCGCCCCATATCTCCACAATTGAAACAACCTGGTCCTCGACCATTACCATTCCCATTACCACCTTGAGCGTTGTTTTGGTTGCGATTTCCACCCTCAGCTTGATTCCCAAAATTACCTCGATTACCATTTCCTCCTTGTGGGCGGTTTCCATTCCCATTACCTCCACAGTTTTGTTACCAAAACCCCTTTGACCACCACGACCATTACCAACCCAGCATGTTTCTTTCGAATGACCAACTCTTCCACAAGATTCACATTTTCCAGATCGGCATCGTACATTGTGATGCAACTAACACGCATCACATTTGGGCAAGGTGCCCGTATACCCCTTTCCTTTGGCCTTGGTCGGTGCGTTTGCCTCATCCTTCTTGTTTGTACTGCTAGTACCTTTCTTAAAGTTGGAGAACTTCTGCTTGTTCTCACCGGATGACTCAACGTGAGTCTCCTTCTTCTTCTGGTCAGGAGTCGAAAACTTGTTTAACCTGATAGCTTCTTTAGTCAGTGATACACTCAAATCAATAGCCTCAGTAATTGTTGCAGGCTTTGACGGTGTCACCATACTCATAATCTGAGGTGCCAACCCCCAAATAAACCGCTCGATGCGTTTGAACTCTGGATCAACCATGTATGGTACCACGCGAGACAGATCGTGAAATCTCTGGACATATTCAGCAATTTTTGGGCTGTCCATCTTGAGGTGCCAAAACTCAGTTTCCAGCTTTTGGATTTTAGCCCTGGAGAAGTATTTCTTTTGCATGAGCTCTTTCATTTCATCCCATGACATGGCGTAAGCAGCTTCTTCCCCCAAGGTCTGGACTTGGAGATTCCACCAAGACAAGGCACCATCTAGAAAGAGTCCTGAGATGTAGGTGACTTTATGTTCAGGAACACACTTGCTAATCCTGATCACAGAATCAGTCTTCTCCGTCCATCTGACAAACGCAACAGCACCCCCGGTGCCGTCGAAATTCAATGGCTTACAGTCTAGAAACTGCTTATAGGTACAGCCTGTACAAGAAACATCATTCACAGTAAGCATTAGCGATCGCACATGGAATATCCGAATGTAATGTAATGTGTCCTTAGTGACTTAAACATTACCATGAGGTGGGTTGCTTCCAGAGGTACCCCCGCTATGCTCGTAGCGTAAGGCCTCGTGTTGTGCTATAGCTCGTGAAAATTTGTGCTTGTAACTCAGGCTCGGTAGTGGGCAAACGAGTCTCTCTTCGTGGAGGCATCTTATATAAGATGATTATATAGGTCAGGTCATAAATAGTATAGTAAGTATGTAACATGCATTTGTAATACCATTTATCAACACAATTAAACGCATAACAGCCCATGTCGTAACACAAACCAGTAATTCCAACAACGTATATAATGAGAATGTTGCGATTGAGCTTTCATATATCAAGACCACAAGTACAGTTTTACATGTTTCACAATATATCATACATCAAAAGAGACTAAGGGTCACATCACCCTTGTCCGAATCGTCTAACAAACTACATCAGTCAAAAGTCAATAAGTCAAAAGTCACACTGTGGTCTTCAAAAAGTTGTGCAATCTGGCTCAATAGAGGCACTCTCATTAAAAGTATGCTACCTGCATCAAACCAAAAACCCCTATGCTGATGGTGGAGGTGGAGGTGGAGGTGGAGGAGGTGGAGGAACGAATAGCAACCTGCGCAAATGCGTTAAATCCTCCACGAGAGCATGAATGATACGCAACAGATAGCTAACCTGCTGCTCCATAGAAAGAAAACAGACATCGAAATCTGGGTATGGCAGAAGTGGAGGAAGTTGAGCCGCGAATGGTGACTGACAAGGACAAGGCGGAGGACGCGGGATCCTCTCTAACTCCATGACTCTCCTACACAGCATCTCCTGCTGGAGCTGCAGCGATAAAAGCCAATCATCCCTCGTGTATCCAATGTGGAAGGGATGGTATGGATCAGATACAGGCATCATGTTGGGCGGAAACCAAATAAGTGGCTCGCCCGTGGGTGCAGAAGAAGAAGCAGTGTGTGTAAACTGTGGCATGAAATGATCGGTTGCTGACACATGAGGTATATGACTGAGCTCGATGGTCCTTCCCCCGGACGAGGAGGAGGGATATCCTGTAAGAACGTGACCGGTAGATCTGTGCGGTGAATGTCAGGCTCATGAGGGTGAAACGGGGCGATATCAACGGGTGCATGTGTAGGTGCCCGTGGGGGAGTGACAGGTCTAACAAAAGGAGGGTAATCGTCATCATCCTCGATCCACCCATTGCAGGTGTGTGCATATCTAGGGTCAATCTGGGCTGAAAAAGGAGCACGATCAACAAGTACAGGGATCGGGTCAGGCAAAGGTGGTGCAACAGCTGGAATGTCAACAGGGGCAGGGTCATGCTCAGGCAAAGGGTCGTGAGCAGGTATAGGCTCTGGTGCAATCTCAGGCTCAGGGTCGGCAGAAGCAAACTCAAGATCAGCGGGTATATCAAAGAGCTAATGGCCAGGAATGGCAGGTGCCTCAAAAGGCTGCTCGTTAGGGACAAACTCAATCTCAAGATCAGGGTCAAAGTCGTGTGGAAAGCTAGGTGCGGTAGACATAGCTGTGTCAGAGTCAGAGTCAGTGGGATAATGTTGCACGCCCCGTGCGTGTAAAGCAGCAGATGATACAAACTCGAATGAATCGGGACCTGAATGGTCAAATGAGATCTCAACGGCAGGAATCTCGACAAGAGGAACAACAATGACATCAGCGACTGGAATCTCGACAAGTGGTACAACAACGTCATCATCGACTGGAATCTCTGCAAGTGGGACGACATCATCATCATCAACTGGATCTCCATCATCCTGGGCACCCTCAGGGGGACCCTCAATAAAAAGATCGATGTCGTCGTCAGACATAGAATCAAGAGGTAGATCCTTAAGAGGAAATGCAGCAAGAGGAAAAGGAGCAGGGATCTGAACAAGAAGTAGATCCCCGTCAGGAAGACCATCAGCTAGTGGTATATCATCTCCAAAATCTGGTAAAGCAAACGACTGAAAATCATCATCGTCGCTACTCGTGGTGTCAGATGTAAAAACCTCAGGGTTTGTGGCTATCTCATCATCCGAGACTATAGCCATAGGGTCTATGGTGTCTGGTACTCCACTATCAGAAGAGGACATGGTGTCTATGACAAAACAATCACACATATGCACATATATCAATAATCATCAAATAAGCATGTAAGTCATAACAATGTAAGCATATATTCATCCTAGTCTTCCCCAGACTATCCTACCCAGCCTCTCAGACTGAACCTCCTAGCCTCTCAGACTAAAACCCTCCCAGTTTCTCAAACTGACTACCTAGTCTCTAAGACTCAGTTTTCCCAGTCTCTAAGACTGAACCTCCCCAGTCTCTAAGACTGAACCTCCCCAGTCTCTAAGACTGAACCTCCCCCAGTCTCTAAGACTGAACTCTCCTAGTCTCTAAGACTGAATTATAAATATAGCCTTGAAATGTGTTTTGTGCCCTTTTGTGTGTAAAAATGTTTGTTCCCTGGATCTGGACATTTTGTGTGTGCAATGTAAAAATGTTTTCGTGAGAGCCCTAATGATCGTAGTCTAGACTCGAGAAAGAATCCTAGTTCACTACGATCGAAGCTCTGATACCAAGCTGTCACACCCTGACTTTTGTGGAAGCGTGGTTATTGGTGTGACTTACCTAATACCATAGCATTCAATCATAACAACGCTATATGATAAAAACATGAGATGTTCATCCATTAATTAAGTGTAGAAAATACCACAACACACTTGTCTGAAAACATCGAAACCAAATTAAGTCAAAACCATGACATGTCTAACTGATTTCATAAAGACTCCACAAAAGACTTTAAGTAAAACCAGAGTTTAGAAACATGTATCCCGTCCAGGAATAGGATACACCCACTAAACTCAACAACCATGGATAACATCTTTTATTCACGACGCAGCTTGAAGACACATGCATACACCTGCCAGATCCACTAGTTCCCTGAAATACATGTAGTTTGAAAAACATCAACAAAAGTTGAGCGAGTTCATGTGTTGTATAAGTATGTATAAACCTTTGTAAACACTGTATGTATGTATATCCCGGTATGAAAGCAAACAAGGAAAAGATCACCAATGGTTTGCAAGGCCACTGATATGTGTGACAATGTAGGAAGACTCGAACCTAGCAAAGTTGTACCAGGCTTCCGGCTGGAAGACATAGTCACCCTATGGGCCACCCTGGTCCTCATGGGTGTGGGCTCGCTACACCCAAATAGATCTATCACTCATGTCCCTCGGTTCTACGACGAGGATTAATGGCCTTAAGTGTTATACCCACCTTTCAAATGATCAAGCAGTAAACCCTCCTTAAGCTAATCATACCCTATATAAAACGTTTGTAATAATTGTAACATGTATTTCACCCCCGAAGTATAAAACTGAAAACAGTTAAAAGAAAAGTGGGACATGAACTCACAGTATTGCATCTTCAGAACTGGTAACTCAAATCTCCGCAGCAAACACGACTACCTACAGTGTACTAACGTCTATTAGACGAACGGGTCGTGCCTTGGCTTAGAGTTTAACGTTTTTGAGTTGCGTTTCTTATGTTCCCAATATTATTTAGAGTCATAATTACTTGTTTAAAATAATAATTATTTTAACTCTAAATTATATTTGATTTTGGAATAATTGTTTAATCAATATTTTTGTATTAATACTTCTCAAGTATTTAATTTCGTATTTTCCTTCCCAAGAGTGGGGGTATTTTATACATGTACTTTTTGTATTCTCGTATTTGTATTCTCAAAATAATATATTTTCAAGTCTCACTTTAGAAAATGTATATAACTTATTTGTCAAAAATAATGTATTCCAAGAAAATATATATGTTTCCCAAAAATCATATACTTTCTAAATATACTAGGAAAATATATTATTTTTGCTTCCCAAAATTTAATATATGTTTCTCCTTGTCAAAAATCATATTTTCACCTCTTTTGTACTAAAATACTATTTACCAAAAATATATTTATAACGATATTCTCCGGAATATTTTACAAGTTACGTTCTTGCATTTGTTTTCACAATATTTAAGTGTGTAACTTATATATTTATTCCTTGAGATTTTTTGTATTATTTTGGATTTGTAAGTTCTTGGTATATGTAAGTTATATTATTTTACCCTAAAATAATATAACTATTCCACAAACTATACAAATATTCACACAAGTGTCTTTAATACAAAATATATATTCTAAATATATATTTATCCATTTTTATTCACAAAAACCATCCTTCAATACTTGTATTTTTGTAACAAAATCTATGGCAAAGTTTATATGGAAAACCAAAGTTAAAACACACTTATAAATACTTGTTTAGAAAATATTTTCTAAGTGTTTGTATTTTTGGAAAATTTTGCCATAGTTTCTTTAGAGAATGGAGGTGTCCATGCTGTTAAGCATATCATTTTCTTTTCAAAAATAAAATCATCACAACAATTCAAAAATTATAGGATCGCGTGATGACCCGAACGAGTCGTTCAGAGGAGTTTTGATCTGTTTCAGAGGTGGAAACTAAGAAACAGACTTTGAAACAGCTTGCAAATCACATTAAACACCTTTCTGATTAATATAACACAGCTTACAACCACAAGATAAACCGGCAGCACCTCAGTATCCAAATTCAGAATTAATCCGACTCTTTTTGAGATTTCGCTTGAAATGACTATATATAGGCCAAGGGGTTCCGCTTGAACATGACAATGACATTTGAAGCGGAATCAGTTAGATGAGATTTCGCTTGAAACTGTCATAAGTCATTTCAAGCGGAATCTCCACTTTCAAGCGGAATCACACTATTTAACACTTAAATCTAGTATTTTCTCGTACAACGTGCCCTGATCTAACATATCTAGTTACAAGACTCGATACAAGACGAAGTCGACAGATGCATGCACCAACAGACTCCCCCTCAGATGTTGACGAGTCTTAAGTGTCGAGTCTTCAACGTCTTCAGTCTTTATCAGTCTTCAGGGTTTACTCTTTCTATCAGCACCAACATGCTCCCTTCGATCTAAACGTTCTCTCGAATGTCTTCAAACTACCCCTTTCGATGTGCTAGAATTTCTTAGGTTTATCAGCATCATCAGCTCTAGTATAGACACCTGACCCTTCCTGTACAGACTCTTTCTCACAATAAATTTCACAATTTTAACAATTTAATATTATGATGTATCCACCAATTCAGACTCTCCCTCTTAAAACAACTAAAATATCTGTGACCACTTTCAGACGAATATTCAAACATTTTTAGATTTAACGGACTCCCCCTCAAAATGATCATCATCTAACAAACTTTCCCAAACCTGTTCATCATGTTCAGCACTCGGAATTTTGAAAATCAACTTTCCAACATCAGTTGTCGAAAATCTTTTTGGATTTTTCAAAATTTATGCTAAAACACACCGAAAATCTTTTTGGATTTTTTAAATTGAAAGAAATGCAATGAAGAAATATTTACAAACAATATTTTTGTGAGTTTGTGTAAGAGGATCATATCAGTTCATGAGACAAATCACCAACATCATTAAGCTTCATTTCATTTTAAGTTCTAAACAAATCACCTAGATTGACAGTATACTAGTCCACTTAAATTTTCACACAAAGTTCAACTGTTTCGAGATACGATATTAATTTCTTAAGCACTTAAACTTATCCGCATGTCCCACTACTTGAATATACTCCCGTATCCAGATCCCAATATTCAGTCTTACAGGTGAGTATACCTAGATGATATCTCTAAAGGGGTTAGATGCGAAACTGTGAGAGCTTATGTCAGAACTTCCGTTCAGCAGAGAGATGACGGCTCGACTTTTGGTGTGTCCCCTTTAGAGTATCTTTTCTTCAACAACTCATGATTAGCATTTTTCAATGTTTCATCATTTTTGATGAGGGCAGTGCTATATTTCAAGCAATTTGCAAAGTATTATACGGGGACTAGGTCAGAATTTCCATTCAGCAGAAGTCCCGGGATAATACCCCAGATATCACTGAGTATAAAGACCTAGTATCTCAGAAAGAGGGACCTTTCAACCAAGATTTCGGGGGTTACCCATATATCCAAGAAATGTTACCCACGAGATAAGCAAGTTTGAATTTTAGGTTTATATCTCGTTACAATCTACTAAATGTGCAAAAAGCTACTGGCATATCATCAGTAGGATTGTTTATCACATTTTTAACTTTCCATTTCTTTAGCATGCTGTGACAGTCCACTGATGTACTATCATTTCCTCTTTTCACAACAAAACTTATTTTTCATTTTATCATATTTTTGACTTTTTCAAATTTTCTAATGTTTTTGGATTTTCTGAAAATTCTTACTCCCCCTAAAATGCAAACACATTTAAAGAAATTTGAAAACAAACTATACAGAAAAATTTACAACTGATATCGAACCGCTTCAATTCGCCATCCATTTGGCATAAACAATCAGAACTCCCCCTTTCAACAAACTATTTTCCCATTAAGATTTCAAAACACTTAAGTTTGTTTCAATCAAAATGTTTTTTCCGGAAAATAAGTTTTGTTTTAACCACTTATAAGTTCGGGGTTAATTCATCACTTTGTTTTTCAACCACTTATATGAGGATTACATCAAGTTCAAATTAATGACCTTGACGAATCACTTTGTCAGAATAAATCTCTGTATCACTTGTAAGAAAATCAAGTACAACTTAATGCCCCTGATCTACCACTTGTAGGAATACCACATCTACATAAAATCATTTTACCAATCAAGATGCCAATTCCTGCTTCACACTTACCAACCTGGAAGCTCCGGCAAGTCACACTTAACCTGTAAAAATTTCAACAATTTTAAAGTCTTTCACAAAATCTATTTTAACAAGAATGATGCCGATTCCTTATCCGCGATTACAAACTTGGGATCTCCGGCAAGTCAGGTTTTTTAATGAAAGAAAATGTCCACCCAAGCCTGACCAGCCTTGGGTGATACCAACTCATCTGTAGTTGGAATGTAAGTTGCTTTCTTTGTGGCATAAAAGTCTTTTACCCCTTTTGCTTTACCATCGACCATCTTTCCAAAAATTTTCTTTACATTCCCATTAAATGCTTTCTCAACATCAAATTCATTCTTTTCAGAATAAAATTGATTCGAGATCTCAAATTTCCCAATCTTTTGTTTAAAATTTTCAGTCCTCAATGGATGAAAGTTCTCATCATCCATTGGAGGAACTGAGTTTTCACTCTTTTTAACAACATGTGGCTCCTCTCATTTTGTTGAATCAGATTTATCGCCAGTTTTTGCCTCAGATTTCTTAACAACCCACTTTTGGTTGTCAAGCTTCACACTTCGCCTGTAAAACCTTTTTGAACATTAACCAACTTCATACGTTAAATTTTTAAACACTTTAAATTTCTTAGTTGGTTGTTCAGTTTTATCAACAACTACTTCCTTGAGTTTTTCTGAAACTCCCTGTTTTGTGTTGGATGCTTTGGGATAATTCCAAGCGATGTATCCAACTTCCTGACACCTATAACAAGTTCTAGTTTCTTTTTGCTGATGAGCTTCACTTTTCTTCTTCTCAGCAAGAAATTTTTGATTTGATTTTCTCCAGAATGAGCTCTTCTTTTCCTCCTCAGCAGATGGTCCTGAAACAAATTTTGTATTTTTAGAAATTTTTTCATTTTTATAATTTTCTGGTGGAATAAACCCAAGACCTTTCTTTTTGTAATTACCATTATGGTTTGGTTTCTTTTGAAAACCAGAAACAAAATTGTAACCTATTTTCTTGTTTAATCGTTGTTGAACTCTTGAAGTGTATTTTTTAGGTTTTCCAGTAAGATTTAAATCTTTTATTTCAGAAATATTAATTTCTGTCATTTTGAAAACCTTTTTGATCATTTCAAATCTAACACTTCTTATTGTAAATTCTTTATGAAAATATAATTTGTCAGAATCATTCATAGTATATGCTACTTCAAATATTTCATCATTCAAATTAGATTTTGACAACAAAAATTCTTTACTATACACCCGTTTTCCCAACGACTTTGAACTTTTTCCAGACGAACTCGAACTCCCGACAGACAAACACGAACTTTCGGACTTGGACTTTGACTCAAACTCCTCGTCCTTATCTAACACCTGATCGACCACTCTTTTTATTAATTCGGACTCATAATCTGTATCGGACGCTATGAATGTGATGTCAATGTTGTCTGGTAATACATCGGTTAACTCGGACTCTAACTTTATATTGACTGCCTTTTTCACTTGTTCCTCATTCGGTTTTCTAGGCGAATACCCTTCCCAAATTGGAGGTGGACACTTATTATAACAGACACTCTGTTTCTTACCAGTATCCTTTTTCTTCTTTGGCTGTTCGTCTTTAAATGCTTCAAAACCTGCAACAGTTGGATAAATTCAGTCAATTAAGTAATCAGAACTTGTATAACTTCTTAGTAAACGTCTGATTCTTTCATTTTCTGCTTTCTCAGTTTCCAACTCTTGCTTCCATTTTGCACATTCTTCAATATAAAAATTTATCTCTTTTTGCTTCGACATCATTGTAGCATTCATCATCTTCAAAGCAGCTTCTCTTTCTGAATTTGTCTTTTGCAAACTGTTCACTGTTTTGTTTAAAACATCATACGATTCCTTCACATTCTTAACATTAAACAACAACTTTTCTTTCAACTGTTCTGATTCACTAAACCTCTTGTCTGTTTCTTCACATTGTTTGCAAGGTTCCAAACATGTAAGACACGGTTTTGTGACTTCAACAATCTTTTCAATCTCCACAACCTTCTCTACTTCAACTATCTTTTCCACTTTAACTATCTTCTCAATCACCTTGACTTCTTTCATTTCTTTTGCAGCTTTTCTCTCTTTGAGTTTCTTCAGTTTATCTACAAAATAAAATTCAAAACTGTCAGAAGATAAATGAGTTTTTCCAACATTTATCTGTTCAATTTCTTCATCATCATCACTGTCTTCTGTTGAACTGTTTTCTGATGAAACAGATTCTTCATCTTGACTTTTCTCTTCATTAGATAACACAGCTATCCATTCCTTCATCAACTCTGGCTTTTGAACAATCTGAGCAATGAAAGCTTTAAGATTTGTATCAGCTGGAATGTACTTGTCCCAGCTAAAACCTGGAGCCACTTTCTCATCATCTTGATCAATAATGCCATAATAAGCTTTCTTATTTGCATCTTCGATCATTTTTCCATGTGCAGTTTGTGAATCCTTTTGTTGATACGGTTGATTAGTGATTTGTTGATATATAGCCTTTCTATAGTAATCATCTTTTACAAAAGGATTCTTTGCTCCACTAGACTCCTGATTTTTGCACTCTCTTTTGAAATGACCTTTCTCCCTGCATTTAAAACAAGTAACTTTAGATTTATCAAAACCTAAAGCTGAAAGATGAGCATCCAAAAAATCATTTCTTCCTGTAATCATTTTGAACTTTTCGGCCCTTCTTAGAACACTTGCTAAAGCCCATTTTATATCCATAAGCTCCAATTCCTCTGCATCAATCTGGTCGTAATCTTCCTTTGTTAGCATCGGATTGCCAATTCTTCCAGCAATCAAACCTTCGTAAGATTCCAACGCAGTAACCAGCAATGCCATATGACTTTTCACAACTTCTTCCGAAAAATTCTGTCCATTTTGAAGATGCAATGCCACATTGCACTGAATCATATGCCCATTACCAACATTTGCACTTTGAACACTTGGAGCATTAACATTTGGAAATCCACTAGTGTTGACTGAACTTTGACTGACTGATCCAGATGAATTTCCTGCACTAAAAGTAGTTTGGATCTTTTGACTAGCTTCAACAGTTTGAACATTTCCTTTGTAGTACAGCTTGATATCTTGTTGATGACTTCAGCTGTTCATTCTGGCAACCTTCTGTTGTTCAAGATCCTGTGTCTCAAGCTTTTCAATAAACTGTCCGATTGACAATCTGCTAAACTCTCCAGAATTCTTTAAGATCATGAGATAAGTACCCCATTCTTTCTGTGGTAAAGCGTCAGCTAGTTTTTCAACCCATTCTGCTGGAGTTTTAGTAATCTTCAATTGAGACATGGTACACACAAGATGACAATATCTCTCAATGAGAGTCTTTGTAGTTTCACCAGGCATACTAGTAAACAACTCAAACTCCTTTTTCAGCAATGATGCTTTACTCTTAAGCATTTCTGTGCTTCCTTCGAATTTCTTCTTAAGTGCTTCCCAGATCGAAAATGCACTCCCATCATGCTGAAGCAAAATCAAGATGTATTCTTTTACAGCTTGTTGTAGGAGACTAATCGTCATTTTCTATCCTTTATAACTGTCTCTCTCTTGTTCTGTGAATTCTGAAATGATTTTATCAACTTCCAATGCAGACTGTGGTCTAACATACTTGGTTTCAATACTTTCCCAAGCTCTTAGATGGTTTTCCTGAACCCAATTCTCAAAACGATTTTTCCAACCATGATACTCCTCAATTCCCATAAGTTTCGGGGGGTTTTTGTAAAGTTCCTGTTTCGTTTTCCAAGTTCATGGTTTGAGCAATGGCAGCTGGAGTACTTGAAGATGTAGCAAACGCGTTATAGAACTCTTCTTCCATTATTCGGTAACACGTTTTTTCAAAAAAAAAACAGCACTTTTCAAGCGAAATAGGCCAATTCAAGCGAAATATGCACTCAAGCGAAATCACCAACTATCAATTTCAAGCGAATGTTTTCAAGTGGAATCTCTAATTAACTTTTTCAAGCGGAATAACCAACTATCAGTTTGGAGCGGAATCAGCACAGTTTTGAAGCGGAATCAGCCAAACTCAAGCGGGATAACGCAGTCTCGAGCGGAATCACAAATGTACGTTCAAGCGGAATAGAAACATTGGTCCATTTTAGTCATTTTTAGATCGAATTTTAATCTGAAACTTTCAAGGGTTTGTTAAAAAACAGTTTTACACAATATATGTGAAAATGAGCCGATTTTAACCGTAAAAACTTGTTAATTTTGAAAAGAAGGTGTAGAAAATAGAAACTTTAAGCTGAATCGGTAAGAACTCCTCCTCCTGAGCTCTGATACCACTTGTAGGATCGTGTGATGACCCGAACGAGTCGTTCAGAGGAGTTTTGATATGTTTCAGAGGCGGAAACTAAGAAATAGACTTTGAAACAACTTGCAAATCACTTTAAACACCTTTCTGATTAATATAACACAGTTTACAACCACAGGATAAACCGGCAGCACCTCGGTATTCAAATTCTCAATTGATCCGACTCTTTTTGAGATTTCGCTTGAAATAACTATATATAGGCCAAGGGGTTCCTCTTGAACATGACAATGACATTTCAAGCGGAATCAGTTAGATGAGATTTCGCTTGAAACTGTCATAAGTCATTTCAAGCGGAATCTCCACTTTCAAGCTGAATCACACTATTTAACACTTAAATCTAGTATTTTCTCGTACAACGTGCCCTGATCTAACATATCTAGTTACAAGACTCGATACAAGACGAAGTCGACAGATGCATGCACCAACAACAATCAACCTTTAAACAACTCATACTTACCAAGAGCAAAAACTATACATTTTACATAAAAATATGAACTTCATCTTTTCACAAAAACTTGTAGTAACTTGGTAAAGTGTTTAGTAGGTTTAGTTACCCTCTAAAGTGTGTTTATTCCTTTAAAAATCTCATTCTTAAAGAAACTAGGTGTTTACAACTTGTAATCATATTTTACAAAAATGTTTATTCATTAGATCTTCTTGTTTCATAAGTGTTTATACACTTATTTTTCCACTAAAAATTAGTGTATGTTTAAGTAAGAATCTAGTTCTACTAAAAATCATATTTTGAACTTGGTTCTCTTTGGAAAATCATTTGTAAATCTTGGATCCATAAGACTACCAACTCACTTTGTTTATTATTTGTCAAGAAATCATTTTATTCATCAAGTTCATGTTTACACAAGAAGATGATTATCTTATGTTGTCACATAATCATCCTCTCATTTGCTAGATCATGGGTTTAATCATAATCTAGCAAACTCCATGTGATGATCAACATCATATTCTCAAGTAAACAACAAGCGAACATCATACATATACTAAACAACATCATTTCATTAAGATATCATCATATGTTAAGCTTTTATTCAAGATTCATGTTTATGTCTTTTAATGTTCTTATGATTAACAACCTAATGCATCTTTTAACCAACTAAAATAGAAGTAGACAAAGGTTACAAGGATCTTACTACTAGCTCTAAGCTAGGGAAGAACACAAGATGAATATGGAGTGGATGAAAGCAATTGATGGAGGTCCTTCAAGATCCAAGAGCACTGAGCTTCTTTAGTAACCCTCTTACACCTTGGAAAGCACTTGGAATGGTTGGATGATGATTGAAAATGGTGGTGCTGGTGGTGTGATCTTCGTCTGAGAGCAATAAGGAGAGATGGAGAGGTGAGTGATGATGAGAATGATAAGGGATTATGCTATACTTAAACACATATTGAGCTTTTAACCAATGGTTTAAGTGTCTTAAGAAGTACAAGCATGATCTACATCAAATCCAATCAAGATCATGGAAGAATTTAGAGAAATCTTATGGGGTGGGGTCAGCTTGTGACCGTAAATCATGAGGGGGAGGGGGTAAGTGTAAGTTTGAATGATAAGTAGGTTAATTAGTTGGAGGTTAAGTGTAAAGTCTAGTGTTTTAAGTGTAGGATGCGTTATATAGTGTGTTAGGGTGTTCGGGCAACATAACTAGCCAAGAAATAATAAAACAATGCTTCTAGCAATATTTTGGCGTACCGGGTAATGTCCGGTTTCTCGGTTCGATACCGATTCGTTAAAGGTATCAAGTTATTCCGATTAATGATTTTTTAGTACCCTTTTGTGCCGCTTTTAATTCCTGACACTTAGGAAAGCATACACGGCCATTTTGCCATATTTTTGCATGTTACTAGCTTGTTAAAAGCTGAATTTTGCTGAAATATGCAGAATTCTGCACTTTATGTGGGGTTTAGGCACTTTTCGGCACTTAAGCTATCACCTAGTGACGCAGTTTTATTGTCCTTACTTCCCTACACACCATACTAGTGTAGTACCTTGTCTCTGGCCCTTACGGGGTCTCAAAACACTGTCTGTCTGTGTACTGACATTGTCAGCATGTTCCTGAGTTATCCGCTAACTGTGCTAACCGTGCTTTGTGCATCATGTATGTCACTAAAGTTTGAATGTGATAAATGGTGTGACAGTATGCAATATGTGATGCACATGTATGTATGATACAGAAATCAGAAAGCAGTTTAAGTCATCAGTTGTAATTAAGCACAGTCATTAAGCTCAAATCAATATTAATTAGTTGTACGGATACCTGAATTTATGAGGGTTGTCACAGGGCCGTCAGAAAAGCTACGTTGATAAGCGTAAGAAACCTTTGGAGTTCGCTTTAGGCGATCGCGTTATGTTGAATGTCTCACCCTCGAAGGGTGTGGTACGCTTTCGGAAACGCGGCAAGCTTAATCCGCTTTATGTTGCGCCATTCAAAATTCTGTAGTGAATTGGTAAAGTGACCTACAAGCTCGAATTACCTGCTGAGTTGGGTAACGTTCATGATATCTTCCATGTTTCGCAATTAAAGAAGTGCTTGTCCGATGAAACACTTGTGATACCGTTTCAAGAGCTGAAGATTGATGACAAGTGGCAGTTTGTCGAAGAACCTATCAAATCATGGATCGGGAAGTTAAGGTTCATAAGCACAGTTGAATTCCAATCGCGAGAGTTCGTTGGAGCTCAATACGTGGACCGGAGTTCACGTGGGAACGTGATGATCAGATGAAGCTCAAGTATCCTCAACTATTCCCAGCTGACCAATCTAATCCTGATGCAACTGGTGAATTTCGGGACTAAATTTCCTTTCAAGTTGGGGATGATGTGGCACCCGAGGAAGATCCACAGTCATCCTGATCTAACACCTAGCTGCTTTGGGGTACTTATCAAATTTCGGGGCGAAATTTCTTTCAAGTTGGGGATGATGTGACAACCCGAGATTTTAAGGTCTTTCTTCTACGCATCACTTGTTTCACAATCCTGTTTTCACAATTCGTTTTATGTTGTAACATGTGCATGGTATTACTCATGATCAAAATATTGCTATTATGTTGTAACATGTGCATGGTATTACTCATGATCAAAATATTGCTATGTTGGTTGTAAATGACAATCTAGGAGTTGTTTAATGTTTAGACTTGACTGTTCATGCTTCTTAAACTTGGGCCGCACATCACACTCAAGTTGACGAAGAACCTATCCTTCGTTGATTTTCCTTTTGACGAAGAACTAAGGTTCTTCGTCACAATCACAACGTGGCAAAGAAGGTCCTTCGCCAAGGGAGTATTTCATCGAGAGGATTCTCGGCCCAGGTTGATTTGTGTCCCAAAATGAGCCCGACGGTATTTTGTTTGTATAACCTGCAGAACTCAATCCTCAAACCCTAAAACTCTCCCCCTTTCCCCTCCTTCCTGTGCGACGGCAATTGTGGGTCTCCAAACCTTTCCATGTCGATTAATCTAATCACTTCGGTATCATAGTTAGTGTCCATTAGCCAAAATCCTGATGTTGTGATCTTATGTGAGGTTAGGGTTCCATTGATAGGATTGTTAATCTAGAACTTGCATGATGAGGGTTTGATGATTTGTATACGTTCATGCTCATGTGGTGGTTTGATAACTCTGCTTGATGAACTTATATCTTGATAAACTAATAATCTGATTGTGTGTGGTCATTGGATGATTAGGGTCAATGATTGTTTAGTACGGTTTATATGATAAGTGACAACTGTTATGTTTTGAATGGTTGATGATTGTTCATAATTAGGGTGCATAATCATGGTTAAAAGTGTCGTTTAATCTGATTTGGAAAACTGTCAAACTTGTTAGCACCTGTTACGGCTGAAATTAAGGGAGTTGTAACTGTCTGATGAGGGTGTGATGAAAGACTTCCCCCACGAAGAACGAAACTCGACGAAGAACCAGGTTCTTCGTTGACTGGTTCTTGACGAACCACTAAGGTTCTCCGTCACACTCATGATCGACGAAAAATAGTTCTTCGCCATAAGGTTCTTTGCCAAGGAGACACCCCACGAAGAACTGGTTCTTCGTGGAGATGCTGCAAATGAACAAATGGACATAACAGTTAAAGAGTTCATGATGTTTATGATAATGGATATTTGTTTTTATAAAATTCTATTTGATGCATGATAATAATGGTGATTAGGAATGAGAAACCTGATTTGATTTGTGTGAGTAGCAGACTCACCTATTAAGTGTTGTTAAGAGATATGCACATGGGATGTGGGCTTGTATGAGAATAGAATACTTGCTACATGTTGTACAGTAATCTTTGTGATGAATACAACCTGTGAAAAATACATGACTTAATTGATGGTGAAACTGACTACATTGGTAACCACGGTAGGGTTTGGTTGAGTAACTTGGAACGGGTAACTTAACATACCGAGCAAAACTAAGGTGAGTTCAATCCTCTTGAGCATGCGTCCCGGTGGGTGGGACAATCAAATGGGTATTCCTTAGAGGAATAAGTCTTTTGAGTAAAAACTGGGATGTTAGATAATACACTCATTTCCTATCACTTTAAGTCCCATCTTATACCGAATTAGTTACCTGAGAGGTAACGGGGTATTAGTTGATAGCGCTATTAGGCTTGGCAGCCTCACACCGTACCTGAGAGGACGGGCGTGAACTAATGACCTTAATCATGACCAATGCTTAGATAGGGGGCATTGGCGACGGGCAAAACAATCTGGAGCCATCTTGTACGGTACTCGAGTTATTATCAACATTATCAATAAACTGAACTAAACACTTGGCAATTAATGTTTTCGTAAAACTATGAACTCACCAGCGTTGTCTGATACACTTGTTGCATGCTCGCAGGTCGTTAGATTTATGGACAAGGAACTTGCTGTCTAGGATTGCTGGAGTGGTCATGGGGCGTACTGCTTAGATACGCATGACAGACTTACTGATTTTTCATAACATTTGGTTTTGAAACATTTAAACAATGATTTACTATTTTCTTCCGCTGAACCGGTTAAACTTGTGATACGATTTAGAATATTTGATTCAATAAATGGGAGTTAATTTTAATATCTTGTGAATAGTTTAATGTAATTGGTGGCTTTATCCTAGTACGTCACACGCTTAGCAGGGTTTTCCGCATGTGGTATTTTGGGGGTGTGACAGTTTGGTATTAGAGCCACTGGTTATAGTGAACTAGGTTTTAAAACGTTTTTATAAAACCAGACTATAACCGAACATTTCTAAAATCGACCATGACACTCAGCTCCAGATTGCAAGGTTCGTCTCTCGTTTACTTATTGCACAGCATAACTAGTGTACACCTATGTATGTCGTTGCATGTGATTGCACACTTTGCACTACAAAATGAATTCATGTGTTACTCGCTTACGTTATGTGACTGATAGTGTGGCGTCCCACTAGACTTTTGTGATCTATGTTTGTGATGTCTTGTATCTTGTGGTTTGAATTGAGGAACCTTTTAACGCAAGTTAAGAGGAGCTGAGATAAATATGCAAATTACATTATTATTATGGGTGCACATATAATGACAATGTGGGGTGCATGTGAGTCCCAGTGAGGCTTAACGAGTGTGAAGGGGGTTCTGTTCCATTGTTTGACATAGAAATAGAACACAGTAATCTGTAGAAGCCATAGTGATGTTTGACTTCTACTCAATTTCAACCCTTAACCTTTTCCACTCTTCTCATATAGAATCATGAGCAGACGAAACAGTGGACGTGGTGGAGGCCGCGGCGGTGGACGTGGCAACATTGTTATGTCTCAGGCTAAATTAACTGACCTGATCAATACTCGTGTAGCTGAGGCCATAGCGGCTCAGCAGGCTGGTATGATATGTGCCAAATACTCTTTATTCTGGAGTAGCGTACTTGATTCTTACTCGTGTGCTGTATTTTCTTTCGTCCTTAGGTCAACAAGTGAATCAGAATCAGAACAATCTACATGTTTGCACATTTAAGACGTTCATGGATTGTAAGCCACAGACGTTCAGTGGGACTGAAGGAGCTGTGGGACTGCTACGTTGGTTTGAAAAGGTGGAATTGGTGTTCGCTATGTGTAACTGTCCTGCTGGGAACAGAGTGAAGTATGCTTTAGGCACACTTGAAGATGGTGCCTTGACTTGGTGGAATTCCCAAGTCCAAATGATGGGGATTGAAATCGCCAACGTGACTACTTGGGACGATTTCAGGGAACTGATGCGTGAAGAGTACTACCCTCGCGATGAGATTCAAAAGTTGGAGAATGAGTATTACAATTTGAAGATGGCAGGGTCCGAGATCGAAGCCTACATGAAACTGTCTCATGAACTCACGATTATGTGTCCTAACTTATCACGACCACCCCACCGTAGGATTGAGCTGTACATCAGTGGTTTAGCACCACAGGTCAAGGGTTTGGTCATTGTGGCGAATCTTGACAACTTGCCTTGAATCATTTGTCTAGCTCATAAGATCACTGACTAGGAGGTGGAGCGTGGCTCGCTACCACCACGTGTTTCTACTACTGTCTCTACTGCTACGGCTACTACTCCAGCTACGGATAACAAGCATAAGTGGAATGATACGGACAAGGTGTCCAACTCGAATCAGTCGCAGAAGAAGCCAGACAACAGTGGCAACCGCAGTTTTAGTCAGTCGTCCTCAGTTAATCAGAATCAGACCAAAAACTCGAATCAGGGTTCTTACGTAGGGAAACAACCAAAGTGTAACAAGTACAACTTCCACCATCGTCGACCGTGCACCCGGGTCTATCACAGGTGCAACAAGGTGGGCCATATAGCTAGAGATTGCAGGGCCCCACTCCCAAAATAGCAGCAACAACAATCTCCACAGCAACAGCAGACGCAGCAGCAGGAGAGGCAGCAGCCTCAACAGAACCAGGGAAATCGTAAGGGGTGTTTTCAGTGTTGAGACGAGGGTCATTTCAGGCGGGATTGCCCTTAACTGAATCAGAATGCTGGTAATAACAACAACAACACTGGGAACAACAACAACAACGGAAACAATGGTGGGAATGGTGCGCGTGGAAGAGTGTTTACTATCGATGCTGGGGAAGCTACGAATGATGGCAATGTGGTGACCAGTATGTTTTCTGTGAACAATCTATTTGCTTCTGTTTTATTCGACTATGGTGCCGATTGGAGTTATGTGTCTTTGGGGTTCAGTCGTCAGTTAGGGTTGACTCCTACACCTCTTGTAAACAAACACGTAGTAGAATTAGCTGATGGAAAAATGGATTGAAGCTTTACATGTTCTTTTTGGGTGTAAACTCGATCTTATGGGTCAAGTGTTTGATATTGACCTACTCCCCGTTACTCTTGGAAGCTTCGATGTAGTCGTTGGTATGGACTGTGTATCCCTCTCCCTAGTGGAGAATCTCTGTCGGTTCAAGGTCACCGTAGTGGTGCAATGGTTGGCGTCATCTCAGCCATGAAAGCCCAGAAGTGTCTACGAAAGGGCTACCCTGCTATTTTAGCACTTGTTACTGATACTCAGCCTGAAGGAAGGAAAATCGAAGACCTGCCAGTTGTTCGTGAGTTTTCCAATGTATTTCCTGAAGAACTTCCTGGTTTACCTCCACACCGCTTGTTGGAGTTTCTGTTAGTGCATGCATCTATCGACTTCGTCTTGTATCGAGTCTTAGTCTTAGAATGTTAGATTAGGGCACATTGTATGAGATTTCCCGAGAAAGTTGATTTCACATATATGCACATGTCCATATGTGGGAAACCACATGTCCATATGTGGGAAGCCACATGTTCATATGTGGGAAATCAGTAAGATGTCCGTATGTGGGAAACCTAGAAGATGGTTTCGCTTATATGTACAATAGGGGTTTAGCTTATATGTACAATAGGGGGGTTTTGCCTTTATGGACATGTCCATATGAGCGAAACCTAGTCCCTATATATACCCTAGGAGCAAAATCATTTGGAACGTGTTCTTGTTTTCCATACCGAGGTGCTACCGGTATGAGATTTGGTTGTAAACGCTGTAATATCAATCAAAAGTGTGATATAAGTGAAGATCTAGTTGTTTCTACGTTGGTTACTTGTTTTCCGCACCTGTAACTGATCAATACTCCTCTGATAGATTCGTTCGGGTCAGAATACGATCCTACAAGTGGTATCAGAGCTTTAGGAGGAGGAGTTCTACAAAGATTTGCTGGATTTTTTCATAAATTTTTAACGAGATTTTACGGTCGGAATCCGCTCAAAATTTCACAGATTGTAGATAATTGATCATAGATAATACCCCAGATATCACTGAGCACAAAGACCTACTATCTCAGAATAAGGGACCTTTCAAACAAGATTTCAGGGGTTACCTATATAAGCAAGTTTGAATTTTTAAGTTTATATCTCGTCACAATCTACTAAATGTGCAAAAACCTACTGGCATATCCGCAGTGAGATTGTTTATCACATTTTTAACTCTCCAATTCTTTAGCATGTTGTGACAGTCCACTGATGTACTATCATTTCCTCTTTTCACAACGAAACTCATTTTTGAATTATATCATGTTTTTGGCTTTTTCAAATTATGAAGGTGTTTCGCTCATTTGAACATCAGGGTTTCGCTTTTGTGTCACATATATCTTGGGGTTCCGCTCTTGTGAACATCAGGGTTTCGCTTTTGTGTCACATATATCTTGGGGTTCCGCTTTTGTGAACATCAGGGTTTCGCTTTTGTGTCACATATATCTTGGGGTTCCGCTCTTGTGAACATCAGGGTTCCACTCTTGTGGACATCAGGGTTCCCCTCTTGTGAACATCAGGGTTCCACTCTTGTGAACATCAGGGTTTGTGAACATCAGGGTTCCACTCTTGTGAACATCAGGGTTCCACTCTTGTGAACATCAGGGTTCCACTCTTGTGAACATCTGGGATTTCGCTCTTCGTGCACAAACATCTAATTTCGCTTATTTGTCACTGATCTTGAAAAACGTGATTAGTCATCATAGATACTGAGTTTTAGAACGCATTTGCTACAACCCCGGCTAGTCCATCCGACATTACTAAGGCCATGATAATGGAAAATGAAACGGGAACAATGCAAAAACCCCCCGAAACTTATGGGAATTGAAGATTATCACGGATGGAAGAAACGTTTTGAAAATTGGTTTCAGGCGAATCATCTAAAAGCTTGGGAGAGCATCGAAACTGAATATGAGAGGCCAAAGAATTCAGTGGGAGTCGATAAAGTCATTTCAAAATTCACGGAGCAAGAAAGAGATAGTTATAAAGGAGAGAAAATGATGATCAATCTGTTACAACAAGCAGTAAAGGAGGATATATTTGTGTTGCTTCAACATGATGACAATGCTTACTCTATCTGGGAAGCTCTTAAAAATAAATTTGAGGGAAGTACCGAAATGCTACACAGTAAAGCAGCTTTGTTGAAAAAGGAGTTTGAACTATTTACGTGCATGCCTGGTGAGACAACCAAGACTCTTATTGAGAGATACTGTCATCTTGTACGCACCATGTCACAGTTGAAGTTTACAAAAACTCCAGCAGAATGGGTTGAAAAGCTTGCTGACGCGTTACCGCAAAAGGAATGGGGTACATATCTGATGATATTGAAGAATTCCGGACAGTTTAGCAGGTTATCAATTGCACAGTTTATCGAGAAGCTGGAGGCACAGGATCTAGAACAGCAGAAAATTGCTAGAATGAACAGTTCAACTCATCAACAAGATATTAAATTGTACTATAAAGGAAATGTTCAAACTGCTGAAGCCAGTCCAAAGATACAAACTGCATTTAGTGCTGGAAATCAATCTGAACCAAGCAGTCAAGGATCAGTCAACACTAGTGGGTTCTCAACGGTAAATCCTCCAAGTGTTCAAAGTACATCTGCTGGAAATGGACATTTGATTCAATGCAATGTAGCTCTACATCTTCAAAATGAACAAAATTATTCTGAAGAGGTTGTAAAGAATCATATGGGATTATTGGTCACTGCATTAGAGTCTTATGAAGGGTTGATTGTCGGAAGAATTGGCAATCCAATGCTCACAAAAGAAGATTATGACCAAATTGATGCAGATGAGCTGGAACTAATGGATATTAAATGGGCATTGGCGAGTGTTTTGAGGAGAGCAGAAAAGTTTAGATTGATTACAGGAAGAAATGACTTCTTGGATGCAAATCTTTCTAATCTAGGATTTGATAAATCTAAAGTTGTTTGTTTTCGTTGCAGGGAGAAAGGGCATTTTAAAAGAGAGTGCAAGAATCAGGAACCGAGAGGAGCAAAGGAGTCGTCTGGGAAAGATGATGAGAAAATGGCTAAAGGTTTTAACTGGGACAAGTTTATTCCAGCTGATTCAAATGTTCAAGCGTTTATTGCACATATTGTTCGAAAGCCAGAAATGCTGAAGGAATGGATGGAAGTATTATCTGATGAAGAGAAAAGTGAAGATGAAAGATCTGTTTCATCTGAAAACAGTTCATCAGAAACAAATGATAGTGATGAAGAGATGGAACAGATAAATCTTGGAAAAACGCATTTATCTTCTGACACTTTTGAATTTTATTTTGCAGAAAAATTGAAGAAACTGAAAGAGAGGAAAGCTGCAAAAGAATTGAAAGAAGCCAAAATGATTGAGAAGACAGTTGAAGTGGAGAAGATAGTGGAAGTTGAGAAGATTGTGGAGTTAGAAAAGATAGTTGAAGTCACAAAACCCTGTCTTACATGTTTAGAGTCTTGTAAACAATGTATTGAAAAAGATGAGAGGTTTAGTGAGTTAGAAAAGTTGAAAGAACAATTGTTGTTTGATGTAAAGAATTTTCAAAAGTCGTAGGATGTATTGAACCGACATGTGAATAGTCTTGAGAAGACTAACTCTGAAAGAGAGAAAGCTTTGAAGATGATGAATGCTACCATGATGACAAAGCAGAAAGAGATCAACTTATACATAGAAGAATGTGCAAAGTGGAAGAAAGAGTTGGATAGTGAAGCAGCTGAGAATGAAAGAATCAGAAGATTGTTGCGAAGTTACCAAGGTTGTGACTACATAATCGATAGAATTTATCCAACAGTTGAAGGATTTGAAGCGTTTAAAGGTGAAGAAACAAAGCCAAAGAAGAAGAAGGATACTGGTAAGAAACAGCGTGTCTGTTATAATAAGTGTCCGCCTCCGATTTGGGAAGGGTACTCACCTAGAAAACCTAACGAGGAAGAACTAAAACAGGCGGTCAATATTAAATTAGAATCCGAGCTAACCGATGTTTTACCAGACAATATTGACGTCACGTTCACGGCGTCCGACACAGATCATGAGTCCGAATTGATAAAAAGATTGGTCGATCAGGTGTTGGATAAGGATGAGGAGTCAGAGTCAAAGTCCGAATCCAAAAGTTCGTGTCAGTCAGTCGGGAGTTCGAGTTCGTCCGAAAAGAGTTCAAAATCGTTGGAAAAAAGGGTTTACGGTAAAGAGTTTTTTTGTTGTCAAAATCTAGTTTGAATGATGAAACGTTTGAAGTAGTATATACTTTGAATGATTCTGACAAATTATATTTTGATAAAGAGTTTCCAATAAAAGGTGTTAAACCAGAAATGATCAAAAAGGTTTTCAAATTAACAGAAATTAATATTTCTGAAATAAAAGATGAAAATCTTAAAATAAAACCTAAACCTTACACCTCAAGAATACAATAACGTTTAAACAAGAAAAAGGGTTACAATTCTGGTTCTGGTTTTCAAAAGAAACCAAACCAAAATCGTAGCTACAAAAAGAAAGGACTTGGTTTTATTCCACCTGAAAACAATAAAAATGAAAAATTCTCTAAAAATACAAAATTTGTTTCAGGACCATCTGCTGAAGAGGAAAAGAAGAGCTCATTCTGGAGACAAACAAATCAAGAATTCCTAGCTAAGAAAAAGTAGAATGAAGTTCAGAAAAATGAAACCAGAACCTGTTTTAGATGCAATGAAGTTGGACACATTGCATGGAATTGTCCTAAATCAACCAAGACAAAACAGGGAGTTTCTGGAAAACTGAAAGAAGTTTTTGTTAACAAAACCGAACCACCAACTGAAAAATTTAAAGTTTTCAAAAATTCAACATTTGAAGTTGGTGAATGTTCGAAGAGATTTTACAGACAGAGTGTGATACTTGACAACCAAAAATGGGTTGTTAAGAAATCTGAAGTAAAATCTGGCGATGAATCTGATTTCACAAAATCAGGGGAGCCACAATTTGATGAGAGCGATGAAAACTCAGTTCCTTCAATGGATGATGAGAACTTTCCACCATTGAGGACTGAAAATTTTAAAAGGAAAGTTGGAAAGTCTGAAATCTCAAATCAGTGTTATTCTGAAAAGGATAATTTTGATGTTGAGAAAGCATTTAATGGGAAAGTAAAGAAGATTTTTGGAAAAAATGGTTGATGGGAAGGTGAAAGGGGTAAAGGATTTCTACGCTAAAAAGAAAGCAACTTACTCCCCAACAAAATCCGGATTGAAATCACCCAAGGCTGGTCAGGCTTGGGTGGACGTTTTCTTTGCTTGAAAATCCTGACTTACCGGAGATCCCAAGTTTGTAATCGTTGATCAGGAATCGGCATCTTTCATTTTTAATAAGGTGGTTTTTGAAAATACTTGAAATTGTTAAAATTTTACAGGTTGAATGACTACGCCGGAGCTTCCGAGTTGGTAAGTGCGAAGCAGGAATCGGCACTTTGATGGGTAAAATGTAGATAACTCATTCCTACAATTGGTATTGATTGGTTATACCTACAAGTGGTTTAGAGGTTGCTTGATTGCAAACAGTAAATCAAGGACATTAAGTTGTACTTGATTTACTACATTTGATAAAATTGACAAGATATTGAACCATATCCCCGTACTTAAACAAGTGGTAAACTTACAAGTGGTAAAAACAAACTCATTTTCCGGAAAAATCATTTTGATTAAAACAAACTTAAGTGTTTTGAAATCTAAATGAGAAAATGGTTTATGACAGGGGGAGTTCAGATTGTTTATGCCTACTGAATGGCGAATTGAGGCGATTTGATATCGGTTGTCATGTTTCTGTACAGTTTGTTTTGAATTTTCTTCAAGTGGGTCTAGAGCTTATATAGTTTTCAAATTTCTTTAATGTGTTTGCATTTTAGGGGGAGTAGAAAATTTCAGAAAATCCAATAACATTAGAAAATTTGAAAAAGCCAAAAACATGATAAAATTAAAAAATGAGTTTCGTTGTGAAAAGAGGAAATGATAGTGCATAAGTGGACTGTCACAACATGCTAAAGAATTGGAGTGTTAAAAATGTGATAAACAATCTCACTGCGGGTATGCCAGTAGGTTTTTGCACATTTAGTAGATTGTGACGAGATATAAACTTAAAAATTCAAACTTGCTTATTCTGTGGGTAATAATATCTTGGATATATAGGTAACCCCTGAAATCTTGTTTGAAAGGTCTCTTATTCTGAGATACTAGGTCTTTATGCTCAGTGATATCTGGGGTATTATCCCGGGACTTCTGCTGTATGGAAGTACTGACCTAGTCCCCAAATAATGCTTTCCGCAAATGCTTGAAACATAGCATCGCCCTCAGCAAGCTGATGAAACAATAAAATTGATAGTCGCTGCTGTTGAAATCAAAAGGATCCTCTAAAGGGGACACACCGAAAAGTCGAAGCCGTCATCTCTCTGCGTATACGGAAATATCGACATGAGCTCTCACGGCCCTCGCATTTAACCCCTGAACAGATATCATCTGTGGTATACTCACCTGTAAGACTGAATATTGGGATCCGGATACGGGAGTATATTCAAGAAGTGGGACACACGGATAAGTTTAAGTCATTAAAACATTAATATCGTATCTCGGAACAGTTGAAATTTGTGTGAAAATTTAAGTGGACAAATATACTGAAAATCTAGGTGAATTGTTTAGAACATCAAATGAAATGAAGCTTAATGGTGTTGGTGATGTGACAACTCGAACTTTAGACTTGCTTAGATGTAACGTTATGTGTGCTTATATGACACTTTGAGTTAACGAATGTTATGATGTTACGTACTATGTGAACTTGATTATATAATTATGTGAGTACGTATGTTAATATGTGCGTTGTGTGATATATGTTTGCATGTTAATCGAGCCAAACCCAAACCGCACATTATAACCGGTCACACAAGCCCTTTTGGGCCACACCTTGTTCACGGATCCATTAGGCAGCCGAGTGGGCTCGGCCCACTCCCCACTCGCAAACACCAAAACCAAGAGTAGGGGTTTGATTTCATTGTTTTTGCAAAACACATAACACACACAAACCCTACTTGCTCTCTATCTCTCTCTCTCTCGGCTTGCCTAGAACCCGACGGCGAACAACTCAGAGGATCGGAGACCTTGCTCTTCCATTCGGCTCACTTTTCTTGTGCTTGATCCTATCTTCCGGTTAGTATGTTATCCATTGATGTGTGTTGTATATACTCGGTATGTTGATGATGATTTGGTATGATGTTATGACTCTATGTTTAGGTTAGACGGATTAGGGTTGCATGTTATAAGCTAGAACCGTTTGGGTTATTACTATGTTTTGTTCCGGATTAGTGGTGGTAATGGTTAGGGTTAAATGAATATGATTCGGACTGGTGTAGATGTTAATCGGCTGGATTGTTACACAATTTGGATGAATCAGTTTACTTGTTCGGATTGTTTGTATGATTGTATGATATACCGAGTTGAATGATTTTAATATTTGTTCATGTTGTTGTTCATACGAATTAAGGTTTAGAAAACCCTGTTTGATCGATGATTTCTTGAATGGTAAACTGTTAGTTGTTAATTGATTTCTGGAAACTGACAACGATAATTGATTTGCATAAATGTTGTAACTGAATTGCATGAAATCAGGAAAGCTGTTACACGCTAGGTTGTGACTCAGATTGCGAGTCAGGAACCCACAGTCTCGACTCGAGACCTTAACAGCATCAGCCGCAACCACGGTTGCGAGTCATATCGCGACTCATAACCAGACCATGATGAGCCGAAACCACCTGTTGCGACTCGTAACCAGCTGTTGCGACTCGTAACTCTCTGTTGCGACTCGAGAACGCCGGTTGCGACTCGAGACCACCGTTGTACGTACACTGTTTTGGGCTTTCACTGTCACGGGCCCAATCGTTTGGGCCAAATGATTGGATTTGTGGACTGTTTGTTATTGGACTGCTTATCTGTTTGGGCCGACATCTTATTTGGGTGAATATTATTTGGGCCGGGTTATGTTGGGCCGAGATTAGAACGCACAAGTTATGCTCTTGACTGCTAAGTGTTACCATGTTCTATAAGTGCTCGAAACATGTTAACTTATATGTTTTATACGTGCGTTACGTGAAGTCAAAACCTGACTTGTATAAACCATGATAGGACGTGGTTGACCATTTACTTGCTACCTGTACTCTTTGTGTATCTGCCGAGCAAACCAAGGTGAGTTCACACAGCCAACGCATGGGATTCCCGGGTTGGG
This sequence comes from Helianthus annuus, assembly GCF_002127325.2. Taxonomy (NCBI): domain Eukaryota; kingdom Viridiplantae; phylum Streptophyta; class Magnoliopsida; order Asterales; family Asteraceae; genus Helianthus; species Helianthus annuus. Next base: position 71,256,313 of record NC_035437.2, on the reverse strand, counting down.
AATTGGGTTGGATATGTTGATACGGAAAGGGTTAATTGTACTTACGCATTCACTAGACTATAGACCATCGTCCTCAGGATAGTCAGGACACGTTACGTAAAGCCTACGTAACCCAGTATTTGCCATTTGTCTCCCGGGTCGGGAGGACACGTTACGTAAAGCCTACGTAACCCAATACTTTCCACTGTCTTCCGGGTCGGAAGGACACGCTGCGTAAAGCCTACGTAGCCCCCACGCGTACCACTGTCCTCGGGGAAGGGCACGTCACGTAAAGCCTACGGGACCCAATACGTATTCCTGTTCTCGGTAAAGAAGAACACATGGTTGGAAGTTAGTCTAGTAAGTACCACTAATGAGAAGCCCTCATTAGTAAGGATAAATGTGGGAAGCCCCTACCGGTAATATAAACACAAGGTCTGGGAAGCCCCCACCTTTAGTACGTACTAGTATGGGAAGCCCCCCACTAGCTAAACTTATGCACTATGATATGAAATTACTTTCTGTGAACTCGCTCAACTAGTTTGTTGATTATTTGCTGCATGCCTTGCAGGACCTTAGGTACGTTATGGAGCTTGCACAAGGAGGAGCAGGTCGTTGTGGGATACGAATCACGAATGATATCTGAACTTATAACTAATTTGAGTTTACATTACTATGCTTCCGCTACTTAAACGATGTTTGGTTTTGAAACATCAATCATGTCATGATGAATTACATTAATTACTTTTATTATTAAATACTATGTTTGATATGATTGATGGCTTGATCCTGGTCAGTCACGCTCCCAAGCGGTGGTACTCCGCAGGTGGATTTTGGGGGTGTGACAGGTGACTTGTCTCAAAAACTGATATGATCCTCTTACACGAACTCACAAAAAATATTGTCTGTAAATATTTCTTTAGTGCATTACATGTTTCTTTATTTCAAAATCTAAAAAGGTTTTCAGTGTGTTTTTGTAACACCTCTTGAGTCCAATAATGTATTGACACGTGTCTTGAGTTTACACGTGGCATTTAATATTTAATAAAGGACTAATATTGACAAACCTTGAAAGTATGTAAATTCGAGGGTTATAAATGTCAAACAAGGGTAAGTATACTGTATAGTAACCCTAAAAGATGCTCGTACCTTAAAACGAATAAATCATGGATCGTACGGAAGCGAAATGCGGAGGAAAGTGAGAGATTACAAGCTGCGGGGGTTAACTGTGTCAACATGTTTAATTATACCTCTGAGTGACCCTTTGACGTACCCGAAGCCTTGTAACAGTATAATATGCTCACTAGAATATAATATATAAATTCCGCGAAGTTCCGTTTTAAAACGAGAAACTTATGACCAAATTCGTACGAGAGGGGTTAAAAGCGTCAACTATATAAATTAAGGCTTCTCGGATAATAAGTAAACTATCCGGGGGCTTAATAACAAGGGTAAATAACGCGAGGTCCTTAATTGTAATTAACCGAGGGCCATATCGCAAAGTTACCCCTTCAAAACCGAAAGGTCAGGTTATTAATTACCAAGATTTTGGTAATCATTGTAAAAAGATTTAAAAAGATTGTTTCTTAACCCCTTACGGATCGTAAAGGTCATGCCTTGCGGACCGTAAGGGAGCGCATGATTGATTTGGATCCGCCACAGGCTTACGGACCGCAAGGCCTAAGCCATACGGTCTGTAAGCAACGCCCAGCGACAGAAACATGGCTGTTGGCTCTTTTAAGCGGCAAGACAATTATGGATGGGTTTTCCAGAGGCATGGGCGCCCCCTACTCGACCTATAACACCTTGGGACACCTGCCCATCATCCATACTCAGTTGTAGGGTGTGTTGTGATGATCTAAGTGCATACATTTCACTATAAATAGACATCCAAGGTTCATAACTAACACACACCTCAAACACACTTCTCTGGTCATTCCTAAAGCTCTCAAGTGTTCATCTCTTGTTCTAAATCTTTCAACAAATCTCTGTAAGTCGTTTGAATCCTTTGTGGTTTAGTTTTACTTAGTAATATAGCTAGAAATCAAACCGTCGTAACTACGGTTTGACTTCAAGATAAATCATTAATGGCTCAGTCTTATGACGAATCAAAGGTAGTTATGTGTTGGTGTTTATGTGGGTAATAAACCTCTGAAAGGGTTCCCCATGATCACCACTCCAACTAGTTCAAATGTCGAGTCAAATGCGTACTTAAAAAGTCAACAGAAAGCTATTTTTGCGATTCTTGCATAATCTGTAATGTAAACGATATGCAACCTGTTTAGACACTCATAAAACATGATAATAAGTATATAAACTTGTTTACGCTCGTTTGATTCGGCCATTTGCTATATTGACCCGGTTCGGAACCGAATGTCGCAAAAGTTTGACTTTTGCTTTGACTTCAGTTCTGACCCGTTTTAGTGCAATGTAGATATGCCTTAGGACTCTCTTAGGACCAGGTTACATGATGGTATAACCCTCTATGACCGGTTCGTTGTTATCCGAGTCTTTTACGCGTTTCCGTTAATTGCTTAAAAAGTTGACCGTAACGCCCTTTTCAAAATAAAACGAGTATTTCGGATACGTGAAAGGACCATGACTATGCTTACTAAATTCTAAGCATGTCCTTAAAGTTTCACGTCAATCTGAGGTCTAGAATAGGAGTTATGCTAAAAAAGCGCAATTAAAGTAAACTTTTGTAATAAACGGCGCAATTAGTATAACGCCTACCTAAACCAAGATTTCATCACCGGAACTTTTACCCACTGTAATAAAATAATATTTTGGGATTTTTAAAGATTTTTAATAAATTTTAACCTGCTCATAACCTGCGGTTATGGCTACGGTTCGGTAAATACCGAATATGCCCTTTTCGGCCAAAACTTGAGTTCTACAAGGTCTTTTGACCCGATTCCAGTTGCTACTGATTTTAAATAATAAATAAGATATTTTAGACTTGTTAAACTGATCGGGAAACACAGGTTTCCTGTAGAACTCAGAAATCCCGTTTAAAAAGTCTTTAAAATGACCGGAAAACCCCTACGGGGCGTATATTGAACTAAAACTCGTTACGGGCATTATGGAAGGTATCCTACTGATAACACAACCTCTCTAAAGTATATTGACTTAGGAAAACAGTGTAGGACTCCTTCGGTTACTCGTTGCGCGTATTGCGCGCACGGTACGGCTTATGTAACTAGTTTACATAAACTAGCCGATACGGGTCAAACCATATCATTTTGACCCCAAGATTCAGAGTGTGAATATTAAACCCGTATAAAACAAGTCTCTGAACTTGTTTGGTCAGAATCACATTCCATTCTCGGTTTTCGCCTTTCACGCGATTAAACCGTATCTATCCCTCGAAAACTAACCGGTCTAGGCTACGGCTAATATAAAGACCCGTTAGGATTCTAATAGGTTATTTTAAAACCTTCGTTCCAGAATAAGGAGCCCCAGTAAAGGATATCTGTGATTTAACTGATTAAGGACAATACTTGCAAAGGTAAATACTTTTAACTTATTTTCCCTTATACAGGCTTGGGTTACGGTATATAAAATACCGCTTGATTGAGCATCAAATAATTCCATCGTTTAGGTGGTTAATTGAATAGTTTGATCGGCTCATTTAAACAGTCTTGTTACTTAAAAGCCTTTGGGGGGTTAATGACCATGTCCCGGATATCCTTGGCATCATTCGAAGAAATGGCCACGACCTTGACAGTCGGGTGTAGGCGTACACCCGGTATTATGTCTATATTATTAAAAGACGTAGCCGATGGTTTACCCACCTCGGTTTTACGCAATGTGGTGTGTCTATTGATCTTTAACCCGGACAGGATCCGGGCTACTGAACGCATAGAAGGAACATGTAATTCGTTCAATTTTTAAATAATTCTCCCAAGTTAAATAAACATGTTTATGCCATGTGCATCCAAACCAATTTTCAACCATTTTACAAAATGAGTCAGTTGATTGTATTTACCAGTGTAAACTGACGTATTTTCCCAAAAAGATTAAGTGCAGGTACTACACGTAATTGGCTGGTAGTAGCTCCCTAGCATCTAAGGAAGTCTCGCAAGCTTGATGTCTATCTGTTGAACAATATTTTTATTTATTTGATCCATCCTGTGGATACTATTCAACTACTTGTGATACATTTGGATATTACAGTAAATGGTTGAATTATATTTATCTTTACGCTTCGGCTGTGCATTCATATATTGTGGTTTGACTATATTGTTGCCAACTACGTCACGGTAATCCCCCACCGGGCCCACCGGTGATACACGTGGAAATCGGGGTGTGATAGGTTGGTATCAGAGCCAACATTGAGTGAATTAAACACTATCCTAATGTGTTTAATCTCGGTGACACAATTGCACATACTTGAGTCTAGACAAGAACATAGGACAAATTCGAATTGTTATTCCAAATTTGTCTTTTCCTTTTATTATGGTATTTAAAGTTTAAAAAAAAAAACAGGAAATATGCTGCCAGTGATATTCCGAGGAAGAGGAAGGGGAAGAAGAGGCAGAGGAGAGATCGTTACACATCACGATCACAAAGCCGGACCTTCAAATACGCGAGCTCCTTCAACCACAAGGAGTGAAGAACCGCAAAGGCGAAGAGACCTTTATGAACCTGCGAGGCATTCCACCTCGCATAGCTCAACGCCGTCATACCGGCACTCATTCGGGCCAAATTCCGAGAATGACCCCAACAACCCACAACCCTCCTTCATACCTCTACAGCGTTCGGTATCACGCCGAAATTTTGACGACCCTACTCCATACTTCAGAGGTCAGTTTAATCCAGCTGACTACATCCAGGAACCTTCAGGTTTTGTTCCATTAGGGCCGCAAGATCACTTCTCCGAAGATCATATGGACGAGGATACTGATCCGACAGAACCTGCTCGTGGTACGCCCACGCACCCAATAGAAATCTCTGATGGGTCATCCTTCCATGGTGCACCCTATCAGGGACCAGATAGCTTCATGGCGTTGTTTAATCAACACGAGTGGTACCATACGCCACAGTCATCACAACAGCCGCGAGATCCCTCCGAGGATCCATATTTCGTGGCAGTTACGCCACCACCTCCGCCACCGGCACAGCCAGTAATGCCTGATCCGCCAAGGCGTAGGAGGACAAATGCCCGTATGTCCACACGAGGAGGAGGGGATTTCCACTTCAGCACCCCTCGACACTCTAGTAGTAGCCACTACCCGCAACTACAAGAAGAAGGACCTTCAAGTCCTGTACAAGAGGCGAACTCCGCACCAGCTGCACCAACTTCGCCACCCTTTGGGTATGACCACCCAATACCTGCGTACACGGGTCCAACGGCGTACAACCCGTTCGAACCGTCATCGCAAGCACATTACAACTACAACTATGAGCGCGACCCATATGTGGTGTCGGCCAGGTATAATGCACGATATCCCGACGGAGCTCATGGGAACATGGGAGCACCGGACTACTCAGCTCATGGGTATCCAGCGCCTCCCAGACCTCCAGTTCCGCAACAGGCGCCACAACCACGTTTCTCTCCTCCCGAACAGGAAGAAATACTCCACCGTTTGAGCCGTGTGGAGAGAGAATTCGAGGAAGAACGTAAGAGCCACCGAGGATTCCTCAAGGGCTTAGCAAACCTACTAAAGGGGAAGAAGAAGAAACGTGACCATTAGTCCTTATGTATGCTCTAATGTAATGTTTATTTTAAGAGAAGTCCCTGCGTGGACATTTATCGTACTTCAGTCCCTACGTGGACTTATCTTTTAGTCCTTACATGGACATTTATCTTGTATTAGTCCCTGCGAGGACTTGTCACTTATTTTAAAACCTCTATGTAGGTATGTACTATTTAAAAGTCCCGTTTAGGGCAGTATGTAATCGAATTAAAATTATGGAATGTTATATTATGAATTTCATTTTGTGATTAATATATATGAAATAAATCAAAACCATTCCTTTTAATTTGATCGGCCAAAATAAAGAATCTTAGAGTGAAACCTGGCCAGGTGTCTTTTAAGATCCGGCCAAGATGGTAAGACCTAATTGAAAAGATTCTGATTCCCTGTTAACCTCTGTAAGCATGTTAACAAATCATGACAGATGTGATTCGTTAAAGTCACACACGTCATTCTTATACAAGAGTCCCTTAAAGGATTCCAAAGCCCAAATAAATGATATAATAAATCACGGGTTAAATCATCAATAAAAACGATCATTTGCTAAACATCCATTAGAGATGTAGTGCCTAAGGGCCGAATTATCAAACATCCGTTAGAGATGTAGTGCCTATGGGCCATAATTGTTGTCATAATAAGACAAAAGACAGTGGTGGTCTATGACTCCCTGTCAGAAGGAGTAAAAGGACTACAGTTCAAACCTTCACACCGTGATTCTCTGTAATCTCGGCTAATATTATAATAACGTCCTCGTGACTAGGCTTTTATGCCACTAGCAATATTAATTGTAATTAGGATAAGTATATTCAAGTCCTAAATGTAAAGTGAGTAACAACTTAACCAGATATGGTCTTCAATACCATGGTTAATGAATTGCCATAAAAGACAATTCAATGATAAACTCCTAAATAGAATTTTCGTTATCTTCTGCAGCAGATACAAGCTACTATGGCAAATCCCAATGAAGGAAGTAGTCATACAAATAAAGATGAGTATGATAATGCCCAAATAAATCTAACGGGCGCTCAACTCAAGGCTCTTGTCGACATTGTTGTGCAAGCAGCTCTGGATCGGCAATATACAGAATCCCGAAGCAGAACAGTTTCCAAGCCACCATCAAAGCCCAAGACACAATCAAAATCCCACAGCAAACCACTATCCAAACCGAAGAAGGACGACGATAAACACTCGTCCAAGCCCAAGAAAGACGACGACAATCACTCGTCGAATGAAAATAGTGTTCGTCGCGAACGGGAGTATACTGATGCTTCTCGTGCTAGGGGCTGCACGTACAAGTACTTCGTATCTTGTAAACCCCGAGACTTTACGGGGGATAAGGGTGCCGTAGAATGTATGACATGGTTGGACGAGATGGACACAGTGGTGGACATCAGTGGCTGCGCTGAAAGGGATGTAGTGAAGTTTGTGTCTCACTCATTTAAGGGCGAGGCCCTAGCTTGGTGGAGGGCACTGGTTCAGGCCTCAGGAAAAGCTGTGCTTTACAGCATGATGTGGGAGGAATTTGTTTCTCTCATCAGGGAAAATTACTGCCCTCAGCATGAGGTGGAGAAAATAGAGTCCGATTTTGTGTCATTGGTGATGACAAATCTGGATTGCCAGGCCTACTTGACGAGCTTTAATACGATATCTCGCTTGGTTCTTTATCTAGTCACCCCAGAACCAAGGAGGATTGCTCGTTTTATCGGGGGGTTAGAACCCGCGATAAAGGCTAGTGTGAAAGCCTCTCGGCCAACGACCTTCAGGTCCGTGACTGACCTCTCTTTGTCCCTCACAATGGACGCGGTCCGACTGAGATCACAGAGGAACAAGGAGGCCGAAAAGAGGAAGCGCGAGGATGATACCTCGCGGAGGTCAGGAAAGAAACACCGTGGAAACGGTGATGGCAAGAAAGGGGGCGAGTCGAGAAAGGATGGGCAACAATCGGGAGAGAAGCCCAAATGCAAGAACTGCCAGAAATTCCACTTTGGGAAGTGCAGACTTGGGTCGGACTCACAGTCGCAGTCAAAGACGTATGCTTGTGGACTGTGCAAGTCCAAAGACCACAAGACTGTGGACTGTAAGAAGATCAAGGACGCGACCTGCTACAACTGTAGTGAGAAGGGGCACATCAGGAGCAATTGCCCCAAGTTCGCCAAGAAGACTGAAGAACCCAAAAAGAATAACGCTAGAGTCTTCAAAATGGATGTGAAGGAAGCCCTGCAAGACGACAACGTAATAACAGGTACTTTTCTCGTGAATAATATATTTGCAAGAGTACTTTTCGATTCAGGCGCTGACAAATCCTTCGTAGACCAAAAATTTTGCAAACTGTTGAACATGCCTTTTAAAACCCTAAATGTAAAGTACGAAGTAGAGCTAGCAGATGGCACTGTAGAGACCGTCTCCACTATATTAGAGGGATGTATGATATCCATTAAGAACCATTCTTTTCCTCTATCCCTACTTCCCTTTAATCTAGCTGGTTTTGACATCGTTCTGGGCATGGACTGGTTAGCGCACAATAAGGCCCAGATAGTCTGCAATAGAAAACAAATTGTGCTAAAGACCCCGACTGGCGAATCGCTAACCATTCGAGGGGATACGCAGTATGGGTTGCCCGAGAACGTATCTATGCTCAAAGCTTCAAGGTGCTTAAAAAGAGGTTGTGTAATCTACATGGCACAGGTGATTATTGAAGAATCCAAAGCAAGGATAGAAGACATTCCTGTCATTTCGGAGTATCAGAAGTTTTCCCTGAAGACCTACCTGGGTTGCCACCAGATAGGCAGGTGGAATTCAGGATAGATATCATTCCTGGAGCAGCTCCCATTGCTAGAGCACCCTACAGGCTAGCACCGACTGAAATGAAGGAATTGAGAACCCAGCTGGATGAACTGTTAGCAAAAGGATTCATCAAGCCTAGTTCGTCTCCCTAGGGAGCACCTGTCCTGTTTGTGAAGAAAAAGGACGGATCGATGCGTCTGTGCATCGATTATCGTGAACTCAATAAAGTCACAATAAAGAATAGGTACCCATTTCCAAGGATCGACGACTTGTTTGATCAATTGCAAGGGGCTAGCTATTTCTCAAAGATCGACTTGAGGTCGGGCTACCATCAGTTGAAGGTCAGAGATGAAGACGTACACAAAACAGCATTTAGAACTCGTTACGGTCATTACGAGTTCCTAGTGATGCCTTTTGGGCTCACAAATGCACCGGCTGCGTTCATGGATCTCATGAATCGCGTCTGTAAGCCGTACTTGGACAAATTTGTCATCGTTTTCATCGACGACATCCTTATCTATTCAAGGAATAAAGCCGACCATGAGAAACACCTACGATGTATTCTCGAATTACTGCATCGCGAGAAACTCTATGCCAAATTCTCTAAATGTGAATTCTGGCTACGAGAAGTCCAATTTCTTGGACATGTCGTAAGTGAAAGTGGTATCCAGGTGGATCCCGCTAAGGTAGAGGCGGTCATGAATTGGCAAGAGCCAAAGACGCCCACAGAGATCCGTAGTTTCCTGGGATTGGCAGGATACTAAAGGAGATTCATTGAGAATTTCTTAAGGATTGCTGCGCCTTTAACTTCTCTAACCAAGAAGAAGGAAAAGTTTATTTGGGGCCCTAAGCAGCAAGAATCCTTTGATATTTTGAAACAAAGGCTGAGCAACGCTCCTGTGTTGACGCTACCAGAAGGTGCCGAAGAGTTCGTAGTTTACTGTGACGCGTCACACACAGGCATGGGGTGTGTGCTCATGCAGAAAGGCAAAGTGATTGCCTATGCTTCACGACAGTTAAAGGTGCATGAAAAGAATTACACCACCCATGATTTGGAGCTGGGTGCCGTTGTATTCGCACTAAAACTATGGAGGCATTATTTATATGGAATCAAGTTTGTGATCTATTCAGATCACAAAAGCCTTCAACATCTCTTCAACCAAAAAGAGCTAAACATGAGGCAACGCCGTTGGATGGAGACCTTGAATGATTATGATTGTGAGATCAGGTACCATCCCGGCAAAGCGAATGTAGTCGCTGATGCCCTGAGCCGGAAAGAAAGGATGAAACCCATCCGAATCAATGCGAGGAGGATGGAAGTAAGGAATAACTTGATTGAAAGGATATTAGCTGCACAACGAGAGGCTGTGTTAGAAGCTAATTATCCTAAGGAAAAGTTGGGAGTAACTGAGGAGCAGTTAACACTTCACAAGGATGGACTTTTGAGATTGAATGGACGGATATGGGTTCCTACTTATGGAGGACTACGGGATGTCATCCTCCAGGAGGCCCATAGTTCCAAATATTCTGTCCATCCGGGAGCAGACAAAATGTATCAGGATTTAAAGGCAAACTATTGGTGGATAGGCTTGAAGAAGTCTGTAGCCGCTTATGTAGCAAAGTGCTTGACTTGTGCGCAAGTCAAGGCTGAGCATCAAAAGCCATCTGGCTTGCTACAACAGCCTGAACTTCCTGAATGGAAATGGGAGTGTGTAACTATGGATTTTATCACCAAGTTACCAAAAACGAGCAAAGGAAACGACACAATATGGGTTATAGTCGACCGACTGACTAAGTCAGCTCATTTCCTACCCATCAAGGAGACTTATAGCTCCGATACCTTGGCCCAGTTATATGTTGATAAGATTGTCGCCCTACATGGCATACCTGTGTCTATTATCTCTGATCGAGATACGAGATACACGTCTCAATTCTGGAAGAGTTTTCAACAATCTTTGGGCACACGTTTGAACTTTAGTACGGCTTACCATCCCCAGACAGACGGTCAGAGTGAGCGTGCTATTCAAACGTTAGAAGACATGCTGCGAGCATGTGCTATCGATTTAGGTGGTAGTTGGGATAAGAACTTACCCCTAATCGAATTCTCCTACAACAATAGCTACCATACCAGCATAAAGGCTGCGCCATTCGAGGCATTATACGGTAGGAAGTGTAGATCGCCTGTTTGTTAGGCGGAAGTGGGAGAGGTCCAATTATCAGGACCAGAGATAGTTTTCGAGACAACGGACAAGATTGTCCAGATTCGGGAACGTCTCAAGGCTGCCCGTGATAGGCAGAAAAGTTACGCTGATCCGAAGCGTAAGGATTTTCACTTTGAGGTAGGTGAAAAAGTGTTACTAAAGGTATCACCCTGGAAAGGGGTGATGCATTTCGGTAAGAAGGGTAAACTGAGCCCGCGATACATAGGACCTTTTGAGGTTATCGAACGGGTCGGGTCGGTTGCCTATAAATTAAACTTACCAGAAGAGCTCAATGGAATTCATAATGTGTTCCACATCTGCAATCTAAAGAAGTGTTTCGCTGATGAATCATTGGTGGTCCCACACACAGATGTGCATATAGATGAGAGCTTGAAGTTTGTGGAGAAGCCTTTGTCGATTGAAGACCGACAGGTGAAAAAGCTCCGAAGAAAACATGTACCGATAGTTAAAGTTAAATGGGATGCTCGAAGAGGCCCTGAATTCACATGGGAAGTTGAATCCACGATGAAGGAGAAATATCCCTATTTGTTTGAGTAAATCTCGGGTCGAGATTTATTTTAAGGGGGTGAGGATGTAACACCTCGAAATTTTGAGTCCAATAATGTATTGACACGTGTCTTGAGTTTACACGTGGCATTTAATATTTAATAAAGGACTAATATTGACAAACCTTGAAAGTATGTAAATTCGAGGGTTATAAATGTCAAACAAGGGTAAGTATACTGTATAGTAACCCTTAAAGATGCTCGTACCTTAAAACGAATAAATCATGGATCGTACGGAAGCGAAACGCGGAGGAAAGTGAGAGATTACAAGCTGCGGGGGTTAACTGTGTCAACATGTTTAATTATACCTCTGAGTGACCCTTTGACGTACCCGAAGCCTCGTAATAGTATAATACGCTCACTAGAATATAATATATAAATTCCGCGAAGTTCCGTTTTAAAACGAGAAACTTATGACCAAATTCGTACGAGAGGGGTTAAAAGCGTCAACTATATAAATTAAGGCTTCTCGGATAATAAGTAAACTATCCGGGGGCTTAACAACACGGGTAAATAACGCGAGGTCCTTAATTGTAATTAACCGAGGGCCATATCGCAAAGTTACCCCTTCAAAACCGAAAGGTCAGGTTATTAATTACCAAGATTTTGGTAATCATTGTAAAAAGATTTAAAAAGATTGTTTCTTAACCCCTTACGGACCGTAAAGGTCATGCCTTACGGACCGTAAGGGAGCGCATGATTGATTTAGATCCGCCACAGGCTTACGGACCGCAAGGCCTAAGCCATACGGTCCGTAAGCAACGCCCAGCGACAGAAACATGGCTGTTGGCTCTTTTAAGCGGCAAGACAATTATGGATGGGTTTTCCAGAGGCATGGGCGCCCCCTACTCGACCTATAACACCATGGGACACCTGCCCATCATCGATACTCAGTTGTAGGGTGTGTTGTGATGATCTAAGTGCATACATTTCACTATAAATAGACATCCAAGGTTCATAACTAACACACACCTCACACACACTTCTCTGGTCATTCCTAAAGCTCTCAAGTGTTCATCTCTTGTTCTAAATCTTTCAACAAATCTCTGTAAGTCGTTTAAATCCTTTGTGGTTTAGTTTTACTTAGTAATATAGCTAGAAATCAAACCGTCGTAACTACGGTTTGACTTCAAGATAAATCATTAATGGCTCAGTCTTATGACGAATCAAAGGTAGTTATGTGTTGGTGTTTATGTGGGTAATAAACCTCTGAAAGGGTTCACCATGATCACCACTCCAACTAGTTCAAATGTCGAGTCAAACGCGTACTTAAAAAGTCAACAGAAAGCTATTTTTGCTATTCTTGCATAATCTGTAATGTAAACGATATGCAACCTATTTAGACACTCATAAAACATGATAATAAGTATATAAACTTGTTTACGCTCGTTTGATTCGGCCATTTGCTATATTGACCCGGTTCGGAACCGAATGTCGCAAAAGTTTGACTTTTGCTTTGACTTCAGTTCTGACCCGTTTTAGTGCAATGTAGATATGCCTTAGGACTCTTTTAGGACCAGGTTACATGATGGTATAACCCTCTGTGACCGGTTCGTTGTTATCCGAGTCTTTTACGCGTTTCCGTTAATTGCTTAAAAAGTTGACCGTAACGCCCTTTTCAAAATAAAACGAGTATTTCGGATACGTGAAAGGATCATGACTATGCTTACTAAATTCTAAGCATGTCCTTAAAGTTTCACGTCAATCCGAGGTCTAGAATAGGAGTTATGCTAAAAAAGCGCAATTAAAGTAAACTTTTGTAATAAACGGCGCAATTAGCATAACGCCTACCTAAACCAAGATTTCGTCACCGGAACTTTTACCCACTGTAATAAAATAATATTTTGGGATTTTTAAAGATTTTTAATAAATTTTAACCTGCTCATAACCTGCGGTTATGGCTACGGTTCGGTAAATACCGAATATGCCCTTTTCGGCCAAAACTTGAGTTCTACAAGGTCTTTTGACCCGATTCCAGTTGCTACTGATTTTAAATAATAAATAAGATATTTTAGACTTGTTAAACTGATCGGGAAACTCAGGTTTCCTGTAGAACTCAGAAATCCCCTTTAAAAAGTCTTTAAAATGACCGGAAAACCCCTATGGGGCGTATATTGAACTAAAACTCGTTACGGGCATTATGGAAGGTATCCTACTGATACCACAACCTCTCTAAAGTATATTGACTTAGGAAAACAGTGTAGGACTCCTTCGGTTACTCGTTGCGCCTATTGCGCTCACGGTACGGCTTATGTAACTAGTTTACATAAACTAGCCGATACGGGTCAAACCATATCATTTTGACCCCAAGATTCAGAGTGTGAATATTAAACCCGTATAAAACAAGTCTCCGAACTTGTTGGGTTAGAATCACATTCCATTCTTGGTTTTCGCCTTTCACGCGATTAAACCGTATCTATCCCTCGAAAACTAACCGGTCTAGGTTACGGCTAATATAAAGACCCGTTAGGATTCTAATAGGTTATTTTAAAACCTTCGTTCCAGAATAAGGAGCCCCAGTAAAGGATATCTGTGATTTAACTGATTAAGGACAATACTTGCAAAGGTAAATACTTTTAACTTATTTTCCCTTATACGGGCTTGGGTTACGGTATATAAAATACCGCTTGATTGAGCATCAAATAATTCCATCGTTTAGGTGGTTAATTGAATAGTTTGATCGGCTCATTTAAACAGTCTTGTTACTTAAAAGCCTTTGGGGGGTTAATGACCATGTCCCGGATATCCTTGGCATCATTCGAAGAAATGGCCACGACCTTGACAGTCGGGTGTAGGCGTACACCCGGTATTATGTCTATATTATTAAAAGACGTAGCCGATGGTTTACCCACCTCGGTTTTACGCAATGTGGTGTGTCTATTGATCTTTAACCCGGACATGATCCGGGCTACTGAACGCATAGAAGGAACATGTAATTCGTTCACAAGATTATAATTTTTAAATAATTCTCCCAAGTTAAATAAACATGTTTATGCCATGTGTATCCAAACCAATTTTCAACCATTTTACAAAATGAGTCAGTTGATTGTATTTACCAGTGTAAACTGACGTATTTTCCCAAAAAGATTAAGTGCAGGTACTACACGTAATTGGCTGGTAGTAGCTCCCTAGCATCTAAGGAAGTCTCGCAAGCTTGATGTCTATCTGTTGAACAATATTTTTATTTATTTGATCCATCCTGTGGATACTATTCAACTACTTGTGATACATTTGGATATTACAGTAAATGGTTGAATTATATTTATCTTTAAGCTTCCGCTGTGCATTCATATATTGTGGTTTGACTATATTGTTGCCAACTACGTCACGGTAATCCCCCACCGGGCCCACCGGTGATACACGTGGAAATCGGGGTGTGACAGTTTTAGCATAAAGTTTCAGAAAACTCAAAAAGATTTTTGACAACTGATATTGGAAAGCTGATTTTCAAAACTCTGAGTGCTAAACATGATGAGTATAATTTGAGGGGGAGTTAGCTTTAACACTGATTATTTTTATCAAACCTTCAAATGGTTCATCAGATTGAAAAATCATTTTGTTTAGGTTTTCAGAGTGAGTCCGAGTTAGCGCATGTGTTTATTTTAATATATGTAAGTGAGAGAAATTTACTTTGAGGTAGAGCTTTTGCAGGATAAGATGAGCCAGGTTATTCGTTCCTGAGATCCAAGCTAGATGAGAGCCAGGTTCCGATACATGATGACTCTAATTGGAGGTAGCCAGGCAATGATCTTGGAACATGAAGAGCCAGGCTGATTGATCCTGAGAAGCTGTGAGATGGAAAGCCAGACAACGATCCTAAAGCTGATGATGCTGATGAACTGAAGTAATGCCAGCATATCGCAAGGGGGAGTCTGAAGATCTGCGAGAAAAGATTGAGAGAGTGAAGCCCAGAGACAGATCAAGACTGAAGATGCGAAGACTCGACACTAAAGACTCGTCAACATCTGAGGGGGAGTCTGTTAGTGCATGCATCTGTCGACTTCGTCTTGTATCGAGTCTTAGTCTTAGAATGTTAGATTAGGGCACATTATATGAGATTTCCCGAGAAAGTTGATTTCACAAATATGCACATGTCCATATGTTGGAAACCACATGTTCATATGTGGGAAATCAGTAAGATGTCCGTATGTGGGAAACCTAGAAGATGGTTTCGCTTATATGTACAATAGGGGTTTAGCTTATATGTACAATAGGGGGGTTTCGCTTTTATGGACATGTCCATATGAGTGAAATCTAGTGCCTGTATATACCCTAG
The DNA here is from genome assembly GCF_002127325.2 of Helianthus annuus. NCBI lineage: Eukaryota > Viridiplantae > Streptophyta > Magnoliopsida > Asterales > Asteraceae > Helianthus > Helianthus annuus. Next base: position 71,240,808 of record NC_035437.2, on the reverse strand, counting down.
GAGCGAAATCATTTGGAACGTGTTCTTGTTTTCCATACCGAGGTGCTGCCGGTGTGAGATTTGGTTGTAAACGCTGTAATATCAATCAAAAGTGTGATTTAAGTGAAGATCTAGCTGTTTCTATGTTGGTTACTTGTTTTCCGCACCTGTAACTGATCAAGACTCCTCTAAAAGACTCGTTCGGGTCAGAATACGATCCTACAGTTTCAGATTGACCTTACTCCAGGAGTAGCCCCGATTACTCGTGCTACTTATCGTCTTGCACCAGGAGAGTTGCAAGAACTGTCTAATCAAATCCAAGAACTGTTGGGTAGAGGCTTTATCCGACCTAGTTCCTCGCCTTGGGAGCCCCGGTTCTGTTTCTAAAGAAGAAAGACGGGTCCTTTCGTATGTGTATTGATTATCGTGAACTCAACAAGGTGACCATCAAGAATCGTTATCCTTTACCATGCATCGACAACCTGTTTGACCAGTTGCAAGGGTCAAGTTTTTTACTCGAAAATCGACTTAAGATCGGGCTATCATCAGTTGAGAGTCCGAGAGGAGGATGTTCCTAGAACAGCTTTTCGAACACGGTATGGCCATTATGAGTTTCTGGTTATGCCATTCGGGTTGACAAACGCACCAGCAATTTTCATGGATCTTATGAATCGTGTGTGCAAACCGTATCTTCATGACTTCGTCATTGTCTTTATCGATGACATTCTGATCTATTATAAGAGCAAGGAGGACCACGAGCGACACTTTCATCTTATCTTGGAGCTCCTGAGGAAGGAGCAACTCTACACGAAATTCTCTAAGTGTGATTTCTAGATTCGAGAAGTACACTTCCTTGGCCACATTGTTAACGAAACGAGGATACCCGTGGATCCTGCTAAGATTGATTCTATCAGAAATTGGGCGGCACCGAAGAATCCTTTGGAGGTGCGACAATTCCTTGATCTCGCCGGGTACTATCGCAGATTTATTAAAGACTTCTCGTAGATCGCTCAACCTCTTACTGCATTAACACAGAAAGGCGTTGTATATTCTTGGGGAAAGAAGTAGGAGGATGCTTTCCAACTCTTGAAACAAAAACTCTGCAGTGCACCAATCTTGGCTTTGCCTGAAGGTACACAGGATTTTGTGGTGTACTGTGATGCTTATATTCAGGGTCTTGGTTGGGTGCTAATGCAACGCGTGAAGGTGATAGCGTACGCTTCTCGACAGTTGAAGGTTCATGAGAAGAATTACATGACTCACGACTTAGAGTTGGTGGTCGTGGTCTTTGCGTTAAAAATCTGGAGGCATTACTTCTACGGTACTAAATGCACTATTTATACCGACCACAAGAGCCTCCAGCACATCTTTGATCAGAAGGAATTGAATATGCGACAACGTCGCTGGGTAGAACTCTTAAACGACTACGATTGTGCAATCAAGTACCATCCAGGTAAAGCTAACGTTGTAGTTGATGCCCTTAGTCGAAAGGATATGGGTTCCTTCGTTTGGTGATCTTAGAGAGCTCGTGATGGACGAAGCACACAAGTCTCGATACCTTGTTCACCCAGGTTCTGATAAGATGTATCAGGATCTAAAAGTTTTGTATTGGTGGCCGAAGATGAAAGCACACATCACGACGTATGTGAGTAAGTGTTTGACTTGTGCGAAAGTTAAGGTGGAGTATCAGAAACCATTTGGCCTGCTTCAGTAACCAGAAATACCCATGTGGAAATGGGAGCAAATTGCTATGGATTTCGTCACTGGTTTGCCAAGAACTCAAAACGGAAGTGATACCATCTGGGTGATCATTGACCGTCTCACGAAATCTGCAAACATCCTCGCGATCAAGGAAACTGATAAGTTCTTACAACTTGTTGCTGTTTATCTTAAGGAAGTGGTTTCTAGGCACGGGGTGCCAACCTCTATTATCTCTGATCATGATCCACGTTTCATATCCGATTTGTGGCAGTCGATGCACAAATTATTCGGCTCACATCTCAACATGAGTACTGCTTACCACCCTCAAACGGATGGTCAAAGTGAACGAACCATCCAAACACTTGAAGACATGCTGCGAGCATGTGTGATCGATTTTGGTAAGGGTTGGGAGAAACACCAGCCTTTGATAGAGTTCTCCTACAACAACAGTTACCATTCCAGTATTCAGGCAGCTCCGTTCGAAGCATTGTACGGACAGAAATGCCGTTCTCCTATCTGTTGGGCTGAGGTGGGTGATAGTCAGATTACAGGTCCGGAACTTATACTTGAAACATAAGAAAAGATTGTCCAGAACAGAAATCGTATGGCGGCAGCGCGGGACCGTCAGAAAAGCTACGCTGATAAGCGTAGGAAACTTTTGGAGTTCACTGTAGGCGATCACGTTATGTTGAAAGTCTCACCCTGGAAGGGTGTGATACGCTTTGGAAAACACGACAAGCTTAATCCGCGTTCTGTTGGGCCATTCAAAATTCTGGAGCGAATTGGTAAAGTGGCCTACAAGCTCGATTACCTGCTGAGTTGGGTAACGTTCATGATGTCTTCCATGTTTCACAATTAAAGAAGTGCTTGGCCGATGAAACACTTGTGGTACCGTTTCAAGAGCTGAAGATTGATGACAAGTTGCAGTTTGTTGAAGAACCTATCGAAATCATGGATCGGGAAGTTAAGGTTCGTAAGCACAGTTGAATTCCAATCGTGAGAGTTCGTTGGAACTCAAGACATGGACCGGAGTTCACGTGGGAACGTGAAGATCAGGTGAAGCTCAAGTATCCTCAACTATTCCCAACTGACCAATCTAATCCTGATGCAACTGGTGAATTTCGGGACGAAATTCCCTTTCAAGTTGGGGATGATGTGGCACCCAAGTAAGATCCACAGTCATCCTGATCCAACACCTTGCTTCTTTGGGGTACTTATCAAATTTCGGGACGAAATTTCTTTCAAGTTGGGGATGATGTGACAACCCGAGATTTTAAGGTCTTTCCTCTACGCATCACTTGTTTCACAATCCAGTTTTCACAATTCGTTTTACGTTGTAACATGTGCATGGTATTACTCATGATCAAAATATTGCTATGTTGGTTGTAAATGACAATCTAGGAGTTGTTTACTGTTTAGACTTGACTGTTCATGCTTCTTAAATTTGGGCCGCACATCACACTCAAGTCGACGAAGAACCTATCCATCGTTGACTGTCCTTTTGACGAAGAACTAAGGTTCTTCGTCACAATCACAATGTGGCGAAGAAGGTTCTTCGCCAAGGCAGTATTTCATCAAGAGGATTCTCAGCCTAGGTCGATTTGTGGCCCAAAATGAGCCCGACGTTTATTTTGTTTGTATAACATGCAGAACTCAATCCTCAAACCCTAAAACTCTCCCCCTTTCCCCTTCTTCCTGTGTGACGGCAATTGTGGATCTCGAAGCCTTTCCATATCGATTAATCTAATCACTTCGGTATCACGGTTAGTGTTCATTTGCCAAAATCATGATGTTGTGATCTTATGTGAGGTTAGGGTTCCATTGATAGGATTGTTAATCTAGAACTTGCATGATGAGGGTTTGATGATTTGTATACGTTCATCCTCAAGTGGTGGTTTGATAACTCTGCTTGATGAACTTTTTTTTTGGGTAAAGGGTTACCCCGGTGATTCTATATATTCACAACCAAAAAATATAAGTAGTGTAGTGAGTCTACACTAGTTCAATCATGAGACATGCCCCATGAAAGTAAACCCGAAAACCAAAACACAAAACAAACAACCAAGCAAAGGAACAACAACTAGACTAAACTCTAGGTTAAAGAATTAAAACGGAATCATGATAAACTAATAATCTGATTGTGTGTGGTCATTGGATGATTAGGGTCAATGATTGTTTAGTACAGTTTATATGATAAGTGAGAACTGTTATGTTTTGAATGGTTGATGATTGTTCATAATTAGGGTGCATAATCATGGTTAAAAGTGTCGTTTAATCTGATTTGGAAAACTGTCAAACTTGTTAGCACATGTTACGGCTGAAAGTAAGGGAATTATAACTGTCTGATGTGGGTGCTACGAAAGACTTCCCCCACGAAGAACGAAACTCGACGAAGAACCTGGTTCTTCGTTGACTGGTTCTTGACGAACCACTAAGGTTCTTCATCACACTTATGATCGACGAAGAATAGTTCTTCACTATAGGGTTCTTCGCCAATGAGACACCCCACAAAGAACCGGTTCTTCGTGGAGATGCTGCAAATGAACAAATGGACAGAACAGTTAAACAGTTTATGATGTTTATGATAATGGATATTTGTGTTTATAAAATTCTATTTGCTGCATGATAATAATGCTGATTAGGAATGAGAAACCTGATTTGATTTGTGTGAGTAGCAAACTCACCTATTAAGTGTTGTTATGAGATATGCACATGGGATGTGGGCTTGTATGAGAATAGAATACTTGCTACGTGTTGTACAGTCATCTTTGTGATGAATACAACCTGTAAAAAATACATGACTTAATTGATTGTGAAACTGAAAACATTGGTAACCACGCTAGGGTTTGGTTGATTAACTTGGAACGGGTAACTTAACATTCCGAGCAAAACTAATGTGAGTTCATTCCTCTTGAGCATGCGTCCCGGTGGGTGGGACAATCAAATGGGTATTCCTGACAGGAATAAGTTTTTTGGGTAAAACTGGGATGTTAGATAATACACTCATTTCCTATCTCTTTAAGTCCCATCTTATACCGAGTTAGTTACCTGAGAGGTAACGAGGTGTTAGTTGATAGCGCTATTAGTCTTGGCAACCTCACACCGTACCTAAGAGGACTGGCTTGAACTAATGACCTTAATCATGACTAATGCTTAAATAGGGGGCATTGGGGATGGGCAAAACAATCTGGAGCCATCTTGTACGGTACTCGAGTTATTATCAACATTATCAATAAATTGAATTCAACACTTGGCAATTAACGTTTTTGTAAAACTATGAACTCACCAGCGTTGTCTGATACACTTGTTGCATGCTCGCAAGTCGTTAGATTTATGGACAAGGAAATTGCTGTCTGGGATTGATGGAGTGGTCATGGGTCGTACTGATTGGATACGCATGACGAACTTACTGATTTTTCATAACATTTGGTTTTGAAACATTTAAACAATGATTTACTATTTGCTTCCGCTGAACATGTTAAACTTGTGATATGATTTAGAATGTTCGATTCAATAAATGGGAGTTTATTTTAACATCTTGTGAATAGTTTAATGTAATTGGTGGCTAGATCCTGGTACGTCACACGCCTAGCGGGGTTTTCCGCATGTGGTATTTTGGGGGTGTGACAGACTGTACCATCAACTAATTTCCTTGCTTGTTTTTCCTTTGAAAAAAATGTTTGGTTCATGGATCTTGGCATTTTTGTAAATGCAATGAAAAACATTTTTGTTTGTTGTAAAAAGGTTTTCGTGAGAGAATCCTATTGATTGTAATCTAGACTCGAGAAGGAATCCTAGTTCACTACAATCAAAGCTCTGATACCAACCTGTTACACTCTGACTTTTGCGGAAGCGTATACGTGTGACTTGATCAGTTTTCATTACATTCGATTATAATAAACAACTACATGACTAAAATAACAATGTTCATCCATTCATAAATTTAAAAAATTACAAACATAAGTTGTTTAAGTTTCAACCAACACAATATTAAGTTTAAGTTAAAAGCCATCAAAAGACATAAAGTTCCATAAAAGGACTTCATTAACAAAAGATTAGTTTCAAGAGGCTTTGCTTCCTATATCTCATCAAAGACGAGATATACGAATCAAACCCTTCAAAAGTGGATGACATCTAAACTTGAAATTCAAAGCTTGAAAAACAACCCAAGCGCCAAAGATCCTTCTAGTTTCCTGAAATACATGTAAGTTTGAAAACAAACAACAAAAGTTGAGCGAGTTCATGCGTTTTGTGTGAGCTCCAAATAAACTTGTAAACATTTGAGAGATTCTTTTGATAATAGGTATGTAAAGCGTCTATGAACAGATCATTAATGTTTTGCAAGGACATTAATATGTGTGGTGCCGTAGGAAGCACTCAAACCTAGCGGATTTCCTCCAGTCCATCCGGCTGGAACAACAAAAGCACAATATGTGGCCACACAAGGACCCATGAGTGGGGCTCGCTACACCCGATAGATCTACCACTTCTGCCCCTCGGTCTTAAACAAGATTAATGGCACTTAAGATAGACTCTACCCATCCACATGATCTAACAGTTCATTCCCTAACTAAACCATACCATTGAAACATGTATTTCACCCCCCGAGAGTTATAAATCCGAAAACAATTAAGAGAAAAAGGGGGACATGAACTCACAAGTTTGCATCCGTAATCGTGTATACTCAAAGTCGATATCCGCGGTTCGTGTCGCTACCTACAAACGTGCTAGGTTTTATTAGACAATTTGGTCGTGTAACGACTCTTAATCTTAATTATCTATTACGACTTATTTTGGAATTGTGTTTACTTTGAGTTACACTTTCAGTGTATGATGTATATATAATTCTCATAATTATATATAATTACAAATTTAATATATTAGTTAAAATAATTATGTTTTTGTTGGTGCATATGTCTGTCGACTTCGTCTTGTATTGAGTCTTGTAATAGAATTGATAGATCAAGTCACGTAGTTTGAGAAAAACGGAAAACAGGTCAGAACAAGCCAATCCACACGAACTGACCAGTTCGTGCGAACTGGGTTTACCAATTCGTGCGAACTGGAGAGTGGTTGGTTCATGCGAACTGGATCTAGTATAAATAGGTGAGTTGTGCTGTTATTTGTAACAGTTGGTGATTCCGGTAGCGAAGCTCTGCTGAAGTGTCGAACAAGTTGTAATCGGTTTCAAATCAATCTAATCGACATTTAAAGTGATTCCTTGTGTTAATCAAGCTGCAATGAAGATCGGATCATTGAATTCCGCCTTTGATTTGGTCTAGAACTCTTCTGATCGACTCATTCGATCGATTCAACGATCCTACAAGTGGTATCAGAGCTCAGGAGGAAGAGTTCTTACCATTTCAGCTTGATTTCATCAAGAAAATCTGATTTCTAATCATTCTTCTATACTTTTCTTCAAATTCACCAAGTTTTCACGGTCAAATGATCTAATTTCTTGATATAACACGTGAAACACTGTTTTAAAAAATCCTTGAAGAAATCAGAACATAATTCAACCTATAAATTGATAAAATCATGAATTTTTGGTCCGAAACCGCGTGAAAAACCCTCAGTTCGTTCGAAGGAGTTCAAGTGGTGTGGAAAATAGATCAGTTTGCACGAATTGAGACTTCAGGTTGTTTGGAATTGGACTCTAGGTCGCACGTAGTGAACCCAGTTCGTGTGAGTCTCATTCAGTTTGTTTGAAATTGTAAACCAGGTCGTGCGAAGTGAGTGGTTTGGTCCAGGTCGTGTGAAATTACTTCCAGTTCACACAAGGTTGCTTGTATTTGAACAAGGTCGCACGATGTGAATAGTTTCCAGGTCGTTTGACTTCAAATTGTTTTAACCAGATCGTTTAAGACCCAGTTCGTTTGAACCAGGTCGCACGAATTGTTTTTAGACCGTTTGGCCTTTAACCAGTTCGCACGAGGTGCATCTTAGCAGATCATTTAGCCAGATTGTTTAAAATTGGGCGAGATTATTTGGAATTGGAACAGGTTGCTTGAATCACTCAGATCGTGTGAGAACCAAGATTCTTTTGAACAATCAGTTTTTGAACTTTAGATACCTAAACAAGGAAAACGAGTTTTACAACGCCTTTGCTACTACTCCGGCTGCTCCAATTACAGTTGCTGAAACTGTTGAAATCGAAAATGAAACGGGAACTTTCCAAAAGCCTCCGAAGCTTATGTACATTGAGGACTTTAAAGGATGGCAAGAGCGTTTTGAAAACTAGGTGCAAGCTAATAAGTTTGATGCATGGGTTTCGATAGAGAAAGATTACACTAGACCGAAAGATGATCTTGAAAATGAAAAACCATTAAGTGAATTTACAACGAATGAAAAATTAAGATACACCAGTGAAAAGATGATGATTAGTCTTCTCCAACAAGCGGTAAAAGAAGATATTTTCGTTTTACTTCAACATGAGGGAACTGCTAGATCAATTTGGTTAGCGTTGATTAAAAAGTTTAAGGAAAGTGCTGAAATGATAAAAAATAAACGAGCATTACTAAAAAAATCTTTTGATATGTTTATAGTTTTGAAGGTGAGATGACTATGAAGATTACCGAGAGATATCATCATCTTGTCCAAGAAATGAAAAGATAGGACATCACGAAAGAAGATGATGAATGGGTTGATAAGCTAGCTGATGCGTTACCACAGAATCAATGGGGAACATATCTGTTGATTTTAAACCATAACCGACAATTTGAAGATATAAATTTGTGTAAGTTCATTCAGAAGCTTGAAGAACATGAATTGGATGTTCAGAAAACTGCTATCATGAAGAATCCGGGTGCTCAACAAGATGTTAGTCTATACTATAGAGAAAGCAAAGTTGAGACTACCCCGAGTCCGAAGATTCAGACTGCTTTCAGTGCTGATGGTACTTTCGGAACAAATGTTAGCACTACAACTCAGAGTCGTGGATATTCTTCATCTTATTCAAGTTTTGAACCAAATTTCTCAACACCAAGTTCTCAACCACAAAGTTCAACAAACTTTAATGGTCAAGTTTTGCAATGCAATGTTACATTAAATATTCAAAATGGTCAAAATTTCTCTCCAGATATTGCGATGCAACACATGGCATCACTTGTTACTGTGTTAGAGGCATATGAAAGTTTGGTTGCTGGACGAATCGAAAATCCGATGCTCACTAAAGAGGATTATGACCAGATTGATTTTGAGGAACTTGAGTTGATGGACATCAAGTGATGTTTAGCTAGTGTTTTGAGAAGAGCAAAAAAATTCAAACAAATCACCGGTAGAGATGATCTTCGTGATGCTGCTACATCTCAGCTAGGTTTTGACAAATCAAAGGTTACCTGTTTTCGTTGCCGAGAAAAAGGTCATTTTAAACGAGAGTGCACAAACAAAGAAGCAACTGGAAGACAAGATCCTTTCGGAAACAACGATTATCATAGAAAAGCAATTTATCATCAGGTTGCTCAACAACCATATCAACAACAATCTTCGCACTCACGTACTATTGAAGAATCAAAGGGTAGAGCTTGTTATGGTCTGATAGACCAAGATGATGAGAGAATTCCATTAGGCTTTAATTGGGATGATTATGATCCTAACCGACCTTCAGTTTCTAAAGCATTTGTTGCTCGAATCTTTGAAGACTCAACCTCAGAAGAAGAATCAGTCAAATCTAAGAACTGTCCTAGAAGACAACCTATTTTTAAATCTTCAGGAAGTGATGAAGATACTGATGATGAGGAAGAGTATATTAATAAAGCTAGAAAACAATTGGATACTTATAGTTTTATTTTTATTTTTTTTTTGCAGATAAAATCGAGATTTTGAAAGAGAAAAAGGCTGCTAGACTGAAGAGAGAATTGGAAGCAAGAAGGGTTGTTGAAGAAGAAATGGAAGCAAGAAGGGTTGCTGAAGAACAGACTAAAGTTCAGATGGAAGGTAAAAAGGCAAAAGTTGAAGAAAAGCCGACAGAGAGGGTCGAGATTGAAGAGAGTGAAGTAATGGTTGAATTTGATAAAGAACCGATTATGATTGAAAAGGTGGGGGAGAAAATAGTTGAAAAAATTTTCGAAGTTGAAAAAATTGTTGAAGTTGAAAAAATCATTGAAGTAGAAAAGATTGTAGAGGTTGAAAAACCTTCTGCTAAGTTTTTAGAATCCTGCAAAGATTGTGCCGAGAAAGATACAAAGTTGGCTGAATTGGAGAAGCTCAAAGAGAACTTGCTGCATAATGTGAGAAGCATAAAGGAGTCATATGATCTCCTAAGCAGTAAAGTGAAAGTGTACAAAGGAGCTTGTGATGAGGATGTTCAGATGAAAAATCTTCTGAAAGCAACAGTTCTTCAAAAGCAAAGAGCAATCAACGGATATATTGAGATGAATGCTGAGCTGAAACAAGAATTGGCAGCAATGAATATTGAAACCGAAAGAGTGAATAATTTACTTCGAAGTTATCAAAGTTCAGAGGATGTTATTGATCACAACTATCCTGCCGTTGCAGCTCATAAGTTTGCAGATGATGAAGGAAATTCTGGTAAGAAAACTGGTTTGAGTTATAATAGAGTACCAAATCCAATGTGGGATGGCAATACCACCCGAGACTTTGAAAAGGTGCCTGAAGCACTCAATCTGAATCTGAAATCCGAGTCTATCGATGGATTGCCAGATGATATTGATGTCACCTTCACAGCGTCTGACACTGATCATGAGTCCGAGTTAATTAAGAAAGTGGTCGATCAGGTGTTGGATAAAGATGAAGAGTTAAAGTCAGAGTCTAAATCTGAAAACTCGAGTTCATCAGACAAAAGTTCAAATTCACCGGTCAAAAGGGTTTACAATAAAGAATTTCTGATGTCACAAAATAATTTGAATGATGAAACATTCAAAGTTGCGTATACTTTGAATGATTCTGACAAATTATATTCTGATGGGGAATTTCCAATAAGATGTGTTAAAATTGAAAAGATTAACAAGGTTTTCAAATTTACAGAAATTAATATTTCTGAAATAAAAGATGTAAATCTAACTGAAAAACCTAAAAAATACACTTCAAGAGTTCAACAAAGATTGAACAAGAAAAAGGGTTACAGTTCTAGTTCGGGTTATCGAAAGAAACCAAACCATAACAGTAATTTCAAAAAGAAAGGATTAGGTTTTATTCCACCAGAAAATCATAAAAATGAGAAAATTTATAAACCAAATTTGTTTCAGGAACAAGTTCAGAAGAAGAGAAGGAGAGACCATTCTGGAGACAGTCAAACAAAGAGTTTCTCGCTGAAAAGAAAAAGAATATGTTGAAAGAATTTGAGCCGAAAGTTGAAAGAAGAACCTGTTTCAAATGTCAAGAGGTTGGACATATTGCTTGGAATTGCCCAAAGCCCACCAACACAAAACAAGGAGTTTCTTCTAACTTGAAATTGAAAGAAAAATGTGTTGATGAAAAGGAACAACCAACAGAGAAATTTAAGGAGTTGTTGAAATGTCAAGAGGTTCGACTTTTGAAGTTGGTGAAAGTTCGAAACGTTTTTACAAAAGAAGAACAAATTTAAACAAACAAAAATGGGTTGTTAAAAGTTCAGATGATAGTTCTGGCAATGAATCTGACTCGTCAAAGTCAGAGGAGCCACATGTTGTGCTAATTAATGAGAATTCCGTTCCAACAATGGATGATGAAAACTTTCCACCATTGTCAAACGGAAACGTGAAATCAAAAGTTGGTAAGATTGAGATTTCAGATCAATTCTTCGCTGATGAGAAAGAATTTGATGCTGAAAAAGCTTTTAACGGAAAAGTGTTACACATTTTTGGGAAGATGACTGATGGGAAGGTAAAGGGAGTAAAAGAGTTTTATGAATCAAAAATTGTTAAACCAAATGAGGATGGTTCACCCATGATTCCTTAGGCATGGGTGAGATTCTTTAAGAAGTAAAATCCGGACTTGCTGGAGCTCCCAAGTTGGTAATCGTGGAGCATGAATCGGCATCATTCTTGGAAAATGTTTTTGTGAAAAGCCTACAAATGTTAAATTTTTACAAGCGGTTAAAGAAAAAACAAAGTGATGAATGAAACCCCATGTTTGTGAAATGACAAACAAAACTAATTTTCTGGAAAAACCATTTTGATTAAACAAACTTAAGTGTTTTGAAACCATAATGGGAAAATAGTTTGTTGTCAGGGGGAGTTCTGATTGTTTAAGCCAAAAGAATGGAGAATTGAAGCTATTTACGTCAGTTTGTCATTCTATTTGTATAGTTTAGTGTGTTTTCTTTCAAATTTTCCCGAAAAATCAAAAATTGAAACATATTTTTTATTTTAGGGGGAGTAAAAAATTTAGAAATTTTGAAAATTTGAAAAATCCAAAAACATGATAAAATCTAAGAATACAAAAAACATCGAAAAAATAAAAAATGAGTTTTGTTGTGAAAAAGAGGAAATGATAGTACATCAGTAGACAATCACAACATGATAAAGAATTGAAAAGTCAAAATATGATAAACGGTCTCACTGACGATATGCCAGAAGGTTTTTACACATTCAATAGATTGTTTTCGAGATATAAACCTAAATATTAATAGCTTACTTATTTTGTGGGGAACATCTCTCGGATATATAGGTAACCCCTGAAATCTTGTTTGAAAGGCTGTCTATTTCTGACATACTAGGTCTTTGTGCGTGATGATATCTGGGGTATTATACCAGGACTTCTAATTTCGTGGAAGCAATAGCCTAGTCCTCGTATAATATTCTGCACTGCTTTAATCATAAAGCCCACCCTCAGCATAAAAAATGATGAAACATTGAAAAATGCTAATCATGTGCTGTTGAAGAAAAGATCCCCAAACGGGACACACCTAAAAGACGAGCCATCATCTCTTTGTCTGAACGGAAGTTCTAACCTGAGCTCTCATGGCCCCGCATTACCCGTTTACAGATATCATTAGTGTACATTCACCTGTAAGACTGAATATAGGAGTCTGGATATGGGAGTATATTCAGAGGTGGGACACTCGAATAAGTTTAAGTCTATAAAACACTAATCTCGTATCTCGAAACAATTGAACTTTGTGTGAAAATTTAAGTGGATCAGTATACTGACAATCTAAGTGAATCGTTTAGAACTTAAAGTGTTTAAAGCTCAACAGTGTTAGTGATTTGTCTCATAAATTGATATGACCCTCTTACACAAACTCACAAAAATATTGTCTGTAAATACTTCTTTAGTGCTTTTCATTAAAGAAAAAATCCAAAAAGATTGTGTTTTAGCATAAAATGTAGAAAAATCAAAAGATTTTATTTCATCCTATTTTCGACAATTGATGTTGAAAAGCTGATTTTCAAAATTCCAAGTGCTAAACAAGTGACACCTGTGCCTTCACGGCCATCAAACAAATACCAAATCAAAGAAATATTGTATTTCATACTTGGGATTTGTGTAAATATGTGTTTCATTTGCACATATCAATTCTCGTTCAATTTCGAGCTTTAAATCGCTTTCTAGAAGGTTATACGCGATCTGATGCGTAAATATAGCCAGTTTAATGCAACAAACACTCCGGAATAGTGACATAGGCTTAACATACCTTAAATAACCTTTACATCACTTATAAATAAGTTTTGGAGGGTTTGGTATGCCGAAATCAAGTTTATTCGCTTACAGGGACTAATTTCGACAAACTGCGAATGTATGCCGATTCGTACTGTAACGGACAATCTGGAACATGTCCATAAGTTAAACATACCCTAAATATCCTTTACATAGCTTAGAAATATGCTTTGAGGGGTTCGGTGTGCTAAAATAAACTTTTTGGTCATTCAGGGACTAAAAGCGTCAAAAAAGTGCATAAGTTTGCATTTTCGCGCATATCTTACATTCTGAATACATCCGGACATCCAAAACTTTATGTAATCATTAAAATATTTTATTTTAGTGATTGGCATGATAAAATTCCATTCGTCGCGTAATTTGGATCGTTTTTCGCATTCGTTCGTGTTTCGTCGTAATTAACTGAACAACGCAACCGTACGACCAAACGAACCGACATCCGAGATATTTTTGAGCATGTTTCATGTTCCCTACACTTTAACTTCATTTTAGAGCCTTGAAATAGGATTAACGGGGCTTAAACGTGTCAAAATGCATCAAAAACCATGTTTTGCACATTCAGGGACCAAAATTGACAATCTGCCATAGTTATCTTAGGAAGGGACCAAAGTTGAAAATTTAATTTCCAGCTTGTTCCATCTGTTCCGCTCATTTGCACATGGTTTTAATGAAACTAGGGGCTTGTTTTGGGGTACCCATGGTATTCTAAAACCATGGGCACAAATGTAAGGTCCAGATCGAAGCTCAGTTTTCGATGAACGATCCTAACGGTCTTGGTTTTCCTATAAATACACCTACCCTCTTGCTTCAAAACTCACACTTTGATCTGATTTGGCTCTCTAAGTTGAAGTTATACACTTCATACCTGAGAGTAATCGGATCAAAACTTCCATTCTTGGAGCCGTTGTAAGTCCTCCATCGTTCTTTTTCGCGTTTTAAGCGTGAAAGTCAAACTGTGTTTGTCTTTCTTCTTTGACCAGTTTATGGTCAACATGAAGTTCGTTTGAACTTCATAACGTGAGCGTAATCATGATGGTTTTAGTTTCTTGTGACTATACCTACTGATTACCACGTTATCTAGGCATAGTGGCGAGTCGTATTTTCGGCCAAAATGCGTATTCTTGCGTATTTTGTAACCAAACTACTTTTAGGTATCAAAACCATTTGTTTTGATACCAAACCTGTTTTCAAACCTCGTTAAGCATGTTTTAACATGTTTAGCTCGTCACTTTAGGTTTAGTGCTTATGTAGGGTCGTAAGGTAAGCGGTCTAAACAACCGCTTATACTTTTGAACCCGACCCGTTTGGTCGATCATTTGGATCCGACCAAACACATTAGGTGACCATAGTTGTATAGGGAATAACCTTCCGAGGTTATACCTTATGGTCACTTCGTTTAGTTAGTTGTATGATAAGTAGTTTATATGCCTTAGGAAAATTACCAAAATGCCCCTTTTACGCATAAATTCATTTTGAGCATATGTAACCTAAATTTTTACATCTAAACTGATTAGGTAACATTATTAGACATGATAAGGCATATAATACTTGTCATAGGACTAATTAGGCGGTCTGAACACGTTTCACGCAAACGACGCGTTAAAGTAGCGTAAGCTACCTAAACGGGTCGTAATAGGTCGTAAGCACTTAGGATAGTTTTCGTTTTACAATTTTGGCTTTGTTAAACCATATTACACGAGTTCCTGTACTCATTTGGTTTACGAAACCTCATTCTATCCGATCTTCAGATTTAGGTCCGTCTATTTACATAGTTATATATATTAGGTGCCGTTTGATTTCTGTGATCCCTCTAGCTTTGCTTGGTTGTTGTTCAAGACTTCTAAGCACCCTCAAGTGAGTACATAGTCCCCTCTTTTATTGTTTTTCAAACGTTTTGGGGTGAAACACATGTTCCAACTTGTTACTTTTGTGCTTTCCGTGTTTTCCTATCATATGCTTGTTATGTTCATTAGTAAACTTATAGGACATGATTTCATTGTGTTTTTGCTATGTATGTCCTTTGTTGCACACCTAGTACATCGTTTTACATTTCATTTTATGCTATGTATGTCCATTTTGTGCATACTTAGTACATTGATGTTCATTGTTGCATACTTAGTACATTTGTTTCACGTCACATGCTATGTATGTCCATTTGTTGCATACTTAGTACATTTTTTTCATCACATGCTTACATTTTGGTATGACATTTGGTTTGTTTAAATGGGACCAAAATACATTCATTAACATTAGCTACGCCGTTCGTTAGTTGGTAGTGGTACCATAGGAATTGACAACTCCCGTTCCTGACATCCTAGGTATGTTTGGATGGAAGGAATGACCGAATTCGATAAACATAACTCAGATAAATCTTTAATTCGTTTAAAGGTTTATCGCCACAGTCTCAAGGCTTGAATGTATGCATTTTCACAATATCGCATAGATGTTTGTATCAGTAAAGCATGCATTTCTCTACAAAACATAAATTTTGATTATAATTTATCAAATGCATCGTTTTGTACATTTCTTTCTTATAGGGTCGAGTAAATGCTTTTAATCAATAAAGGCTTTTTATTTACTCTACATTACATTTGTTTACACAATAACATTTCAACATTTGTTTAAACATTACATTTAGTTATACATAAACACTTTTACATTGGTGGTTTGTTTGGTAAGTGATTTAAGTAACGAGGCATGTGTAATATGATACAAGCATGGTGGATACGCCGCTGGTACTTCCTATATATAAGTGCTTGTATGATATTACATATCGTAGCGTTATTTAAACCATTTCAATTTTGACATATTACATTTTACACAATTAACATATCTTTACAAAACATTGTTTTACAAATAACACATTTTACACAAATTCATTTTTACTTGGTTATTTATTTAACCATACATATTTCTTCTATATCATCTATCTCCTTATCGATTTTTATATGATTTATAAACCAAAAACATTTTACAAGGTTCATGACTACTTTTGATAAACATTTTCTTTAAACTTACAAGTCATGAATCCTAAATCAATAAAACCTATGTATCTCACAGGCATTTTTATGCTGACGTACCTATTTTCACATGTGTTTCAGGAAATGATGCATAGGATTGATCAAGATACACTTAGGCAGACTCGGGCCTTAGTGATAATAAAAGATGCAAGACTAGTTAATTATGTTATGCTTCCTTGTTGTTAAGACATTGTAACTCTTTTAATCAATAAAATAAAATTTCAAATTTCCATGTGTTATGAAACAATGATTCAGTTACAACACTCCCTGACGTTTCCGCCACGATTTGTTGTTTTACGTGGTCGGGGTGTGACAGAAAAGTTGGTTATAGGGAATTAGGTTATTAGTAATGCTTTGACCTAGTCTATTACCTTCCTAGGACCCTAACGCGAGTTTACTTGCGTTTAGATCTTAAAACAATACCGTCACCTATCCTTAGACGACAACCACAACAAGAACATAAATTTCAAATCTGCTTTGAAAACCAATCATCTGTTCTAGGATGATTGATTACTAGGTTTTGAACCCTCTAAGTTTTCAAAACGATTTTGAAAATAATCACCCACCCTTTCAGATGATTTGTTTTTGGCTTAGTGCCTTCTGAATTTTTAAAATCTCGTCAAAGTTTGGGTCTTATAATGTGAACACGTGCAAACTAGAAGGGTGAATGCTTGTACTTTGAGTTTTCTGTCTAAGGCCAGAGTGTTCGTACAAATCCGCAGTATCGGACCAGTCACTCTTACCTGGGAACTCTTGGGGTGAGTGTTCACTTATAGGCAAGCATGTCTTTAGTGATACATTAATATGACCCGTTTACTTTGATTTGTCACCGTCTCATTTGTTTGCCTTAGGTAACAAACAAATGATCGCAATTTTTTTTGCATTGCCATTCTATTTTGATTATCCAATAACATTTCACTTGTTTCCTCCTATGTCTTTCACTTCCTCCAGAATGTCTCTTCATCACAGCGACACTCAAATGTCCGAGCAAACTGCCAAATTTGCCCAGCGAATAGGCGAAGTAATCCTGAAGTCTGTGGATTTAGGTATCGCCATGTCTCGTCTCAATAATGAAGCCACTCAAGAAGCATCGAAAGAAGCAGAAGCCAAGCCTTCGAAAAGGTCAAGGAAGTGTAAAGCCTCAAAGAATCCTCCAATCGTTACACCAAATCAAGCAGAACCTAGCCAGGTGGCAGCACCGCCAGCCAAGAAGCGGTACAAGGGGACTGCTCCCTTATGCAATCAATGCAACTATTATCATCCAGATCTAACATCATGTTTCAAATGTACCCATTGTGGACGATGGGGACATTTGGTTGACATATGCCGCTTTGCTATCCAAAACAAAGCTGTTGCAAATCTTGCTGCTACTCAACTCCAAGCCAACCCTGCTCAAGCTCACTTTCCTCCTGGATCGTGCTACAACTGTGGCAAGATAGGTCATTTCATGAATAAATGCCCAAAGATTGTAAATGTAAATCCAACCCACGGATGAGCATTTAGCTGATTTGAAGAAACTGTTGCTTTAAATAATTTGAATCTTCTGCTCTTGTATCTTTTGTTGAACCCTGAAACAATTTGCTTTGTTTATAAATAAATTGTTGTTCACAATTCTGATATACAAGTGTAGTTACATATGTGTATGGCATTTCCCTATGATACCTACATCAAAGAACCATGTTCTTTAGACAAACTACTCTTGTGATTCTCCCTTTCAAGTGATCGCTCATGATTTCCTCGAAAATTTTAAGTATTCGTTTCATTCTAAGAAATGAAGTACAGGAAATAAAGCGACATTTCGAGTAATCGTGCTTTTTGCACATCTGTGCCTTTAAATCCTTGGTTTGATAACTAAGGGTATTCCTCAGTCTCATACCCATTACATTCTGATTTTCATGACAACATGCGTAGCATAGGTTTTCAAAACAACCTTCATTGTTTCAAAAACATTTTATATGTAGTTTGAAAACATTTTTAATAAAGTATATTTACCTAACATATTAAGTGCATGATTTCAAAAGTATCATTCATATTTTCAAAAACCTTATACATAATTTCAAAATTTCATCTCGCATGATTATAAAACATTTTATAAATATACTTATCTAATACACCTACCTTATGATTTCAAAAGTATTATGTAAGGTTTCAAAAACATTAAACATGTTTCAAAAAGAACCCCATGCATAGTTTTCAAAAAAAAAAAATTCCATACATTGACTTAATCTTCAAAATTCTACTTCATATGTCGCCTTGGCATATCTAGCGCCTCAACTTCATGAGCATTTTACCTCATGTTTCGACTTAAGCACGTCTAGTGCAAGGTTTTGAAACGTCTCCCGCTTTTCAAATCCCAAAATCCATATGGGATCTTCTTACCTTCACAATTAGATCCTTGTGGATGATTATGTCACACCCTGGCTTTTGCGGAAACGTGGATTATTTTGGTGTGACTTCTTAATACCATTGCATACGATCATAACAAAACTATATGATTAAACCAGTAGATGTACATCCATTAATTTAGATTAAAAAGTAATACAACATAATTTTCTGAAATGTCGATACCAAATTAAAGTTACAAACCATAATGTGTTTAAGGAGTTCAAAAAGACTCAATAAAGGGTTTTAAAACAAACCCGAGTTTAGGACCACGTATCTCGTCCAGGATTAAGATACGTCTCCTAAGCCCTAATGACTTGGATGACATCTTTATTCACAACGCAGCTTAAAAACTCCAACGCCCGCCAGATCCATTTACTAATTTCCTGAAATACATGTAGTTTGAAAAATCAACAAAAAGTTGAGCGAGTTCATGTAAGAGTGAGTATGTATAAACCTTTGTAATATGTTTGTATGTAAGAAAATCCCTGGTATGTAGCAATTAAGGAAAAAAGAGATCACCATTGGGTTGCAAAGCCAATGATATGTGTGAAGTGATGCAGGAAGACTCAAACCTAGCGGATTTGTGCGTCGGGCACTTATTCACCACCTGGTCCACTCAGCGGGCTCAGGAGTGGGGCTCGCTACACCCAAATAGATCTATCACTAATGTCCCTCGGTCCTACGACGAGGATTAATGGCCTCTAGTTTCCGCCTACCCACTCACATGATCTAAGTAGTAACCCTCCTTAAGCTAACCATACCATGTATAAAAGTATCCGTAATCATTGTAACATGTATTTCACCCCCGAAGTATAAAAACTGAAAACAGTTAAGAGAAAAGGGGGACATGAACTCACTGTATTGTGTCTTCGTACTTGTAACCCAAATCTCTGCGGCAAACACGACTACCTACAATGGTCTAAAGCCTATTAGACGTACGGGTCGTGCCTTGTCTTAGTATGTAAGTTTTTGAGTTACGATTCTGGTATTATTCCAAGTTGTAATAATTGTATTTAGTTTTGGAATAATTGTTTATACAATATTTATGTATTAGTACTTCTCGAGTATTCGTATTCGTGTTCCCTTCCCAAGGATGGGGGGTTTTTTTTAATACATGTATGTCGTATAATTCCGAAAATATATTTTAAGTCCCACTTAGCAAACATACTTAACCTTTTTGTCCACAATAACTTATTTCCAAAATAATATTCCACCAAAACATATGTGTAAAGGGACTTTCTGAAAAATTTCGTAACTTACGTTCCAACGTTTCGTAATATAACATTACTTGTGTAACTTAAATAATCATTTTTAGGAGAGCGTTGGTATTATTTTGGAATCGTACTTTCATGGTATTTTCAAGTTATATTATTTTTACCCTAAAAATAATATATCTCTAGTTCACATAATAATCAGAAAATCACACAAGCGTTTTATTATAAAATATATATTCTAAATATATATTTAACAAATTCTATTTAGGAGAATCCACCTCCGGTACTTGGTATTTTTGTAATAAAAATCATGGTGAAGTTTAATTTGAGAACCAAGTTAAAAATATATTTTGTAAACGCTTGTTAGGAAGATATTTCTGTTGGACTCTGTATGCCCAAGACACATATTAAATTGATGTGGCTAATACGTTATGATCCAAGTCGAGTCATACCCAATAACAAGCTAGACAAACACTTACAATATTTATATATGATATGTTCAAACAAATAAATATCAACACTTAGAATATTTAGTAATTGGTTTTCTAAATAATTGCACTTGACAAACTAATAAATTATATGGATAATTTATTTTGAGAGAGTATTTTATTTTGTTATTTAATGGGTTAAATAACATAATAAAAATAGCATAAGTCTTATAACATATGATGTTATATTTTATAAAAGTTATAAAATACATATGTAAGACTTATATTATTTTTATAAAAGAAAATTAATTTTTTTTATAAATAAAGACTAGGCCGCCACCCCCGCCCCCCACGGGGTCTTCCCAAAATTGTTGGTCCAATCACACCACATGCATGTCTTACAAGTTAGATGGATTGTGATTGGGTATTCTTCCCAAGCAATTTTGGCCAATTAGTTTACATGCAATTGCATGAAACTTGATAGGGGAAGAATGATGGTCCAATGACATTTCATGCAAATGTCATAACTAGAGGCTTTTTGATTGGGCAAGATGGGTGGCAAGATTCTCTCTACATCTATAAATACCAAGATGTCAAATGAATGAAGATGGAAGACTTGTGTTTTTCTCTCAAAAAATCGGCCATCATAAGGTGTTCTTAAGGTTTTCGGTTTTTGATTCAAGTGTTGAAATCCTAGCTACAATCGTAGTGTTTGTTGGAAGCTTGGGGTATACAAGCTTGAGGTCTTCTACTCTTGAGGACAACCATTTCAAGAAGCATCATCCGTTTCATCACCCTTGTACTCCAAGAAGGTAGTTTTCTAAACACCCTATGGTTGTGTATGATAGTATGCATCTTCATATATGGATCCGGGTTTTTGGATTTTACTTATAAATGAAGTTTACATCATAAAAGTAACATGTTTTAAACATTATTTCCGCTGCGTTTTTATTTCATATGGATGAAATTACTTTGATAAACATGTTAAAATCCCAACAATGCCATCTAGAGCCGCTTGTATGAGTGCATGCTTCAATAGATTAAAAAATTCGGGTTTCGGGTTTGAATAAAACCCCATGGCCGAAAATTTTAATATGGTTATCCCTTTGTTTTTCAAGATTATTTGCTTACATGCCTAAGGAAATCTTGAAAAATTATTTCATATGGATGATTTGTTTGTTTGGTCAAAAAATACCTTTTCGGTTTTTTTGTTCATAACCGAAAATGGTTATAAAAGGGAACCATTTTTTTATGCTTCTTGAAATTAATAAATATATATTTGGATATATATTTTGGTGCAAATAACCTAGCCATGACCTTGTGTTGAATGATTGTGTTGTTATTTATTATTTCAATGGGTTGTAATAACTATTATTTTTGTTCTTCCATTAGAAGATATGTAATTTATTTATTTTCATTTGGTATGTAAAATAAATAGATTAGGTGCATTTTATTTTACTAGAGAAAATGTATTAGGATATATTTTGTAAAAGAAGATGCACACAAAAATGCGGTTTTGGTTTGGACCATAAAATTCGATCCAAAGAACTTCATCGTTCTTAACGGGATTTTAACCCGATAACCAAAACACATTTTTCAAGTCCAAAGGAGTTTGGAGCTGAATATAAAAGACTTTTGGAAGCTCAAAGAAGGTGGAGAAATCACAACACAAGAAGGAGACTTGAAGCATTTGGATGCGGGATCAAGTGGGAGTTCAACGACACATTGCTTGTGTCATTTTTCACCCTTTAGGAAGGACCTTTTGGCACACTTGTTTCGGCTAACAAGTGTTGTCAAAATAGTTGGCTATGGTTATGCATCTATTGTTATGCTTTTGTGGTTGCTTATTTTGTTGTTTAGATGATATGTCGACATGCATGACTTAACAAACAAATAATCAACAACAAGCGTAAAATTAGTTCTTAACAAAATCATTAAAATGGTTAATAAAAGGTTTTATTAAAAATTAATGATTTTATAATAAAATGGGTTTTATTAAAAAGAACCTTGAAAATTAGTTTTCACTAAAGTACCATTAATTTGAATGCATGCAAATGTATGGTACATAATATTTTCTAACTAGGATTTTGAAATATTAAAAACCCTTTTATAAAACAAGTCAAACACCATCCTTTTATACAACACTCGAAACACTTAGGAACTCTTATTGTGGGATAAAGGTCAACTAACCACATTTGAGGGAACTTGTATGTTCGAGGTGGGTTTGCCATGTTTGAGGGATAAAGGTCACCTAACCAATATTTAAATGTAACGTTGGATTCTAGATTTTAATTATTAATTGTCTTTAAGACACAAAAGGGTATTAATGATTAAAATATAATAATATCAAAAATACTAAAATTGAACTTGTTAAATTTTGTAGATGGCCGCTAACATTGCAAACCCGATTACCCAAACCGTCCGAAACCTATCACTAAGAACCATCCTTGAAAAGGATCGTCTCAACCATAACAACTTCATGGATTGGTTTCAAAACTTGAGAATCGTTCTCAAGCAAGAGAAGATATCCTATGTGTTGGACGATCCTATTCCCGATGAACCTAACGTGGAAGATGTGGAAGCCTACAACGATTGGGTTAAGTATACCGAGGACTCCATGCAAGCCTCATGCCTCATGTTGGGAACTATGATTCCCGAAATTCAAAATGATCTTGAACACCACGGGGCATATGACATGATTACCCAGTTAAAGGAAATATTCCTACAACAAGCAAGGGTAGAACGCTTCGAAACTGTTCGGGCGCTTCATGCATGTCTAATGGAGGAAACCCAATCGGTATCATCTTATGTTCTCAAGATGAAAAGCCACATTGATCGCCTCGAACGGCTGAATTGTCCCGTCTCCAAAGAGTTGGCTACGGATTTGATCCTCAACTCTTTAACAAAGAAATTTGAGAGCTTTGTTATGAATTACAACATGAATGGATGGGACAAGAGCATTGGTGAGCTTCATGCAATGCTCAAAATGGCCGAAGCAAGTATGGGCAAAAAGGCTTTACCTGTCCTTGCGATCAATGAAGGAGGCAGCAAGAAGAGGCCCCACCCCGACTCTAAAGCAACTTATGCTAAAAGAAAGGGACACGTCAAGGGAAAGGGAAAAGGAAAAGCTAAAGCAGAACCCGCCAAACCAAAAGAGAAGAAGCAAAAGGTTGCTACGAATGACCCATGTTTTGAATGTGGTGAGATAGGACATTGGAAGAGAAATTGTCCGACCTATCTCAAAGAGTTGAAAAACAAGAGGGATGCAGGGCAAACCTCAGGTACTATCTTTATGATACATGTTGAGCTTAATGTTATTTCTTCTAACACATGGGTACTAGATACCGGATGTGGAACTCATATTTGCAATTCGTTTGCAGGGGTTCAAAAGAAATAAACATTACAAGAAAGGGGACGCTAGTCTCTTTATGGGCAACAGAGCAAAAGTTGAAGTCGAAGCTCAAGGAGACTACGTTTTAGAACTTCCAAGTGGTTTGGAAGTTATTTTGAAGAATGTTTTATATGCTCCTAGTTTGACTAGGAACATAATTTCTGTTTCCCTTTTGAGACAATGTGGTTTTAAATTTGAATTTGTTAACCAAGACATTTATGTTTCTATGAATGATGTGTTTTATTTTAAAGCTATGTCTTTAAATGGTATTTATGAATTAGATCATGATAACGCATCATACGGTAGCTCAATGTACCAAGTAACCAACAAGAAACTCAAAATGGATTTGAGTGATTCCTATCTTTGGCATTGTCGCCTTGGACATATAAGCAAGAATCGCATGCATACAATTCAGAAAAATGGTCTTTTAAATACAAATGAAGATAATTCATTTGATGTATGCGAATCTTGTTTACAAGGCAAAATGACCAAGACGCCCTTTAGTGGAACATTTGAAAGGGCTAAGGACTTATTAGGTATCATACATTCAGATGTATGTGGTCCTTTTAAGCCAATGACTAGGAATGGTGAAAGATACTTCATTACCTTTACCGATGACTATAGTCGTTATGGTTATGTGTATTTACTAAAACACAAGGATGAAGCATTTGAAATGTTCAAAGACTTTAAAAGTGAAGTAGAAAATCAACTCAAGAAAACAATCAAAGTCCTTCGCACCGATAGAGGAGGTGAATACCTAAGCGGTGCTTTTCAAGATCATCTTAGGAGTTGTGGGATTATCTCACAACTTACTCCACCTGGAACACCACAACACAATGGTGTGTCCGAAAGGAGAAATCGAACTCTATTAGATATGGTTCGATCTATGATGGCTAGAAGCACATTGTCTCTATCATTTTGGGGTTGCGCTTTGCTCTCCGCAGTCCGTATACTAAATATGGCCCCAACCAAGAAAGTGGAAAAGACACCTTTTGAAATATGGCATGGAAACCCTCCATCATTATCATTCTTAAGGGTTTGCGGTTGTGAAGCTTATGTTAAGCAATACACTCCAAATAAATTGGAAGTCGGATCTACTAAGTGTATCTTTGTAGGTTATCCTAAAGATGATATAGGATACTATTTCTACGACCCAGCTGAGCAAAAGGTATTTGTTGCTCGAAAGGGTAAGTTCTTAGAAGCTAAATTCCTTATGGAAGGAACTAGTGATAGAACAGTGGAACTTGAGGAGGATCAAGAACTACAAGATGATACACGTTTGGTTGATACTAGCACTCAACAAGAGGTTGTTGAAAATGATCAAGAGGTTGATCAGAACACACAAAATGTTCGCAGATCTGGTAGAATTAATAATCCACCTGAAAGATATGGATTTTTCATGGATGGATGCTACGTGGTAGATTCAGATGAACCAACCACATACCATGATGCAATGTCAAAATCCGATTGCAACAAATGGCATGAAGCCATGAACATAGAGATGCAATCCATGTATGACAACCAAGTTTGGGAATTGGTTGTGCCACCACTTAACTCTAAAGTAGTTGGAAGTAAGTGGGTTTTCAAAAAGAAAACAGATATGCATGGTAACTTGGATACTTATAAAGCAAGACTTGTAGCAAAAGGTTTCACTCAAACTCAAGGAATTGATTATGATGAGACTTTCTCGCCTGTGGCGATGCTAAAGTCAATCAGGATATTATTTGCCATAGCTGCATATTATGACTATGAGATATGGCAATTGGATGTCAAAACGGCATTTATCAATGGATATCTTGATGAAGATGTCTATATGGTTCAGCCTGAAGGTTTTGTCGATCCAAAACATCCTGACAAAGTATGCAAGTTAAAGAAATCAATCTATGGATTGAAACAAGCATCTCGAAGTTGGAATCACCGTTTTGATGAAGAAATTAAGAATTTTGGATTCATCAAAAACGGCGATGAAGCTTGTGTGTACAAGAAAGCTAGTGGGAGCATCATCACCTTCTTAGTACTGTATGTCGATGACATTCTACTATTTGGGAATGACATTCCAACCATGGAAGGTGTAAAAGCTTGGCTTGGAAGTTGTTTTTCCATTAAGGATCTTGGTGAAGTAGCCTACATTCTGGGAATAAAGGTCTATAGGGTTAGATCAAGGCGCTTGATAGGTTTAAACCAAAGTGCATACATTGACAAAGTCTTGAATAGGTTCCAAATGGAGAACTCTAAGAGAGGTTTTGTACCTATTCAAAAGGGGATAATTTTGAATACATCTCAATGTCCAAGCTCAAAGGATGAGCAAGAGAAAATGAAAAGAATCCCATATGCGTCAGCTATAGGATCCATCATGTATGCAATGATATGCACTAGGCCGGACGTCTCATGCGCCTTGAGCATGACGAGTAGATACCAACAAAATCCAGGTAACAATCATTGGATGGCTGTTAAAAGCATATTGAAATATCTTAGGAGGACTAAGGATATGTTCTTAATATATGGATCTGGTGAGGAGGAACTCGTTGTAAATGGTTACACGGGCGCGAGTTCCAAACCGATCGAAGTGATTCTCGATCGTAATCGGGGTATGTCTTCATTTTAAATGGAGGAGCAGTCTCCTGGAAGAGCTCAAAACAAGACGTGGTAGCATTGTCCACTACAGAATCAGAATACATCGCCGCTTCATTGGCAGCCCAAGAAGCTGCATGGCTGAAGAAATTTATAGCTGACCTAGGGGTGGTCCCTACCATTCAAGATCCCCTAGAGATCTTTTGTGACAACGAGGATGCGATTGCTCAAATCAAGGAACCTCGTGCGCACCAAAAGACTAGACATATCGAGCGGAGATTCAACTACATAAGGGATGAAGTTGAAAAAGGAAAGATATGTATCCGCCAAGTTCACACCGATCAAAACATTGCGGATCCACTCACGAAGCTCCTTGACAGAGGAAAACATGAGGGTCACACATGTTCCTTAGGACTTCGATATTCTAGTGATTGGATTGATCTAATTTTGTATTTGGATATTGAAACAATTGTTAATTTTAACTCATTTATGGTATTTTGAGTTACGTTTCATGTTAGCATGTTTAAATCCGTGAATAAGTTAAATATTCTAAATGTCCGTAGTCCATCATAATTGTGGGAACAAATATGAATGTAAGACTATTATGAACTTGGATTGGTGGATATTCATTTAGAATGAATATAGAGCAAAGTGTTGCTACCAAAGTTCATAGATATTTGTGGGATACAAATATTGGACTGACTCGCTCTCAAATATTACTGCATGGAATCATTTGTGATTGATCATAAGTAAATTTGAGTAAAAGGCAAATATCATAGTATCCTCCGACCTGAGATACATATTGGGTCTTGATATTCACCAAGTATTATACCTTGACCTAGTTCTTAGCTGTCAGTAATATGGCAGTACACAAGGCTAAGCTCAGGTGTGGTATAAGGTGATTGTGAGAGACGTATGTAGTCAAGATGGGATTTGTTCCTCTTATTCGTTTAGAGTAAGATGTCTAAGGCCTGATAAAGTTAAATCAACAGAGAGTGATCACTCTATGTCTCTAGATTTAACATGACCTTTGTAACGAAAGGATAAATGATAAATTCACCTAAATCATGTTCAAGTAAGGGACTTGAAAGGGATGATGTTATTGAATGGCAAATATAGTCATACGTATTGGGGGTAGTAAACCGTAGTTAGGCGTCATTTACTGCTTGCATCAATCTTCTATGTATCTTGTGCAAGTGGGAGATTGTTGGACTCTGTATGCCCAAGACACATATTAAATTGATGTGGCTAATACGTTATGATCCAAGTCGAGTCATACCCAATAACAAGCTAGACAAACACTTACAATATTTATATATGGTATGATCAAACAAATAAATATCAACACTTAGAATATTTAGAAATTGGTTTTCTAAATAATTGCACTTGACAAACTAATAAATTATATGGATAATTTATTTTGAGAGAGTATTTTATTTTGTTATTTAATGGGTTAAATAACATAATAAAAATAGCATAAGTCTTATAACATATGATGTTATATTTTATAAAAGTTATAAAATACATATGTAAGACTTATATTATTTTTATAAAAGAAAATTGATTTTTTTTATAAATAAAGACTAGGCCGCCACCCCCCCCCCCCATGGGGTCTTCCCAAAATTGTTGGTCCAATCACACCACATGCATGTCTTACAAGTTAGATGGATTGTGATTGGGTGTTCTTCCCAAGCAATTTTGGCCAATTAGTTTACATGCAATTGCATGAAACTTGATTGGGGAAGAATGATGGTCCAATGACATTTCATGCAAATGTCATAACTAGAGGCTTTTTGATTGGGCAAGATGGGTGGCAAGATTCTCTCTACATCTATAAATACCAAGATGTCAAATGAATGAAGATGGAAGACTTGTGTTTTTCTCTCAAAAAATCGGCCATCATAAGGTGTACTTAAGGTTTTCGGTTTTTGATTCAAGTGTTGAAATCCTAGCTACAATCGTAGTGTTTGTTGGAAGCTTGGGGTATACAAGCTTGAGGTCTTCTACTCTTGAGGACAACCATTTCAAGAAGCATCATCCGTTTCATCACCCTTGTACTCCAAGAAGGTAGTTTTCTAAACACCCTATGGTTGTGTATGATAGTATGCATCTTCATATATGGATCCGGGTTTTGGGATTTTACTTATAAATGAAGTTTACATCATAAAAGTAACATGTTTTGAACATTATTTCCGCTGCGTTTTATTTCATATGGATGAAATTACTTTGATAAACATGTTAAAATCCCAACAATTTCTAAGTGGCAAAATTCTAGAAAAATTTCGCCAGAGTTTCCTCTGTAACTGGAGGCATCCACGCTTACTAGCGTATCGTTTTCTTTAACATATATCATGTTAGATCGCTTTCAAATAACCAAACCGACATTTAGGCATGCAAAATACTACTTATATCGATTCAGTTTTAATACACAAAACTGGGCTGTTTTCGGGTATTTTAATAAAATAGTTATCTTATTCAAAAAATTCCCAAATTTTTACAGAATGTCTTATACGATCCAAATATTATTCTTTAAAAGTATCGGGGTCTAGTTCATTACCAGTATTTTATAAAAAATCATTTTCCAGACTGAAGTCAGATTCATCTTTTTCTGACCGCAGTCCACGGAATAATTCATCTAAAATTTATCGTAAGTCCGTTTGACGTATTTCCTGTTGGAGGATCACGGCGACAACAGTGACCATCTACAGTATAAATTTTATGATCTAACACTGCACAGAATTCAAGTTATGACTGAAAACAGGATGCATATTTTTTAGTAGCAAAAACGTAGCTCTAGCTGCTGTTACAAAATGGCACTTTAAAAATAGTAAACGAAGTCCAAAAATTATGATTCCAGTGCCATTAGAACCGTATTTCATAATACATAAATCCAGACTTTAGAAAATACATTTTTCGTTAGATTACGGTCTGGAGTTGGCTGTAACCACTAAACAGCTTTCTGTTTTCAGTCTTTTAACATTATAAAGTGTGTTCGATTGATTCCGTTAACATGTTTAGCGATCACAACAATACTTACAGCAGATTATCACTTATATATTTCAGATTTATCATGCATCATCATATTTCATCATCATTTTAACACTACTTTATCATATGTTAGATGAAGTTCAAGACTTGTTTAAGTTCTTTAGAGTTCTTATGTTTTTGATATTTAAACATCATTAACCACTCAAATAACAAGTAAAATACAAGGATCTAAGTGCTTACCACTAGCACAAATCTAGGAGAGTTCAAGTGAAGAAATGTGGTGGTTAAAAGAAAACGAGAGAG
The DNA here is from genome assembly GCF_002127325.2 of Helianthus annuus. Taxonomy (NCBI): domain Eukaryota; kingdom Viridiplantae; phylum Streptophyta; class Magnoliopsida; order Asterales; family Asteraceae; genus Helianthus; species Helianthus annuus. The sequence continues at coordinate 71,211,230 of NC_035437.2, read as the reverse complement.
GTCCTTGGGCTTCCGAACACACCAAGCTTCGTTGTATGATCACTTGCACCCTTGGGTATGTATAGAATGCTTGAAGGAGCACTTGAAGGTGATGATATGGTGGTGGTATGGTGGCAGCCGAAACTCAAGAAGGAGGGAGAGAGAAGAGCTTGTGTTTGGTGAATGTTGATGAAAGAGATGAGTTATCTCTCATGCATATTTATGGACCAATTTTCTTAATGTCCATCATGTAATGTGTTCACTAGATAACCAGCATGAAGTAATAAAATAATGCAGGAAATCTGGGGGTGTCCCTCCCCACATGTAACCGTAATGGGGGGGGGGTATTAGGAGTTGGGATGTAATGATCTAGTTACAAGACTTGGTTAAGATTTAAGCATTTAGTTAGTGTATAATATGTGTGTTATAATATAACGGGTGTTAGGGTGTTCGAGGACCCTAACTAGCTCAGAAAAGTATAAATAACGTTTTTGGCAACATTTTTATGTTCCGGGTAGTGTCCGGTTGTTCGGTTGGATATTGATCCGTTACATTGTCAAGTAAAGCTTTAAAGCATCTTTTATAGCGTTTTTAGTGACACAATAAATTCCCAACACTTTGGAAAGTGTCTAGTATTATTTTACCAAGTTTTTGCACTTTACTAGTTATGTTAAATGCTGAATTTTTGTATTAAGTGCAGAATTTGCAGTTAAAGTATATTTTAGGCACTTCCCGGCACTATAACTACCACCTAGTGACGCAGTTTTATAATCCTCATCTCCCTACATTCTCTACTAGTGTAGTAATCTATTCCCGGCTCATACTGGCCTCAGAGACAATGTCTGTCTAGTGCTGGCAATGTCAGCATGTTTACTGGGTTATCCGCTCACTGTGCTAACTGTGCCTTTGTGCATCAAGTTTGTCACTATAGTTTTGTGTGTAATAAATGAGGTGACAGTAATAAGGTATGATGCATGAATATGTATGTATCAGAAAACAGAAAGCAATTTATTCGTAATTGTAATCAAGCACAGTAATTAAGCACTAATTAAATATAAATTAATTGTACGGATATCTGTAATTTTTAGGGTTGTCACAGATTATCATTCAAATTAGAGTCCTTCATTGGATTCCTTGTATGCCTTAATTCGAACATTTCGATTCCTTATAATCGAAATCGATTTTTTTTTAAGATCTTCTTATCTTTATAGTTAGATTTTTGGAAATATTTAAATTGCCAATCAAAATCCACGGATTGGATACCTGGTGTGCTTTAAATACATGTGCACAATTAACAAAACAAATTAACAAAATGATAACAAATTAAAGATCAAGATAAACAATTTTGTGGTTATGTGACTATGTGTTCATGTGTTTTCTTTTATGCATTTTGTGTTTTTGAGTAATTTGGATATTCGTTATCCAAATCCTCATAGAATCTTCCATATCTCCATATGAGGGATTCATAGTAGGATATTCAAATAGGTACTACCCTAAATCCTTAATGGGCTTCTACGTAATCGTTAAGACCCTTGGATTATATAATACCATTCCATGATTCAAAAAGAGACCCTTTGAGTGGTCTAAGTCAGAAGATTGATTCAAAATCTGGTTAAGAATGGCATGTGACGATATGGCTGAAAAGACTCCTTGGTAGTCTATTTAAATCATTTATTGATTTAATTAAAAGGACCCTATGGTGGTCTAGTCACGCTCATCACAGGTTTGTTCATTTGGTTTTCCCCTACACATTTCGTAATTATGGACGCGTACATAGTTATGAAATTCAGTGCACAGGAGCCCGGTAAGATTTATTATGTGTAAGAACCTATAGTGGTAACAATAACGAAACGCGAACAATGTAATGAAGGTACGGTGGACACACCAATAACGCTTTATATACTTGTATATAAGTATCCCTCTTACATTGCAAGCATGATGTTGTTAAAGTTACTAGAAGTTCAGAATCTTAATCAGTGTTGTTTTATCTTTTCAACTTCATGTTTCAAGCTCTCACAAGTTTCCTCTAAATAAATTTCTGCATGAAATTTCCTGAAGTAGGGGAGACTGTGACACCTGTGCCTCCACGGCCATCAACCAAATACCAAATCAAAGAAATATTGTATTTCATACTTGGGATTTGTATAAATATGTGTATCATTTGCACATATCAATTCTCGTTCAATTTCGAGCTTTAAATCGCTTTCTGGAAGGTTATACGCGATCTGATGCGTAAATATAGCCAGTTTAATGCAACAAACACTCCGGAATAGTGACATAGGCTTAACATACCTTAAATAACCTTTGCATAACTTAGAAATAAGTTTTGGAGAGTTTGGTATGCCAAAATCAAGTTTATTCGCTTACAGGGACTAATTTCGACAAACTGCGAAAGTATGTCGATTCGTACTGTAACGGATAATCCGGAACATGACCATAAGTTAAACATACCCTAGATATCCTTTACATAGCTTAGAAATAGGCTTTGAGGGATTCGGTGTGCTAAAATAAACTTTTTGGTCATTCAGGGACTAAAAGCGTCAAAAAATGCATAAGTTTGCATTTTCGCGCATATCTTACGTTCTGAATACATCCAGACATCCAAAACTTTATGTAATCGTTAAAATAATTTATTTTAGTGATTGGCATGATAAAATTCCATTCGTCGCGTAATTTGGATCGTTTTTCGCATTCGTTCGTGTTTCGTCGTAGTTAACCGAACAACGCAACCATACGACTAAACGAACCGACATCCGAGATATTTTTTAGCATGTTTCATGTTACCTATACTTTAACTTCATTTTAGAGCCTTAAAATGAGATTAACGGGGCTTAAACGTGTCAAAAATGCATCAAAAACCATGTTTTGCACATTCAGGCACCAAAATTGACAATCTGCCATAGTTATCTTAGGAAGGGACCAAAGTTGAAAATCTGATTTCCAGCTTGCTCCAGCTGTTCCCCTCATTTTCACATGGTTTTAATGAAACTAGGGGCTTGTTTTGGGGTACCCATGGTATTCTAAAACCATGGGCACACATGTAAGGTCCAGATCGAAGCTCGGTTTTCGATGAACGATCCTAACGGTCTTGGTTTTCCTATAATATGTGACAACCCTCATAATTTCATGTATCCGTAGGATTCATTAATGTTAATTAAAGTGCTTGATGTCTGTGCTGAATTACTTAACTGCTTTCTGATTACTGCGTCATACTTACATGTGCTTGTTAACATACTAGTCTTGTGTAGAAAATTGACAAAATAGTCCTGTATGCTTTCCTAAGTGTTGGGAATTAAAAATGTTACAAGAAGATATATATAGGACACTATATGGAATAACTTAGCACTTTAATGAAACGGTATCTAGCCGAACAACCGGACATTACCCGGGACACCAAAATATTGCAAGAAATATTATTTAATTATTTCTTGGCTAGTCATGATCCCCGAGCACCCTAACACCCACTACATTCTCTAGTAACTAACATATGTAAACATATACTTGCATTTGAACTAATACTTACCATTTACCATGAAATTTTACACTTAGCCCCCCCCCCCCCCTTAACCTAGGCCGCCACCATCATCACCATAACTCACACCTTACCTCCAAGATTACAATCTAATATTTTATTTGATCCTTACTTGATTTCTTGTACAAGATATAAGTTGAGATCTTTATAAAGTATGGTGTGTAAGATCACCATATGATTTCATATCATTCACCACTTCACTCCATCTCCCTCACTCTCTCCTCTCTCCCTCTCGGCTCACCATAACCGCCACCGCCACCACCTTAACTCAACCACCTTCATCCATTTTCAAGCTTGTTCAAGCACTTGAAGGTGATACATGGAGTTTGGAGCTTGAAGGTCTTGGAGAATCCTCCCCATTTGCTTTCATTCACCACTTTTCATCATCATTTTTCATCATCTTTTCATTTGTGTTCTTCCCTAGCCTTTGTGCTAGTTGTAAGTTCTTGTTTAACTCTTGTCCATTTTATTTTTATGGTTAAAAGTTGTAGTATGTTAAGTATATCAAGAACACTAAAGAACAAGAACTAAAAACATGAACATAAAGCTTTACATAAAGCCTACATGAGGATGAAATGTCGTTAGTAGGATGTTGCTATGAATATGTTGTTAATTTCTTATTGATTCTTGGTTATGTAATATTAATCGCTATATGGAGCTTGTTAAATGATGGTTAGAAATAAGATGTAATAAGGTTAAATGGTGATTAGGGGATTATATGAAATAATCACCTTCTAGTTTACACATGAACTTGAAAGGAAATGATTTTTCTTGAAATATAAGTAAACAAGTAGGTTGATGTTCATGTAGATCCGAGTCTACAAAAGACTTTTCTAAATAAACCAAGTTCAAGAATCGATTGTTGGAAAATCATGACTTTTACATACACTTACATCACTTTTGGGAACAAAATAAGTGTGAAAACATTTTATTTACAAGAAGAGTTCAAAAGGTTAGTTTTTGAAAAAATTATTTACAAGTTGTAAACACTAAACTCTTTTAAGGAAATGATTTTTAAAGAAATAGTTACACTTTGGAGGGTAACTAAACCCACTAAATGCCTTACCAAGTTACTATGCGTTTTTATGATACATCAAGTTCATGTTGGTTTGTAAATAGAGTAGTTTGCCCTTGATAAATTGTTGTTGATTGTTGAATGATTTTTGGAAAAGAAAATGATATGTTTCTTAGCATGGACACCTACATTTACAAAGGAAACTCTGGCGAAATTTTCTAAAAATTCCAACACTTAGAAACTATTTTTCTAACAAGTGTTCACGAATACGTTTTAACTTTGTTTTTCAAAATAAACTTAGCCATGAGTTTTGTTACAAGATACAAAGTATCGGAGGTTGACTTTTTATAAGTAAAATGGATAAATATATATTTAGAATATATATTTTATAAATAGAACACTTGTATGGATACTTGATTACTTTGTGAGATAGTTATATATTATTTGAGGGTAAAATAATATAACCTAACATTAGAATTGTGTGGTACGTGATAGAAGTAATGAGTAGATAAACTGTACGTAGGATACGTGTTATGCATGCACGAGAAACTGATTGTTATCTATACCTTATTAGGACATGGTTGATTTCTGATTATTAGAGTAACTAATCTAACCGAGCAAACCAAGTTGAGTTCACACACATTCTAAGGCATGGGATTCCCGGTGGTTGGGAATGGGTTAACGAATTAAAACGGAACCTACATATCCTTATTGGGTAGGATATGTACCGCCATCCTCCATGGGTAGGATGCCAATATTAATCCTGCGTATTCTCTTTGGGTAGAATACGTACGTTCGTCCTCCTTGGGTAGGACAACAACCTTAAAACTTACTAGACAAAACTCTATCATTAAGTCCCTCATTTTATATCGACTTAATTGCCGAGGCCAATGGCGAGCGGGTCATTAGTTAATAGCGCTATTAGGTTTAACAAACCTCACACCGTGCCAGTCGGACGGGCGTGTACAAATGGACTATGGCAAACTGTCAATGATGATAGACATTGACGTAGGGCACAACTTACTTTCGTTAGTATCGATATGGTAACGGTCTAGTGGTTCACATAGGGAAGCCCCCACTGATTATGAATATGGTTTGGGTAATAAAGAAGGAACTGGTTAATCATATTTTCAACTATGGGGTAACCCCCACGGCAAGTAAGCCAGCAAAAGACAAACCATGTTTTCGGAAACAACTTAAAACTAAACAACCAACTGTGAACTCACTCAACTATGTTGTTGACTCGTTGTTACATGCCTTACAGGTCGTTAGATGCTTATGGAGCTTCCACGAGGAAAAAGGTCCTTGTGGGATATGGACTGTTATGTCCCGTGCTTAATATTTGAACTTTATGAACTTATAAGACTTATGTTTTGGTTTCACGTTTTATGCTTCCGTTGTTTAATTTGAACTTGGTTAACTAGCATCTGATCACCAATTATATTATGTGGTTGGAGTTTATCTATCTTAAATACATTTTTAGTATGATTGGTGGCTTGATCCTGGTCATGTCACGCCTACAAGCGGCGATACTACGCGTGTGGATTTTGGGGGTGTGACAGATTGGTATCAGAGCCATTGGTTATAGTGAACTTGGTTTTAAAAAGGGAAAAACTTTTTGACAAAACCAGACTATAACCTGTACAGTGCTCAACGATCCACAGCGACGCTTCGCCCCACGTGCAAGACTCGACACAATAGGTGGTATGGATCATGTTTATATTGTCGGTTAGATAGTTCACAGAGTGCATTAGTTAACGTGATAACTGGTATTTGAACCTTGTGTGCTTACTCTCTTCTGTCATCCCACGCTTATGCACTTTCGCGACACTTTTCTCACTTACGTTGCTTCGTTGTGAAGATCATCAGCGGACGCGCAGGACGTGGTGGTATCAACCTAACTCAAGCCCAGTTGATGACTTTGATCAATGAACGAGTTGCTGAGGCACTCGCAGCAGCTCCAGCAGGAGGTATAACCTGCTATTTCGACCTATCCTAGGATGTTTAGATCGTACTCTCATAAACCAACCCTTGTGATAAACTTTGTCCTTCCTTACTCTCACGACAGGTCAACCTGCACAACCTCCTGTGTGCACGTTCAAAACGTTCATGGACTGCCGACCTAGTACCTTCAGCGGCACAGAAGAAGTTGTAGGTCTTCTTCACTAGTTCAAGAAGATTGAGTCTGTTTTTGAGATGTGTGAATGCCCTGAAGATTGTAGGGTAAAATTTGCTACTAGAACGCTTGAAGGTGTTGCGTTAACTTGGAGGAAAGCACAGGTTCAACTGCTAGGGCTGGCGGTTGCTAATGCCACCCCATGGAACGATTTCAAAGATTTGATCAAAGAGGAGTACTGTAGCCGTGACGACACCCCCAAGCTAGAGGTGGAATTTTTCAATTTAAAGATGACGGGGTCTGAGATCGAGGCATTTACAAAGAGATCGAATGAATTAGCTATCTTGTGTCCTACTATGGTGGATCCTCCTATCAAGCGTATCGAGCTGTACCTTAAGCGTTTGGTGCCAGAAATTCAAAGCTACGTGACCTTAGCAAATCTTGGCACCATTCAGCAAATTATCCGGTTGGCTCATCGTCTCACTGATCAGGCAGTTGAGCAGAACAGGCTGCCCAAGCGTATTGGCGCTACTACTACTGATGCTCCCAGTGATAATAAGCGCAAGAAATATTGCAAGAAATATTATTTAATTATTTCTTGGCTAGTCATGATCCCCGAGCACCCTAACACCCACTACATTCTCTAGTAACTAACATATGTAAACATATACTTGCATTTGAACTAATACTTACCATTTACCATGAAATTTTACACTTAGCCCCCCCCCCCCCCCCCTTAACCTAGGCCGCCACCATCATCACCATAACTCACACCTTACCTCCAAGATTACAATCTAATATTTTATTTGATCCTTACTTGATTTCTTGTACAAGATATAAGTTGAGATCTTTATAAAGTATGGTGTGTAAGATCACCATATGATTTCATATCATTCACCACTTCACTCCATCTCCCTCACTCTCTCCTCTCTCCCTCTCGGCTCACCATAACCGCCACCGCCACCACCTTAACTCAACCACCTTCATCCATTTTCAAGCTTGTTCAAGCACTTGAAGGTGATACATGGAGTTTGGAGCTTGAAGGTCTTGGAGAATCCTCCCCATTTGCTTTCATTCACCACTTTTCATCATCATTTTTCATCATCTTTTCATTTGTGTTCTTCCCTAGCCTTTGTGCTAGTTGTAAGTTCTTGTTTAACTCTTGTCCATTTTATTTTTATGGTTAAAAGTTGTAGTATGTTAAGTATATCAAGAACACTAAAGAACAAGAACTAAAAACATGAACATAAAGCTTTACATAAAGCCTACATGAGGATGAAATGTCGTTAGTAGGATGTTGCTATGAATATGTTGTTAATTTCTTATTGATTCTTGGTTATGTAATATTAATCGCTATATGGAGCTTGTTAAATGATGGTTAGAAATAAGATGTAATAAGGTTAAATGGTGATTAGGGGATTATATGAAATAATCACCTTCTAGTTTACACATGAACTTGAAAGGAAATGATTTTTCTTGAAATATAAGTAAACAAGTAGGTTGATGTTCATGTAGATCCGAGTCTACAAAAGACTTTTCTAAATAAACCAAGTTCAAGAATCGATTGTTGGAAAATCATGACTTTTACATACACTTACATCACTTTTGGGAACAAAATAAGTGTGAAAACATTTTATTTACAAGAAGAGTTCAAAAGGTTAGTTTTTGAAAAAATTATTTACAAGTTGTAAACACTAAACTCTTTTAAGGAAATGATTTTTAAAGAAATAGTTACACTTTGGAGGGTAACTAAACCCACTAAATGCCTTACCAAGTTACTATGCGTTTTTATGATACATCAAGTTCATGTTGGTTTGTAAATAGAGTAGTTTGCCCTTGATAAATTGTTGTTGATTGTTGAATGATTTTTGGAAAAGAAAATGATATGTTTCTTAGCATGGACACCTACATTTACAAAGGAAACTCTGGCGAAATTTTCTAAAAATTCCAACACTTAGAAACTATTTTTCTAACAAGTGTTCACGAATACGTTTTAACTTTGTTTTTCAAAATAAACTTAGCCATGAGTTTTGTTACAAGATACAAAGTATCGGAGGTTGACTTTTTATAAGTAAAATGGATAAATATATATTTAGAATATATATTTTATAAATAGAACACTTGTATGGATACTTGATTACTTTGTGAGATAGTTATATATTATTTGAGGGTAAAATAATATAACCTAACATTAGAATTGTGTGGTACGTGATAGAAGTAATGAGTAGATAAACTGTACGTAGGATACGTGTTATGCATGCACGAGAAACTGATTGTTATCTATACCTTATTAGGACATGGTTGATTTCTGATTATTAGAGTAACTAATCTAACCGAGCAAACCAAGTTGAGTTCACACACATTCTAAGGCATGGGATTCCCGGTGGTTGGGAATGGGTTAACGAATTAAAACGGAACCTACATATCCTTATTGGGTAGGATATGTACCGCCATCCTCCATGGGTAGGATGCCAATATTAATCCTGCGTATTCTCTTTGGGTAGAATACGTACGTTCGTCCTCCTTGGGTAGGACAACAACCTTAAAACTTACTAGACAAAACTCTATCATTAAGTCCCTCATTTTATATCGACTTAATTGCCGAGGCCAATGGCGAGCGGGTCATTAGTTAATAGCGCTATTAGGTTTAACAAACCTCACACCGTGCCAGTCGGACGGGCGTGTACAAATGGACTATGGCAAACTGTCAATGATGATAGACATTGACGTAGGGCACAACTTACTTTCGTTAGTATCGATATGGTAACGGTCTAGTGGTTCACATAGGGAAGCCCCCACTGATTATGAATATGGTTTGGGTAATAAAGAAGGAACTGGTTAATCATATTTTCAACTATGGGGTAACCCCCACGGCAAGTAAGCCAGCAAAAGACAAACCATGTTTTCGGAAACAACTTAAAACTAAACAACCAACTGTGAACTCACTCAACTATGTTGTTGACTCGTTGTTACATGCCTTACAGGTCGTTAGATGCTTATGGAGCTTCCACGAGGAAAAAGGTCCTTGTGGGATATGGACTGTTATGTCCCGTGCTTAATATTTGAACTTTATGAACTTATAAGACTTATGTTTTGGTTTCACGTTTTATGCTTCCGTTGTTTAATTTGAACTTGGTTAACTAGCATCTGATCACCAATTATATTATGTGGTTGGAGTTTATCTATCTTAAATACATTTTTAGTATGATTGGTGGCTTGATCCTGGTCATGTCACGCCTACAAGCGGCGATACTACGCGTGTGGATTTTGGGGGTGTGACAGATTGGTATCAGAGCCATTGGTTATAGTGAACTTGGTTTTAAAAAGGGAAAAACTTTTTGACAAAACCAGACTATAACCTGTACAGTGCTCAACGATCCACAGCGACGCTTCGCCCCACGTGCAAGACTCGACACAATAGGTGGTATGGATCATGTTTATATTGTCGGTTAGATAGTTCACAGAGTGCATTAGTTAACGTGATAACTGGTATTTGAACCTTGTGTGCTTACTCTCTTCTGTCATCCCACGCTTATGCACTTTCGCGACACTTTTCTCACTTACGTTGCTTCGTTGTGAAGATCATCAGCGGACGCGCAGGACGTGGTGGTATCAACCTAACTCAAGCCCAGTTGATGACTTTGATCAATGAACGAGTTGCTGAGGCACTCGCAGCAGCTCCAGCAGGAGGTATAACCTGCTATTTCGACCTATCCTAGGATGTTTAGATCGTACTCTCATAAACCAACCCTTGTGATAAACTTTGTCCTTCCTTACTCTCACGACAGGTCAACCTGCACAACCTCCTGTGTGCACGTTCAAAACGTTCATGGACTGCCGACCTAGTACCTTCAGCGGCACAGAAGAAGTTGTAGGTCTTCTTCACTAGTTCAAGAAGATTGAGTCTGTTTTTGAGATGTGTGAATGCCCTGAAGATTGTAGGGTAAAATTTGCTACTAGAACGCTTGAAGGTGTTGCGTTAACTTGGAGGAAAGCACAGGTTCAACTGCTAGGGCTGGCGGTTGCTAATGCCACCCCATGGAACGATTTCAAAGATTTGATCAAAGAGGAGTACTGTAGCCGTGACGACACCCCCAAGCTAGAGGTGGAATTTTTCAATTTAAAGATGACGGGGTCTGAGATCGAGGCATTTACAAAGAGATCGAATGAATTAGCTATCTTGTGTCCTACTATGGTGGATCCTCCTATCAAGCGTATCGAGCTGTACCTTAAGCGTTTGGTGCCAGAAATTCAAAGCTACGTGACCTTAGCAAATCTTGGCACCATTCAGCAAATTATCCGGTTGGCTCATCGTCTCACTGATCAGGCAGTTGAGCAGAACAGGCTGCCCAAGCGTATTGGCGCTACTACTACTGATGCTCCCAGTGATAATAAGCCCAAGCAAGTGGGATGGAAATTCGGGCAAGGGTTCTACTTCAGTGACAGGGTGGATACCGTGGGAACGATTGATGCTCCCAGTGATAATAAGCGCAAGTGCGAAAGATTGATGACCACCAGAGTCCTGGTTAGCAATCTTCTGGTAGTCAAGGACAGGGTGGATACCGTGGGAACCACCCCAAGTGCAACCGGTGCAACAAGCATCATAGCGGGCAGTGCCACAAGGGTCACTGTCTGAGATGTAACAAGCTGGGTCATGAAGCCAAGGATTGCAGGAGCCCACGTCCTACGAATCAGAATCGTCAATAGCAACAATAAGCTCCACAGAACCACCACCAGCAGCAGCAACAGCAAGGCAATAAAGGATGCTTTCATTGTGGCACTAAAGGCCACTTTAAGAGGAACTGTCCCCGGCTGAACCAGAATCAAAACAACAACAACCAAGGAAACGGGAACAACAATGGAGGCAACAATGGAGGCAACAACAGGGGTAACAATAATGGCAATGACGCCCGAAGTCGTGGCTTCGTGATTGGTCAGGGTGATGCAAGGAACGATCCCAACGTTGTGATGGGTAAGTTTCTTCTGGACGACTTCTTTGTTGCTGTTTTATTTGATTCGGGTGCCGATACTAGTTATGTGTCCTTAAAAGTTAGCCAAATTCTTAAGCGCACTCTAACACTTCTGAACACCAAACACACAGTAGAACTAGCAAACGGTAAAAGTCTTGAAGCCACACACATAGTTAAGGGTTGTAACCTCGTCCTAGCTGGTCAGACCTTCTCTATCGATCTTATTCCTATCGTTCTGGATAGTTTCGATGTTGTTATTGGGATGGATTGGTTATCTCATCAGTAAGCGGAAATTCATTGCAACGAGAAAATTGTCCGCATCCCTCGTTCTGGTAAAGAACCCCTCGTGATCCATGGCGACAAGAGTGGTGCTATGGTGGGCATCATCTCTTTCCTTAAGGCCTAGAAGTGTTTGCGAAAGGGCCACACTGCTATTCTAGCCCTCGTTTCCGATACATCCTCGGAAGAAAGGAAGATAGAAGACATACCTATTGTACGTGATTTTCCTGAGGTATTTCCTGAGGAATTACCTGGTCTTCCGCCTCATCGTCAAGTCGAGTTTCAAATCGAGCTAGCTCCTGGAGCAGCGCCAATAGCTCATGCACCTTATCGTCTAGTTCCATCAGAACTAGAAGAATTGTCCACGCAACTACAAGAACTCTTGGAAAAGGGTTTCCTACGTCCTAGCTCTTCGCCTTGGGGAGCCTTCAGAATGTGTATTGACTACCGCGAACTCAACAAGGTGACCGTGAAGAATCGTTATCCTCTTCCACGCATTGATAACTTATTCGACCAGTTGCAAGGGTCGAGTTTCTACTTAAAGATTGACCTGAGGTCAGGTTACCATCAACTAAGAGTCCGAGACGAGGATTTGACACCCCAGGAAAACCAGGAAACAACACAACACAACTAGCTTCCTCAGTAACCACGTGCTAAATTTCTAGACAAAATTTCTTTCAAGATGGGGATAATGTGACAACTCGAGTTTCCAAGATTCCATCTTCGCACTATTGCACGTTAATTGTTTGTTTGTTTACACGACTGGTTTGTTTCACAACTGTACACGTTTGTAATACGTTGAATCATATTGTGTTTGATATGAATATTTGATGTGCAACATAAGTGTATTTGTTGATATATGTTTGTATGGTTGTATGGGTAATATATATAAGTATGTGTATTGTTGTGAATGTGAAACCCTCTAGCCGAACCCCCCCCCCACTCACGAAATCACCCCAACCCAAGTGCCCCACCAGAAAACACCCCCTTGGCGAAGACCCCTACCCCACGAAAACACCATGTTGGTGAAAACACTTTGGTGTTTTCGTCCACCACTAACTGGTGAAAACAGAGATGGGCTTTTGGCCCATGACGATCCGTTATAATTTATTTTGCTTACTTTATGCGAGAGTTTATTCGGCAACCCTAACCACCTCTCACATCCTCTCGCTACCCTTTGAAACCTGACGGCAATCATAAGATCCCGAAGTATCTCGCATCGACTGATTCATCGTTCTGCTGTTTGGGGTTAGTAAATCATTTGTTGATCATTAATTGATTTAATTCAACATGCACTCTCTGTTATGTGATTTTACCAACTGTTAGGTAAATTTTGTTTATGGATTTAATAGATGAGTTTGTAATGCTAGGTCCAATGGCTTTCAAGTAATCACGTGTGCATCGATTCTAAAAAGTCAATTCAATAGTTTTGTGTGCATCGGTGCATGTAAATCAGATTTTTAAAAGGCCCAATCATTCTATTGCATTCAATACTTGTCATATCATCACATGAAAGGCTTCATGAATTGAAATCAAATTGATGTGTGTCGATTAATTGAGTTTGCCGGCTATCATGATTAATATTGGTCTAATAACCTCTTGAGGTAATCAACACTTGTCGACCATGATTGATTATAGGGATGATGATTGTATGAATAGATCTAAGGATTTAGGCCACTGATCATGTTTATTAATTGAGTGTTGTATGCTTATGTGTTACTGTTTTGTAAATACATCGATGATTTGATTGAATGATTTCGTGATGCTTGATCATGTAACTGATTGATGATGATGCCTTATCTCAACGAAAACTAACCAACGAAAACACAAGCTGGACGAAAACACTTAAGTGTTTTCGTCATACTTCAAGTCGACGAAAACCCTTGGGATTTCGTCGCCTAAAGGGGTTTTCGCCAGGTAAGTGATTTCGGCCCAAGTGTTTTCATCACAAAGTGGTTTTCGTCGCATGTAAACCCATTTAAGTTGAGCATGTAAACTCTGTTATGTTTGTTAAGTGGTTAGCCCTGTTAAGTATTAACTGTGTTATGTATGTCAGTTATGTTATGTATGTTAACTGGGTTACGTTAACTTTGTTATGAATGTTAAACTCATTATACATGATAACTCTGTTATGACACACTGACTATGATAAGTGGGTTAACTCAATTATACATGTTAGTTCTATTAATCCTGATTAACGATGTTAACACTGTTACGCTTACCATGACTGTAATGAATAATCTTGTTTGAGTAGACTGTAAAACCTATTATGTGAAGCGTGAATTATGTGAACTTGATTAACTGTTTACGGGTTACGTGATGTTAACCATCCAATACAATATGTGACATACATTGCATGCGAAACCTCACAAACCTGTACTGACTGAGAATACATGCCTGATATAGGACTTGATTGATTACTTGTGAGCATAGTTTAGCATACCGAGCAAACCAAGGTGAGTTCACACTCCTACCAAGGCATGGGATTTCCGGGGTTGGGAATGGGGTTGAATGATTACTTGTTCTTACATCACTACGGAAATACGTACCACTGACCTCGTTAGGTGTAGGAAACCTATAGATACAGCTAGACTAGTAAAACACGGGAAGCCCCCACTAATCTTCGCACACATGCCTAGGAGGCCGCGATACAAATATTAATCTTCACACACATGCCTAGGAGGCCGCGAGTATACTAATCTTCGCAAACATGTCTGGGAGACCGCGATACAAATACAAACACAACTAGTCTAGAATACATGGGAAACCCCCATTAATCTTCGCAAACATGCCTGGAAGGCCGCGATACAAATAAATACGATACATGGTTTACTAAACAAACATACGGTGTACGAAACGAATACTATAACTAAACAACCAACTGTGAACTCGCTCAACTTTGTTGTTGACTCGTTGTTACATGCCTTACAGGTCGTTAGGTACTCATGGAGCTTGCACAGGGAGGAGCAGATGTTGTGGGACATGGATTGTGGATGCCATGTTAATCAATTATGACATTTCAAACTTATTACTTATGTTGGGTTTTTACATTATTGCTTCTGCTACACACTTGATTATGTTTTGGTTTTTGAACACCTTTCGTATTGATGAATGACTTTTACTTATTACTTATAATGTTCAATATGATAGGTGGCTTGATCCTGTTCATGTCATGCCTCCATGCGGTGATACTCTGCGTGTGGATTTTGGGGGTGTTATAGAGGATGTCTAACACCATTCAGGACTCGGTATGGGCATTACGAGTTTCTGGTTATGCCTTTTGGATTAACGAACACACCTGCAGTCTTCATGGATCTCATGAACCGAGTGTGCAAGCCTTACCTGGATAAGTTTGTCATTGTATTCATCGACGACATTTTGATCCATTCTAAGAGTCAGGAGGAACACGAACGACACCTGAGACTTATTTTGGAACTCCTTCGAGCGGATCAGTTATATGCCAAATTTTCGAAATGTGACTTCTGGCTTCGCGAAGTCCACTTTCTAGGCCATGTGGTAAACAAGGAGGGGATTCATGTGGATCCATCCACGGTTGACTCGATCAAGAACTGGCCTGCACCCCGTACACCAACAAAAATCCGCCAATTCTTGGGTTTGGCAGGATATTATAGAAGGTTCATCAAGGATTTCTCAAAGATTGCGCAACCTCTCACCTCGCTAACTCAGAAGGGTGTCACCTATCGTTGGGGTGATGCACAGGAATCTGCTTTTCAGTAATTAAAAGATAGACTTTGTAGCACGCCTATCCTCTCATTGCCTGAAGGCACAGATGTTTTTGTGGTTTATTGCGTCGCTTCCATCCAAGGACTTGGTTGCGTGTTGATGCAACGTGACAAGGTCATTGCCTACGCATCGCGCCAACTTAAAGTTCACGAAAGGAACTACACTACGCACGACTTGGAATTGGGAGCAGTTGTTTTCGCACTTAAGATATGGAGACATTACCTCTACGGTACCAAGTGCACCATTTACACCGATCACAGGAGTCTCGAGCATATCTTCAAGCAAAAGGAATTAAACATGCGACAACGTCGATGGGTCAAACTCTTGAATGATTACGAATGTGCGATCAAGTACCATCCGGGCAAAGCCAATGTTGTGGCTGACGCCCTCAGTCGAAAGGATACTATACCTAAGCGTGTACGTGCGTTACAACTTACCATTCACTCTAGCCTTCCCGCTCAGATACGAGATGCACAGGTCAAAGCATTGAAAGCGGAAAACATCAGGGCTGAGTCCTTACGAGGATCGAGGCAGTGGCTAGAACAAAAGGAAGACGGCGCCTACTATGTGACAGGGCGCATCTGGGTTCCACTTTACGGAAACTTACGCGAACTTGTGATGGATGAAGCACATAAGTCTCGTTATTCAGTACATCCTGGTTCGGATAAGATGTACCACGATCTCAAAGCTACATACTGGTGGCCTGGTATGAAGGCCAACATAGCAACCTACGTCAGTAAATGTCTGACTTGTGCGAGAGTCAAGACTGAATATCAGAAACCATCAGGCCTACTCCAACAACCAGAGATACCTAAATGGAAATGGGAGCAAATTTCCATGGATTTCGTTACTGGCCTGCCAAGATCTCAACGCGGAAATGATACCATTTGGGTGATCGTGGATCGACTGATTAAGTCTGCATATTTCCTAGCTATCAAGGAAACAGATAAGTTTTCTACTCTAGCAGACATTTACCTAAAGGAAGTAGTATCAAGGCACGGAGTGCCAACCTCCATCAATTCTGATCGTGACAAACATTTTACATCTGAGTTGTGACGAGCTATGCACAAGTCCTTTGGCTCTCGATTAGACATGAGCACGGCATATCATGCACAGACGGATGGGCAATCTGAACGCACCATCCAAACCCTTGGAGACATGCTTAGGGCATGTGTAATCGACTTTGGTAATGGCTGGGAAAAACACCTCCCATTAGTGGAGTTTTCGTATAACAACAGTTACCACACCAGTATCCAGGCCGCTCCGTTTGAGGCATTGAACGGACGGAAGTGCCGATCACCTCTTTGTTGGGCAGAGGTTGGTGACAGTTAAATCACAGGCCCAGAACTTGTAGTAGATACAACCGAGAGGATTGCTCAGATACGACAACGAATGGCGGCAGCTCGTGACCGACAGAAAAGCTATGCTGATAAGCGAAGGAAACCACTCGAGTTCCAGGTTGGGGATCGAGTTGTCACACCGTGGCTTTGCGGAAGCGTGGGTTAATTTGGTGTGACTTCTTAATACCATAGCTTAATCACAACAAAGCTATATGAAATTAAAACCATGCAGATCATCCATTGATTTAAGTTTTAAAATAAAAATAACACAACATTGTCTTAAAGAGTTGACACATGCAACAAAAATTACAACCTAATAACATAAAAACATTGTTCGAAAGACATAACCACAAATTTAAAATAGACGTAGTTTAAGAACTGTGACTCGTCCAGGTAAAAGCCACAACCCCTAAACTTGGATGATCCCATAACTCATACGCAGCGCGAAAACGTAACATACTGTGCCAGATCCTTAGTTCCCTGAAATACATGTAAGTTGGAAAAATCAACAAAAAAATTGTTGAGCGAGTTCATGTGTAGTGAGTATGCAAAACCTTTGTAAGTATAAAATCACTGGTATGTAGCAAATAAGGAAATAAAGAGATCACCAATGGTTTGCAAGGCCATTGATATGTGTGAAGTGCAGTAGGAAGACTCAAACCTAGCAGATTTTTGCGTCGGGTACCAAGTCACCCCGAGGTCCGTACTGTTGAGCCTGGGGCTGGGCTCGCTACACCCAGATAGATCTACCGCTATTGTCCCTCGGTCCTACACTGAGGATTAATGGCCTTCAGTTCCCGCCTACTCACTCACATGATCTAAGTAGTAACCCTCCTTACGCTAATCATACCATGTGTAAAAGTACTCATAATCATAGTAACATGTATTTCACCCCCGCAGTTTGAAAACTGAAAATAGTTAAGAGAAAAGGGGGACATGAACTCACCGAAGTGCGTCTCTAACTAGAAATCTCCCGGTCAACCTGCTGTGCGACGACCTACACATAGTAACTTCTATTAGACGGACGGCCGTGCCTTAGCTTAAGGTTTAATGTCTTTGGGAAATAGTTAGACAACTATTTCGTAATCACACTTCGTAATTATTTGGTAAATATATTCCTTCCCAATGATGGAGGTTTTAATACATGTGCGTTTACGTATCTTCAAATATATTATTAAGTCTCACTTAATAAACTATATTTTATTTCATTTGTCTAAAATACTCTTCTTCCAAAATATAATTACTTTTCCCAAAAATATTATATTTTATTCCATATAGTTCCTAAATAATATTTTTATCAAAATACGCATTAAAGAGTATTTTTCCAAAAATACGTAAGTTACGTTTGAAGTTCGGGTGGTAATGATAATACCGGTGTAACTTAAATATTTATTGTGAAGGCGTTGGTATTATTTTGGATTCATTAATATTAAGTATGTTCCAGTAATATTATTTTTACTCTAAAAATAATGTTTACGTAGTTCACAAAATAGTCATAAAATTCACACAAGTGTTATCATGAAAAATATATACTAAATATATATTTAACAAGTCTTATTTATGAAACTTCCCATTTCCGACACTTGGTTATTTTGTAACAAAATCATGGCGAAATTTATTTGTAAAAATATTTCCAAGTGTTAGATTTTTGGAAAAATTTCGCCAGAGTTTCCTCTGTAACTGAAGGTGGCCATGTTTTCTAGCGTATCATTTTCTTTTAAAAATCCAATCAACAATTTTCTCAACATCAATCAAACAATATTTCAACGTCAAACTAGTCAAAAATATACATAGATCGCAAACACATGAACTTGTGGGTGATGTGAAAGTGTGTAGTAACCTTCCAATAGTTTTAGTAGATCTTTCTATCCTTGTAAATAAAATCGGTTTCTTGAAAATCTTATTTTTAAAGGAAGTGCAAGTTTACAACTTCTTTGTCAAAGTTACAAACATATTTCTTTGTTAAAACCTTTTGTTACACAAGTGTCTACACACTTGTGTGTTCACAAAATTACCTTTGTTTCAAGAAAGATCCGGCTATTAAACATGATTTCATTTTACACTTGGTTCTGCAAAAATACCACTTGTAGATCCTTAGATCTACTAGTTTAGAACTTCATTTTATAAGAAAAATCACTTTTACACAAGTTCATGTTCATAAGTAGTAGAGTTCATTATCTAATCACTTTCATACTTTAACATACACTAGTTCATGTTCCATGAACATGACTTAGCCGGGATAGATGACGATCCGCACTACTACTAGCATCAACCAACATAAAATAGTCATATCAAGACAAGTTTCAAGAGTTTTACACTAATATTTACTCATTAACCACCATGTTCATCATTTTTACTAGACTTTAAACTTTGATCTTATATGTTCATGATTTTTATCCGACAAATCTCTTCTTAACCACTTTAGACAAGATCATGAAGGTGATTAGAGGCACTTACAACTAGCTCAAGGCTAGGGAAGAAACTTGATGAAAAATGGGTGGTTAATAGCGTTGTGGTGAGGTCCTTGGCAATCCGTAAGCACCAAGCTTCCTTATATGTGATCCTTCACCTTTGTGTATGCTTGGAATTGCAAAATCGAAACTCGAAAATAGATGGATGGATGTGAAGGCTCTCGGCCGAGCACAAAGAGAAGAGAGGGAAAGAGTTGTGATTTTTGTTGTGGTGAAGTGAATATGTGATGTGATCTTGAGTGTTATTTATAAACCAAATAATCCTCTTAACCATTAGTTAATATGTCCGCTAGATATGAAGCAAGGGATATAAAAATAATGAAGATGGTGAGGGTGTGTTCCACATGGGACGATTTTGGTCAGGGGGGGGGGTCATGGTTCAATTTCAACTAGATAGTTAGATGTTTAAGTTAGTTTACTTAGAAGGTTAAACCATTTACTAGTGTGTTATGCATTATAGCGGGTGTTAGGGTATTCGGGAACCCTAACTGGCTCAGAAACAGAAAAACAGTGTCAATGACAATATTTTTATGTTCCGGGTAAAGTCCGGTTGTTCGGTTGGATACTGATCCGTTAAAGTGCTCAAACAAAGCTTTAAAGTGTCTTTATTATTATTTTTAGTGACACAAAGAATTCCCGACACTTTGAAAAGTGTCTAGTGTTATTTTCTCATGTTTGTGCACTTTACTAGTTAGATACAATGCTGAATTTTGTGAATAAAGTGCAGAATTTGTGTTTTAAATAATATTTTTGGCACATCCGGTCACTATCACTATCACCTAGTGATGCAGTTCTACAAACCTCATCTTCCTACACTCACTACTAGTGTAGTAAACTATTCCCGGCTCATACTGGCCTTAGAGACAGTGTCTGCCTGGTGCTGGCTTTGTCAGCACGTTTACTGGGTTATCCGTTCATTGTGCTACTGTGCTTTTGTGCATCAAGTTTGTCACTATAGTTTGTATGTAAATAATGGAGTGACAGTTAATAAAGTATGATGCAAGTATGTGTATTTATCAGAATACAAGTAGCAGTTTAACCACATTTCTAAGTAAGCACAGTAATTAAGAAGTAATTAAATGTTAATTAATTCATACGGATACCTGATTTGGTGAGGGTTGTCACATTCTCCCCCCGTTAGAAAATTTCATCCCGAAATTTTAAGTTCTGCTTCTGGTTGCGGGGGTCTTGGGAAATAAGTGGGGGTACTTATCTTTCATTCGGTCCTCACACTCCCAGGTGTATTCAGGACCATGTCTTGCATTGCATCGAACCTTGACGAGCTTGACACTGCTCCGGCGGGTTTTGTTTACCTTCCAATCTGTAACCTCAACGGGTTCTTCAACAAAATGGAGTGTATCGTCAATATGGGTCTCGTCTGCGGGAATAACAATAGTATCTTGCGTTGGACTTTTCTTTAAATTTGGTACATGAAATGTATCGTGAACACCGTTCAGCTCGGCAGGTAAATCCAACTTGTATGCTACTAACCCAATTCTTTCCAGAATCCGGAACGGACCAATATAACGCGGATTCAACTTTCCACGCTTCCCGAAGCGTGCCACACCCTTCCAGGGTGATTCTTTCAACAAAACCATATCCCCTACCTCAAACTCTAGAGGTTTCCTTCTTCGGTCCGCATAACATTTCTGACGATCGCGAGCCGCCTTGATGCGATCTCGGATCTGTGCAATCTTATCTGTGGTTTCTTGGACCACATCAGGACCAACCAATTGTTTATCACCTGCATCAGACCAACAGAGCGGTGATCTGCACTCGCGGCCATATAAAGCTTCAAATGGCGCGGTACCAATACTAGTGTGGTAGCTGTTGTTGTATGAACATTCGACCAATGGTAAATGTTTATCCCAGTTACCGCCCAAATCCATAACACATGCTCTCAGCATATCTTCCAATGTCTGTATCGTTTGTTCGCTATGTCCATCGGTCTGTGGGTGAAATGCAGTGCTCAGATTTAATTGCGAGCCAAAATCTTCTTGGAAGGACTGCCAAATCCTTGACACAAACCTTCCGTCTCTATCAGAGATGATCGAGAGAGGCACTCCATGACGTGCAATGATTTCTCTCATGTAAATTTCAGCCAACTTGGTCGTATTATCTTTCTCTCTGATAGGTAAGAAGTGCGCTGATTTCGTTAGCCGGTCCACTATTACCCAGATAGTGTCATGACCCTTTGGCGTTCTTGGCAACTTCGTTATAAAATCCATGGAAATTTGTTCCCATTTCCACTTGGGAATCTCAGTAATTTTCAGAAGTACCGAAGGCTTCTTGTATTCCGCTTTCACCTTAGCGCACGTTAAACATTTGCTCACATAAACAGCAACGTCGCCTTTCATTCTAGGCCACCAATAGTAATCTTATCCGCTCCTGGATGGATAGAGTACCGTGATTTGTGTGCCTCATCAAAAATAACTTTCCTCAAACCACCAAACAGAGGAACCCAAATCCTTTTCATAAAACATAACGTTCCTTCCTCGTTTGGCACTAATTGCTTCTCCATCCCACGGAGATATTCTTCTTCATGGTTTCTTTCTTACAGAGCCTCTTTTTGCGCGGCACGAATGCGCAAGGAAAGATCTGTTTGGATAATCATCTCCAAAGCCCTAACCCTTATGGGCTTGATTCTCTCCTTTCGACTTAGGGCATCGGCAACCACATTCGCCTTCCTTGGATGGTACTTTATCTCACAGTCCTAATCGTTCAGCAATTCGACCCAACGTCTCTGTCTCATAATCAGCTCTTTCTGGTCGAATATGTGCTGCAGACTTTTATGATATGTAAAAATTGTACACTTTGTACCATATAAGTATTGTCTCCAGATCTTCAACGCAAATATCACTACGCCTAGCTCCAAATCATGCGTGGTATAGTTCTTTTCATGAACCTTCAATTGGCGCGATGTGTAAGCTATAACCTTCTTGCGTTGCATCAACACGCAACCCAAGCCTTGACGTGAGGTGTCACAATATACCACGAAGTCATCAGTTCCTTCTGGTAGCGCTAAGATCGGCGCATTGCAAAGCTTGTCTTTCAATAGCTGAAACGCTTCTTCCTGTTTGATTCCCCAATCAAACTTCTTATCTTTCTGCATGAGGAGTGTCAGTGGTTGAGCGATCTTTGAAAAATCCTCAATGAACCTTCGATAGTAGCCAGCCAAACCCAAGAATTCATGAATCTCGGTTGGCGTCTTTGGCGTTTCCCAATTCTTGATCGCTTCAATCTTGGTGGGGTCCACATGAAGTCCTTCCCCATTTACCACATGTCCGAGGAATTGGACTTCACGTAGCCAAAACTCGCACTTTGAGAATTTGGCGTACAACTGTTCCTTTTTCAGCAACTCCAAACTAGCTCTTAGATGCTGTTCGTGTTCAACCTTCGTCTTTGAATAAATCAAAATGTCGTCAATAAACACAATCACGAACTTATCCAAGTACGGCTTGCAAACTCTGTTCATTAGGTCCATAAAAACAGCAGGTGCGTTTGTCAACCCAAACGACATAATTAGGAACTCGTAGTGTCCATAACAAGTCCTAAAGGCGGTCTTAGGAATACTTTCCTCTTGTATCCTTAGCTGATGGTAACCTGATCGCAAATCGATCTTCGAGTAAAAGCTTGAACCTTG
This sequence comes from Helianthus annuus, assembly GCF_002127325.2. Classification (NCBI taxonomy): domain Eukaryota; kingdom Viridiplantae; phylum Streptophyta; class Magnoliopsida; order Asterales; family Asteraceae; genus Helianthus; species Helianthus annuus. The sequence goes on along the minus strand of NC_035437.2, from coordinate 71,188,141 downwards.
CAGCTGGTCAAATAGATCATCAATCCTTGGCAGAGGATATCTATTCTTGATCGTCAACTTATTCAACTCCCGGTAGTTGATACACATACGAAAACTACCGTCCTTCTTCTTGACAAACAGGACCGGAGCTCCCCAAGGTGAGAAGCTTGGTCTGATAAATCCTTTGTCTAGCAGCTCTTGAAGTTGTGTCGACAATTCTTGCATCTCAGACGGGGCAAGTCGATAAGGTGCCTTAGCCACAGGCGCGGCGCCTGGAACTAAGTCAATATGGAACTCCACTTGCCTTTGGGGTGGCAATCCTTGCAAGTCCTCTGGGAAGACTTCAGGATACTCCCTTACGACAGGAATGTCTTCGATTTTTGGCTCAGCAGATTTCTTATCCACGATGTGTGCCAGGAAGGCAGCACATCCCTTCTGTAAACACTTACCAGCTTTCAGGCAGCTGAGGATTCTTAAAAGGCGTATCTCGCTTCTCCCCATGAACCACAATTGTTTCACCATCTTCGGTTGGGATGCGAACGACCTTTTCGTGACAAACTATCTTTGCCTTGTTGCTCGATAACCAATCCATCCCTACTACCACATCGAAGCTTCTCAACTTGACTGGTAGTAGATCCAAAGTAAACTCACGCTCTCCCAACTCGATTACACAACCTCTAACCACTTCATTGGCTTCTACTAACTTTCCATTAGCCAATTCGATTGAGTACGGGATATCTAATTTACTAGCGGCTAACCCAAGCATATTTCTAAACTCTAACGATACGAAGCTATAATCGGCACCAGTATATAATAAAACGGATGCAAAGGGTTGGTTTATAGGGAACGTACCAGTAACAACATTGGGATCCTGACGCGCTTCCCTTGCTTCGATATTAAAGACTCTTCCCCGAGCTTGGTTCAGTTCTGGACAGTTCGTCTTATAGTGCCCAAGGTCACCACAGTTAAAACAACCCGGTCTTTGCCCGTTTCCACCTCCATTCCCAGCTTGTGCATTGTTGTTTTGATTTCGGTTCACATCACCCGCTTGATTCGCGTTGTTCCCTCGGTTTCCATTTCCTTCGTTATTTCCTTGTGGACGATTTCCATTTCCTCCCCGGTTATTGTTTCTATTTCCAAAACCTCCTTGGCCACCCCGGCCGGCATTAGCCCAGCAGTTATCTTTCAAGTGTCCAGTTTTTCCACAAGCTTCGCATACCCTTGAACCACACTGGCCAGAATGGTGACACTGGCAGGTGTTACACTTGGGATGTGTACCCATATATCCCTTTCCTTTCTTTCCAGTACCAGTTGTAGCTTGGACTGGTGCGCTTGGTTCTCCTTTCCTTCCACCACTGCTTGTGCCTTGTTTGAAGCTTGAGAATTTCCTTTTGTTACCCCCGGACGACTCTACGTGAGTCTCCTTCTTCTTTTGCTCAACATCAGAAAACTTGTTTAGGCGGATAGCCTCCTCGGTAAGAGCCACGCTCAAATCGATTGCCTCAGTGATTGTTGTCGGCTTTGAAGAGGTCACCATACTTATTATTTGAGGAGCTAAACCCCAAATGAAGCGCTCGATTCGCTTGAATTCCGGTGTAACCATATAAGGTACCACATGAGATAAGTCGTGAAACCTTTGAACATATTCCGCAATTTTCGGACCTTCCATCTTTAAGTGCCAAAATTCAGTCTCCAACCTTTTAATTTTTCAGTGTGAGAGCAATACCTTCTTCGCATAAGCTCTTTTAGCTCGTTCCATGTCATTGCATATGCAGCGGCTTCACCAAGAGTCTGAACTTGTAAGTTCCACCACGACAGGGCTCCGTCCAAGAATAGCCCTGGAATGTAAGTCACTTGTTTGTCTGGAGCGCACTTGCTCATTCGGAGAACAGACTCTGTCTTTTCGGCCCATCTGACAAAAGCAACAGCACCTCTGGTGCCGTCAAAGTTTACAGGTTTGCAGTCTAGGAACTGCTTGTAAGTGCACCCTGCACATACGTTAGAATATACAAATGGCATTACCAAACTTGCTAGAGATATCCAAATGTATCGTGATATGTCGTAATGACTTAACATTACCATGTGGTGGATTGTTATTGCCATGCTTTTGGGAGATATTCCCACTGGTTTCCGCTTGCGAAGCAGCATATTGCGCAATGGCGGCAGCAATGACTTGTTGGAGTTCTGCCTCGTTAGTAGGCATGCGTGTCTGGCGTCTTGGTGGCATATTCTAAAAGATGTGTTTACGTTGGTCAGGTCGTAATAAATAGAAGGATCATACGTATATAGTAACAATATCAACACATAACATCTCATGTTATAAACAAATCAAACACATAACATCTCATGTTATAGAACATAAACAATAAATCAAACATCACATATGATGAGAATACTACGATTGCACTGTCATAAATTGAGACCACAATGTAAGGTTTACAAGTACATAACTGTATCATACAACATCAAAGACTAAGGTCTACATCACCCCAGTCCAAAATATCAAATCAGTGTCAACAATATCCAATATACATAACAACAAAAGTCAGGATCAATATGCGGTCTCCCAAAAGCTGTGCAATCTGTGCAATTGCCGTCTTCTCAACAAAAGTCTACCCGTGCTGTACAAAATAGCCCTACGTTGATGGCGGTTGAGGAGGGGGAAAATGAGAAAAGAGCAAACGTCGCATGTGAAGCCAATCCTCCTCCATGGCTCGATGAGAACGCAACAGATATGCGATCTGCTACTCCTGAGTCCAAAAACGAGCAGCAGAGTCGGGAGATATCAGACGAGGAGGGTGTGATATCGCAGGGTGAGTCTGGCCCTGGCACTGGTATGGTGGTCGCTGAGCTCTCTCAAGCTCCTGCACGCGATGAGTCAGCGCCTCCTGCTGTATCATGAACGACCTGTGGATATCCTCTGTAGAATAACCCATGTGACAAGGATGATAAGGATCAGATAGCAGCAAATGGGTGGCGAAGTCCAGAGAAAAGGCTCACTAGATGGAGCAAAGGATGGCACAGTAAATGGTGCAACAGGGGGAACAGCAGTGTGATGAGAGACCTGTGGTACAAACTGGTCTCCTCCAGTCATGAAAGGTGCATGGCCAAAAGGCTAACGAGATGACCCCTCTCTAGGACATGGAGGGGGTATGTCCTAGAGAAATGTGATAGGAAGGTCTGCGCGATGTGCATCAGTGACGTGTGCAGGAAACAGAGGTGCATCAACAGGTGCTGAAGTAGGTGCTAAAATAGGTGTAACAGGTACCACAAAAGGCGGGTAGTCATCATCGTCTATCCACCCATTTTGGGTGTGCGCATATCGAGGGTCAACATGGGTCGCAATGGGTGCATGATCGGGCTCCACAAGCACTGGGTCAAGAAGAGCGGCAACAACAGGATCAGCAGGAATGTCAGCAATGTGAGGGGCATCAATATGAGCATCAATAGCATGATCATCCTCCAACAGTGGAGCAACAACAGGATGATCATCGACAGGTATATCAGCAATCAAAGGATCAACAGCGGGTACATCAGCATGAATATGGTCATGCTCGAATGCGGGGTCTGGAGCAACTACTGGCTCGGGGGCCACATCAGGCTCCGGATCGTCAAACTCCGTCTCAAAATGTGCGGGATCAGCAAACATAGGGTCAACAGGGTTAACAGGGTCCTCCAAGGGTCCTCCATGGGCTGATCTAGGTGAATAAACTCAATCTCCTAGTCTGGATCAAAACCAGGTGGGAAGACGGGATCGGAATCATCATCAATATCATGATCGATCGCAAAATTAGGGGCAGGGGCAGGTGCAGCGGATGACACTCTATTAGGGTCTGCATCATGCGAATAGTGATGCACTCCCTGCGCATGTGATGGTGCAGATGCCACAGACTCAAAGGAGTCTGGGACGGGTGAATGGATGGGTGCCTCCTCTGCAGGAGTATCCGCGAGGAATAAGAGATCGCCAGCAGCTATATGGGCCTCGCCCTCGAAGTCATCCTCTAGTGGATCCTCATCAAACAAGTCGACGTCGTCGTCAGCGACTACGTCAAGGGGCATGTCAACAATAGGGTACGCAGCAAGGGGTACAGGGGCAGGGATCACCGCGAGCGGCAAATCCCCAGCGATAGGGCCATCAGCGGGCTCAGCAACGGCATCGTCCGTGCTGGTGGTGTCCGAAGTATACACCTCGTGCTCTGATGACACTCTGTCGTCCGATACTATGGGCATTGGGTCACTGGTGTCCGACTCTCCGGTGCCGGATGAAGGCATATCGTCTGTATCACACATATGCACAAATAATCAATCACATAGTCAGATATACATATTAGTTACCAATAAGAAATCAAGTAGTCCTCCTAGTCCCACTAGCCTAACCTCCCAGCCTCCCAGACTGACTTCCTAGTCCCACTAGACAATTCTCCCAGCCTCCCAGACTGACTCCCTAGTCCCACTTGACAATTCTCCCAGCCTCACAGACTGACTCCCTAGTCCCACTAGACAATTCTCCCAGCCTCCCAGACTGACTCCCTAGTCCCAATAGACAACTCCCTCAGCCTCCCAGATTGAGCCTCCTAGTCCCACTTGACCACTCCCTCAGCCTCCCAGACTGAGCCATAACTAGCAAATAAATTATGTGCTCAACATTTGTTTGTAAAAACGTTTTGTGACCTGGATCTGGACTTAAGTGGTATGCAATGTAAAAATATTTTCGTGAGAGGCCTAGTGATCATAGTCTTGACTTGAGAAGGAATCCTAGTTCGCTATGATCAGAGCTCTAATACCAAACTGTTACACCCTGGCTTTGCGGAAGCGTGGGTTAATTTGGTGTGACTTCTTAATACCATAGTTTAATCACAACAAAGCTAAATGAAATTAAAACCATGTAGATCATCCATTGATTTAAGTTTTAAAATAAAAGTAACACAACATTGTCTTAAAGCGTTGACACATGCAACGGAAATTACAACCTAATAACATAAAGACATTGTTCGAAAGAGATAACCACAAACTTAAAATAGATGTAGTTTAAGAACTGTGACTAGTCCAAGTAAAAGCCACAACCCCTAAACTTGGATGATTTCATAACTCATACGCAGCGCGAAAACGCAGCATACTGTGCCAGATCCTTAGTTCCCTGAAATACATGTAAGTTGGAAAAATCAACAAAAATGTTGATGAGCGAGTTCATGTGTAGTGAGTATGCAAAACCTTTGTAAGTATAAAATCCCTGGTATGTAGCAAATAAGGAAATAAAGAGATCACCAATGCTTTGCAAGGCCATTGATATGTGTGAAGTGCAGTAGGAAGACTCAAACCTAGCAGATTTTTGCTTCAGGTACAAAGTCACCCCGAGGTCCGTACTGTTGGGCCTGTGTAACATTTGTGCTTGAAATCATTGTGAACAGTTCAGTTATGAATAAAACATTGTTATTTGATCCCAATGTTTGTTTGGTTATGTTTTACATTTTTCATGTTTTGACTTTTGTTCAATTTCAAACTCTACATCTCTTTCTAGAGAATTATACGCAAACTGGTGTGTAAACGTACTCAGTTTAATGCGACAAATACTCCGGAACATCAACATATACTTAACATACCTTAAATAACCTTTACATAACTTAGAAATAAGTTTTGAAGGCTTTGGTATGGCAAAAACAAGTTAATTCGCCTACAGGGACTAAATTTGACAAACTGCGAAAGTATGCCAATTTGAACTGTAACAGACATTTTGGAACATGACCATAAGTTTAACATACCATAAATATCCTTTGCATAGCTTAGAAATAGGTTTTGAGGGGTTCGGTATGCTAAAATAAACTTTTGAATCATTCAGGGACTAAAAGTGTCAAAAAGTGCACAAGTTTGCACTTTCGCGCATAACTTACGTTCTGAATACATCCGGACATCCAAAAATTTATGCAAGCATTATAATATTTTGCCTTAGTGTTTGGCATGAGAAAAATCCATTCGTCACGCATTTTGGATCGTTTTTCGCGCTTATGCGGATTCCGTCGTAATTAACCGAACATCGCGATCGTACGACCAAACGAACCGACATCCGGCATATTTTTGAGCATGTTTCATGTCCACAATGTTTAAACATCATTTTAGGGCCTTAAAAATGGCTTAACGGGCCTTAAACATGTCGGAAATGGCCTTAAACCACAACAGGGACCTAAACTGTCATTTTTGAAAGTTGTTTACTTCTCAGGACACCCAGGCGGCCCGCGTAAGCCCAGGGTGATCCTTTGCACGGCCCGCGATAGCCCTTCAGATCAGCAAAGGTCGTTTTTACAGTTGTAAACAGCCTTTCCACCCTCCAAAGGGCAATGCCTCTTGCAAATCTCTGGGGTTGGGGTCACATTATGATACCACAACATTTCGACACTTGTACGGATGAGATTCGAGCATGTAAATCGATAAACGATCCTAACGGTCTTGCATATCCAATAAATACCCCCCCCCCCCCATTCTTGTTTAAAACCCACAAATCTGATCTAAAAGCTCTAAGTTGAGGCCATTGCTTCATACCTGAGCTCCTGGATCAAGATTAGCTTTCGGGGACCCTTCGTAAGTGTTCTTTCGTTCTTTTATCGCTTTTCGAGTCCTAAAGTCAAACTTCGTTTGACTTACCAGTTTATAGTCAATGCGAAGTTCGTTTGAACTTCATAACGTGAGCGTGATCAAGATGGTTATAGTCCCTAGTGACTATACCTACTGATTACCACGTTATCTAGGCTCAGTGACGAGTCGTAGTTTCGGACAAAATGCGCATTCTTGCGTATTTTATAACCAAACTACTCATAGGTACCAAAACAGTTTGTTTTGATACCAAACATGTTTTCTAAACTTAGTTAAGCATGTTTTTTAACATGCTTAGCTCGTCACTTTTAGTTTAGTGCTTATATAGGGTCGTAAGGTAAGCGATCTAAACAATCGCTTATACTTTCGAACCCGACCCATTTGGTCGATCATTAGGATCCGACCAAACACATTAGGTGACCATAGTGGTATAGGGAATAACCTTCTGAGGTTATACCTTATGGTCATATCGTTTGAGTAGTTGTATGATAGGTAGTATATATGCCTTAGGTAAATTACCAAAATACCCTTTGAACACCAATATTCATTTTAAGCATATGTAACATAACTTTTGGTATCTAAACTGATTTGGCAACAATATTAGACATGTTAAGGCATATTTTACTTATCATAGGGCTAGTTGGGCGTTCCGAACGCGTTTTACGCGAACGACGCGTTAAAGTAGCATAAGCTACCTAAACGGGTCGTAATGGGTCGTAAGCACTTAGGTTAGGTTTCATACTCATTTGGTTTACGAACCCTCATTCTATCCAATCCTCCGATTTTAGGTCCAGTATATTAACATAGTTACCTATATTAGGTGCCGTTTGATATCCGTGATCTCTAGCATTGTTTGGTTGTTACACAAGGACTTCTAAGCAATCTCAAGTGAGTACATAGAACCCCCCCCCCCTCTTTTAAATGTTTTCAAGGTGTTTATGTGAGTACATAGAACCCCCCCTCTTTTAAATGTTTTCAAGGTGTTTATGTGAGTACATAGACCCCTCTTTTACTGTTTTCCAAACTGTTTTGGGGTGAAACACATGTGCCTACTTGTTACTTTCGTGCTTTCCTGTTTTCACATCATATACTTGCTATGCTCTTTAGTACACTATTAGTACATGACTTACATTACATTGTTTCGCTATGTATGTTTACTTAGCATACTTAGTACATTGTTTTACTTTACATTTCTGCTATGTATGTTGACTGATAGCATGCTAGCACATTGATTTACATGAATTTTCTGCTTTGTATGTTAACTTAGCATACTTAGTACATTGTTTTCGTATAACATGTTTACATTTGCTATAACATTTGGTTTGCACAAACGGGACTTATATACGTTCATTAACATTAGCTACGCCGCTCGGTAGTAAGTAGTGGTACCATAGGACTTGACAAATCCCATTCCTGACATCCCGGGTTTGTTTGGATGTAAGGAATGACTGAATCCGAAAACATTTCTTTTGATAACCTTGACTTAGGGTTATCCGACTGTCTCAAGGCTTGAATGTATGCGTTAACTTACCACATAAATGTATGTATCAATGTAACATGCTTTTACTTTGCAAAACATAACTTTTTGATATATTCAAAATACTCTGTTTTGTACATTTTCTACATTTGGTTATGTGACAATACTTCATTTACAATACATAACATTTGTTACACATTACTTGACTACATTTGGACTTTTTAACATTTGCCAAGGTTTGTACAAAGGACTTTTAACAATTGGTTTAAACATAGACATTATACATTGTTGGTTGGTTTGAGTGACTTAAGTAACGAGATGTGAGTAGTATAATACAAACATGGTAAATATGCTGCTGGTACTTTTTTTATATAAGTGTTTGTATTATATCATAGCGTTACTTAAATTATTCCTTTTTGTCTATACATCTTACACAAGTAGCCCGTTTTCACAAGGCTTTGGTTTGCATTACAGTTTATTTTATACAACTCATTTTACTTGGTTATTCATTTAACCATGTATTATTCTTTTATACATATATATCATTTGGTTTATTTATCACTTTTAAATGATTTACAAAACAAAACAATTTACAAGGTTCATGTCTGAATTTTATTAAACAGTTCTTAAATCTTAAGTCATGAATCCTATTTTCACAAAACCTATGTATCTCACAGGCATTTTTATGCTGACGTACCTATTTTCACATGTGTTTTCAGGAGCTTTTGCGTAGGACGATGATCATGACACTAGGGCGGACCTGTGCCTTAGAGACATAAAATGAAGATAGACTTAGTTTAACTATGTTTTGTACTCTTGGTTTTTATGTTAAGGACAATGATACTCTATTGTTGATAAATAAAACGTAACTTTGTATGCCATGGTTGTGAAACAATTAATTCTGTTACAACACCCCCCGACGTTTCCGCCACGTTTGGTTGTTCCACATGGTCGGGGTGTGACAGAAGAGTTGGTATCAGAGCCAATGGTTATAGGGAATTAGGTTATTAGTTGGTATCTTGTGTTTAGATTTTAAAACATGCACTTCACCTATCCTTAGGTGATAACCGCAACAAGAAAATAAATTTCAAAACCGCTTTGAAAACTAATCATCTGTTCTAGGATGATTGATTACTAGGTTTTGAACCCTCTGTTATATGGTTTTGAACCCCTTTGAATTTTCAAAAATCTCGTCAAAGTTTTGGGTTCTAAATAGTCTGAACACGTGTAAACTGGAAGAGTGAATGCCTGTACCCTGGGTTTTCTGTCTAAGGCTAGAGTGTTCGTACAAATCCACATAATCGGACCAGTCACTCTTACCTGGGAACTCTTGGGTTGAGTGTTCGCTTATAGGCGAGCATGTCTTCGCGATACATTATTTTTGACCCATTTACTTTGATTAGACACTGTGTGTCGCTTGTTTGCTTTGCGATGCAAATGAATGACCACCATCTTTGCTTTTGTTGATTTTGTTTCATCTCATTCTCTTCATCCAATCATCTCACTCGTTTCTTTTCATGTTTTCCTCTTTTAGAATGCCTCCTCGACGCGACAATCAGATAGCAAATGCCGAACTGGCAGAAATCATTGCACAGCAAATGGCTGTTGCTTTTCCAAACCTTATTGCTCAATGGAACCAAGCCAACAACAACAATGCACCATGCAATTTCAAGAACTTTAAACTCGGCTAAACCACTCAAGTTTAGTGGTTCTGAGGGAGCAACTGGGCTTCTTCAATGGTTCGAGAGCATTGAGAATACTTTCCATCACGTTCAGTGTCCTGACAATCGCAAGGTCGAGTTTTCTTTAAGTATGTTTCAGGAGAGGGCTCTTACATGGTGGAACGGGGTTATGAGGGACCGTGGTGCAGAAGTTGCTCTAGCACAGACTTGGGCTGAACTTAGGGCTCTTATGATGAGGGAGTTCTGTCCTCATCATGAAGTGCGAGCTTTGGAGAGGGAGTATGATGATTTGAAGCAAGATAGTGGAGAGCATGGGGCGTATACTGATAGATTTGAGGAGTTAAGTCTGCTTTGCCCAACAATGGTTACCCCACTCGACAAGGCTATCGAAAGGTACATCGATGGTCTGCCTGACTCGGTACAAGACATCATTAAGGGTAATAACCCTACCACACTCCGTCAGGTGATCGAGTTAGCAGCGACATTGACTGAGTCGCAAGTTCGAAAGGAAAAAGCTACACAAAAAGGGTGACAAGGGTAAGAAACAGGCGTCTGACAAAAGGGATAGCAAGAAAGGTCAAAACAAGAAGGGAAAGGATTCTGGTTCTCCAAGGGGGTCTAGGAAGCGAAAGGCTTCCCAAAACTATGTCGTTACTGCACAGGCTCAAGCTGCACCAAATCAGCCTGTGCAACCACTAGCCAAGAAGCCTTATCTTGGCAATGCACCTTTGTGCAACAGGTGTAACGGCCATCACCCACCTCATCTTCAGTGTCATCAATGCACCAACTGTGGAAGAAATGGTCATCTTGCTGCCACCTGCCGCATTCCTGCTAACCAGAATCAGGCAGTTCAGAACCAAGCCCAAGAAATTGCTCAGCCTCTTGCTCAGCAACAAGGTCAAGCTGCACGACCTCATTTTCCTCCTGGTTCGTGCTACAATTGTGGGGATCTGACCCACTACAGAAACCGTGCCCAAGGCTAGCCAACCAGAATCAGAATCAGATTCCGAATCAGAATCAGGCTCAGGCTCGAGGTCGAGTCTTCAACATGAACGTACAAGAGGCACAAGCAGATGATAATGTGGTAAACGGTACGTTCTTTATTAATAATCAGCCAGCATCTGTTCTTTTTGATTCGGGTACCGATAAGAGTTTTGTGTCTTTATCTTTTGAGCCATTTCTTCGCATGTCTAGAATGAAACTAGGTAAACCATTGACAGTAGAAGTGGCTAGTGGTGAACCCATTGTTCTTGATTCTGTTCTCCACAACTGCCAGTTGAACCTTAACAACCATCTTTTTCCCATTGACCTCACGCCTATGCAACTTGGAAGCTTCGACGTTATTGTGGGTATGGATTTGTTAGCCAAGAATCGCGTAGAGGTAGTTTGTTTTGAGAAGATCGTTCGTGTGCCGCTTTCGACAGGTGAGATCCTACAGGTTCGTGGTGAGAAACCTGCTGGTGGTCTCAAACTCATGTCTTGTTTTAAAGCTCGGAAGTATCTGCGAAAGAACTGTGTGGCATTTTTGGCACATGTTGTAGCAGATAAGGGCAAAGGTAAGTCTATTCAAGATATTCCTTGTTGATGCATGGAATGTCTGTTGACTTCGTCTGCATTACGTCTTAGGTCAAGATAGGTCAACATAGGATCTAGAAAGTCAAAATTAGATTTTGTATTAAGGTTTCGCTTGTATGTACAAAAGGTTCCGCTTGTGTGTCATTGGTAGTTTCGCTTATAGGGTTTTAGATAAGGTTCCGCTTATATGTCATGCCATATAAGCGAAATCACTTGGACTATATATAGGCAGTTGAAGCGAAACTAGTTCAGTCATGTGTGTACATTGAGGCAGACCTGTGTGATTGCTTTGTTACTAAAACTCTGTCAAAATTACATCAGAAAGCAATAAATTGAAAGGAATTGAATAGGAAAGTTGTGGTTACTTCATTTACATTGATTCCGCCTTCGTATGTGAAGATGAACATTCTCTACTGACTATTCAGGGTCGGAACACGGGCCAACAAGTGGTATCAGAGCTCAGGACGAGGAGTTCATACTACTACAGCTTGAAACTGCAGAAATCTCTCATTTCTACTCTCTTTCTCTCATACTTTTTCAGTTTGAATTGGTTCCTACGGTTGAAATGGTCTGATTTTTTACTGTAGTGTGTGATATACAGTAATAACAAACCCTAGAAAGTTTCAAGTTAAAATTCGGATTAAAACATGGTGAAAACTGGTTAGAACTAGGTTCCGCTTATACGTACAATCAGTGGTTCCGCTTGATAGTTCCGCTTAGAGGGACATTTTGCTTATAGGTTCTGTTTGTAATACATAGTTCCGCTTGAAATAACCAGTTAGTTCCGCTTATCCAGACTGTTCCGCTTGTAGGTTTCGCTTGAAAGAACAGTTTAGTTCCGCTTGAACGAACTTTCGCTTATTCGTACCATATAGTTTCGCTTGAACAGACACTTATCTGGACAACTTGCTGGTTGCGCTTATCTGGACAACTTGCCACTTTCGTTTATCAGTCATACTGTTTCGCTTATTTGTCACAGTTTTCAAAAACTTGAAAATTTTTCTAAGTGATTGATTGATTTTGCAGGTACGTTCACGATGGATGATATTTTCTTGAACCCGTTCAGCGACATGTACGCTTTCACGGGAAATTCTGAAAACGATGATACTTCATCAAGCAAGGAAAATGAGAATCCGCCGAAAGAAAAGAAAAAGGAAGCTTGGGAATCGGAAAGTGCCTTCGGAACATTCAATAGACCCCCAAAGCTTATGGCTATAGAGGAGTACAGTCGGTGGTCTAGGAAGTTTGAAGATTGGCTGATGGCATTCGCATTTCCCAGTTGGAAAAGTTTGAAGAACGGTTATGCAAATGGAAACAAAAATGGTGAAGCATTAAGATCGACTGAAGAGATTGATGCATTTGTAGCCGAACAAAAGTGTGTGGCTTTGTTATTTCAGTCGGTTCGGGAGGACATCATTTCTTTGATCGATTATTCAAATGCAAAAGATTTGTGGCAAAAGCTAGAAAAGAAATGTCTAGGAAGTACTGAAATTGTAAAAAGTAAAAAGAAACTTCTTAGGAAAGAGTTTGATATGTTTGGTTGTCTCAAGAATGAGTCAGTTTGTAAAATGATAGAAAGGTTTGGTCAGCTGAAGCTGGAATTAGCAAGACATGAAATCAGATATTCTGATGAAGAACTTGTTGACAAACTGTTCGATTCATTACCAGACGAGATGGATTAGAGATATCATGCGCTGATGTTGAAGAACACTATTGCTCCTTAAAATTTGAAACCAGATTTGGTGATTGAGAGACTTGAAAGTCACGAGTTAGAGCTGAAGAAGACGTATAAAGTCAATCACTCATCTTACCAGCAGAATTTGGATCTATATTATCCGAAAAACATGATGCCAAAAGCAACTTCTCCCAAAACTGCATTTTCTGCTGAGAATGTGTCGACAGCAAGCAAAGAAAGTCAAAGCAGTCAAAGCAGTGGAAGTCACAGTGGTTATCACAATGGATCTTCATCATCTGCAAGTCATTCTGATGCAAAGTTTCAGTGCAACATCGCAATAGACTTGAAGAATGCCCAGAATTTTGACGAGGAGTCGGCTAAGCAACAAATGGTCTTCTTGGCATCGGTGTTGGAATCATACGAAGGGTTAGTAGCTGGAAAGATCGGCAATACCAACCTGACGAAGGAAGATTATGACCAAATAGATCCTGAAGAAATGGAGCTAATCGATATTCGTTGGGCTATGGCAAGTGTTGTTCGTAGAGCACAACGTTTCATTGAAATAACGGGCAGAAGGACAATTGGTGGTCCATCTACTAAGCTGGGGTTCGACAAATCCAAGGTGACGTGTTTCAAATGTAAGCAGAAGGGTCACTTTAAACGAGAATGCAGAAATGCTTATGCTGATGAGTCGGAAAACCCTTTCAGAGATGATTACTACAAGAAGGCGATTTATCACCAGAATAAATCTGAGCCGCCTAGATTGAATCAGTCTGAAGATAATAGAGAGAAATCTAGAGCTCTTGCGGTGATCTACGATGATGAGGGGTATGATTAGAGTAAAGATGTTTTGCCGGAAGAAGATGCGGTTGGTTACGCATTCATGGCTAAAAACGATGAACCTATTCCGTGGAAAGATGATCGTACTGAAGAGCAGAAGTATAGCTATAGGAAAATGATTGCTGAAAACAAAATCATTCGAATTTCTCGTATCTTTCTGGAAGCTAGAAGAGCGAGAAGATGGGATCCGGATAGAGAGTGTTATCTTGATGAGTATGGTAATATTGCGATTGATGACAAAACGCTTGATCTAGAAGCCATCATCAAGGAGATAAAAGAAGATGATGAGTATTGGCAACACAAATGGTGGGGAACTCCAACCGAGAAAATGAAAGAAGAAGAGAAAGAGAAAGAAGAGAAAGAGAAAAAGGAGAAAGAAGAGATCGAGAAAGCAAAGCAGATTGATACTGGCATTATCGATACAATGCAGGAGTTGACTGCAGAGAACCTGGGAAAAATGGCTGACAAAGTGCTAGCTGCTAAAGCACTTGAGGTAGACTCTAACTCCGTGTCTGAGTCAAAAGGCCAGGTCAGTCCAAACTCGTCAACAAATGCGTCAGGTAAAAAGATCGAAGGAAATGCTGATTGCAAAAATTGCAACAAAGAATGCAAATTTTGTAACACTGTCACGTATCTCAGCGGTGAGAAAGTTAAAGATCTGACAGCAAAGGTCAGAAGCGTTGAGAATCAGATTCTTGCGCGTGATAAAACCGTTAAAGCTTCAACTGAACGAATTAAAGAATTAACTGCTCAAATTGAAACTGATAAAATTGAACATGAAAAAGTTAAACAAGAAAATGAAAAGTTAATTCTTGAAAATCCTCAGATTTCTGAAAAATTTGAAAAACTCAAAAGCATAGTAAAAGATAGTGATGATCGAAATGGTAAAACTTTTAAAGAAAACGAACATCTAAAAGCTGTGTTGAGAGTAAAAGAAGAATCAATCAACAAACAACTGGATGAAATCGCTAAATTGAAGCTCAAAATTCAAGAGGCTGAAATTGAAAACGAGCGAATCCAGTTGAAGCTTAACAGCTATAGCTCCGCAAGTTTTGTTTTGTAACATATTGTTCCAAAACCCATTGGCAAAAACAAAGCTGGTGAAGACGTGTATTCTGATGGAACCGGGGTGGGTTTTCACAAAGTTCCACCGCTGATTTTGGATAACTACACGAAAAAACAATCTGTTTTGGTTGAACTTGAGGAAGAAAGTGAAGTTAAACTTCCGGAGAACATTGATGTCACGTTCACATCTTCCAATGACGATAGTGTCCAAAATGATATTGTAAAAGGTGTTGTTGAAAATGTGCTTAAAACGGATAGTGACACTACTGAGGAAGATGGGTGTTTCTTGGACAAATACATTCCGAAACAAAAGTCCAATAACAACTTAAATGATGAACCTGATCTTGTCATGTACAAGTTGTTAGGATCGGATAAGTTGTTTTCGGATTCAGAGTTTCCAATTGAGAATGTAAACATGAACAAATTGACAAATGTTTTCAAACTGGTCGAAGTCGAATTGTCAGCTGTGAACAATCCGAGTCAAAAGAAAAGTAAAATGAGGTTTGAGAAAAATAAGGTTTACAACAAGAAATCCGTTAATCCACCAAGTTTTTACAATAACAACAGAAACAACTGGTCGGGTGCTTATCAGGGGGATAAATCGTATCAGAAATGAAATGTTTCAAACAAGAGATTTGTCGAGAAGAAAAAGTTTGTGAACAGTTCAAGTTCACTTGCTGATGAAGAAAAAGAAATTTTTTCAAAATCAAACAAAGAGTTCTTTGAAAAAAGAGCTTCTCAGTCTCAGTCTGAAGGCACAAGTCGAGTGGCTGATACTCGAACTTGCTTTCGATGTAATCAAGTTGGTCACATTGCACGAAAGTGTACAAATGTGAAGCCTAAGACTGAAACTGTGAAGACTCAACAGAAGAAAGTTGACGTGAATGGTAAAACACCAATCGTTGTTGAGAAAAAGAGTGTGAAAAATGAACCCGTAAAGAAGTTGGTAACTCAAAACGACAAATTTTACAAAAGGGTTGCATTATCTCAACAAGTTTGGAAACTAAAAGTTGAGAAGAAAATTTCAACTTCTGAGGTGAAAAAGGCTGAAGAATCAATTACGGTTGATTATGATGCAAATTTTCCACCTCTTAAGGCTAAAAATTTCAAAATTCAAATTGCGAGAGTCAAGGTTACACCTAAGGCTGATGAGGCCTGGGTGGACTCGATGTTTGACTAATGTTTGACTAAACAGTTTGAATTGCTGGAGCTTCCTTGATCGCGAAGCATGAATCAGCATCTTTCTTGAAGTTGTTTAAGTCATAGTTTGTTATGTGTAGGATCTTCCAAAACTTGTATCCAGATGGATCATGGATAGTGGAGCTTCAAGACATATGACAGGGAAGACCGCGTTATTGTACGATGTGAAGAACATAAATGGAGGATATGTTGGTTTTGCGGGTAATCAGGGAGGTCGTATTATTGGTGAAGGAACGTTATCCAACGGGATCGTAACATATGAGAGAGTTAACTACATCGCTGAGCTGGAGAACAACCTGCTGAGTAACTCCCAGATCTGTGACAGGATGTATATTACTTACTTCACTGACAAAGAGTGTTTGATCTTGAAACCGGGATTTGTGATACCTGAGGAATGGATCATCATGAGGGCACCAACAGTCAATGATCTGTACGTGTTGGACATGAGCGTAGCTACTACAACCACGAGTCAGGCTCATTGTTTTGTGTCCAGAGCAACTGAGAAAGAATCGAGATTATGGCACCGAAAGATGGGGCATATTCACCTAAGGAAGATGAATCACTTGGTGCATAACAATTTGGTCACATGAGTTCATGTCAAAGGTTTTCATCTGGAAGGGGAGTGCATAAGTTGTGTCAAAGGCAAACAGAAGAAAAAGTCACACCCTACAAAGCAAGTCAATTTAGTTTCGAGACCTTTGGAAAGACTTCACATGGATTTGTTTGGTCCAGTGAACGTTAAGAGTATAACAGGAGATTACTACTGTTTGGTCGTGACTGATGATTATTCCAGATTTTCGTGGGTTTCATTCTTGAAATCGAAAGACGAAACATTTGATAGTTTGATGGCGTTGTTTAAGAAAATTGAGAATCTGTACCAAAGGCATATCAGTAGAATTAGAAGTGATAATGGTACTGAATTCAAAAACAGTAAGATGGAAGAATTTTGTGATGAAAGAGGTATACTGCATGAGTTTAGTGCTCCGTACACTCCGCAACAGAATGGAGTAGCAGAACGCAAAAACCGGACGCTAATCGAGACGGCTAGAACTATGCTCGCAGATTCAAAATTACCAATTAATTTCTGGGCTGAAGTTGTTTCCGCCGCATGCTATACTCTCAACAGGGTTCTTACTGTCAAGAAGTTCAACAAGACGTGTTTTGAGCTAATCAATAACCGTAAGCCGAATTTGAAGTATCTAGAACCGTTCAGGTCACCCTGTACAGTTATAGAGCCTCATGGAAAGTTTGGTCCAAAGAGCATCGAGGGAATATTTGTTGGTTATGCCAATCCATTGCGACGTGTCTTCATTCCAAATGAGAAGTGGATTATTGAAGCAGCGAATGTTGAATGTCAAGGTTACACCATGCCGCCTCAAAGTCCTGGAGATTCATGGAAATATCATTATGATAAACTTTGGGATTCGTTTGACATGAGAGAAGAATCAGAGGAAGATGAAGATTTCTTTGATGAGCTGGATATTTTGCGAGAGTATGAGTCGCAGCTCAGGTTCCCAGCAGAGTATTCTAGAAGACCTCAAGAAACTTCAAATGATAATGAAGCAGGTCCTAGCAATGTTGGTGAACATGATGATGACATTGCTCCTGGTAATCAGTCGGAAGTGAATGATAATCAAGAAGCTGAAAACATGCCAGTTTTTTATCATGGTGATTCAGACTCTGAGGGGGAGCAGATCCAGTTTTCAAGTCGAACAAACCAAGTTGGTGAACAAGATGCAGAACAGAATGTTACTAATCTGGAGGGAAATGTTGATGTTCCGAGCGAAGTGATGTTGCGAACTCTTTCTTATAATCCAGAGGAGTTAATCATAGGAGAATTACATTCAGGCATTCGTACAAGACGTCAAATAGACCAGGGCTTAAAATGTTTTTATTCTACAGTAGCACCTTTACAAACTGAATTTTCATTAAGTTGTTTTATCTCGCAGGTCGAACCGAGAACTTACAAAGAGGCGCTTACTGAAGACTCTTGGGTCATAGCAATGCAAGAAGAGTTAAGTCAGTTTGAATAGTTAGGACTGTGGAAGTTAGTGGATTTGTCGGATGGTCAAAGGAAGATCAATACAAAATGGGTATTCAAGTGTAAGAGAGACGACAGAGGAGTGGTTGTAAGGAACAAAGCTTGACTCGTTGTTCAGGGCTTTAGTCAACAGGAGGGGATTGATTTTACAGAAGTCTATACTCCTGTAGCACGACTAGAGGTTATCAGAATTTTCGTAGCATTTGCTTCTTGGAAGAACTTTAAAGTTTATTAGTTGGATGTTAAATCGGCATTTCTTTATGGGAAGGTTAAAGAGGAGGTTTATGTCGTTCAGCCACCGGGCTTTACTGACCCAATCCACAAGAACAAAGTTTATTTGCTGGACAAAGCGTTGTATGGTCTACATCAGGCACCGAGAGCCTGGTACGAGACTTTGTCTCAACACCTACTCGCTAACAAGTTCATACGTGGAAAAGTGGATGCCACTCTCTTCACTAAAGAGGTCGACGGACATCTTCTGATCGTTCAGATTTATGTAGACGACATAATTTTTGGGTCAACGAATGAGAAATTGTGCAAAGATTTCAAACAGGTTGTTAGGATCCGAGGCTCTCATGATTGTGCTTGTTTGTATGAATTGAACATTCAGAGTATATGAAATGATGTAAAGTGCAGCGGAAATGAATACAAACTTTGTTAAACACAATCAAAGGAGAATATAGTTTGATAAACAATTGCTTTTTCATAGAGTCGAAAGATTACATTAAAGCAAAAGATTACAATGCAAGCTTACCGTCTAACTCCCCCTCAGCCTGATACTTCAGAGTTGGTTGCACAAGATGAAAGGATTGAATTGAGGAGAAGAACTCACTCAAAACGAATCAAATGTAACAGTACAGAGTACTGTTATATTTATAGGCAAACCAAACTACTGATGCACTTCAGCTGACGTCACCATGATAGTGACTTCTAACAGCTTAACAACCTACAAGCACTGATCTATACAAAACTACTGATATCTAACAACTGTTTGATAGTACAATACAAAACAAGTCTATCACTGTTCACGTTCCACTGTTGTAGCCTAAGCACTGATTACATGAATCATCAGTGCTTTCTTCAAAAGGTGATCAGTCTTTGAATGAGCAGTGCTTGAATCTTCAGCAGTACTTAAGAGACAGCAGTAGATAGAGCTCAGCGTTTGCCTTTTAGCAGTCTTTAGTTGTTCCATCAGTGTTTGGTTCATCAGTTGTTCTTCTGAGCAGTGTTTAGAGTGTATCAGCAGATAGAAAACCACTGTCAAGGGGAGAGATTAGTGTAAACATCTGCTTATTGTGAATCCACTGATGTGACCAGGTTTTGGCTTTACATTATCTGTTCCTCTGATAGGGTTCAATCCCAACAATCTCCCCCTGGAACAGATAATGCCAAAACCTGTCATTATTCTAGATTTTTATTCCTCATCAAGAGTTCCTTAGCTTGTTTCTTAAATTCAACTTCAAATTCCTTGGAACTCTGGTCATCCTCATCCCTACACAATGTAAGTTCAAGGAGATCCTGCAGATCTTCAACACCAGGCCAAGTGCTTCTTTCCTTGATATGTACATCATTTCGCCACTGGATCTGACCAAAGTCAATACGTGAGTCTTTTGATCAGACATCCACTTTAGTATTTTAAATCCTAATGGGTTTCTTGGGAGAGATTTATTCTTTGATGAGTTGGGGGATGATGGCCTTGTAAACACTTGCAAGCTCTCAGACATTCTTTTGAAGGCTTCTTCAATGACTTTGTTTGCTGCAGCTATGTCTTCTGCAGTTTCTTGTTCAATAAGCTCTTGCCTTTCAATTTCTGACATGTCTGTTGCAGTGTTTGGTGATGCAGGCTTGTTTAATACCTTCTCAAAAAGGTTCTGAAGCTTTGTTGAGCTATCTTCTTTCAGACCCATTTTCATGATGGCATCCTTGAAGTACTCTGCTTCCTTTTCTTTGACCTCTTCCTCAGTCAGCTATTTACCTTCTTTTTGGTCTGACACAAAAGTAGGGTTGTATGCTAATTTGAACATTGTTCTGAGGTTTTCAATCTGCTGTTCAAGTTTCATCATATGTTCTTGTTTCTTTGAGGCACTTGAAGTAGTTATCTTTCTTTTCTTCAGCCTTTTATAGGCTTCATCAGTCTGCTGCCTGGGCCATTTTGATATAGCTTCAGCAGTATCCATTTTTGCATCCACTAGCTCCTGTTTCTTTCCTTTGTACTCAACAGTGAGGTCAGCAATTAGCCTTTTGTATTTGCTCCAGTTTGGAGCATTTTTCTTCTTTGTAGGATCATTTTTGATTCTTTCAATCCTCTCAGCTTCATGCTTTAATGCAACTAATGGCCATTCTTCAAACTGTTGTTCTTCAGCAGGATAGAATTTCTCTTTCATGATGTAGGCTAGATACTGTTTCCTTAACTTTGTCTTTTGATCAGCCTTTTCTTTGATTAGCTCTTGTGCAAATTCTTCTATCTTCTTTACTTTTGTGAAGTAGAACTCCAGTCTTTTAGCAATGCCTTCGTCGCTTAGACCTTCACTTTCACTCTCAACCTTAGCTTTTACTTTAGCTTGCCTTGCCTTGATCTTGAGGTAATCATCCATATCCTCTGGTGGCATGTAGCCTATGAGTGAGGAGAATCTTCTTTTTGAAGGATCTTCTTCTGTATAGAATTGCCTCATCTCATTTTTGAGAGCTTCAATTTCCAGTGGATACTTTGCAGCATTAGGATCATGTATTTCCTCATTGGCAGGGATCGGCTTTCTTTTTCTACTGAGGAGCTTTGGTTGTGATATAGGAAAGGTGATAGCAGTGGTGGATGATTGACTAACAGCTGCTGAAACAACTGGTGTCTCAACTGCTGTTGTCGTCACAACTACTGATGTATCAGCAGATGTCTTCTGCTTTTGAGCAGGGGTTATGATGGCAGTTGTTTGAGTGGTGCTCAGTGGTTGACTAACAGTAGTTGAAACAACTGGTGTTTCAACCACTGTTGCCATTACAACAGATGTTGTAAAATCTGTTGTCTTCTGCTTTTTGGCAGGGGGTGATAATGGTTTGGCTGTTTGTGATGGTAATGGTGGTGAAACAGTGGTTGTGATGGTATGTGATAGAGTGGTGTGTGTTGGAGGTGTGTGTGTTGATGATATGGCAGCTGTTTGGCTACTGACAGCAGTTTTTGTAACTACTGATGTATCAGCTGTTTGATTTGAAGTTTTTGTATCAGCTGTTTTTGTAACTACTGATGTATCTTCTGGTTCAATATACAGCCCATCTTCTATTCCTTTCTTTCTTAACTTGATTTTCTCCCCCTTTTTGGCATTATCTGCAAGGGGTGTATTCATGAAGAGGATGGAAGATGGAACTTTTTCACTATGGGCAGTCTTTTGTATGCTGGCCTTTATAGCCTTGATATCTGCTTGAGTGTCTTTAAACCTTGATTCCACCATGTTGGTCAGCATTTTTACTTGAATAGCATGCTTTTGATCAGCCATGTGTTGCTGTTTTTCAAGCATGGGTTGGAAAATATTCGAAAGCTCATTTGCAGCAAATGCATGTTGTGCAGGTGCTTGAGCAGGAACAGCAGTAGCTTGTGCTTTCTGAGCTTTTAAAATCTCTTGCACCATATCTTTAATTTCAGCAACTGAATCTTCAAGTTTTTCAACTCTTTTCGTCAATTCCTGATATTTTGAATCATCACCTACATTTGTAGGATCATCTGAATCCCCACCAGTGGTGGTTGTACCAATGTGTGACTTAGGAACTGAGTCCCAAAAATCATCCGTTGATGCCCCTTATTCTTGGTGCTGGGGACTTCTTTCTTCAGCACTCGATAAACCTTTGATGGTACCAGTGGTTAGAATCAACTCACTGGTGGTTACCGATGTTGCCATGGAAGAAAATGCCTTCAAGGGAGTCTTATTAATGTATCAACTGTCCAACTGAAGATCTGTTGATCCATCAGTTGTAGTTGCTGCTCCACTTGAACTACCACCGAGAGTTACTTGTAACTCAGGGGGTGTAACCTCCTCAGCTGTTGCTGGGATAGCAGAGGTATAAGCATCAGACCCAGTCACTTGTGGAGGTATACTCTCAGTAATGGGTGATAGAGAGGAACTGGTTTGTGTCTGTGCAATATCAACTGCATGCAACAGGGGTATTATTGATTGTGGCATTATGATTGGTGAGGGTATGGGTGTTGAAAGAGACATGTCCTTGGGATCAGGACTGTGGAAGATAGATCCGAGTGGATCTAGAGCTTCATAATTTGGTGCCCCTATGGTTACAACCTGATCCTTTTGTGAGGATGCAGGAGGAGTTTGAGGCTGGGGTTGAGATCTTTCTTCCAACTGCTGTGAGGAAGTAGCAGCAGTGGTTGTTTGTGACTTTTGTGCTATCACTGGCATTGTCTCTGGGATCTCATCTTCCAGAGATGCCTTTGTTTTGGGTATGGTGGGTTTTCTGGATGTTTTTCTTTTTGTCTTTTTGGTGGCAGGTGTGGGTTTCAAAGCAGTGGGTGTGCTGCTTTGATCACTTGGAGCAGTGGGCTCAGCAGTAGATACCTGAGGAGCAGTTTCATCTGCTAAATTCTACTCAGGCACCTCTGCTTTTGTTTTTATTGGTGCCAACATTCTAGAGAATGTTTCAGGTGTTAAGTAGTTTATTTTAAAAGAGGCACCTTGTTTGGGCAATTCTGCATCTTCCTTTACAAATTTTTGTTCAAAATAGTAGCTTAGAAATCGTGGAAAGAGTAGAAATGCCTTATTATCAACGTTTTTACCAAATCATCAAATATTTCCTGGGAGTAATTAAAGTTTTTATTGTTTAAAATTGCATACCCCAGGCATTGATTTTTTGTTGGTATTTCATTAAAAGACGTTGTTTTATTAGAAACACACATTAACAGTGTGTGAAATAAAAATCTGGGTGCAGATGGAAAATAACCCTTTTGTAAGGTATCCTTTTTAGGTTGTTTTGCATAGCCCCTGTTTATGAAATCCTTTTTCAACTCGTCTTTAGAAAATGAGGTTTTTCCTTTCAAATCATCGAGTTTAAAGATTTCAGAAATGGATTGTGGAGAGATTTGTACCTTTTTACCATGTATCGAGGAGTTGATAGCTGTGATGATGTCTCCTTGTTTTTCAAGGGTGGCATTCTTCTAGAACTCTCTCTGGGTTTGAAGATAAATGGGAGCGTCTGCTGTTATCAAAGTTTTGTACTTTGATGCAGATAGGGTATCCAGGATGGAGTCGAAGGTGTTGTCGGTTGTGGGTTTTGTGAGTATACCCACATAGTTGTGAGGAGATTTGTAATGAATCTTCGTAGTTTCAGCAGCCATTTGATTGGCGTCTGATGGAGTGGAGGAAGAAGATGGTTTTGATTTTGATTTCGATTTTGGTTTCATCATTTTTGATGAAGAAGATCGAAGAAGGTTTTTGGAGTTATGAGAGGGTAACTGCTTTGTGAAGAGAATGTTTGGAATTCAATTCGACATTGTGAGCCCCTGTTTGGGTTTAATCAAGGTTTTATTCAGGGAAAAAGTGAATGCTGATGTGGCAGCGGTTATAATGATCTGACGGCTAAAAACTGACCAGGTGCCAACCCCTGATGAAATGGTAAATAATGGAGGACAGTTGTTTTGACAACCACTGATGGATCAATCATCAGTAGTTACAACAGTAATGAAATGAAGCAGTGGACGTATCAGTGGATGGAACAATGATTTTAAACATCAGTGTTTTTGCAAGAACAGAGGTTGACCATCAGCAGTGGACAGACTTTAGAGGGCAGATGTTGACGCACAACAGCATTTAAGGAACAGCAGTGGTTGAAAACAATAATGAGGATCATTTGTGTAACAACTGTTTCTGCAGCAGTGTTTTGACTTTTGACAAATAATTTTAGCATCTGCTTGTCCAGATGTAGGAATTGATTTTGTCTTGTGAAAGCACAATATCTTATCTAGCATCTGTTGAACACCAGAATTGCTATTCTTAACAAAATACATTTTAGGTGCATTTTATCAAGATTAAATTGCCAGCAGTTATCTACAGATATTTTTTGTTCAAGGTTTTGCCAAATGTCCATTATCCCAGACAGTGGTTTAACATCCCAGATGATGAAAACATTTCTACTAGAGCTACTCATTTTGTGTCTAATTACTTGAACTAGAACATGAGTATCTCAGTAGTTCAAAATCAATTTTCAATCAATTTATGATCTGTGATAACCAAACTTGAGCTTAACATGACCTTGACATGTGTGCCATTTCCTTTTGAACAGATTTTAAGGATAGTAATTTCACACAAAAATGAGGAAATTGCATCCTGACCAGAGATGAACTTTTACTATCAAAAATGAGTAAAAGTACAAAATATATTTTTTAAAAAGTAATATATGTCTGGTTTTATTTGAAGAAAAACACCTTTTTTAAAAAAAAAAAATTAAAGGAAGTTTTGAAAATTATCAAAAGGATCTGACAGCTTTTCAAATAAGTTCATGATCATATCATTCTCAAGTTATTTTGACCATAGACAATTGATTGTAAATTCTTCTTTTAAGGACAATCACTGGAGATGCCATAGCGAATCCTGTATTGATGAATGCACACAGTTGCATGATCCCATTGTTTAACCCAACTTTAACCTCAAGAGTGTTTTATGCTTATACTCTTTTCTTTTGATTTCAAAAGTTTTAAGATAACCACACTTTGAGATTCGTTCATTTTCTTTTTCCCTTTTTACCCTTTTTATTCACATGTTCAGAAATACTCACTGGGAGATTTTATTTTGAACACGCTTAGTCCAGAATCATTTTGAAGTAATGTTTTGAGAGATCTGACCACATTTGTGCATGTTTTATTACTAGATCTCACATTACATATGATTAGGACTATTTTGACACCTTATTTTCTTAATGTTTTTTGACAAAGTTGATTTGGTCCTTTTGAGGATTCTCAACCTGCCTTTGAACACATAAGAATTTTGACTAAAGCTTTATTTCCCTCATTTTATGTCAGCAGAACACTAGTGTTTAGATGAACATAGGTTTTGTTGATCTGAGGTGTATACTTTAGTGTAAAATATAAAAACATCACAAAATTTCATAAAAAACAGTTGACATCAATTTTGAATGAAGATGAACACACCATAGTTTTCAGATAAATTTCCAGATCTGGAAACTATGAGTGATTTGTGCATGACATCATCAGTTGTATGAGATTTGTGAATCTTATGACATCTTGGTTGTTTTACAGAGCTTTTGAGTCATCATTTTGAACATGATTTCTCGTTACTCTGTTTTTCAACAGAAATGCGACCAACCTTAGTATCAATGAATTGTGAGCTGAACTGTTATGTCAAATTGATGGTTAGATCGGATTTGACTGTCCAAGCTCTGATACCAATTGTTAGGATCCGAGGCTCTCATGATTGTGCTTGTTTGTATGAATTGATGTCACACCCCCCCCAAAATCCACCTGCGGAGTATCACCGCTTGGGAGCGTGACTGACCAGGATCAAGCCACCAATCATATTGAACATGTAATTAATATCAAGTAAAATAAATGTAAACCAATCATTCAATACGATAGGTGTTCAAAGCATAATCATAGTTTCAAAGTGTAGCGGAAGCATATGTATGAAAACCCAATGTGTAACATAAGTTCAAATGTTTAAATGTTTTAACATGGCATCCACGATCCGTGCTCCACAAAGACCTGCTCCTCCCTGTGCAAGCTCCATGTACCTAACGACCTGCAAGGCATGTAACAGAGGATCAACAACTAGTTGAGCGAGTTCACAGTTTATAGTTCGGTATATGTAATAGTATAGTAAGCCTTGTATTCGTTCATTAAGTCATGTATCGTAATAGTTCGTATCGCGGCCCTTCAGGCATGTATGCGAAGATTAGGGAAGTTCTCAAGTATTCTAGACTAGGTATGTTCGTATCGCGGCCAGCCGGCACCTGTGCGAAGTTTTAGTGTATAGTTCGCAGCCTTCCTAGGCATGTGTGTGAAGATTAGTCATATTATCGCAGCCAACCCTGGCATGTGTGCGAAGATCAGTCATATTATCGCAGCCAATCCCGGCGTGTGTGCGAAGATCAGTTCTATAAGCATCACTAGTCTAGCAGTATCTTAACCAATCACCTTCCTCACCCGAGGATCATATCACTACGTTCCATTATCTAGAGAAGTACAAATAAATAAATCAATCCCATTCCCACCCTGGGAACCCCATGCCTTGGCTGTGTGAACTCACCTTGGTTTGCTCGGTATGTTATTGTTTCCAGAGTTAATTAGTGTTTAAGTCCGTTACACACGACCTAAGTACATTGCACATAATTTAACGTAAGTGTTTGAGATCAATTAGGGTTACAAGTCTTGGTGTTCAATCGACTGTGTGTGATAATTGATTACATACTGACCTGACATGGTTTGCACATACATACAGTAATACACAGCAATTACAGTAACATACGGTATCGTATCATGCAGAATAAAACACAGTGAACACTTAACAGTTAATAGGGTTAATCAACTTGACTTGGCAGGGATTCATATGCTTTACATACGTAGCGCAGTCGACATGTTTAACGGGGTTATCTGCCTTAACAGACATAACAGTTGGTTCACATCAACTCTTATAACAAATTCGGACAGGGTATTCAAAGCATAGAACTCAAACAACATTACATTATAGAATTCGGTCCTTGTGTAACATATATATATATATATATATATATATATATATATATATATATATATATATATATATATATATATATATATATATATATATATATAGTTCGGACCCCATATCTGTATCACAAGAGTTCAGACTAACACATCCCCCTTACGACTATGAAAGGTTGGACATCACATAGAGCATGCAAAATCCTTAGTGTTTGTATAACAAACTCGGACAAGGCTCTAAGGCCCAAACTCGAACATCACAAGGCAAGTAAAGCTCGGACATCACAAGGCAAGTAAAGCTCGGACATAGGGTCATGGGTTAAAAAGTCGGACCATAGATGGGCTCACAAAACTCGGACCCTTTCACACTTATAAAACTCGGACGACATGTTATATCTATACATAAACTTCGGACCAAGTAAATCATATCAGAACTCGGACATCATGCTTTTGTTTAGAAGTCGGACACATCTAGATGTCTTAATAAAAGTCAGACCTAAATACTCTCTTGCAAGACTCGGACTAGTGTTCAATTTAACAAACTCGGACACCCATCATCACTAAAGGTCGGATTAGATAATGTGACACAAAGCTCGGACCCCCTAACTAGGGTTAAAAGTCGGGCAAAGGGCATCCATTAAAGAAACTCGGATTCAAGCTTCACAAAAAGTCAGACATTACTGTTTATACAAAGAAGTTCGGACTAAAAGTCATAACCAAAACTCAAACAATCTCATTCATTCACAAAACTCAGCCAAACATGCGAATGTTCCTGTTCATTGAGATTGCATCAGTTACGTTTCAGTTCTCCAATGATCGTGAAACCCTAATTACAAACTTATCGACGGCATATACATAACAAATCGACCAATGCTTAACAACAACAATCATCACAAGAATAATCTATCGAGCATGCAACTAATCATCATCATAATCACAATTATCCCGAATCAAATCAAAATCACAGAATATTACATGAGGAACTAGGGTTTTCATGAACACATAATCAAGAATCAAGAATTTATAAGAATCAAGCAATCAATAAACAATAATCATTTACCTTGTGTTGATTCTAGAGAAATGTGGAATCGAAAGTGATGAATAACTTGCCAATGATGATGGTAATGATTACTAGAGAGAACCAAAGAAGTGAAAGTACGTGCTTGGATTTTTGTGTGGGGTTTAGTGAATGATTTAGGGTTAAGTATTACTAGGATTTCACTAATTGCCCTCTACATCCTCAAGTATTAGCTTTTACACAAGTACACCATCTCACAACAATTTCACAGTTTCACCACCAAGTTTATGCATTTGACAAGTCTATCACACTTAACACATAATCATGCATAATCACACAATACACTTCATTGTCTTAAAACGTTACTGTTCTATAGCCAATTATTTGTGCAAATAAACAACTAAACAATAAATGAACGTGCAATAAATGCGAAATAGAATCTTGGAAATTCGAGTTGTCACATTATCCCCAACTTAAAAGAAATTTCGTCCCGAAATTTAGCATGCGGTTACTGAGGAAGCTAGGTAAGTTATATCGTTTACTGGTTTTCCTGGGGTGTCACATCATCCCCCTGTTGATTTGGAATTTCGTCCCGAAATTCCGCAGTAGTAGCTTCAGTCTCAGTAATGGTTGCATTGGCTCCGAATAGCCGGGGGTACTTTTCTGTCATCTGGTCTTCGCGTTCCCAGGTATACTCTAGGCCACGTTTGGAGTTCCAACGAACTCGGACAAGAGGGATTCTCTTGTGTTTGAGGACCTTAACATCCCGGTCCGTGATTTCAACTGGTTCCTCGACGAACTGCAACCGCTCGTCGATAGTGAGTTCCTTGAAAGGAACTATGAGGGTCTCATCTGACAGACACTTCTTCAGATTCGACACATGGAATATGTTGTGAACTGCACCGAGTTCAGCTGGTAGGTTTAGTCTGTAGGCTACTATGCCTATCTTCTCAGTGATCTCGAACGGTCCGACATACCGCGGATTTAGTTTGCCCCGTTTGCCAAAACGAACCACACCCTTCCAGGGTGAGACTTTAAGTAAAACCCGGTCCCCGACCTGAAATTCCAAAGGCTTCCTACGCTTGTCCGCGTAGGCTTTCTGACGGTCGCGTGCTGCCACCATGCGTTGTCGTATCTGTGCAATCTTTTCCGTGGCGTCCACTACAATCTCTGGACCCGTGATCTGACTATCCCCCACCTCTGCCCAACAGAGAGGTGACCGGCATTTACGTCCATACAATGCCTCGAATGGAGCGGCTTGTATGCTGGTGTGGTAACTGTTATTGTACGAAAACTCCACTAACGGGAGGTGCTTTTCCCAGCTGTTGCCGAAATCGATAACACACGCCCGAAGCATGTCTTCCCGAGTTTGAATCATGCGCTCAGACTGCCCATCCGTCTGAGGGTGATATGCTGTGCTCATGTCTAACCGAGAGCCAAAAGATTTGTGCATCGCTTGCCACAGTTCTGAAGTGAATCGTGCATCCCGATCCGAAATAATAGGGGTTGGCACCCCGTGCCTTGAAACAACTTCTTTCAAGTAGATGTCTGCTAATGTAGAGAACTTATCCGTTTCTTTGATAGCCTCCATGGAAATTTGCTCCCATTTCCATTGTGGTATTTCCGGTTGTTGAAGTAGACCTGATGGTTTCTGATATTCGACTTTGACTCTCGCACAAGTTAAACACTTGCCGACGTTAGTTGTTATGTGGGCCTTCATGCTAGGCCACCAATATGTAGTTCTGATGTCGTGATACATTTTATCCGAACCTGGATGTACCGAGTTGCGAGACTTATGAGCCTCATCCATCACAAGTTCTCGTAAACCGTCATATAGTGGTACCCAAATGCGCCCTGTTACATAGTAGGCGTCGTCTCCCTTTTGTTCTAATCGTTACCTTGAGCCACGTAAAGCTTCAGCCCTTACGTTTTCTGGTTTCAATGCTTCCACCTGAGCATCTCGTATCGGTACAGGAAGATCAGACTGAATAGTAAGCTGCAAAGCTCGTACACGCCTAGGCATGGTGTCTTTTCGACTGAGAGCGTCAACCACAACATTGGCTTTGCCTGGATGGTACTTGATTGCGCATTCATAATCATTGAGTAGCTCGACCCATCGTCGTTGACGCATGTTCAAGTCCTTCCGCTTGAAGATATGCTCGAGACTCCTGTGATCGGTGTAGATAGTGCACTTGGTACTGTACAGGTAGTGTCGCCATATCTTGAGTGCGAAAACAACAGCTCCCAGCTCTAAATCGTGCGCCATGTAATTCCGTTTATGAACTTTGAGTTGACGAGAAACGTAGGCAATAACTTTATCCCGTTGCCTCAATACACAACCAAGCCCCTGTATCGATGCGTCACAATAGACCACAAAATCGTCTGTGCCCTCTGGCAGTGAGAGAATAGGTGCGCTGCATAGCCTATCCTTTAAATATTGGAAAGCGGTTTCCTGGGAATCACCCCAACGATAGGTAACACCTTTCTGTGTCAGCATGGTAAGTGGATGTGCGATCTTGGAAAAGTCTTTAATGAATCGTCTGTAATACCCCGCCAAACCCAAGAATTGGCGTATTTCCGTTGGTGTACACGGTGCAGGCCAGTTCCTGATCGACTCTACCTTGGATGGATCAACGTGAATCCCATCCCTGTTCACCACATGGCCTAAGAAGTGGACTTCACGAAGCCAAAAGTCGCATTTTGAAAACTTGGCGTACAGTTGTTCCTTTCGAAGAAGTTCCAAGATAAGACGTAAGTGCTGCTCGTGTTCCTCCTGGCTCTTGGAGTAGATCAAAATGTCGTCGATGAAGACGATGACGAACTTGTCTAGATAGGGTTTGCACACCCTGTTCATAAGATCCATGAAAACTACAGGCACGTTCGTAAGCCCAAATGGCATGACTAGAAACTCGTAGTGACCGTAGCGAGTTCTGAATGCTGTCTTGGAGACGTCCTCATCCCGGACTCTCAGCTGATGATACCCTGACCTTAGATCAATCTTGAAATAGTAACTCGACCCTTGCAACTGGTCGAATAAATCGTAAATGCGTGGAAGAGGATAGCGGTTCTTCACTGTGACCTTGGATAACCAGTCCATGCCGATGACGATGTCGAAACTACCCAGAACTATAGGAATAAGGTCGATAGAGAAAGCTTGACCAGCGAGGATATGATTACAACCCTGAACTATGTACGGCCTCTAGACCTTTACCACTAGTTAACACTACGACACGTTGGGTGTTCAAGGGAGTTGGTGTACGTTTTAACATTCGACTAACTTTCAAAGACATATAATTGGTATTCACACCCGAATCAAACAAAACAGTAACGTAAAAGTCGTCAAGAAGAAACTTACCCATGACTACGTTGGGATCATTTCTCGCTTCTCCCTGCCCCAGCACAAATACTCGTCCCCTAGCTTCGTTGCCGTTGTTGTTCCCCTCATTGTTGTTGTTGTTGTTGCCATTTCCCTGATTGTTGTTATTGTTGCGATTCTGGTTCTGGTTTAACTGGGGACAATCACGCTTGAAATGCCCTTCAGCCCCACACTGAAAACATCCCCTGTTACCCTGCTGATGCTGCTGCTGATGCTGGTTCTGTGGAGCTGGTGGTGGGTGTTGCTGATTCTGATTTGCAGGTCGCGAACTCCTGCAGTCTTTAGCTTCATGCCCTAACTTGAGACATCTCTGACATCGTTCCTTACGACACCGCCCGCTGTGGTGTCTGTTGCACTTATTACACAGTGGGTGAATTCCCCGATATCCACCCTGCCCCTGGCTGCCTGATGTCTGCTGACTCGGATTCCGGTAGTCGTTTGTCTTACGTTGCTGTGCTTGAGACTGAACAGAAACTGATCCCCTGCTGGAATCACCCTCCCATTTTCTCTTGTTGTCACTGGGAGTAGCATAAGTAGTAACAGTAGTGGTAGCCTTGATGCGTTTTGGCAGCTTGTTCTGTTCCACTGCCTGATCCGTAATACGATGAGCAAGGCGCTGAATAGCCTGGATATTATCAAGATTAGCCGATGTCACATGGCTCTGGATTTCTGGCGCTAACCCTTTGAGATACAACTCAATGCGCTTGATTGGAGGGTCCACCATAGTTGGACATAGTACGGCCAGCTCGTTCGACCTTTTAGTGTAAGCTTCTATTTCTGACCCAGTCATTTTCAATTGATAGAACTCATCTTCCAACTTGTGGATATCTTCACGTGTGCAGTATTCCCTTTTGATCAATTCCTTGAAATCATTCCAAGGGGTGGCGTTAGCAGCTGCCAACCCTAGGATCTGTACTTGCGCGTTCCACCAAGTCAACGCGATTCCTTCCAAAGTACCAGTGGCGTACTTCACCCTGCGATCCTCAGGGCATTCACACATTTCGAATACCGACTCTAACTTCTCAAACCAATGGAGGAGTCCCACTGCCCCCTCGGTGCCACTGAATGAGCTTGGACAACAGTCCATGAAGTTCTTGAAAGTACAAACAGGCTGATGAGCGTGTTGACCTATTGTGTACGAATAGGACATGGTTAAACACAAGAGTTAATGTAGGATCTAAAGATCCTAGTGTAAGTTTAATCCGCAGGGTATACTACCTGCTTGAGCAGCTGCAAGTGCCGCAACAACTTGTTCATTAACGAAAGCCGTCAACTGGGCTTGTGTCATGTTAATACGTCCGGCCATGATCTTCATAGCAAAAGTATCATAAGTTAGAGGAGTTCACGGATAGTGCGATGACAGAAGAGTGTAAGCACATAGGCGTTCTCAAGCAATAACATGTAACGAGCATTGAAATCTAAGCATACTACGAGCAAAGTTCTATGCAGTTCTAGCAAGCAGGTAATAAACATAAACCTTATTACCTAGTATGTTGAGTCTTGCACGTGGAGCGAAGCGTCGTTGTGGATCGTTGAGAGCACTGTTCTGGTTATAGTCTGGTTTTAATAAAACGTTTTCCCCATATTAAAACCAAGTTCTCTATAACCAATGGCTCTTATACCAATCTGTCACACCCCCCAAAATCCACCTGCGGAGTATCACCGCTTGGGAGCGTGACTGACCAGGATCAAGCCACCAATCATATTGAACATGTAATTAATATCAAGTAAAATAAATGTAAACCAATCATTCAATACGATAGGTGTTCAAAGCATAATCATAGTTTCAAAGTGTAGCGGAAGCATATGTATGAAAACCCAATGT
Source organism: Helianthus annuus (assembly GCF_002127325.2). Taxonomy (NCBI): domain Eukaryota; kingdom Viridiplantae; phylum Streptophyta; class Magnoliopsida; order Asterales; family Asteraceae; genus Helianthus; species Helianthus annuus. The sequence continues at coordinate 71,155,117 of NC_035437.2, read as the reverse complement.
GTAACATAAGTTCAAATGTTTAAATGTTTTAACATGGCATCCACGATCCGTGCTCCACAACGACCTGCTCCTCCCTGTGCACGCTCCATGTACCTAACGACCTGCAAGGCATGTAACAGAGGATCAATAACTAGTTGAGCGAGTTCACAGTTTATAGTTCGGTATATGTAATAGTATAGTAAGCCTTGTATTCGTTCATTAAGTCATGTATCGTAATAGTTCGTATCGCGGCCCTTCAGGCATGTATGCGAAGATTAGGGAAGTTCTCAAGTATTCTAGACTAGGTATGTTCGTATCGCGGCCACCCGACACCTGTGCGAAGTTTTAGTGTATAGTTCGCAGCCTTCCTAGGCATGTGTGCGAAGATTAGTCATATTATCGCAGCCAACCCTGGCATGTGTGCGAAGATCAGTCATATTATCGCAGCCAATCCCGACGTGTGTGCGAAGATCAGTTCTATAAGCATCACTAGTCTAGCAGTATCTTAACCAATCACCTTCCTCACCCGAGGATCATATCACTACGTTCCATTATCTGGGAACCCCATGCCTTGGCTGTGTGAACTCACCTTGGTTTGCTCGGTATGTTATTGCTTCCAGAGTTTATTAGTGTTGAAGTCCGTTACACACGACCTAAGTACATTGCACATAATTTAACGTAAGTGTTTGAGATCAATTAGGGTTACAAGTCTTGGTGTTCAATCGACTGTGTGTGATAATTGATTACATACTGACCTGACATGGTTTGCACATACATACAGTAATACACAGCAATTACAGTAACATACGGTATCGTATCATGCAGAATAAAACACAGTGAACACTTAACAGTTAATAGGGTTAATCAACTTGACTTGGCAGGGATTCATATGCTTTACATACGTAGCGCAGTCGACATGTTTAACGGGGTTATCTGCCTTAACAGACATAACAGTTGGTTCACATCAACTCTTATAACAAATTCGGACAGGGTATTCAAAGCATAGAACTCAAACAACATTACATTATAGAATTCGGTCCTTGTGTAACATATATATATATATATATAGTTCGGACTCCATATGTGTATCACAAGAGTTCAGACTAACACATCCCCCTTACGACTATGAAAGGTTGGACATCACATAGAGCATGCAAAATCCTTAGTGTTTGTATAACAAACTCGGACAAGGCTCTAAGGCCCAAACTCGGACATCACAAGGCAAGTAAAGCTCGGACATCACAAGGCAAGTAAAGCTCGGACATAGGGTCATGGGTTAAAAAGTCGGACCATAGATGGGCTCACAAAACTCGGACCCTTTCACACTTATAAAACTCGACGGCATGTTATAACTATACATAAACTTCGGACCAAGTAAATCATATCAGAACTCGGACATCATGCTTTTGTTTAGAAGTCGGACACATCTAGATATCTTAATAAAAGTCGGATCTAAATACTCTCTTGCAAGACTCGGACTAGTGTTCAATTTAACAAACTCGGATACCCATCATCATTAAAGGTCGGATTAGATAATGTGACACAAAGCTCGGACCCCCTAACTAGGGTTAAAAGTCGGGCAAAGGGCATCCATTAAAGAAACTCGGATTCAAGCTTCACAAAAAGTCAGACATTATTGTTTATACAAAGAAGTTCGGACTAAAAGTCATAACCAAAACTCAGACAATCTCATTCATTCACAAAACTCAGACAAACATGCGAATGTTCCTGTTCATTGAGATTGCATCAGTTACGTTTCAGTTCTCCAATGATCGTGAAACCCTAATTACAAACTTATCGACGGCATATACATAACAAATCGACCAATGCTTAACAACAACAATCATCACAAGAATAATCTATCGAGCATGCAACTAATCATCATCATAATCACAATTATCCCGAATCAAATCAAAATCACAGAATATTACATGAGGAACTAGGGTTTTCATGAACACATAATCAAGAATCAAGAATTTATAAGAATCAAGCAATCAATAAACAATAATCATTTACCTTGTGTTAATTCTAGAGAAATGTGGAATCGAAAGTGATGAATAACTTGCCAATGATGATGGTAATGATTGCTAGAGAGAACCAAAGAAGTGAAAGTACGTGCTTGGATTTTTGTGTGGGGTTTAGTGAATGATTTAGGGTTAAGTATTACTAGGATTTCACTAATTGCCCTCTACATCCTCAAGTATTAGCTTTTACACAAGTACACCATCTCACAACAATTTCATAGTTTCACCACCAAGTTTATGCATTTGACAAGTCTATCACACTTAACACATAATCATGCATAATCACACAATACACTTCATTGTATTAAAACGTTACAGTTCTATAGCTAATTATTTGTGCAAATAAACAACTAAACAATAAATGAACGTGCAATAAATGCGAAATAGAATCTTGGAAATTCGAGTTGTCACAATTGAACATTCAGAGTATATGAAATGATGTAAAGTGCAGCGGAAATGAATACAAACTTTGTTAAACACAATCAAAGGAGAATATAGTTTGATAAACAATTGCTTTTTCATAGAGTCGAAAGATTACATTAAAAGCAAAAGATTACAATGCAAACTTACAGTCTAACTCCCCCTCAGCCTGATACTTCAGAGTTGGTTGCACAAGATGAAAGGATTGAATTGAGGAGAAGAACTCACTCAAAACGAATCAAATGTAACAGTACAGAGTACTGTTATGTGACACCTATGTCACCGCGACCATCAAACAAATACCAAGCCAATGAAATATTGTATTTCATACTTGGGATCTTGTATAAATATGTGTATCTTTTGCACATATCAATTCTTGTTCAATTTCAAACTCTACATCGCTTTCTGGAGAATTATACGCAAACTGGTGCGTAAACGTACTCAGTTTAATGCGACAATTACTCCGGAACATCAACATATACTTAACATACCTTAAAAAACCTTTACATAACTTAGAAATAAGTTTTGAAGGCTTTGGTATGGCAAAAACAAGTTAATTCGCTTACAGGGACTAAACTTGACAAACAGTGAAAGTATGCCAATTTGAACTATAACGAACATTCCGGAACATGTCCATAAGTTAAATATACCATAAATATCCTTTACATAGCGCATAACTTATGTTCTGAATACATCCGGACATCCAAAAATTTATGTAAGCACTAAAATAATTTATTTTAGTGTTTGGCATAAGAAAAATCCATTCGTCGCGTCATTTGGATCATTTTTCGCGCTTATGCGCATTCCGTCGTAATTAACCGAACATCGCATTAGTACGGCCAAACGAACCAACACCCGACATATTTTTGAGCATGTTTCTTGTCCAGAATGTTTAGGCATCATTTTAGGGCCATAAATTTGGCTTTACGGGCCTTAGAAGTGTCGGAAATGGCTTAAATATGCAACAGGGACCAAAACTGCCATTTCTGAAAGTTTGTGCAGATCAGACATGCCTAGGCGGCCCGCCTGAGTTTTGTGCATATCCTGACGCGGGCCACGTGGCCCTTACAGTTGCAGAAACTTTGTTTTCTTGCAAAGCTTGGCCTTTCAAACACTCCAAAGGGCAATGCCCTTTCACAATCTGTAGAGTTAAGGTCATTATAAGCCACCACAACTTCTTGACAAGTGTACGCATGAGATCGTGGCACGATATTCAAGAAACGATCCTAACGGCTTTGCTTTTCCTAAAAATAAACCCCCCCCCCCTTTTGGTTAAAAACCCACAAAATCTGATCTAAAGCTCTAAGTTGAGGCCTTTGCTTCATACCTGAGCTCCTGGATCGAGATTAGCTTTCGGGGACCCTTCGTAAGTGTTCTTTCGTTCTTTTAATCGCCTTCTAGTGCTAAAGTCAAACTTTGTTTGACTTTCTGCGTTGACCAGCCTATGGTCAACACGAAGTTCATTGGAACTTCATAACGTGAGCGTGATCACGATGGTTATAGTCCGTGGTGACTATACCTACTGATTACCACGTTATCTAGGCTCAGTGACGAGTCGTAGTTTCGGCCAAAATGTGCATTCTTGCGTATTTTGTAACCAAACTACTCGTGAGCATCAAAACCGTTTGTTTTGATGCCAAACCAGTTTTCTAAACTTAGTTAAGCATGTTCTAAAATGCTTAGCTCGTCACTTTTAGTATAGTGCTTATATAGGGTCGTAAGGTAGGAGATCTAAACCATCGCTTATACTTTCGAACCCGACCCATTTGGTCGATCATTAGGATCCGACCAAACACATTAGGTGACCATAGCCGTAACCTTCCGAGGTTATACCTTGTGGTCACGATATTAGGCGTTCCAAACGCGTTCTACGCGAACGACGCGTTAAGGTAGCATAAGCTACCTGAACGGGTCGTAGTGGGTCGCAAGCACTTAGGTTAAGTTTCATTTTAGTATGTAGGCTTTGTTAAACAATATTACACGAGTCTCCATACTCGTTTGGTTTACGAACCCGCATACTATCCGATCCTTCCGATTTAGATCCGGTATATTAATATAGCTACCTATTAGGTGCCGATTGATATTCCGTGATCTCTAGCATTGTGTGAATATTACACAAGAATTTCAAAGCAATCTCAGGTGAGTACATTGAACCCCGCATTTACTGTTTTCCAAACTGTTTTGGGGTGAAACACATGTGCCTACTTGTTACTTTCATGCTTTCCCGTTTTCACATCATATACTTGTTATGTTCATTAGTACATTTATAGTACATGATTCTAATACACTTCATGCTACGTACGCCCATTGTGTGCATACTTAGTACATCACATTTCACTACATTTTATGCTATGTATGTCCATTGTGTGCATACTTAGTACATCACTTTACAATACATTTCATGCTACGTACGCCCATTGTGTGCATACTTAGTACATTGTTTTACATTACATTTCTGTTGCATATGCTCATCCAGCATATGAACACATTATACTACATTTTGAACCGTTGTAACCATTTGACTATGTGAACCGTCTTAACCCTTTGATTTATGAACCGTTTGTAACTATTGAACCGTGTGAACCAGTTGTATCTGTTGACAAGATTTACATTTGACAATAGACAATTGACTATACATAAACATTTCTACAATCGTTAAACATTACATCTTGATGGTTTGGTTTGAGTAAGTGATCTAAGTAACGAGGCGTGTGTAATACGATACAAGCATGGTGGATACGCCGCTGGTACTTCCTATATATAAGTGTTTGTATGGTATTACATATCGTGGCGTTATTTGAATCATTTCAGTTTGAGACATATAACATTTTATACAAATAACACACTTTTCACAAGACATTGACTTACAAACAACTTATCATATTCAACTCATTTTACATGGTTGTTCATTTAACCATACATTATTCTCTTATTTCTACATATCATCTGATCTTACCGTTTTCAATGATTTACAAGACAAAGCAAATTACAAGGTTCATGACTAAACATTTTCTCAAACATAAGTCATGAATTCCGTTTTCACAAAACCTATGTATCTCACAGGCATTTTTATGCCGACGTACCTATTTTCACATGTGTTTTCAGGAGATGATGCATAGGACTTATCAAGACATACTTAGGCGGACCTGTGCCTTAGTAACTTAAAACGAGACAAGAACTAGTTAATTTATGTGATGTATTCTTTGGCTCTTGTTTAAAGCAATGTAAACTTTCATGTTTGATTAATAAAACGAAACTTCATTTACCATGGATTTGAAACAATTGATTCTGTTACAACACTCCCCGACGTTTCCGCCACGTTTTGTATGTTCCACGTGGTCGGGGTGTGACAGAAAAGTTGGTATCAGAGCCAATGGTTATAGGGAATTAGGTTATTAGTAATGCTTTGACCTAGTCTATAACCTTCCTAGGACCCTAATGCGAGTTTACTTGCGTTTAGTCACAAAACAATACCGTCACCTATCCTTAGGCGACGACCATAACAAGAACATAAATTTCAAAACCGCTTTGAAAACTAATCATCTGTTCTAGGATGATTGATTACTAAGTTTTGAACCCTCTGTTATAAGGTTTTGAACCCCTTTGAATTTTCAAAACTCTCGTCAAAGTTTTGGGCCCGAAATAGTGTGAACACGTGCAAACTGGAAGAGTAAATGCCTGTACCCTGGGTTTTCTGTCTAAGGCTAGAGTGTTCTTTCAAATCCACATAATCGGACCAGTCACTCTTACCTGGGAAGTCTTGGGGTGAGTGTCCACTTATAGGCGAGCATGTCTTCGCGATACACTATGAGGATCTATTTGCTTTGACTCAGCCTTGGTGTTGTTTGTTTGCTTCGTGGTTCAAACAAATGACCATCACCCATGATTTTTGGTTGGTAATTGCAACATCCTATTCTTACCCCATGCCATTTCATTTGTTTTCTCTCTTGTTTCCCCTTTTTAGAATGCCTCCACGACGCGAAAATCCGGTATCTATTGAAGATCTAGCAGCTGTCATTACACAGCAAATAACTGCTGCAATCCCGAACATCGTTGCCCAATGTAACCAAGCCCTCAACAACAATAATGCCCCCTGCAGCTTCAAGACGTTTAACTCGGCTAAGCCATCAAAGTTTTCTGGGTCTCAAGGAGCGACTGCACTTCTGCAATGGTTCGAGAGTTTAGAGAGCAACTTCAGACATGTTCAATGTCCAAACGAGTGAAAGGTAGATTTTGCATCTAGTGTCTTTGAGAAACGAGCTTTGACATGGTGGAACGGTGTGATGAGAGATAGGGGTGCCGAAGTGGCACTGGCTCAAACATGGGAAGAACTTCGAGCACTGATGATGAAGGAATTCTGTCCTCGTCACGAGATCAGGGCCTTAGAAAGGGAATTCGACGATCTTAAGCAAGACAGCGGCGAGCATCGAGCATACACTGATCGATATGAGGAGTTGAGCCTGCTGTGTCCTTCCATGGTTACGCCTTTGGATAAGGCGGTCGAAAAATACATTGATGGCCTCCCTAACTCAGTTCAGGAGATTGTTACTAGTAGTAACCCCACTACGGTTAGGCAGGCCATTGAGCTATCTGCAACCTTGACTGAATCTCAGATCAGGAAACGTAAGCTTTTCCGAAGGGTGACAAGAAACCGGTCGAGGAATCGAAACCAATCGAGGAATCAAAGACCATGGATGAACAGACTGGATCCCCTAAGAAGACAAAGAAGCGAAAGGCTTCTCAGAACTTCGCCATGGTTCCTCACAATGATCAAGCTGTCCCCAACCAACCAGCTCATCCCCCTGCTAAGAAGCCATACAATGGAACTTCACCCTTGTGCAACCAATGTAACCTTCATCATCATGCTAGGGTGAAGTGCCCGCGAATGCCAAATTTGTGGACTTAAAGGTCACACAGCAAAGGTTTGCCGAGCTGCAGTTGCACCAAATCAAGCTGACAACAATCCTGCTCAAGCTCGCTTTCCACCAGGTTCTTGCTATAATTGTGGCGAGATGAGTCATTTCCGAAGAAATTGCCCAAAGCTTGCTAATGCTAATCCAGCACCGTGATGAGCATCTGACCAACTAGAAGACAACACCCTTTAGAAATAATTCATGCCTTGTGTATTATTTTCTTTTGTTGTCAAGGTCCATGAAACAGTTGTTATCATTGTTTATAAATAAATCTTTTATTTACATTGCAATGTATTTATGAGGTTGTATGTATAAAGAACATATCCCTTACAATACCGACAATTAAGGAATCGTATTCCTTGAAAAGCAAACTACCACCCAATTTTTTTCCATTTTATGATATCTTGCGTTTCCATGAAGTTCCTAAGTACTCGTTTCTTCTAAGGAAAACGAAGTACAAGGCGCAAGTTACAACACTGGACGAATACCCAAAGTACCACTATAAATCATTAATAGGGTACCTAAGGTATTTCCATAAATCCAAAAATTGATGTGTTCCTTAATTCGAATATTACGTTTCTTTGGAAACAAAAATCGAATTTTTGGAAGATCTTCCTATCTTTTTAGATAGATCCCAGGGGACATTGAAGTCCATCTACTGGTTTCCATATCCATTTTCAATCGATAACAAGTTAATAACAAATTAATAACCAAGTTGAATAATTATGTGATTATGTGCTTATGTGTTCCCTTTTATGTTTTTTGGTGTAATCCAAGTTTTTGTTATCCAAATCCTCGTAGAATCTTCCATATCATTCGTATAAGGGATTCATAGTAGGATATCCAAAGGTACTATATTAAATCCTCAATGGGCTTTTACGTGATAGTAAAGACCCTTGGATTATATTGTACTATTCCATAATTAGACCCCTTGAGTGGTCTAGTTGAACAGATTGATCCAAAAATCTAGTTAGGAATATCATGGGATGATATAGCTGAAAGGACTCCTTGGTGGCCTAGTTAAAAAGATCATCTGTCGATCTAATTAAAAGGACCCTATGGTAGTCTAGTCACCCTCATCACAAGTTTGATATTCTTCCCCAAAACATTACAAAACAAACTGTGCGGACTGTGCAAGGGATTACGTAATTATGAATGCATACATAATTATGAAATTTAGTGCACAGAAATCACAGCAAGTTCTGTCATGTGTCTAGAGTTAACCCTATTCATTTCCAACTCTGATGAAGCAACCGTTGAAAATAACTCCGTTAGTTTATTTTCGTTTCTGACGATTTATCCGTTGGGGAAATGAATATCCGTTGTGTAATCCTTCATTTCCAACTCTGATGAAGCAACCATTGAAAATGACTCCGTTAGTGCATTTTCGTTTCTGAATATTTATCCGTTGAGGAAATCAATATCCTGTGTAATCCATCATTTCCAACTCTGATGAAGCAACCTTTGAAAATGACTCCGTTAGTTCATTTTCGTTTCTGACGATTCATCCATTGGGGAAATGAATATCCGTTGTGTAATCCTTCATTTCCAACTCCGATGAAGCAACCGTTGAAAATGACTCCGTTAGTTCATTTTCGTTTTTGACGATTTATCCGTTGGGGAAATGAATATCCGTTGTGTAATCCTTCATTTCTAACTCTGATGAAGCAACCGTTGAAAATGACTCCGTTAGTGCATTTTCGTTTCTGAGGATTTATCCGTTGAGGAAATCAATGTCCATTATGTAATCCTTCATTTCCATTTATGATGAAGCAACCATTGAAAATGACTCCGTCTGTTCATTTTTCGCTTCTGAAGATTTGTCCGTTGAGGAAATGAACATCCGTTTGCTTATTCCGTCATTTCCATTTCTGAAGAATACTCGTTGAGGAAAATGACTCCGTCTGTTCATTTTCGTTTCTGAAGAATGACCGTCAAGGAAATGACAGGATATTGCATTGCATATCGCTGGTGGGTATTTGGCAAAGTCACTAATAGACTCCTACGAATAAATTTCGGGACGAAATTTCCTTAAGTAGGGGAGACTGTGACACCTGTGTCACCGCGACCATTAAACAAATACCAAGCCGATAAAATATTGTATTTCATACTTGGGATCTTGTATAAATATGTGTATCTTTTACACATATCAATTCTTGTTCAATTTCAAACTCTACATCGCTTTCTGGAGAATTATATGCAAACTGGTGCGTAAACATACTCAGTTTAATGCGACAAATACTCCGGAACATCAACATATACTTAACATACCTTAAATAATGTTTACATAACTTAGAAATAAGTTTTGAAGGCCTTGGTATGGCAAAAACTAGTTAATTCGCTTATAGGGACTAAACTTGACAAACTGCGAAAGTATGCCAATTTGAACTATAACGAACATTCCAGAACATGTCCATAAGTTAAACATACCATAGACATCCTTTACATAACTTAGAAATAGGCTTTGAGGGGTTTGGTATGCTAAAACAAACTTTTGGATCATTCAGGGGCTAAAAGTGTCAAAAAGTGCACAAGTTTGCACTTTCGCGCATAACTTACGTTCTGAATACATCCGGACATCCAAAAATTTATGTAAGCACTAAAATATTTTATTTTAGTGTTTGGCATAAGAAAAATCCATTCGTCGCGTCATTTGGATCGTTTTTCGCGCTTATGCGCATTCCGTCGTAATTAACCGAACATCGCATTCGTACGGCCAAACGAACCAACACCCGACATATTTTTGAGCATGTTTCATGTCCACAATGTCTAGGCATCATTTTAGGGCCTTAAAGTTGGCTTTACGGGCCTTAGAAGTGTCGGAAATGGCTTAAATATGCAACAGGGACCAAAACTGCCATTTCTGAAAGTTTGTGCAGATCAGACATGCCCAGGCGGCCCGCCTGAGTTTTGTGCATATCCTGACGCGGGCCGCGTGGCCCCTACAGTTGCAGAAACTTTGTTTTCTTGCAAAACATGGCCTTTCAAACACTCCAAAGGGCAATGCCCTTTCACAATCTGTAGAGTTAAGGTCATTATAAGCCACCACAACTTCTTGACAATGAGATCGTGGCACGATATTTAAGAAACGATCCTAACGGCTTTTCTTTTCCTATAAATAAACCCCCCCCCCCCTTTGGTTAAAAACCCACAAAATCTGATCTAAAGCTCTAAGTTGAGGCCTTTGCTTCATACCTGCGCTCCTCGATCGAGATTAGCTTTCGGGGACCCTTCGTAAGTGTTCTTTCGTTCTTTTAATCGCCTTCTAGTGCTAAAGTCAAACTTTGTTTTACTTTCTGCGTTGACCAGCCTATAGTCAACACGAAGTTCATTGGAACTTCATAACGTGAGCGTGATCACGATGGTTGTGGTCCGTAGTGACTATACCTACTGATTACCACGTTATCTAGGCTCGGTGACGAGTCGTAGTTTCGGCCAAAATGCGCATTCTTGCGTATTTTGTAACCAAACTACTCGTGAGCATCAAAACCGTTTGTTTTGATGCCAAACCTGTTTTCTAAACTTAGTTAAGCATGTTCTAACATGCTTATCTCGTCACTTTTAGTATAGTGCTTATATAGGGTCGTAAGGTAAGCGATCTAAACCATCGCTTATACTTTCGAACCCGACCCATTTGGTCGATCATTAGGATCCGACCAAACACATTAGGTGACCATAGCCGTAACCTTCCGAGGTTATACCTTGTGGTCACGATATTAGGCGTTCCAAACGCGTTCTACGCGAACGACGCGTTAAGGTAGCATAAGCTACCTGAACGGGTCGTAGTGGGTCGCAAGCACTTAGGTTAAGTTTCATTTTAGTATGTAATCTTTGTTAAACCATATTACACGAGTCTCCATACTCGTTTGGTTTACGAACTCGCATAGTATCTGATCCTTCCGATTTAGATCCGGTATATTAATATAGCTACCTATTAGGTGCCGATTGATATTCCGTGATCTCTAGCATTGTGTGAATATTACACAAGAATTTCAAAGCAATCTCAGGTGAGTACATTGAACCCCGCATTTACTGTTTTCCAAACTGTTTTGGTGTGAAACACATGTGCCTACTTGTTACTTTCATGCTTTCCCGTTTTCACATCATATACTTGCTATGTTCATTAGTACATTTATAGTACATGATTCCAATACACTTCATGCTACGTACGCCCATTGTGTGCATACTTAGTACATCACATTTCACTACATTTTATGCTATGTATGCCCATTGTGTGCATACTTAGTACATCACTTTACAATACATTTCATGCTACGTACGCCCATTGTGTGCATACTTAGTACATTGTTTTACATTACATTTCTGTTGCATATGCTCATCCAGTATATGAACACATTATACTACATTTTGAACCGTTGTAACCATTTGACTATGTGAACCGTCTTAACCCTTTGATTTATGAACCGTTTGTAACTATTGAACCGTGTGAACCAGTTGTACTGTTGACATGATTTACATTTGACAATAGACAATTGACTATACATAAACATTTCAACAATCGTTAAACATTACATCTATGGTTTGGTTTGAGTAAGTGATCTAAGTAACGAGGCGTGTTAATACGATACAAGCATGGTGGATACGCCGCTGGTACTTCCTATATATAAGTGTTTGTATGGTATTGCATATCGTGGCGTTATTTGAATCATTTCAGTTTGAGACATATAACATTTTATACAAATAACATACTTTTCACAAGACATTGACTTACAAACAACTTATCATATTTAACTCATTTTACATGGTTGTTCATTTAACCATACATTATTCTCTTATTTATACATATCATCTGATCTTACCGTTTTTCAATGATTTACAAGACAAAGCAAATTACAAGGTTCATGACTAAACATTTTCTCAAACATAAGTCATGAATTCCGTTTTCACAAAATCTATGTATCTCACAGGCATTTTTATGCTGACGTACCTATTTTCACATGTGTTTTCAGGAGATGATGCATAGGACATATCAAGACATACTTAGGCGGACCTGTGCCTTAGTAACTTAAAACGAGACAAGAACTAGTTAATTTATGTTATGTATTCTTTGGTTCTTGTTTAAAGCAATGTAAACTTTCATGTTTGATTAATAAAACGAAACTTCATTTACCATGGATTTGAAACAATTGATTATGTTACAACACTCCCCGACGTTTCCGCCACGTTTTGTATGTTCCACGTGGTCGGGATGTGACATGTTATATTTATAGGCAAACCAAACTACTGATGCACTTCAACTGACGTCACCATGATAGTGACTTCTAACAGCTTAACAACCTACAAGCACTAATCTATACAAAACTATTGATGTCTAACAACTGTTTGATAGTACAATACAAAACAAGTCTAACACTGTTCACGTTCCACTGTTGTAGCCTAAGCACTGATTACATGAATCATCAGTGCTTTCTTAATGGTGATCAGTCTTTGAATGAGCAGTGCTTGAATCTTCAGCAGTACTTAAGTGACAGCAGTAGATAGAGCTCAGCGTTTGCCTTTTAGCAGTCTTTAGTTGTTCCATCAGTGTTTGGTTCATCAGTCGTTCTTCTGAGCAGTGTTTAGAGTGTATCAGCAGATAGAAAACCACTGTCAAGGGGAGAGATTAGTGTAAACATCTGCTTATTGTGAATCCACTGATGTGACCAGGTTTTGGCTTTACATTATCTGTTCCTCTGATAGGGTTCAATCCCAACACAGGTAATGAAGCAAAAATTCGAAATGTTATCAATGGGGGAGATGGAATTCTTTCTGGGTTTACAAGTTGAACAACTTCCTAAGGGAATTTTCATTCACCAGACGAAGTACGTGCATGATATTCTAGAGAAATTTGGAATGTCAAGTTCTACTCCAGCTGCTACCCCACTTGCGACTAATCATGGGATTCACCCAGATCTCACCGGAGACAGGGCTGATGAAACGTTCTACTGTTCCATGATAGGTTCTTTGATGTATCTAACTGCTTCACGTCCTGATATCATGTACCCAACGTGCCTTGCAGCAAGATATCAATCTAACCCGAGAGCTTCGCACATGATCATTGTTAAGAGGATATTACATTACTTGAAAGGAACACCCAGATTGGGGTTGTGGTATCCTAGAAAAGGTGATTTTACGCTCGAAGGGTATTCCGATTCGAATTTCGGATGCTGCAAAGTCAACACGAAATCAACAACTGCAGGATGCCAGTTCTTTGGACCTAGATTGGTTACCTGGCAGTGTAAGAAACAAACGTCTGTGGCGTTATCTACATATGAAGCGGAGTACGTTTCTGCTAGCAGTTGCTGCTCTCAGATCCTGTGGATACAGCAACAGATGCGCGACTACGGTTTGCAGTTTCTTAACACACCTCTGTTTGTTGATAATGAGGCCGCAAAAAATATAACTAAGAATCCAGTACATCACGCTAAAACTAAACATATAGAGATTCGTCATCACTTTATTCGTGATTGCTTCGAGAAAAAGTTGATACGAATTGAGAAAATCCACACTGACGAACAAAAAGCTGATTTGCATACCAAAGCTTTTGATAAAAATCGGTTTCAATATTTGTTAAAACTTAATGGTATGAAATTGCTTTCGGTGTTGGATGGAATTGTGAGCGTTGATGCGAGTACTGTTGCGGATGACGACGAGAAACAATCTGCAATGGTTTGTCGATTTTTTTACTTGTTTTGGTATTTAGGGGGAGTAGATAGTTGTAAATAAATATATTTTCTGAGAAATACAAAAACAGTAAAAAATGCAAAAATACAAAAACATGATAAAATTGAAAAAGAGTTTGTGTATATAGGGAAATAATAGTACATCGGCTAGATAATTACAGTATGCTAAAGATTTGTAAAGTCTAAATGAGTTAAACAGTCTCACTGATGATGTGTCGATAGGTTTTCGCACATTTAGTAGATTTATTCGGGATATAAACCTAAAATTTCAAACTTGTGAAATTCGTGGGGAACACTACTTGGATATATAGGTAACCCCTGAAATCTCGTTTGAAAGGTCATGTATTCTGATATACTAGGTTTTTATACTCAATGATGTCTGGGGTATTATTCCGGGACTTCTGTTGAACGGAAGTTCTGACCTAGTCCTTGGCTAATACTTTCTCCCAATGCTTGAAACATAGCATAAACCCTCAGCATGCAGATGAAACAATAAAATTGATAGTCGCTGTTGTTGTAGCTAAAAGATCCTCTAAAGGGGACATACTGAAAAGTCAAAGCTGATATCTCTCTGCGCATACGAAAGTATCGACCTGAGATCCCTCGGCCCTCGCATACCTAATTTATGAACAGATATCATTGTAGTATACTTACCTGTAAGACTGAATATTGGGATTCTGGATACGGGAGTATATTCAAGAGGTGGGACACATGAATTGAGCTAAGTTCATAAAACACATAAATAGTATCCTGAATAGATTGAAATCTGTGTGAGAATTTAAGATGGATCAGTATATCGACAATCAAGGTGAATTGTTTAAGTCTGAGCATGTAATTAAGCTTAACGGTACTAGTAATTTGTCTGAAAAGCTGATATGATTCCCTGACACGCTCGCCAAAAATAAATTTTTATATAATTCAATTTCTTTATTTTTTCTGCAATTTAAGTTTTCTGTTATTTCATTTCTTAGTTTAGATCACATTAAAAAAAATCAAAAAGATTTTATTTCTGTTTTAGTTTAGACAAACCAGAGTGGAAAGTTGATTGTCTGATTCTCGAGATTTGAAGCAGATGTAGGAGATTCTGAGCTGAAGAATGAGGAGAGCTTACTTTGTCAGAGATTGAGATGTTTTCAAAGTTAAAACAAGTTCATTAAATTGATGCTTGTTACATTATTTTTAGAAAATTTGAAAATGTTTTTACAAAATCAGTTTGATTCGTCAAATGATCAACCAGGGTCATTAAGTTGAACTTGGTAGACTAATTGAGTATCAGGGTCATTAACTTGGACCTGAATACTTGAGTGGATTTCTAAAGCTGATTGAGTTTGTGATTTATTGTTAAAAAGATAGAATTGTAATGTTATTGGTTGAGTAACAGGTTTGGACTTCATTATTCCCAATGGAAGCTAACTGTCAAAGCTTGAACCAGATTTCTCAGATTCTAGCATACTGAGAGGGGGAGTCTGTGAAAGGGGGAGTCTGGATTAACAGCTAAAGGGTAGTCTGAAGATGGAGTCAGGTTGTGATTCGAAACCTGTGAAGAATGCTTTTGATGAGAAGACAAAGAGTTAGAGAAAAGACCAAGACTGAAGACTCGGGAGCTGAAGACTACGTCAACATCCAAGGGGGAGTCTGTTGATGCATGGAATGTCTGTGGACTTTGTCTGCATTACGTCTTAGGTCAAGATAGGTTAACATAGGATCTAGAAAGTCAAAATTAGATTTTTTATTAAGGTTTCGCTTGTATGTACAAAAGGTTCCGCTTGTGTGTCATTGATAGTTTCGCTTATAGGGTTTTAGATAAGGTTCCGCTTATATGTCATGCCATATAAGCGAAATCACTTGGACTATATATAGGCAGTTGAAGCGAAACTAGTTCAGTCATGTGTGTACATTGAAGCGGACCTGTGTGATTGCTTTGTTACTAAAACTCTGTCAAAATTACACCAGAAAGCAATAAATGGAAAGGAATTGAATAGGAAAGCTATGGTTACTTCATTTACGTTGATTCCGCCTTCGTATGTGAAGATGAACATTCTCTACTGACTATTCAGGGTCGGAATACGGGCCAACATTCCTGTTGTACGGGATTATTGTGAAGTATTTCCTGAAGTGTTACCTGGTCTACCTCCAGCACGCCAAGTCGAGTTCCGTATTGATCTCTTACCTTGTGCAAATCCCATTGCCAGAGCTCCATATTGTCTTGCACCGTCTGAGATGCAAGAGTTGTCTAAGCAGCTGTAGGAGCTCTCTGACAAAGGTTTTATCCGTCCTAGCTTTTCACCTTGGGGTGCTCCCGTTCTTTTTGTCAAGAAGAAGGATGGATCTTTTAGGATGTGTATCGATTATCGTGAGCTTAACAAGCTCACCATCAAGAATCGATATCCCCTACCTCGCATCGATGATCTCTTTGATCAGTTACAGGGCACTTCTTATTTTTCAAAGATTGATCTGCGATCTGGATATCATCAACTTCGTGTGCATGAAGAAGATATTCCCAAGACAGCGTTCCGCACTCGTTATGGGCATTATGAGTTCACAGTCATGCCATTCGGTTTGACTAATGCTCCTACTGTCTTCATGGACTTGATGAATAGGGTCTGCAAGCCTTATTTGGATAAATTCATCATCTTTTTCATTGATGACATCTTGATATATTCTAAGACACGAGCTGATCATGAGCAACATCTTCGTCTTACTTTGGAACTCCTAAAGAAAGAGCAACTTTTCGCCAAATTCTCCAAGTGTGAATTTTGGCTTAAAGAAGTTCAATTCCAAGGACATATTGTCAACGAACAAGGTATTCATGTAGATCCCTCCAAGATCAGTGCGATTAAGGATTGGGATACGCCTACTACTCCTACTGAAGTTCGTTCTTTTCTTGGTCTTGCAGGTTATTATCGCCGCTTCATTGAAAATTTCTCAAAGATTGCAGTTCCTCTAACTGCTCTAACTCAGAAGAACAAGCCATTTGATTGGGGATTCAAGCAAGAGGAAGCGTTTCTGACTTTGAAACAAAAACTTTGCCACGCGCCTATTCTAACTTTGCCTGAGGGCAATGATGATTTAGTCGTTTATTGCGATGCATCTAAATTAGGTCTTGGCTGCGTCCTGATGCAAAGAAACAAAGTCATAGCATACGCATCAAGGCAGTTGAAGATACATGAGAAGAACTACACCACTCATGATCTTGAGTTGGGTGCAGTTGTCTTCGCTCTTAAGATCTGGAGACACTACTTGTACGGTACAAAATGTGTGGTTTTCACAGACCACAAAAGTCTTCAGCATATCTTCAATCAGAAATAACTCAACATGAGGCAACGACGTTGGGTGGAGCTTCTAAAGGACTATGACTGCGAAATTCGCTACCATCCTGGTAAGGCGAACGTCGTAGCCGACGCTTTGAGTCGCAAGGAACGTACTAAGCTTCATTGTGTTCATGTTCAATCTGATATTCAAGCTCGATCCGATATCCAAGCCCGTATTTCTCAGGTTCAACAATCTTGTGTTTCACAAGGTTTGATGGATAAGGAATTTCCTTATCACATAACGCCTGCTCTTGAACTGAAGGACAATGGATCGTATTACTTCATGGACCGTTTGTGGGTCCCAAGCCAAGATAACCTCCGCACCTTGCTTATGGATGAAGCCCATAAATCTCGTTATTCTGTTCATCCTGGCTCACATAAGATGTATAAGGATCTTCGTAGTCAGTATTGGTGGCCTGGTATGAAGAAAGACATTGCCTTATATGTATCAAAATGCCTTACTTGTCTTAAGGTTAAGGCTGAACATCAGCGTCCTTCTGGTTTATTGGAGCAACCGGAGATCCCAGTTTGGAAATAGGAAAACATGACTATGGATCTCGTTACTAAACTCCCGCTCACAAAGAAAGGTCATGATGCCATCTGGGTAGTTGTTGATCGTCTTACTAAATCAGCGCATTTCTTGCCAATCCGTGAGGATTTTTCGGCTGACAAACTTGCTAAAATCTATGTGGATGAAATTGTAGCTCGACATGGTGTTCCTTTGAACATCATTTCTGACAGAGATGCTCGTTTCACTTCTCATTTTTGGAGAACCATGCAATCTGCTATGGGGACCCAACTTAATCTGAGCACAGCTTATCATCCGCAAACGGATGGTCAGTCTGAAAGAACAATCCAGACTCTGGAGGATATGCTTAGAGCTTGTGTGTGACAACCCGTACTCTAGACTTATCTTGTGTAACGTTATATGCTCACGTGAACTATGCTACTTGAACGAATACATGATATGTTATGTGATTTATTGAATGTTGTTATGTGCTTAGTGTTTTATGTGTTCGTATACTGATCGGGCCAAACTGCACAACCATTCCTTGAGCGCACAAGCCTTTGGGCCGTGTCACTCGTATCCGATTAGATGGCAGCCCAAGTGGGGGTTGCGGCCCACTCCCCTATTACGCATATACGTATATATGCATACACACCTCATTAGGGTTTAGTTTTACAATCTTGGCAACCTAGAACACACACACAATTCCTCTCTTCCTCTCGCAACCGGAACCGAACCAAAGGCAGCCGAACAATCCGATCATCCTCCTCTACTTTTGATCGGTCAGTGTTTGTTTAACTTCATTGTATGCTTGATGTTTGAATATGCTATATGTTGATCTTGTGTGATGTTTTGATCTATTAGTAAGGTAAAGTGAAGATATATATATATAGTTCTTGTTAAATAGGCTTGCATGCAAACCTGATGCTTCGTACGATTAGATTAAACATGATTGTTGTTAGTGATTTGGTGAACAGAATATTATATCGCATAGTGGTTCTTGCTAGCATATAAATTATTGTTACTGAATGAGTTCATGATGATGTCGGCATGATTGCTATATGATCACTAGGGTGCTACGGTTGTAACTGTTAATTATTTTTGATGATTGTTCTTGATAGTCATAATGGTATGAACATGTTGATGATAATACGAAACTGATGATAATGGCTGAATTGATTTGCTATTGGAACTGCCTAATTGTTTGCTGATATTACGGAGGGTTTGTTACTAAGAATTATGGAAACTGTTACATATGGGATTGCGACTCGTAACCAGGCCATGACAAGCCGAGACCGGGGTTGCGAGTCCCGTTACGACTCGTAACCGGACCTTGCCAACTCGAAACCCTCAGTTGCGACTCGTAATCTCTGTTGCGATTCGAGATCCCCGTTGCGACTCGAGACTACCTTTGCACATATACTGTGTTGGGCTTTCACTGTCACGAGCCCAATCAGTTGAGCCAAATAATTGAACTTATGACTGCATGTTATTGGACTGGTTTCATATCCGCTATTGGACCGCTTAGATTAACTGGGCCGAGATCTTTATGTTGGACTCTTATAGTTTGGGCCGGGTATAGTTTGGGCTTAGACATTGGATCACACACGAATGTTAATGCTATGTTCTTATCTGCTTATGTGCATACGTGTTTGCCATGATTATACGTGACTCAAGATACGTGCTATATACGAACCTGACTTATGTGGTAACCCTGTTAGGACGTGGTTGACCACTGTTAGTTCAAGAACTCTCTCTCTTTGTGTATCTGCCGAGCAACCCAAGGTGAGTTCACACAGCCAAGGCATGGGGTTCCCAGGGTGGGAATGGGATTGAATAAACTATACGTACATACTTAGTTAACAGAACATAACGATATGAGTCCTCAGGGTGAGGGTGGTGAATGATAAGATACGGCTAGACTAGTATACCAATTGAACTGATCTTCGCATACACGCCAGGGGTTGGCCGCGATATTATGACTGATCTTCGCACACATGCCTTGGAAAGGCCGCGACTATATACTAAAACTTCGCACACATGCCAGGGTGGCCGCGATACAAATATACATAGTCTAGAATACTTGAGAACTTTCCCCAATCTTCGCATACATGCCGAAATGGCCCGCGATACGAACCGATACTATACATGAGCAATGAACGAACTAATACGATGCATGATTAGATAAACGAACGCAATGCTTGCTATACTATGCTATTACTGAACTTACTTTCTGTGAACTCGCTCAACTAGTTGTTGACTCGCTGCTGCATGCCTTGCAGGACCTTAGGTACATTATGGAGCTTGCACAGGGAGGAGCAGGTCGTTGTGGGCAAAGGATCGTGAATGATGTTTCAACACTTATGTTAAATCATACATACTATTGTTTGGGTTACTTAAATGCTTCCGCTATACTTAACTACTTTATATGTTCAATATGATTGGTGGTTAGGATCCTGGTCATGTCACGCCTCCAAGCGGTGATACTCCGCAGGTGGATTTTGGGGGTGTGACAGATTGGTATCAGAGCCATTGGTTATAGAGAACTAGGTTTTAATATGGGAAAACGTTTTTATTAAAACCAGACTATAACCAGAACAGTGCTCTCAACGATCCACAACGACGCTTCGCTCCACGTGCAAGACTCGACATCCTAGGTAATAAGGTTTATGTTTATTACCTGCTTGCTAGAACTGCATAGAACTTTGCTCGTAGTATGCTTACATTACTTTGCTCACAACTTGTTACTGCTTGAGAACACCTATGTGCCTACACTTTTCTGTCATCGCACTACTCGCGAACCATTCATACTTACGCTACCATTACTGTTCGATCATGTCTGGACGTGTTGACATGACTCAAGCCCAGTTGACGGCTCTCATTAACGAACAAGTTGCTGCGGCGCTTGCAGCCGCACAAGCAGGAGGTACAACCTGCTATTCCAGACCTATCCTAGGATGTTAGATCCTACTCTCGTGACCCAACTCTCGCGCTTAACCTTGACCTATCTTTCTCGCGCAACGGGTCAGAACGCACAGCAACCTGACTGCACATTCAGGAACTTCATGGACTGTCGTCCTAGCACATTCAGTGGCACAGAAGGAGCAGTGGGACTACTCCATTGGTTTGGGAAGCTCGAGTCAGTATTCGAGATGGGTGAATGCCCTGAGGCTCGCAGGGTCAAGTACGCCACTGGTACTTTGGAAGGAATCACGCTAACCTGGTGGAACGCGCAAGCACAGATACTAGGGTTGAAAGCTGCTAACGCCACCCCCTAGAACGAATTCAAAGAACGCATTAAAAGGGAATACTGCACGCGTGATGACATCCACAAGTTGGAAGTGGAGCTTTACCATTTGAAAATGACGGGGTCAGAAATTGAAGCTCATACGAAACGATAGAACGGACTGGCCATCTTGTGTCCAACCATGGTGGACCCTCCAAGCAAGCGTATCGAATTGTACCTCAAGGGTCTAGCCTCAGAGATTCAGAGCCATGCTACATCGGCTAACCTCGACAATATCCAAGACATTCAGCGTCTTGCTCATCGCCTCACGGAGCAGGCAGTGGAATAGAACAGGCTGCCTAGTTGTATCAGCTCTACTACTACCGCTACCACTTCTGCTACTCCCGCTACTCCTAGTGACAACAAGCGGGAAGGGATGGGTATTCCAGCAAGGGTTCAGCTACCGTTCGGTCTCAAGCACAGCAGCAGCGCAAGAATAGTGATCACCAGAGCCGAGTCAGCCAACTTCTGGTGGTCAGGGGCAGGATGGATATCGGGGAATTCACCCAATGTGTAACTAATGCAGCAGACACCACGGTGGTTAGTGCAACGAGGGACGTTGCCAGAGATGTTTCAAGATAGGGCACGAAGCCAAAGATTGCAGGAGCTCACGACCTGCAAACCAGAATCAGCAACTTCCACCACCAGTTCCTCAGAACCCACAGCAGCAGCAGCAGCCACAGCGTGGAAATCGGGGATGTTTCCAGTGTGGGGCAGAAGGTCATTACAAGCGCGATTGCCCACAGTTGAACCAGAATCTGAACAACAATAATAACCAGGGCAATGGGAACAACAACAACAACAATGGCAACGAGGCAAGGGGTCGAGCTTTCATGCTAGGACAAGGAGACGCTGCTTGAAGTTATAACTCGTTTTGGGATTTTCTTTATTATGTCTCTGTTACTCAAACAAAGTTTGGTTTGAACCTGATTCGTACTGGGTTTTATGGACTATTTTAGTTACTATACTTTGTGTTTGATATGATGGATGGTTTGATATTATTTGAACGCACCTGCTGTATTTGAGAACCTCATGAACAGGGTGTGCAAACCCTACCTAGACAAGTTCGTCATAGTATTCGTGAAGTCCACTTCTTAGGCCATATAGTGAGCAAGGATGGGATCCGTGTCAATCCATCCAAGGTAGACTCGACCAGAAATCAGGCCTACACCACATACTACAGACGGTTTATGCAGGGATTTCTCAGAGATTGCTCAGCCACTTACACTGCTGACACAGAAAGGTGTTACCTACCGTTGGGGAGATTCCCAGGAAACCGCTTTTCGGTACTTAAAGGGATAGGCTTTGCAGCGCACCTATTCTCTCATTGCCAGAGGGCACGGACGATTTTGTAGCATACCGTGATGCATCCATCTAGGGTTTTGGATTTGTGTTAATGCAGCGCGACAAGGTTATCGCTTTTGCTTCACGTTAACTTAAGATTCATAGACGCAACTACACAACGTACGACTTAGAGCTGGGAGCTGTCGTTTTCGCGCTTAAGATATGGCGACACTACCTGTACGGTACCAGGTGCACGATTTACACCGATCACAGGAGTCTCGAGCATATCCTTAGGCAGAATGAATTGAACATGCGTCAACGACGGTGGGTCGAGTTACTTAATGATTACGAATGCGCCATCAAGTACCATCCAGGCAAGGCCAATGTTGTGGCTGACGCTCTCAGTCGGAAAGACACTCTACCTAGGCGTGTGCGAGCTCTACAGCTTACCATTCAGTCTAATCTTCCTGCACAAATACGAGATGCTCAGGTGGAAGCATTGAAACCAGAAAACGTAAAGGCTGAAGCTTTGCGTGGCTCAAGGCAACGATTAGAACAAAGGGAAGACGGCGCCTACTATGTAACAGGACGTATTTGGGTCCCACTATACGGCGGTTTACGAGAACTTGTGATGGATGAAGCACACAAGTCTCGCTACTCGGTACATCCAGGGTCGGATAAAATGTACCACGACATCAGAACTACTTATTGGTAGCCTAGCATGAAGGCCCACATCGCCACCTATGTTGGCAAGTGCTTGACCTGTGCAAGAGTCAAGGTTGAATATGAAAAACCCGCAGGCCTACTTCAGCAACCCAGGATACCACAGTGGAAATGGGAAGAGATTTCCATGGATTTTGTTACAGGCCTACCCAGATCCCAGCGTGGGAACGATACTATATGGGCGATCGTGGATCGACTCACCAAGTATGCACACTTCCTGTCTATTAAGGAAACGGATAAGTTCTCCACCCTCGCAGACGTTTATCTTAAAGAAGTTGTTTCGAGGCACGGGGTGCCCACCTCCATCATTTCAGATCGGGATGCACGCTTCATATCAGAACTATGGCAAGCGATGCACAAATCTTTTGGCTCACGATTAGACATGAGCACAGCATATCATCCTCAGACGGATGGGCAGTCTGAGCGAACGATCCAGACTCTTGAAGACATGCTTCGGGCATGTGTTAGCAATTTCGGCAACGGCTGGGAAAAGCATCTCCCGTTAGTGGAGTTTTCGTATATAACAGTTATCACACCAGCATACAAGCCGCTCCATTCGAGGCATTGTACGAGCGTAGATGCCGGTCACCTCTTTGTTGGGCAGAGGTGGGGGATAGTCAGATTACGGGTCCAGAGATTGTAATGGATGCCACGGAAAAAGATTGCACAGATACGACAACGCATGGCGGCAGTACGCGACCGTCAGAAAGCCTACGCGGACAAGCGTAGAAAGCCATTGGAATATCAGGTCGGGGACCATTCGGGATCATAGAACGTACAGGCAGGATAGCCTATAGATTGAACCTACCAGCTGAACTCGGGGCAGTTCACAATGTCTTTCAGGTATCGAACTATCGACGAGCGGTTGCAGTTCGTCGGGAAACCAGTTGAAATCACGGACCAGGATGTGAAGGTCCTCAAACACAAGAGAATCCCTCTTGTTCGAGTTCGTTGGAACTCCAACGTGGCCCAGAGTACACCTGGGAACGCGAAGACAGGATGACAGAAAAGTACCCCAGTTATTCGAAACAAATACAACCACTACTGAGGCTGAAGCTACTACTTCGGAAT
The DNA here is from genome assembly GCF_002127325.2 of Helianthus annuus. NCBI lineage: Eukaryota > Viridiplantae > Streptophyta > Magnoliopsida > Asterales > Asteraceae > Helianthus > Helianthus annuus. The sequence goes on along the minus strand of NC_035437.2, from coordinate 71,130,915 downwards.
TTCGGGACGAAATTCCAGATCAACGGGGGGAGGATGTGACACCCCAGGAAAAACCAGGGAACGATTGAACTTACCTAGCTTCCTCAGTGAGTGCATACCAAATTTCGGGACGAAATTTCCAATTAGTTGGGGATAATGTGACAACCCGTACTCTAGACTTATCTTGTGTAACGTTATATGCTCACGTGAACTATGCTACTTGAACGAATACATGATATGTTATGTGATTTATTGAATGTTGTTATGTGCTTAGTGTTTTATGTGTTCGTATACTGATCGGGCCAAACTGCACAACCATTCCTTGAGCGCACAAGCCTTTGGGCCGTGTCACTCGTATCCGATTAGATGGCAGCCCAAGTGGGGGTTGCGGCCCACTCCCCTATTACGCATATACGTATATATGCATACACACCTCATTAGGGTTTAGTTTTACAATCTTGGCAACCTAGAACACACACACAATTCCTCTCTTCCTCTCGCAACCGGAACCGAACCAAAGGCAGCCGAACAATCCGATCATCCTCCTCTACTTTTGATCGGTCAGTGTTTGTTTAACTTCATTGTATGCTTGATGTTTGAATATGCTATATGTTGATCTTGTGTGATGTTTTGATCTATTAGTAAGGTAAAGTGAAGATATATATATATAGTTCTTGTTAAATAGGCTTGCATGCAAACCTGATGCTTCGTACGATTAGATTAAACATGATTGTTGTTAGTGATTTGGTGAACAGAATATTATATCGCATAGTGGTTCTTGCTAGCATATAAATTATTGTTACTGAATGAGTTCATGATGATGTCGGCATGATTGCTATATGATCACTAGGGTGCTACGGTTGTAACTGTTAATTATTTTTGATGATTGTTCTTGATAGTCATAATGGTATGAACATGTTGATGATAATACGAAACTGATGATAATGGCTGAATTGATTTGCTATTGGAACTGCCTAATTGTTTGCTGATATTACGGAGGGTTTGTTACTAAGAATTATGGAAACTGTTACATATGGGATTGCGACTCGTAACCAGGCCATGACAAGCCGAGACCGGGGTTGCGAGTCCCGTTACGACTCGTAACCGGACCTTGCCAACTCGAAACCCTCAGTTGCGACTCGTAATCTCTGTTGCGATTCGAGATCCCCGTTGCGACTCGAGACTACCTTTGCACATATACTGTGTTGGGCTTTCACTGTCACGAGCCCAATCAGTTGAGCCAAATAATTGAACTTATGACTGCATGTTATTGGACTGGTTTCATATCCGCTATTGGACCGCTTAGATTAACTGGGCCGAGATCTTTATGTTGGACTCTTATAGTTTGGGCCGGGTATAGTTTGGGCTTAGACATTGGATCACACACGAATGTTAATGCTATGTTCTTATCTGCTTATGTGCATACGTGTTTGCCATGATTATACGTGACTCAAGATACGTGCTATATACGAACCTGACTTATGTGGTAACCCTGTTAGGACGTGGTTGACCACTGTTAGTTCAAGAACTCTCTCTCTTTGTGTATCTGCCGAGCAACCCAAGGTGAGTTCACACAGCCAAGGCATGGGGTTCCCAGGGTGGGAATGGGATTGAATAAACTATACGTACATACTTAGTTAACAGAACATAACGATATGAGTCCTCAGGGTGAGGGTGGTGAATGATAAGATACGGCTAGACTAGTATACCAATTGAACTGATCTTCGCATACACGCCAGGGGTTGGCCGCGATATTATGACTGATCTTCGCACACATGCCTTGGAAAGGCCGCGACTATATACTAAAACTTCGCACACATGCCAGGGTGGCCGCGATACAAATATACATAGTCTAGAATACTTGAGAACTTTCCCCAATCTTCGCATACATGCCGAAATGGCCCGCGATACGAACCGATACTATACATGAGCAATGAACGAACTAATACGATGCATGATTAGATAAACGAACGCAATGCTTGCTATACTATGCTATTACTGAACTTACTTTCTGTGAACTCGCTCAACTAGTTGTTGACTCGCTGCTGCATGCCTTGCAGGACCTTAGGTACATTATGGAGCTTGCACAGGGAGGAGCAGGTCGTTGTGGGCAAAGGATCGTGAATGATGTTTCAACACTTATGTTAAATCATACATACTATTGTTTGGGTTACTTAAATGCTTCCGCTATACTTAACTACTTTATATGTTCAATATGATTGGTGGTTAGGATCCTGGTCATGTCACGCCTCCAAGCGGTGATACTCCGCAGGTGGATTTTGGGGGTGTGACATTGTGTGATCGATTTTGGAAGTAGTTGGGATTCACATCTTCAGTTAATTGAATTCTCCTACAACAACAGTTATCACTCCAGCATCAACATGGCTCCTTTCGAGGCTCTCTATGGTCGAAAATGCCGTTCACCAGTCTGCTGGAATGAGATCGGTGAGGCACAGCTTACTGGACCTGCCCTCATCCTAGAGACAACTGATAAGGTAAAGAAAGTTCGAGATAACCTTCAGACAGCTAGAAGCCGTCAAAAGAGCTACGCGGACCTAAAACGCAAGCTCTTGGATTTTCAAGTCGGTGATCGTGTATTACTTAAGGTCTCACCTTGGAAAGGTGTGATCAGATTTGTAAAGAAAGTAAAACTTGCACCTAGATACGTTGGACCATTCAAGATCGTCGAAAGAATCGGTAAAGTAGCCTACAGACTTGAGTTACCTCCTGAACTTGGAAATGTTCATCCAACCTTTCACGTGTCCAATCTCAAGAGGTGTTTAGCTGATGAGAACCTCCACATACCGCTTGACGAAATTCGTGTTGATAAAACACTGAAATTTGTTGAGAAACCGATGGAAATCATGGAACGCGAAGTCAAGTGGCTTAAACGCAAGCCCATTCCTTTGGTCAAGGTTCGCTGGTAATCTAAACGTGGACCCGAGTTTACTTGGGAACGCGAAGATCAAATGAAGGCAAAATATCCGCATCTTTTTCCACGAGTTTCCTCTAAATAAATTTCGGGACGAAATTTCCACAAGTATGGGAGACTATAACATTTGTGCTTGAAATCATTGTGAACAGTTCAGTTATCAATAAAACAATGTTATTTGATCCCAATGTTTGTTTGGTTATGTTTTACATTTTTCATGTTTTGACTTTTGTTCAATTTGAAACTCTACATCGCTTTCTTGAGAATTATACGCAAACTGGTGCGTAAACGTACTCAGTTTAATGCGAAAAATACTCCGGAACATCAACATATACATAACATACCTTAAATAACCTTTACATAACTTAGAAATAAGTTTTGAAGGCTTTGGTATGGCAAAAACAAGTTAATTCGCCTACAGGGACTAAATTTGACAAACTGTGAAAGTATGCCAATTTGAACTGTAACAGACATTCCGGAACATGACCATAAGTTAAACATACCATAAATATCCTTTGTATAGCTTAGAAATAGGCTTTGAGGGGTTCGGTATGCTAAAATAAACTTTTGAATCATTCAGGGACTAAAAGTGTCAAAAAGTGCACAAGTTTGCACTTTCGCGCATAACTTACGTTCTGAATACATCCAGACATCCAAAAATTATGTAAGCATTATAATATTATACCTTAGTGTTTGGCATGAGAAAAATCCATTCGTCACGCATTTTGGATCGTTTTTCGCGCTTATGCGCATTCCGTCGTAATTAACCGAACATCGCGATCGTACGACCAAACGAACTGACATCCGGCATATTTTTGAGCATGTTTCATGTCCACAATGTTTAAACATCATTTTAGGGCCTTCAAAATGGCTTAACGGCTTTAAACATGTCGGAAATGGCCTTAAACCACAACAGGGACCTAAACTGTCATTTTTGAAAGTTGTTTACTGATCAGGACACCCAGTGTTAGTGCAGTGATGTCTATCGCCTGCGTCAATCAGAACTGTAGCTGAAACTGTAGTAAAATAGGCTTTATATTGTAATTATAAGAAATAGGCAAGGTGGCAAACTTGTAAATAAGAGGGAATCTCTTATAACCTTGAGCCTATAAATAGAAGCCTTAGGTTTAGAGTTGAGGACTTTTGCCACATTAGAGCTTGGAGAAGCTAGGTGCTTAGAGAGAGAAACTAGAGAGAGAAAGTGGCAAAAACGTGATTCACGGAGCTTGTAATCGTTACATCATCAATGGAATCACGACATTAGTACGATCTCGTGTGTTCGGTCACGCACGTTCACGGATTCCGCACGTTGAACGTGTCGTTACGCAATCGAACGGTGTCGAAACCGGACCTAACAAGTGATATCAGAGCAGGTGCTCGGTTGCGAAGATCAAACGCACAGATTCGTACTGGATTTCATCAGAAACAGATTCGAATTTCATTCAGATTTGTCAATTTTCTTCATTTTTACTTGTTCTTCACGTTATTAACTGAATTTTGACAATTTGAACAGGTTTTCACGGTCGAAAATTGCTGATTTTCGGATATGTTATGCGAAAGTGATTGATCTACAAGCCTACAAATTTTCAGATCTTAATTCGAAGCCGTTTGAGAGAAATCTTGGATTTTCTGTTCGAAAAAATTGGGATATGATGACTGTTGCTGCATTTGTTCATGTTGAATGCCAACCGATCGGTTAGCCTAACCGATCGGCTAGGCTACTCGATCCAAAGCATAACATTCATACATTTAAAAAACGTTGACTTGTTGACCCTAGCCGAACGGCTAGGAATCACCGTCTTTGTCAACCAATCGAACAGCAAAAAGGTTGACTTATTGACCTAGTCGATCGGTTAGCTGCCTCGATCGAATAGGAATCCATTCACCGTTTCATATAACCAATCGAACAGCAACATCATCTGACATTGTTGACTTTGACCCTGTTCGATCGAATAGCACGTGTAACCTGCACGATTTGCATCACTCACAACTTGAATCGAACAGCGTGACACCGTCATATTTACTCAATCGGACAACATAATTCAGTGAAAATTTTCAGAAATGCATGTGATGAATGGAACGGTCAAATGAAATTGTGATAATTTGAAAGGTGTCAGTAATACGTGTCAACACATCTCAATCGAACAAGCTAATTGTTTCACAGCACATCATTCATTATCAGTTTTCATTAATTACAATATCTTAGGGGCATGTGATCTGATGTCATAACGAATCTATCTCTGTTAAAAGCACACTATTTGGGGTTGAATAAAAGTCAAATACATCTTTTTATATCAAAACGGTGCCGCCCCACTATCATTAGATAACCAATCGTTGAGGTTTGCCGCCCCTTTAAAAGTTCATATATATAATAGCGGATATCAAAATCAGAAAGTGTTGGATATAGCACTTTAATCGAGTTTTGTCGTGAAGTGATTTGTTTGTGTTGTGTCCTCAATCGAGTAGCCTACTCGAACGGCTAGGCCACTCGATCGGTTAGGCTACTCGAACGGCTAGCAAGGAGCTAACCGTTCGAACAAGAAATTTCCACTCGAACAGAAGGTTGTGTGAATCGAGTAGGTAACTCGATCGAACAGCTACTCGATCGGCTAGAAAGTCGTTTCATCGAACAGCTACTCGAACGACTAGAATTTCATTCAATCGAACAGCTGTTCGATCGGCTAGAAAGTCATTCAATCGAACAGCTTTTTAACTGACATTCATTAAATGGTTTGACTTTTTGACCCCAACCGATCGGCTAGGAATCTTCCAATAGAATAGTATCACCGATCGGTTAGCAAATAACAACACAACACATCACAGTCAACACTGCAACTTCTGATCAGTGTTGCAGTTGTCTTCCACGTGAACATTCAAGTCCACCGCCCCACTAACAAATTAATATCAAATCACATTCTTTTAATCCCATCGTCCCACTGTCCACTTTGGTCAAATAAATAAGAGTTTAGAAAACAAAGTGTCGGCGATTTACATAAATTGTTTCTAGTCCACCGCCCCACTAACTATTTGTGACCAATCCATTTTTTACCCACCGCCCCCACTACATAGAATTGGCCCTATCAAAAATCTTTAAGATCCACCGCCCATAATACCCAATCACATTTTTGATCACTATCCATTTTTATTACAAAGGCCTTTTCACAAGTATATTCTTTGTTGGTTGATCATTTTGAGAGTTTTATATTTTCAAACTGATTGTTTGGTTGTTGATTTGCAGGTAACACGAGGGAATTTACAAGGTAATTCACAAATATAAGTTCATGGCGAAAAATGAACCTATTCCGTGGAAAGATAATGGTACAGAGGAACAGAAGTACAACTATCGAAAAATGGTTGCTGAAGCAAAGATCATCCGACTCTCAGGTGTCTATGAGGAAGCAAAACGTGCAAACCGATGGGATCCAGATAGAGAGTGTTATTTGGATGAATATGGTAACATTGCTGTCGACCACAAGAAGATAGACATTGAAGCCATTATCCAGGAATACAAAGAAGAGGATGATTATTGGCAGAAGAAATGGTGGGGAGATGAAGAAGAGAAAAAGAAAAAGAAAGAGTTATTAGATGAAATAGAAAGAAACTCAGAAAATATAAGTTTGGATGAGTTTAGTGAATTAATCAACAGGGTTAGAGAAGGAATAACAAAGATTGAAGAATCTAAGAAGGATGAAACTTCAAAATGTGAAGTTGTATGCTCGAAATGCGAAAAATCAGAAGCCGACAGTGCGAAACTCTTGAAGGATGTGGAGAGTTTGACATTGGAAAACAATACCCTGAAAAACGAGAAGAAAGCTGATGATGAACAGATTCAGGGCTTACGTTCAAACTGTGAAAAATTGAGATCTGATAATGACAAACTCTTAAAGAGTCTTGAGAGTTTGTTATTGGAAAACAACAATTTTAAAAAATTGGAAAATGATTTCAAAAGTCAAATGAAGATTTTACAAGATGAGAGAGATATTTTTGGCAAGAATAATTTGGAAAAACAAAGCGAAATAAACTCTCATCTTGCTAAAATTATTCGACTTGAGCATGAAGCTGTAGATGCTCAAAAGAAAATTGCTGAGTTTGAAAAAGATTTTGAAAGCAAAAGAAAATCTTCAGAATCTGAAGATTTCTGGATTAAACTGGAAATCAAAAATCTAAAAGAGAATGAAACAAGATTTCAAGAACAGTTAAAAGTCTTGGAAAATGAAAAATCTGTTCTTGAAAATCTTAAAACTGAAAATGAAAAATCAATCAAGTCTTATCTTGAGAGAATATCACAGCTTGAAAATGAAGCTGAGAATTCAAGGATCAAGATTGATAAACTTGAAATGAAATTGAAAGGTTTTGTGACTTCATCAGACAGGTTGAATTTTCCCTGTCCAAAACCGATCAATTCTGTTCCAATAAGTGACAAGGTCACAAATTTTGACAAAGTCAAAATTGAAGATTGTGATGACAAATCTGATGATGAAAAAGAAAAGGAAGAAAAAAGAAAAACATTTTTGAAATTAAATGAAATGTTTAAAAATACTGTTTTACATTCTACTGAGAAAGGTGAATGCTCAACGCAAAAACCTGTAAAGAAGAATGTGGAACAAAAACAAAAGATAAAAATTTGAAAAATCCTAAAAAAGAAAATAAAAGCTCATCAGATCAATCATCCAATCATTTCCAAAAACCACAAAAAGTTAAAAATGAAAACTCACAAAATGTTGGTAATAAGTGGTGCAGGTTTGACCACAGTGCTCCAAAGTCAAATCCAACATTGAGGAGGAATGCAGATTACTACAAAGCCAGACAGTGTTATGATCTGAGCGTTTGGAGTGAAGGTGATATATGGTATGATAACAGAGTGTGTTACTCTTGTGGAGATAGAGGTCACATTGCTGTTAACTGCCAGAATTGGAGTTATGAAACGCGAAGATGCTTTAACTGTCAAATTCGAGGACACATTGCCAGAGATTGCCTAAGGAGATCAATGGGAAGATCAAGGGCTGAATCTCAAAGTAAGGCAAAGAAACCAGTCAAAGTCAAGCCCAAAGAACAGAAGGTTCAACAACCTAAAGTTCGGGAAACAAAAGTAAAACTTTCTCAGGGGCAGAAAGACAGACTGCGTAAGAAGAGGAAGAAGGCGAGAGAGTATCTCGAGAAGATTTTGTCCCCGGGTTCATCTGTTGGTAAGAATAAGAGTACTGATGAAACGCTTTACTCGACTGCAAAGTCAAGCAAGCAGAGTTCGTCAGATGCAAATCTGAGGACAAAAGAGGAGATAAAGAAGAAGGTAACATTTAGTGGCAATGAATCTGTTTCTTCGGAAACAAAGGAGCCACATGTCGGCGATGAATCTGACAGGTCAAAGTCAGACAAGCCACACTCAGGCAATGATTCTGGTTCGACAAAACCAGAAGAGCCAGTTATTAAGGTAAAAACTACCAAACCCAAGGCTGGTCAGGCTTGGGTGGATCTTTTCAAGTGAAAAACCCTGACTTGCCGGAGTTCCCAGGTTGGTAAGCGTGGAACATGAATCGGCACATTTCTTGAGAAATTTCACTATGGTGATTTTTCGTCTTTCAAAAGATAAATCAGGGACATTAAGTTGTACTTGATTCATCTTTCCTACAAGTGATAATATGAAAAACAATGCGATGAAACCCCGAGTTTATAAAATGTCACACAAAACTAATTTTCCGGAAAAACCATTTTGATTAAAACAAACTTAAGTGTTTTGAAATCACAATGGGAAAATAGTTTGTTGTGAGGGGGAGTTCTGATTGTTTATGCCAAATGAATGGCGAATTGAAGTGATTCGATATCAGTTTGTCATTTTATTTGTACAGTTTTCAAATTTTCCTTGAAAATCAAAATTGAAACATATTTTGATTTTAGGGGGAGAAAAATTTTAAAAAAAAATTAGAAAATTTAGAAAATTTGAAAATTCCAAAAACATTGAAAAAGCAAAAATGAGTTTTGTTGATAAAAGAGGAAATGATAGTACATCAGTGGACTATCACAGCATGCTAAAGAAATGTAATGTCAAATGTGATAAACGGTCTCACTAATGATGTGACGATAGGTTTTCGTACATTTAGTAGATTTATTCGGGATATAAACATAAAATTTCAAACTTGCGAAATTTGTGGGGAACACTACTTGGATATATAGGTAACCCCTGAAATCTCGTTTGAAAGGTCTCGTATTCTGATATACTAGGTGTTAATACTCTATGATGTCTGGGGTATTATTCCGGGACTTCTGCTGAATGGTAGTTCTGACCTAGTCCCTGGATAATGCTTTGCAGTAAATGCTTGAAACATAGCATTCTAGCCCTCAGTGATTAGACAATAAAATTGATAATCATCTGTTGTAGCTAAAAAGATCCTCTAAAGGGGACACACTGCTAAGTCGAAGCTGATATCTCTCTGCTGAACGGAAGTTCTGACCTGAGATCCCTCAGTTCTCGCATTTAACCCCTAAATTATGTACAGACATCATTTTAGTACAATTACCTGTAGATCTTAATTCTGAGATTCTGGATACGGGAGTATATTCAAGAGGTGGGACACATGAATTGAGCTAAGTTCCTAAAACATCTAAATCGTATCCTGAATAGATTGAAAAGTGTGTGAAAATTTAAGAGGACAACTATATCGTCAATCGAGGTGAATCGTTTAGAACTTAAAATGATTAAAGCTTAACGGTGCTAGTGATTTGTCTCAAGAACTGATATGATCCTCTTACACAAACTCACAAAAATATTATTTGTATATATTTGTTTACTGCATTTCTTTCAAAAACAAAAATCCAAAAAGATTTTCGGAGTGTTTTAGCATAAATTCTTTGAAAAGTCAAAAAGATTTTCGACAACAGATGTTGAAGAGCTGATATTCAAAATTTGAGTGCTAAACATGATGAACAGGTTTGGGAGAATATGTTGAAAACTTTAAATGACATATATAAATGGTTTATTTGGTTTATTTGGGAGAATATGTTGAAAACTTTGAATGTCATATACAAATATTTCAAAAGATTGTGTATATTGGTTAATCAAGGTCATTTATTTGAACTTGATGTAACTAATGTGTTTGTTGAAAATGATATCTACCGGTAAGTTTACGGGAATTAATTGGTTATAAATTTTGTGAAACTTATGTTGAGGTAGAGGATATGCAGGTTAACCAGGTTTCAAGTCCTGAGCAGATGTAGAACAAAGCCAGGAATTGATCCTGAACTTGTGAACCGACGAAAGCCAGACTACGATCCCGACAGCTGAGTCTAAGGGGGAGTCTGAAGACGAGCTCAACGCAAACGAAAGCGTGGATTCAAAGAGCCAAGTATCGTTCTTGGAAGAGCTTGTAATCGGAAATCCAGGTGTCGATCCCAAAAGCACGGAAGCTTGACGAAAGGGGGAGCCTGAAGAAAAAGGAGTCTAAGCGAGAGGGGGAGCAACGGAAGCTCAAAAACAGATCCACGGGGATTTTGTTCAAAAAGAAGGGAGTCTATGGTTGCTGATACCGTCAAACCTTCAAAGAAGACTCAGAGAGAGAGAGAGAGAAAGACTAGTCGCTACGAGTTTGACTACAGATTGACTGCGGCAATATCCAAGGGGGAGTCTGTTAGTGCAGTGATGTCTATCGCCTGCGTCAATCAGAACTGTAGCTGAAACTGTAGTAAAATAGGCTTTATATTGTAATTATAAGAAATAGGCAAGGTGGCAAACTTGTAAATAAGAGGGAATCTCTTATAACCTTGAGCCTATAAATAGAAGCCTTAGGTTTAGAGTTGAGGACTTTTGCCACATTAGAGCTTGGAGAAGCTAGGTGCTTAGAGAGAGAAACTAGAGAGAGAAAGTGGCAAAAACGTGATTCACGGAGCTTGTAATCGTTACATCATCAATGGAATCACGACATTAGTACGATCTCGTGTGTTCGGTCACGCACGTTCACGGATTCCGCACGTTGAACGTGTCGTTACGCAATCGAACGGTGTCGAAACCGGACCTAACACCCAGGCGGCCCGCGTAAGCCCAGGGTGATCCTTTACGCAGCCCGCGACAGCCCTTCAGATCAGCAAAGGTCGTTTTTACTGCTGTAAACAGGCTTTCCACCCTCCAAAGGGCAATGCCTCTTGCAAATCTCTGGGGTTGGGGTCACATTATGATACCACAACATTTCGACACTTGTACGGATGAGATTCGAGCACGTAAATCGATAAACGGTCCTAACGGTCTTGCATATCCTATAAATACCCCCCATTCTTGTTTAAAACCCACAAATCTGATCTAAAAGCTCTAAGTTGAGGCCATTGCTTCATAACTGAGCTCCTGGATCAAGATTAGCTTTCGGGGACCCTTCGTAAGTGTTCTTTCGTTCTTTTATCGCTTTTCGAGTCCTAAAGTCAAACTTCATTTGATTTTCTGCATTGACCAGTTTATGGTCAATGTGAAGTTCGTTTAAACATCATAACGTGAGCGTGATCACGATGGTTATAGTCCCTAGTGACTATACCAACTGATTACCACGTTATCTAGGCTCGGTGACGAGTCGTAGTTTCGGCCAAATTGCGCATTCTTGCGTATTTTATAACCAAACTACTCATAGGTATCAAAACCTTTTGTTTTGATACCAAACCTGTTTTCTAAACTTAGTTAAGCATGTTTTTAACATGCTTAGCTCGTCACTTTTAGTTTAGTGCTTATATAGGGTCGTAAGGTAAGCGATCTAAACAATCGCTTATGCTTTCAAACCCGACCCATTTGGTCGATCATTAGGATCCAACCAAACACATTAGGTGACCATAGTGGTATAGGGAATAACCTTCCGAGGTTATACCTTATGGTTATATCGTTTGACTAGTTGTATGATAGGTAGTATATATGCGTTAGGTAAATTACCAAAATACCCTTTGAACACCAAAATTCATTTTAAGCATATGTAACATAACTTTTGGTATCTAAACTGATTTGGCAACAATATTAGACATGTTAAGGCATATTTTACTTATCATAGGGCTAGTTGGGCGTTCCGTACGCGTTTTACGCGAACGACGCGTTAAAGTAGCATAAGCTACCTAAACGGGCCGTAAGCACTTAGGTTAGGTTTCATTTCAGTATGTGGGCTTTGTTAAACCATATTACATGAGTTTCCATACTCATTTGATTTACGACCCCTCATTCTATCCAATCCTCCGATTTTAGGTCCGATATATTAACATAGTTACCTATATTAGGTGCCGTTTGATATCCGTGATCTCTAGCATTCTTTGGTTGTTACACAAGGACTTCTAAGCAATCTCAAGTGAGTACATAGAACCCCCCCCCTCTTTTAAATGTTTTCAAGGTGTTTATGTGAGTACATAGACCCCTCTTTTACTGTTTTCCAAACTGTTTTGGGGTGAAACACATGTGCCTACTTGTTACTTTCGTGCTTTCCTGTTTTCACATCATATACTTGCTATGCTCTTTAGTACACTATTAGTACATTATTTACATTACATTATTTCGTTATGTATGTTTACTTAGCATACTTAGTACATTGTTTTACTTTACATTTCTGCTATGTATGTTGACTGATAGCATGCTAGCACATTGATTTACATGACTTTTCTGCTTTGTATGTTAACTTAGTATACTTAGTACATTGTTTTCGTATAACATGTTTACGTTTGCTATAACATTTGGTTTGCACAAACGGGACTTATATACGTTCATTAACATTAGCTACGCCGCTCGGTAGTAAGTAGTGGTACCATAGGACTTGACAAATCCCATTCCTGACATCCCGGGTTTGTTTGGATGTAAGGAATGACTGAATCCGAAAACATTTCTTTTGATAACCTTGAGTTAGGGTTATCCGACTGTCTCAAGGCTTGAATGTATGCGTTAACTTACTACATAAATGTATGTATCAATGTAACATGCTTTTACTTTGCAAAACATAACTTTTTGATATATTCAAAATACCCTGTTTTGTACATTTTCTACATTTGGTTATGTGACAATACTTCATTTACAATACATAACATTGTTACACATTACTTGACTACATTTGGACTTTTTAACATTTGCCAAGGTTTGTAAAAAGGACTTTTGACAATTGGTTTAAACATTGACATTATACATTGTTGGTTGGTTTGAGTGACTTAAGTAACGAGATGTCAGTAGTATAATACAAACATGGTAAATACGCCGCTGGTACTTTTTTTATATAAGTGTTTGTATTATATCATAGCGTTACTTAAATTATTCCTTTTTGTCTATACATCTTACACAAGTAGCCCATTTTCACAAGGCTTTGGTTTGCATTACAGTTTATTTTATACAACTCATTTTACTTGGTTATTCATTTAACCATGTATTATTCTTTTATACATATATATCATTTGGTTTATTTATCAATTTTAAATGATTTACAAAACAAAACAATTTACAAGGTTCATGACTGAATTTTATTAAACAGTTCTTAAATCTTAAGTCATGAATCCTATTTTCACAAAACCTATGTATCTCACAGGCATTTTTATGCTGACGTACCTATTTTCACATGTGTTTTCAGGAGCTTTTGCGTAGGACGATGATCATGACACTAGGGCGGACCTGTGCCTTAGAGACATAAAATGAAGACAGACTTAGTTTAACTATGTTTTGTACTCTTGGTTTTTATGTTTAAGACAATGATACTCTATTGTTGATAAATAAAACGTAACTTTGTATGCCATGGTTGTGAAACAATTAATTCTGTTACAACACCCCCCGACGTTTCCGCCATGTTTGGTTGTTCCACGTGGTCGGGGTGTGACAGCCTGGGGCTGGGCTCGCTACACCCAGATAGATCTACCGCTATTGTCCCTCGGTCCTACACTGAGGATTAATGGCCTTCAGTTCCCGCCTACTCACTCACATGATCTAAGTAATAAACCTCCTTACGCTAATCATACCATGTGTAAAAGTACTCATAATCATGGTAACATGTATTTCACCCCCGCAGTTTGAAAACTGAAAACAGTTAAGAGAAAAGGGGGACATGAACTCACCGAGGTGCGTCTCTAACTAGAAATCTCCCGGTCAACCTGTTGTGCGACGACCAACACGTACTAACTTCTATTAGACGGACGGTCGTGCCTTAGCTTAAGGTTTAATGTCTTTGGGAAATAGTTAGACAACTATTTCGTAATTACACTTCGTTATTATTTGGTAAATATATTCCTTCCCAAGGATGGGGGTTTTAATACATGTGCGTTTATGTATCTTCAAATATATTATTAAGTCTCACTTAATAAAATATATTTTATTTCATTTGTCTAAAATACTCTTCTTCCAAAATATAAATACTTTTCCCAAAAATATTATATTTTATTCCATTTAGTTCCCAAATAATATTTTTATCAAAATACGCATTTAAGAGTATTTTTCCAAAAATACGTAAGTTACGTTTGAAGTTCGGGTGGTAATGATAATACCGGTGTAACTTAAATATTTATTATGAAGGCGTTGGTATTATTTTGGAGTCGTTAATTTTCAGTATGTAACTTAAATATTTATTATAAAAATAATGTTTACGTAGTTAACAAAATAGTCATAAAATTCACACAAATGTTATCATGAAAAATATATACTAAATATATATTTAACAAGTCTTATTTATGAAAATTCCCACTTCCGACACTTGGTTATTTCGTAAGAAAATCATGGCGAAATTTATTTGGAAAAAAAAGTTAAAAAAAATGTATTCATAACACTTGCTGTAAAAAAATTTCCAAGTGTTAGATTTTTGGAAAAATTTCGCCAGAGTTTTCTCTGTAACTGAAGGTGGCCACGCTTTCTAGCGTATCATTTTCTTTTAAAAATCCAATCAACAATTTTCTCAACATCAATCAAACAATATTTCAACGTCAAACTAGTCAAAAATATACATAGATCGCAAACACATGAACTTGTGGGTTATGTGAAAGTGTGTAGTAACCTTCCAATAGTTTTAGTAGATCTTTCTATCCTTGTAAATAAAATCGGTTTCTTGAAAATCTTATTTTTAAAGGAAGTGCAAGTTTACAACTTCTTTGTCAAAGTTACAAACATATTTCTTTGTTAAAACCTTTCGTTACACAAGTGTCTACACACTTGTGTGTTCACAAAATTACCTTTGTTTCAAGAAAGATCCGGCTTTTAAACATGATTTCATTTTACACTTGGTTCTTCGAAAATACCACTTGTAGATCCTTAGATCTACTAGTTTAGAACTTCATTTTATAAGAAAAATCACTTTTACACAAGTTCATGTTCATAAGTAGTAGAGTTCATCATCTAATCACTTTCATACTTTAACATACACTAGTTCATGTTCCATGAACATGACTTAGCCGGGTTAGATGACGATCCGCACTACTACTAGCATCAACCAACATAAAATTGTCATGTCAAGACAAGTTTCAAGAGTTTTACACTAATATTTACTCATTAACCACCATGTTCATCATTTTTACTAGACTTTAAACTTTGATCTTATATGTTCATGATTTTTATCCGACAAATCTCTTATTAACCACTTTAGACAAGATCAAGAAGGTGATTAGAGGCACTTACAACTAGCTCAAGGCTAGGGAAGAAACTAGACGAAAAATGGGTGGTTAATAGCGTTGCGGTGAGGTCCTTGGCAATCCGTAAGCACCAAGCTTGCTTATACGTGATCCTTCACCTTTGTGTATGCTCGGAATTGCAAGATCGAAACTCGAAAATAGATGGATAGATGTTAAGGCTCTCGGCCGAGCACAAAGAGAAGCGAGGGAAAGAGTTGTGATTTTTGTTGTGGTGAAGTGAATATGTGATGTGATCTTGAGTGTTATTTATAAACCAAATAATCCTCTTAACCATTAGTTAATGTGTCCTCTAGATATGAAGCAAGGGATATTAAAATAATCAAGATGGTGAGGGTGTGTCCCACATGGGACAATTTCAGTCGGGGGGGGGGGGGGTCATGGTTCAATTTCCACTAGATAGTTAGATGTTTAAGTTAGTTTACTTAGAAGGTTAAACCATTTACTAGTGTGTTATGCATTATAGCGGGTGTTAGGGTATTCGGGAACCCTAACTGGCTCAGAAAAAGAAAAACAGTGTCAATGACAATATTTTTATGTTCCGGGTAAAGTCCGGTTGTTCGGTTGGATATTGATCCGTTAAAGTGCTCAAACAAAGCTTTAAAGTGTCTTTATTATTATTTTTAGTGACACAAAGAATTCCCGACACTTTGGAAAGTGTCTAGTGTTATTTTCCCATGTTTGTGCACTTTACTAGTTAGATACAATGCTGAATTTTGTGAATAAAGTGCAGAATTTGTGTTTTAAATCATATTTTTGGCACATCCGGTCACTATCACTATCACCTAGTGACGCAGTTCTACAAACCTCATCTCCCTACACTCACTACTAGTGTAGTAAACTATTCCCGGCTCATACTGGCCTTAGAGACAGTGTATGCCTTTGTCAGCACGTTTACTGGGTTATCCGTTCATTGTGCTACTGTGCTTTTGTGCATCAAGTTTATCACTATAGTTTGTATGTAAATAATGGAGTGACAGTTAATAAAGTATGATGCAAGTATGTAGCTTACGGAGTGACAGGTATGCTAGTTTTCCGAAACAACTTAAAACTAAACAACCAACTGTGAACTCACTCAACTCTGTTGTTGACTCGTTGTTACATGCCTTACAGGTCGTTAGATGCTTATGGAGCTTGCACGAGGAGGAGGTCGTTGTGGGATATGGACTGTTATGTCCCGTGCTTAATATTTGAACTTTATGAACTTATAAGACTTATGTTTTGGTTTCACGTATGCTTCCGCTATTTAATTTGAACTTGGTTAACTAGCTTTTGATCACCAATTATATTGTGTGGTTGGAGTTTATCTATCTTAAATACATTGTTCATTATGATTGGTGGCTTGATCCGGGTCATGTCACGCCTCCAAGCGGCGATACTCCGCGTGTGGATTTTGGGGGTGTGACAAAATACCCCCACCCTCTTGCTTCAAAACTCACACTTTGATCTAATTTGGCTCTCTAAGTTGAAGTTATACACTTCATACCTGAGAGTAATCGGATCAAAACATCCATTCTTGGACCCGTTGTAAGTCCTCTTTCGTTCTTTTTCGCGTTTTAAGCGCGGAAGTCAAACTGTGCTTGTCTTTCTGTTTTGACCAGTTTATGGTCAACATGAAATTCATTTGAACTTCATAATATGAGCGTAATCACGATGGTTTTAGTTTCTTGTGACTATACCTACTGATTATCACGTTATCTAGGCATAGTGGCGAGTCGTAATTTCGGCCAAAATGCGTATTCTTGCGTATTTTGTAACCAAACTACTTTTAGGTATCAAAACCGTTTGTTTTGATACCAAACCTGTTTTCAAACCTCGTTAAGCATGTTTTAACATGTTTAGCTTGTCACTTTAGGTTTAGTGCTTATGTAGGGTCGTAAGGTAAGCGGTCTAAACAACCACTTATACTTTTGAACCCGACCCGTTTGGTCGATCATTAGGATCCGACCAAACACATTAGGTGACCATAGTTGTATAGGGAATAACCTTTCGAGGTTATACCTTATGGTCACTTCGTTTAGTTAGTTGTATGATAAGTAGTTTATATGCCTTAGGAAAATTACCAAAATGCCTTTTTACGCATAAATTCATTTTAAGCATATGTAACCTAAATTTTTACATCTAAACTGATTAGGTAACATTATTAGACATGATAAGGCATATAATACTGGTCATAGGACTAATTAGGCGGTCCGAACGCGTTTCACGCAAACGACACGTTAAGGTAGCGTAAGCTACCTAAACGGGTCGTAATGGGTCGTAAGCACTTAGGATAGGTTTCGTTTTACAATGTTGGCTTTGTTAAACCATATTACATGACTTCCTATACTCATTTGGTTTACGAAACCTCATTCTATCCGATCTTCCGATTTAGGTCCGTCTATTTACATAGTTATCTATATTAGGTGCCGTTTGATTTCCGTGATCCCTCTAGCTTTGCTTGGTTGTTGTTCAAGACTTCTAAGCACCCTCAAGTGAGTACATAGTCCCCTCTTTTACTGTTTTTCAAATGTTTTGGGGTGAAACACATGTGCCTACTTGTTACTTTCGTGCTTTCGATGTTTTCCTATCAGGTGCTTGTTATGTTCATTAGTACACTTATAGTACATGATTTCATTGTGTTTTTGCTATGTATGTCCTTTGTTGCATACCTAGTACATCGTTTTACATTTTATTTTATGCTATGTATGTCCATTTTGTGCATACTTAGTACATTGTTTTACCTTACATTTCACGCTATGTATGTCCATTTATTACATACTTAGTGCATTGTTTTACATCACATGCTATGTATGTTCATTGTTGCATACTTAGTACATTTGTTTCACGTCACATGCTATGTATGTCCATTTGTTGCATACTTAGTACATTTGTTTTCATCACATGCTTACATTTTGGTATGACATTTGGTTTGTTTAAATGGGACCAAAATACATTCATTAACATTAGCTACGCCGTTCGTTAGTAAGTAGTGGTACCATAGGAATTGACAACTCCCGTTCCTGACATCCTAGGTATGTTTGGATGGAAGGAATGACCGAATTCGATAAACATAACTCAGATAAATCTTTAATTCGTTTATGGGTTTATCGCCACAGTCTCAAGGCTTGAATGTATGCATTTTCACCATACCGCATAGATGTTTGTATCAGTAAAGCATGCATTTTTCTACAAAACATAAATTTTGATTATAATTTATCAAATGCATCGTTTTGTACATTTCTTTCTTATAGGGTCGAGTAAATGATTTTAATCAATAAAGGCTTTTTATTCACTCTACATTACATTTGTTTACACAATAACATTTCAACATTTGTGGTTTGTTTGGTAAGTGATTTAAGTAACGAGACGTGTGTAATATGATACAAGCATGGTGGATACGCCGCTGGTACTTCCTATATATAAGTGCTTGTATGATATTACATATCGTAGCGTTATTTAAACCATTTCAATTTTGACATATTACATTTTACACAATTAACATATCTTTACAAAACATTGTTTTACAAATAACACATTTTATACAAATTCATTTTTACTTGGTTATTTATTTAACCATACATATTTCTTTTATATCATCTATCTCCTTATCGATTTTTATATGATTCATAAAACAAAAACATTTTACTAGGTTCATGACTACTTTTGATAAACATTTTCTTTAAACTTACAAGTCATGAATCCTAAATCAATAAAACCTATGTATCTCACAAGCAATTTTATGCTGACGTACCTATTTTCACATGTGTTTCAGGAAATGATGCATAGGATTGATCAAGATACACTTAGGCAGACTAGGGCCTTAGTGACAATAAAAGATGTAAGACTAGTTAATTATGTTATGCTTCCTTGTTGTTAAGACAGTGTAACTCTTTTAATCAATAAAACAAAATTTCAAATTTCCATGTGTTATGAAACAATGATTCTGTTACAACACTCCCCGACGTTCCCGCCACGATTTGTTGTTTTACCTGGTCGGGGTGTGACAAAACATGATGAACAACAACTGGTTGGATGATTGTTTTGAAACAAAAAATGAAAATGATCAATGTCTGTATTGATTTGTTGTATCAATAATCCTACAAGTGGTTAATCAAGGTCATTAATTTGAACTTGATATACTATTGTTGGTGATTGGATGATATTTTCAAGAGGATTCTAAATTTGTTAAATCTTAACATCTGAGAAATTTACTGTTGGGTAGAGTTTGTGTAGGAAAGAAGCTGTTAAAGAGCTAGGTTCGACTCCTGAGGATATGCAGATTAGAGCCAAGTTTCTAATCCTGTTGCTACGGAGAGCCAGGAGACATTTCTGAATCTATGAAAGCTGCAAAGAAAGATCCCCGTGTCTAAGCCTGAGGAGAGTTTGAGCCAGGATACGATCTTAGGACGAAAGCTATGTCAGATTACGTTCCCGGAACAACTTAAGGGGGAGTCTGTTAGCAAAGGGGAGTCTGAAGAGTGAAAGATATAGATTGAAGGATGCCTACAGAGAAAGACCTTTTGGGAAGAGTGTGAAGACTGATCAAGATTGAAGATTCGACGTACTGAAGACTCGTACTGAAGACTCGTCAACATCCAAGGGGGAGTCTGTTGGTGCATATGTCTGTCGACTTCGTCTTGTATCGAGTCTTGTAATAGAATTGATAGATCAAGTCATGTAGTTCGAGAAAAACGGAAAACAGGTCAAAACAAGCCAGTCCACACGAACTGACCAGTTAGTGCGAACTGGGTTTACCAGTTCGTGCGAACTAGAGAGTGGTTGGTTCATGTGAACTGGATCTAGTATAAATAGGTGAGTTGTGCTGTTATTTGTAACAGTTGGTGATTCCGGTAGCGAAGCTCTACCGAAGTGTCAAACAAGTTGTAATCGGTTTCAAATCAATCTAATTGACATTTAAAGTGATTCCTTGTGTTAATCAAGCTGCAATGAAGATCGAATCATTGAATTCCGCCTTTGATTTGGTTTAGAACTCTTCTGATCGACTCATTCGATCGATTCAATGATCCTACAGTTTTAACTCATATCACTTGCATGCATTTCATTTATGGGTTTTGTTAAAAATTAATATATATTTTTAACTCGTTGGGATACGCTACTTCCATATACGTGTGTTTGTAGCTTTCGTAACCAAAATACCGATTATTGAGTATTATACATTTATACGTATTCCCAAGTATAGGTATAGTTGTATTATGAGTATATTGATTATTTCCCTTTGTATTTGTGACAACCCGTACAATTACACGTACTGTACAAATTAATTAACCCTAATTATGTGCTTAATGACTGTGCTTGACTACATCTGACACTTTAAACTGCTTACTGATTCATGTTATGTACATACATGTGCATTCTTTACATACAGTCACTCCAATTATTTCATACAGACTCTTAGTGACAAACCTGATGCACAAAGCACAGTTAGCACAGTAAGCGGATAACTCAGACACATGCTGACAATGCCAGCACTTAGACAGATACTATTTTTAGACCAGTATGGGCCAGGAATGAAACACTACACCAGTATGGAGTGTAGGGAGGTGAGGACCATAAGACTATGCCACTAGGGGATAGTTTGAGTGCCGGAAAGTGCCTAAAACGCGATTTAATTACAGAATTCCGCATTTTTAGTAACAATTCAGCTTTTAACACACTCATATTATACAGAGTATTGACTAAATGGTCCTGGACACTTTCCTAAGTGTAGGAATTAATTTCGTTACAAAAAGATGCACAAAAGACGCTATACGGGACAATTAAACGCTTTAACGGAACGATGCGAAACCGAACAACCAGACATTACCCGAGACATGAAAATATTGTTAGAAATATTATTTTATCATTTTCAATAAATTATGGTCATAAAAATCCCCATGCACCATGTAAACATGACATACACCCACTATACTTGTAAATACCCTTAACCTTTTAATAATTACCTACTAATTAACAAAAATTTACACTTTACCCCCCCATAACCGAAAATCTGCCCAAATAATTAAAGAATATTTTAGTTTAGATTTTGTAAAGAGGATCTTGCTTCCATTGGCCAAGAGGATGGGTATGATTACCCTAACTTCTAGTTATGCATGTTTCCAAGGGAACTCCATCATTACAAAAACTTCAACCAATCTCCTCCTTCCTCTCTCTTAATTTTCGGCTCATATACCCCCCCCCCCACTCCCCATAGCCGAAATCACCACCATCACTCTCACATCCTCCATTTTCTTCTCCATCAAGCTCCCTTTCAAGTTGTGAAGTTCATCCATAG
Organism: Helianthus annuus; assembly: GCF_002127325.2. Lineage (NCBI taxonomy): Eukaryota > Viridiplantae > Streptophyta > Magnoliopsida > Asterales > Asteraceae > Helianthus > Helianthus annuus. The sequence continues at coordinate 71,109,136 of NC_035437.2, read as the reverse complement.
AGATGCTAGATTGAAGGTGTTCAAGGAAGTTTGATTCAAGCTTTGTCACCAACTTTCCACAATCATCTCATCCTAAGATTACTACCCTAGCCTTGTGCTAGTAGTAAGTCCCTTCATACTCTTGTTCCACCTTGATTCTTGTTACGATTTGTTGAATGTTCATCACACACAAAAATTTAAACACTAAAATATGAACCTAAGTTTCTGCCTAAAAACCACATATAAAAAGGTTGTGTGAGGTTGAAATCTGAATGGTTTAGGGTTGGTTAAAGCATGATTGAAGTTTTAACATTTGTTCATCAATAAACCATGGTTAGGATCTTCGTTTATGCACTTTTAGTCGCTTCTACAATGTAAACAGCTTGCTGAGTTGGATTTCCAGCCAACTTCAACAGGCTGTAACGGGATCATTTTAAGTCGAAAAACGGATTTTCAAAAGCCTAAAATGAGTGCTTTGGAATAACTAAACAAATGGCACTGGAATCGTAATTTTTCGAGACCGTTTACTATTTTTAAAATACTATCTTTGGACAGCAGCTCAAGCTGCATTTTTGTTGCAGAAAAAGTATGTTATTTTCGGAGTCATAACTTAAAACCTGAATAAAATCTACTCATGAAATTTTTACAGTCGATAGACACCATTGTCAGGACGACCCTCCAACTGGAATTTTGTCAAACGGACTTACGGTTGATTTTTAGTGAATATTTCCGTAAACTGCAATCAGAGGGTAACAAATCTGATTGCAGTCGAGAAAATGATTTTCTATAAAATATCGGTAACGAATTGGACTTTGATATTTTTACACAATAAACTTTGGGACATATGTGACATTCTCTAAAAATTTGAGAATTTTTAGAAAAGGTTAGCTATTTTATAAAAATCCTCGAAAACAGTCTAGTTTCGAGTAATAAAGCTGAAATAAAGTAAGTAACGTTTTGTGTGTCTACATGTTGGTTTGGTTATTGAAAATGAACTATTAGATATATATAAAAGAAAATGATATGCTATTTAAGCATGGACACCTCTATTTACAGAGGAGACTCTGCCAAAATTTTCCGAGAATCCGAACACTTAGTAAAATATTCGAGAAAATAGATACGAAATAGTTGTCTAACTATTTTTCTAAGAACGCTATTTAAGTTAAAATAATTATTATTGTTTTAACAAAATAATACCAAAGTAACATAAATCAAAACACTAAACTCTAAGCCAAGGCACGGCCCGTTCGTCTAATAGACATTAGTACGTTGTAGGTTGTCGTGTAGCGGAAAGAGTTAAGTTCGAGTCAAGACGCACTACGGTGAGTTCATGTCCCCCTATTCCTTTACTGTTTTCGGTTTTATACTTCGGGGGTGGAATACATGTTTACAAATTATTTCAGACATTTTATAATTGGTATGATTAGCTTAAGTAGGGGTTTTTATTACGCGATCAAGTGAGTGGTGGGCATGACACTTAAGGCCATTAATCCTCATCGTAGGACCACGGGACATGAGTGATAGATCTATTTGGGTGTAGCGAGCCCACACCCATGAGGCCGGGGGCCCATAGTGGTGACTATGTCTTTATACCGGAGACAAATTTGCTAGGTTTGAGTCTTCCTGCATCATTCACATATACTATTGGATTTGCAACCCAATGGTGATCATTTTTCCTTATTGCTACATACCAGGGACTATTTTACTTACAGACATATTAAACGGTTTATTCACACAGACTTACACATGAACTCGCTCAACTTTTTTGTTGACTTTTTAAACTACATGTATTTCAGAAAATTAATTTGGATCTGGCAAGTGATGCATGATTAGCTGCGTACTTAATAAGGATGTCATCCGGAGTCGTAGGTTTGGGAAGTGTAACTCTTTCCTGGACGAGTTGCATGTCTCAAGTCCTTGTGTCGTTGGTAGCTTTTCGTCGAGTCTTATGAACTCATTTTTAAACAAGTCATGTTTTGTAAACGTATCGTGTGGTTGATGTTTTTGTTTCAAGAAAATATGTTATGCATTTTTAACTATTTTAATGGATGAACATCAAGTGTTTTTATCATATAGCATGTTGTGATTGTTGCTATGGTATTAAGAAGTCACACAAACTAAACCCACGCTTCCGCAAAAGCCAGGGTGTGACAGCTTGGTATCAGAGCCTCGATCATAGCGAACTAGGATTCCTTCTCGAGTCTAGACTATGATCACTAGGGCTCTCACGAAAATGTTTTCAAACGTTTTTACATTTGCATACACTAAAAGTCCAGATCCAGGGCACAAACATTTTTTTACAAACAAAAAGGGGCACAAATACACTTTTCAAAATTTTTGTATCAGTCTTAGAGACTGAGGGAGGTTTCAGTCTTAGAGACTGAGGGATTCAATCTTAGAGATTGGGGATGTTTAGCCTTAGAGGCTGGGAAAAATTCGAGTCTTAGAGACTGGGAGGTTGGTCTTAGAGGCCAGGGAATTAGTCTTAGAGACTGGGAGGTTGGTCTTAGAGGCCAGGAGTTAGTCTGAGAGACTAGGGAATTCAGTCTTAGAGATTGGGTGGGATAGTCTGGGAAGACTAGGATGCATACATGACTTCATTATTATTTGTTTACATGCCTACCTTATTTGTGTGCATATGTTGTGGTTGTGTTACAGACACCATGGCATCATCCGGTAGCGGAGTACCCGATGCAAGTGACCCGAGGACTATTACCTCTGACGACGAGATGGCTACCGATTCGGGAGTTTACAACTCAGACTACACGAGGACTGATGAAGATGACTTTCAGCCTTTTGCCCTACCGATCTTCGGAGATGATGTACCTTTAGCTGACAGCCCACATGGAGAGGACCTACCTCTTGTTCCAATCCCTGCCCCTCTCCCCTTCACTGCAGTTCCCTTTGAGGAACAACCTATCGACGCGTTACCCGATGGTGACATCGACCTACTCATCGAGGGTCCCCCGGAGGGAGACCAGGATGGTGGGGCCCCGGTGGAGGACGGTGTTCCACCTGTTGATATCCCAGATGTTGATCCTATTGTTCCCATGTTCGAGCTTCCTGGTATGGAGGTTCAGCCTGATTCGTCCGCTTCTGATTCCTTTGAGTCGATAGCTTCACATATCCCACCATTGGGACTCGATTCCATTCCTCGCATGGACGCTGATGAGGAGATGGAGTTGGAGCAGCCTGCTGAGGCTCCTGCTCATCCAGATGATCTGATTCCTGCCATGCTTGTTGATTATCAGCCCGCTCCAGTCACTTCCGAGCCCGTTCTTGCCATCGACCCTGTTACTGTCTCTGTTACACCCGTTGTTGCACCACCAGCCGTTGAGATACCCGATCCCATGGCTATCTTTGATGATCTTGCACCATTCGCTACCCACATGGACCCGAGGTATGCCCACTCCAGCAATGGGTGGATTGAGGAGGATAACTACCCTCCGTACGTAGTCCCGGTCACTCCCCCTCCGGCACCTATCGCTGTACCACTCGATGCTCCCTTGTTTCCTCCATCCACATCCACATCCGATACCCATGGTACTGACCTTCCTATCACTTTCCTTCAGGACATTCCTCCGCCCAACCTGGGGAGGGATCGTCGAGTCAGCTTTTCGGCCACACCCCATTCATGCCAGAGGATAGCCAGTTCTTACCGCAGGTCCCTTATTCAGATTTTGTTCCACCAGTGTCATTTTCTGCACCTCTCGTGCCCAGTTTCCCCATATCACTTCACAGTTTGCATTTACCCCACACATTACACTTCCGGTTTCAGCCCCGATGGGTGAACCATCCCTATGGTCAGCACCCCACGTCATGCCTGCATCTGACCCTTATCATCCATTCTACGACGGATTCTCTGTGGAGGGTACGCTCACGTCGCTGCAGTTATGGCGGGACGCCTTGCGGCAATGTGTCCAGCGGTTGGAGAGAGCTCCACATCCTCACTGTCCCTGTCAGACTCAATTTTGGCATCGCACACTTCTTTTCCCTCATTTCAGGATTCAGACGTTCATTTCCTCCCTCTCGATCGACAGGTTGCTTTCGTGTTACGTTTTGCCTATGCACTTGAGGAGGATTTGGTGCAGTTGCGCCGATTGATTTTCTCTCATTTTCCACCTCCTCCTCCACCGTCAGCTTAGGGATATACTCGGGGCAACAGGGATTCCAGATTTTTCACAGACTGGCTACTCTTAGTGGGAAGGCAGCGCTAGAGCCATGATTATGAAGACCTTCTTTTGAGACCACGATTTTGGTTTTTGGTTTATTTATTATTATACTCAGACATATATTTTGACACATGGTAAAATTGTGAGACTGTATTGGTGGTTTGTTTATGAAACATTAATCGCAAGTCCTTTAATTTCATGCATTGTTGATCATTTGTTATGGTTATGACATGAGATGTTATGTGGATGATGAATGTTACAATGTATACGTATAATTATTATACTTACTATGACCTGACCAATATGGAACATCCTCTAGGAAATGCCTCCTCGACGTGGCGCACGCATGCCGACTAACCAGGCAGAACTACAAGGAATCATCGCTGCCGCTATTGCGCAGTATGCTGCTTCTCAAGGAGAAACAAGCGGCAACGTTCTGAACAGAAACAACAACCCTCCCAACGGTTGTACCTACAAGCAATTCCTGGATTGTAAGCCCTTGAACTATGACGGCACTGGGGGTGCTGTTGCTTTCGTTAGGTGGACGGAGAAGACAGATTCTGTTATAAGGATGAGCAAGTGTGCTCTCGAGCACCAAGTTACGTAAATCTCAGGGCTCTTTCTTGATGGTGCCCTATCATGGTGGAACCTTCAAGTACAGACCCTGGGGGAAGCAGCGGCGTATGCTATGACATGGACTGAGCTGAAAGAGCTCATGAGGAAGAAATACTGTTCTCGGGCCGAGATACAGAAATTGGAAACTGAGTTCTGGCACCTCAAAATGGACGGCCCAAAGATTGCTGAATATGTGCAAAGGTTTCACGACTTGTCACGTGTTGTGTCGTATATGGTTGAGGCTAAGTTTAAACGCATTGAGCGTTTCATCTGGGGATTGGCACCCCAAATCATGAGCATGGTAACGACGTCCAAACCCCCAACGATTACCGAAGCCATTGATCTCAGTGTGGCACTTACAGAGGAAGCCATCAGATTGAACAACTTTTCAATCTCTAAACCGAAAAAGAAGGAAACACATGTTGAATCGTCGCCAAGTGAGAACAAGAGGAAGTTCTCAAATTTCAAAAAGGGCACCAGCAGTGTTAGCAAGAGGGAAGAAGGAAGTGCACCAGCCAGGGCCGGAACTGGTGCCAAAACCAGAGGAAGAGGATACATGGGCACTCTGCCCAAGTGTGGTACATGTCAGTTCCACCATCCCGGCCCGTGCCGACTCAGAAAGTGCGAATCTTGCGGGAAGACGGGCCATTCAAAGGAGACGTGTTGGGTTGGATTAGGCCAAGGTGGCCAAAGGGGTTACAATAACAACAACCGCGGTAATGGATACAGACCACAAGGAAATAATGGGGGAAACGGAAATCGTGGGAATGCCCCGAATCAAGCTGGTAACCGGGGAACTAACGGAAATCGAAACGGAAATGGTAATGGGAATGGCCGAGGGCCAGGATGCTTCAACTGCGGGGACATTGGGCACTTCAAAAGGGAATGCCCAAAGCTAAATCAAGCGCAAGGACGAGTTTTTAACATTGGTGCGAGGGAAGCGCGCCAAGATCCGAATGTTGTCACTGGTACGTTTCCTATAAATCAACGCTATGCGTCTGTTCTTTTTGATACTGGTGCCGATTATAGTTTTGTATCGTTGGACTTTAAGAACATGCTTGGGTTAACCGCTAGTAAGTTAGACGTTCCGTACTCTATTGAATTGGCGAATGGAAAACTAGTGGAAACGGGTGAAGTTATTAGGGGATGCATGATAGAACTGGGAGGACACGAATTTACGCTAGACCTACTGCCAGTCGAGTTGGGAAGCTTCGACGTGGTAATAGGGATGATTGGCTGTCTAGCAACAAAGCCGAAGTGGTTTGTCACGAAAAGACCATCCGCATCCCAATGGCCGATGGAGAGACGATTGTAGTTCACGGAGAGAAGCGCGATACGCCATTGAGGATCATTAGCTGCTTGAAAGCTAGGAAGTGTTTGAAGAAAGGATGTGTTGCCTTCTTGGCACATATCGTTGATAAGGAGGCCGCTAAGCCAAAGATCGAAGACATTCCTGTCGTGAAGGAATATCCTGAAGTCTTTGTGACAACTCGAACTTTAGACTTACTTTGAGTAACGATACGTGTTTACGAGAACGTTATTAATTGAATGAATACTTGGTATGTTATGTTTATGGGCATTATGTGTGTATGTATGTTATGTGTTGCACGAGCCCAAACCACACACTAAAACCCGATCGCACAAAGCTAACCGGTCACACAAGCCCATTTGATAACCGAGTTGGGCTCGGCCCACTTCCCTTTTACGCAAACAAACACCCTTAGGGACTTGTTCCTCTCATTTTGTTACAAAACACTATCACAACAAGAAACCCTACTTGCTCTCTCTCTCCCTTTCGGCTTGCTTAGAACCCGACGGCAGGAACATCCACAACTCGGATCACCCTCTCCCCTCTCTAATTCGGTTAGTATGTTTTGATTCATGAGCATTCGGATAGTTGTTGATGATAATATTCTTGTAACCGGTTAGTATGTTGATTATGCTAGTAAACCAAATAGGATCTATGTATTGTTTTCGGTAATATGTGTTGATATGCTGGATTATAACCGGATTGTATGATGATGTTTAGTTCTTATTTGCTAATCGGTCCGAGTATATGTTAACCGGATAGGTTGCATGATAGTCTAATATACGGTTCATGGTTGTAGGATGTTCATAGGCTAAATCATTGTTATATGTTCTTGATAATAATGATAGGAATGTGGTATGAAACTGATTAATTTTCTGTGTTTGATCTGATTTCCGAAACTGCCTAAGATGTTTGCTAGAATCACGGAAGGATTGTTGCAGGAATTATGGAAACCAGTTACACACACGGTTGCGACTCGGTATCACTCATTGCGAGTCGGTACCCCACTCGAGACCACAACAGCACAAGCCGAAACCATGGTTGCGAGTCCCGTTGCGACTCGTAACCAGACCATGATGAGCCGAAATCACCATTGCGACTCGCAACCTCCTGTTGCGACTCGTAATCTCCTGCTGTGACTCGTAATCCCGGTTGCGACTCGAGATCGCCGGTTGCGACTCGAGACTAGCTGCTCGTACACTGTTTTGGGCCTACCTTGTCACGGGCCCAATTCGATTGACTGTTAATTGGACTTATGACTGTTATGTTATTGGACTGCTTATCTGGTTGGGCCGACATGATATTTGGGTTGTTTGTATTTCGGGCTTAGACATTGGATCGCACATGAATGTTAATGCTATGCTCTTACCTGTTCACATGCATACGTGATTCTTGCCATGATTATATGTGTATACATACGTGTAGCTTATACGTGCAATAGTTGAGTACGAACCTAACTTGCATAAGTGACCATGATAGGACGTGGTTGATCTCTTACTGTATACTTGAGCATTTTATTGTCTGCCGAGCAAACCCAGGTGAGTTCACACTCCTACTAAGGCATGGGATTCCCGGGTCGTGGGAATGGGATAAAGGATACAATTGACTAAGAACGTACATATGCTTTTCCTAGACTATCACCTACCATGATCCTCGGATGTCAGGACGGTTCCGTAGGTTAGAATAACACCTACGTGGTCATATGCCAATCACTGCCTCGGATGTCAGGCACGCACGTAAAACCTACGTGTACGCATTACTTACTTCTATCCTCGGTACAAAGGATACGTACGTGAAACCCACGTACACCCCCGCGCCTCCTATCCTCGGTTGTGAAGGATACGTGCGTAAAACCTACGTACACCCCATACGCGCTACTGTTCTCGGAAGAAGAACAGGGATGATACGAGTAGTTGATACGAATAGTCTAGTGGTCACATAACATGGGAAGCCCCCACCTATACAACTTACTATCGGCCCAGTAGAGCCACCCGTTACTTACTGTTACGCACTTACTTACTATGAACTCGCTCAACTAGTTTGTTGATCATTCTGTTACATGCCTTGCAGATCGTTAGATACATGGAGCTTGCACGAAGAGGAGCCGGTCGTTGTGGACAAGGATCGTATTACTTTGTTGGACACTTATGACATTTCAGTATTTTTAACTTGGGTTTACAACAATGCTTCCGCTACTTAAACAATGCTTGGTTTTGAAACATCGATCATGTCATGATGAACTACTTTAATGACTTTTATTATTATTAAATGCTATGTTTGATATGATTGATGGCTTGATCCTGGTCATGTCACGCTCCCAAGCGGTGGTACTCCGCGTGTGGATTTTGGGGGTGTGACAGATTGGTATCAGAGCCATTGGTTATAGAGAACTTGGTTTTAATATGGGAATACGTTTTTATTAAAACCGGACTATAACCAGTACAGTGCTCTCAACGATCCACAACGACGCTTCGCTCCACGTGCAAGACTCGACATTTTAGGTAATGAGGTTTATGTTTATTGCCTACTTGCTAGAATTACTTAGAACTTTGCTCGTGGTATGCTTAGACTACAATGCTCACTATTTGCTATTGCTTAAGAACCCTTACGTGCTTACACTTTTCTGTCATCGCACTATTCGCGAACTTTTCTCACCTATTTCGCCTTTGACATGAAGATCAATGGCTGGAAGAATTAACATGACACAAGCCCAGTTAGAGGCTCTTGTTCAAGCCCAAGTTGCTGCGGCAGTTGCAGCAGCTCAAGCAGGTCAACACGCGCAGCAGCCTGTCTACACATTCAAGAACTTTATGGACTGCCGTCCCGGCACGTTCAGCGGCACAGAAGGAGGGGTTGGACTCCTCCACTGGTTCGAGAAGCTAGAATCAGTATTCGAAATGTGTGAATGCCCTGAGGCACACAGGGTGAAATACGCCACCGGCACTTTAGAAGGAATCGCGCTAACCTGGTGGAACGCGCAGGTGCAAATTCTGGGGTTGGCAGCTGCTAACGCCACACCCTAGAACGATTTTAAGGAACTTATCAAGAGAGAGTATTGTACGCGTGAAGATATTCACAAGCTAGAAGACGAGCTGTATAATCTGAAAATGGTTGGGTCGGAGATTGAAGCGTATACCAAGCGGTCAAACGAGCTGGCCGTGCTGTGTCTAACTATGGTAGACCCTCCATACAAGCGTATCGAGATGTATCTCAAGGGGTTGGCACCAGAAATCCAGAGCCACGTTACCTCGGCTAACCTCGACAACATCCAGGAAATCCAGCGTCTCGCTCATCGCATCACCGATCAGGCAGTGGATCAGAATAAACTGCCTAAGCGTGTCAGCGCTACTGCTACAGTCACTCCTTCAGCTACTCCCGTTACCCTCAGTGACAACAAGAGGAAATGGGAGGGGGATTCAAGCAAAGCATCAGTTTCGGTTCAGTCCCAGAATCAGCAGCGAAAGACTGACAACTATCAAAGCCCTAACCAGCAGTCGTCAGGTAGCCACAGGCAGGGTGGATATCGCGGAAATCTTCCAAAGTGCAACAACTGCAACAGGCACCACAACGGCCAGTGTACCAAGGGTCGTTGTCAAAGATGCCTCAAGATGGGTCACGAGGCCAAAGACTGTAGAAGCCTTCGTCCTGCGAACCAAAATCAGCAGCAGCCTCACGCTCAGCCTAACCAACAACAGGGCAACAAGGGATGCTACAATTGTGGTGCTGAAGGCCACATCAAGAGACACTGCCCACAGCTCAACAGGAACCAGAACAACAACAACAACAACAACCAGGGCAACGGCAACAACAACAACGGAGGAAATAACAACGGCAACGAAGCTCGTGGTCGTGCTTTTGTGCTAGGTCGAGGTGACGCAGTGAACGATCCCAACGTTGTTATGGGTAAGTTTCTCCTCGACAATATTTATGTTACTGTCTTATTTGATTCGGGTGCGGATACAAGCTATATGTCTGTGAAAATGTGTCAACTGCTAAAACGTGCACCAACACTTTTACCCACCAAACATGTAGTAGAGTTAGCTAACGGTAAAAGTCTAGAAGCCACACACGTAGTTCAGGGTTGTAATCTTATCCTAGCTGGTCAAGCCTTCTCTATTGATCTCATTCCCATAGTTTTGGGAAGTTTCGACGTCGTGATTGGGATGGATTGGTTATCCCAACACCAGGCAGAAATCTTATGCAGTGAGAAGGTCATTCGTATTCCACGTTCTGGTCAAGAACCTCTCGAAGTCCAAGGCGACAAGAGTGGTGCTGTGGTTGGCATCATCTCATTCTTGAAGGCTTAGAAGTGCTTACGTAAAGGTCACACAGCCATTTTGGCTCTTGTTTCAGACGCATCAGTAAAGGAAAAGAAATTGGAGGATATACCAGTCGTACGTGACTTCCCTCAGGTGTTTCCTGAAGATTTACCTGGCTTACCGCCTCATCGTCAGGTTGAATTTCAAATCGAGCTCGCTCCAGGAGCAGCACCCATAGCTCGCGCACCATATCGTCTAGCTCCATCAGAATTGGAAGAATTGTCAAAGCAACTACAAGAGCTCTTGGAAAAGGGTTTCATTCGTCCAAGCTCTTCGCCTTGGGGAGCTCCAGTACTTTTTGTGAAAAAGAAAGACGGTACGTTCAGGATGTGTATAGACTACAGGGAACTGAACAAGGTGACGGTGAAGAACCGTTATCCTCTTCCACGCATAGACGACTTATTCGACCAGTTGCAAGGGTCGTGCTACTATTCGAAGATAGATTTGAGGTCGGGGTACCATCAGCTGAGGGTCCGGGATGAGGACATCTCCAAGACAGCCTTCAGAACTCGTTATGGACACTACGAGTTTCTTGTCATGCCGTTTGGGTTAACGAACGCGCCTGCTGTATTTATGGATCTTATGAACAGGGTGTGCAAACCCTATCTCGACAAGTTCGTCATTGTTTTCATCGACGACATCCTGATTTACTCCAAGAGTCAGGAGGAGCACGAGCAGCATCTTCGCTTTATTTTGGAACTCCTTCGAAAGGAACAGTTGTACGCCAAGCTTTCAAAATGCGACTTCTGGCTTCGTGAAGTCCACTTCTTAGGCCACGTGGTAAACAACGATGGGATTCACGTCGATCCATCCAAGGTAGATTCGATCAGAAACTGGCCTGCACCGCGTACACCGACAGAAATACGCCAATTCTTGGGTTTGGCAGGCTACTATAGACGGTTTATTAAAGACTTTTCAAAGATCGCGCAACCACTTACGCTACTGACACAGAAGGGTGTCACCTACCGTTGGGGCAAAACGCAGGAAACTGCTTTTCAGTATCTAAAGGATAGACTTTGCAGCGCACCTATTCTCTCATTGCCAGAAGGCACAGAAGACTTCGTAGTATATTGTGATGCATCCATCCAGGGTCTTGGATGTGTGTTGATGCAACGTGATAAAGTGATAGCCTACGCTTCTCGGCAACTCAAGGTTCACGAACGAAACTACACGACGCACGATCTAGAGCTGGGAGCTGTTGTTTTCGCGCTTAAGATATGGCGACACTACCTGTACGGTACCAGGTGCACGATTTACACCGATCACAGGAGTCTCGAGCATATCCTTAAGCAGAAGGATTTGAATATGCGTCAACGAAGATGGGTTGAATTACTGAACGATTATGAATGCGCCATCAAGTACCATCCAGGCAAAGCCAACGTTGTGGCTGACGCCCTCAGTCGGAAAGACACTTTACCACGGCGCGTGCGAGCGCTACAGCTTACGATTCAGTCCAACCTTCCAGCACAGATACGAAGTGCTCAGGTAGAAGCATTGAAGCCCGAAAACGTCAAGGCTGAAGCCTTACGCGGCTCACGACAACAAATGGAACAAAAGGAAGACGGCGCCTACTATGTAACGGGCCGGATTTGGGTCCCTCTCTATGGCGGTTTACGCGGACTTGTAATGGATGAAGCTCACAAGTCTCGCTACTCGGTACATCCAGGGTCAGATAAAATGTACCACGACATCAGCACTACTTATTGGTGGCCTAGCATGAAGGCCCACATCGCTACGTACGTTGGAAAATGTTTGACCTGTGCGAGAGTCAAGGTTGAATATCAGAAGCCAGCTGGTCTACTTCAGCAGCCTAAGATACCGCAATGGAAATGGGAAGAAATTTCCATGGATTTTGTTACAGGCTTACCTAGATCTCAGCATGGGAACGATACAATATGGGTCATAGTTGATCGACTCACCAAGTCTGCACACTTCCTGCCAATTAAGGAAACGGACAAGTTCTCCACTCTCGCAGACGTCTATCTTAAAGAAGTTGTTTCGAGGCACGGAGTGCCCACCTCTATTATTTCGGATCGCGATGCACGATTCACGTCAGAGCTATGGCAAGCAATGCATAAATCTTTCGGCTCACGATTAGACATGAGCACAACATATCATCCTCAGACGGATGGGCAGTCTGAGCGAACGATTCAAACACTTGAAGACATGCTTAGGGCATGCGTTATCGATTTCGGCAACGGCTGGGAAAAGCACCTCCCATTGGTGGAGTTTTCGTACAATAACAGTTACCATACCAGCATTCAAGCCGCTCCATTCGAGGCATTGTACGGACGTAAATGCCGGTCACCTCTCTGTTGGGCAGAGGTGGGGGATAGTCAAATTACGGGTCCAGAGATTGTAGTGGACGCCACAGAAAAGATAGCACAGATACGACAACGCATGGCGACAGCACGCGACCGTCAGAAAGCCTACGCGGACAAGCGTAGAAAGCCTTTGGAATTTCAGGTCGGGGACCGGGTATTATTGAAAGTCTCACCCTAGAAGGGTGTGGTACGTTTTGGAAAAAGGGGCAAACTGAATCCGCGGTACGTCGGACCATTCGAAATCATCGAAAAGATTGGCAAAGTAGCCTACAAGTTGAACCTACCAGCTGAACTCGGAGCAGTTCACAATGTTTTTCATGTGTCGAACCTAAAGAAGTGCTTATCAGATGAAACCCTCATCATTCCTTTTAAGGAACTCACTATCGACGAGCGGTTGCAGTTCGTCGAGGAGCCAGTAGAAATCACGGACCGGGATGTGAAGGTCCTCAAACACAAGAGAATCCCTCTTGTTCGAGTTCGTTGGAACTCCAAACGTGGTCCAGAGTACACCTGGGAACGCGAAGACAGGATGACAGAAAAGTACCCCCAGTTATTCGAAACCAATGCAACCACTACTGAGGCTGAAGCTACTACTTCGGAATTTCGGGACGAAATTCCAGATCAACGGGGGGAGGATGTGACACCCCAGGAAAACCAGTGAACGCTATAACTTACCTAGCTTCCTCAGTGAGTGCATACCAAATTTCGGGACGAAATTTCCAATTAGTTGGGGATAATGTGACAACTCGAACTTTAGACTTACTTTGAGTAACGATACGTGTTTACGAGAACGTTATTAATTGAATGAATACTTGGTATGTTATGTTTATGGGCATTATGTGTGTATGTATGTTATGTGTTGCACGAGCCCAAACCACACACTAAAACCCGATCGCACAAAGCTAACCGGTCACACAAGCCCATTTGATAACCGAGTTGGGCTCGGCCCACTTCCCTTTTACGCAAACAAACACCCTTAGGGACTTGTTCCTCTCATTTTGTTACAAAACACTATCACAACAAGAAACCCTACTTGCTCTCTCTCTCCCTTTCGGCTTGCTTAGAACCCGACGGCAGGAACATCCACAACTCGGATCACCCTCTCCCCTCTCTAATTCGGTTAGTATGTTTTGATTCATGAGCATTCGGATAGTTGTTGATGATAATATTCTTGTAACCGGTTAGTATGTTGATTATGCTAGTAAACCAAATAGGATCTATGTATTGTTTTCGGTAATATGTGTTGATATGCTGGATTATAACCGGATTGTATGATGATGTTTAGTTCTTATTTGCTAATCGGTCCGAGTATATGTTAACCGGATAGGTTGCATGATAGTCTAATATACGGTTCATGGTTGTAGGATGTTCATAGGCTAAATCATTGTTATATGTTCTTGATAATAATGATAGGAATGTGGTATGAAACTGATTAATTTTCTGTGTTTGATCTGATTTCCGAAACTGCCTAAGATGTTTGCTAGAATCACGGAAGGATTGTTGCAGGAATTATGGAAACCAGTTACACACACGGTTGCGACTCGGTATCACTCATTGCGAGTCGGTACCCCACTCGAGACCACAACAGCACAAGCCGAAACCATGGTTGCGAGTCCCGTTGCGACTCGTAACCAGACCATGATGAGCCGAAATCACCATTGCGACTCGCAACCTCCTGTTGCGACTCGTAATCTCCTGCTGTGACTCGTAATCCCGGTTGCGACTCGAGATCGCCGGTTGCGACTCGAGACTAGCTGCTCGTACACTGTTTTGGGCCTACCTTGTCACGGGCCCAATTCGATTGACTGTTAACTGGACTTATGACTGTTATGTTATTGGACTGCTTATCTGGTTGGGCCGACATGATATTTGGGCTGTTTGTATTTCGGGCTTAGACATTGGATCGCACATGAATGTTAATGTTATGCTCTTACCTGTTCACATGCATACGTGATTCTTGCCATGATTATATGTGTATACATACGTGTAGCTTATACGTGCAATAGTTGAGTACGAACCTAACTTGCATAAGTGACCATGATAGGACGTGGTTGATCTCTTACTGTATACTTGAGCATTTTATTGTCTGCCGAGCAAACCCAGGTGAGTTCACACTCCTACTAAGGCATGGGATTCCCGGGTCGTGGGAATTGGATAAAGGTTACAATTGACTAAGAACGTACATATGCTTTTCCTAGACTATCACCTACCATGATCCTCGGATGTCAGGACGGTTCCGTAGGTTAGAATAACACCTACGTGGTCATATGCCAATCACTGCCTCGGATGTCAGGCACGCACGTAAAACCTACGTGTACGCATTACTTACTTCTATCCTCGGTACAAAGGATACGTACGTGAAACCCACGTACACCCCCGCGCCTCCTATCCTCGGTTGTGAAGGATACGTGCGTAAAACCTACGTACACCCCATACGCGCTACTATTCTCGGAAGAAGAACAGGGATGATACGAGTAGTTGATACGAATAGTCTAGTGGTCACATAACATGGGAAGCCCCCACCTATACAACTTACTATCGGCCCAGTAGAGCCACCCGTTACTTACTGTTACGCACTTACTTACTATGAACTCGCTCAACTAGTTTGTTGATCATTCTGTTACATGCCTTGCAGATCGTTAGGTACATGGAGCTTGCACGAAGAGGAGCCGGTCGTTGTGGACAAGGATCGTATTACTTTGTTGGACACTTATGACATTTCAGTATTTTTAACTTGGGTTTACAACAATGCTTCCGCTACTTAAACAATGCTTGGTTTTGAAACATCGATCATGTCATGATGAACTACTTTAATGACTTTTATTATTATTAAATGCTATGTTTGATATGATTGATGGCTTGATCCTGGTCATGTCACGCTCCCAAGCGGTGGTACTCCGCGTGTGGATTTTGGGGGTGTGACAGTCTTTCCAGAAGACTTGCCAGGATTGCCGCCTCCAAAACAAGTCGAATTCCACATTGACTTAGTTCCAGGCGCTGCGCCTGTGGCTAAGGCACCTTATCGACTTGCACCGTCAGAGATGCAAGAGCTGTCGACACAACTCCAAGAGTTGTTAGACAAAGGATTCATCAGACCAAGCTTCTCGCCTTGGGGAGCTCCAGTTTTGTTCGTTAAGAAGAAGGATGGTAGCTTTCGTATGTGTATAGACTACCGCGAGCTTAACAAGTTGACTGTCAAGAACAGATATCCTTTGCCAAGGATCGATGACCTGTTCGATCAACTACAAGGTTTGAGTTTTTACTCGAAGATCGATCTAAGATCAGGTTATCACCAGTTGAGAATACAAGAGGAAAGTATTCCCAAAACTGCTTTTAGAACTCGATATGGACATTACGAGTTTCTGGTTATGCCTTTGGGTTGACAAACGCTCCAGCAGTTTTCATGGACTTGATGAATAGAGTCGGCAAGCCGTACCTCGACAAGTTTGTAATTGTATTCATTGACGATATTTTGATCTACTCGAAGATGAAGGAGGAGCACGAGCAACACTTGAGAGCTATTCTAGAGCTGCTTAAGAAGGGGAAGTTGTACGCTAAGTTCTCGAAATGTGAGTTTTGGTTACGCGAAGTCCAGTTTCTTGGACATGTGGTTAATGGAAGTGGAATCCATGTGGATCCCACAAAGATCGAGGCGATCAAAAATTGGCAGTCACCAACAACGCCAAACGAGATTCGGCAATTCTTAGGTTTGGCTGGGTATTATCGAAGGTTCATTGAAGATTTTTCCAAAATCGCTCAACCTCTCACCGCACTTACTCAGAGGACAAGAAGTTTGATTGGAGCGATAAGCAAGAAGAAGCGTTTCAATTATTGAAAAACAAGCTTTGTGACACACCGATTTTAGCTCTACCCGAAGGCACGGACGACTTCATGGTGTATTGTGACGCCTCGCGTCAGGGTTTAGGCTGCGTGTTGATGCAGCGACAGAAGGTCATAGCCTATGCTTCACGCCAACTGAAGGTACATGAGAAAAACTACACCACGCATGACTTAGAGTTAGGCGCCGTAGTGTTCGCATTGAAGATCTGGCGACACTACTTGTATGGAACAAGATGTACAATCTTCACTGATCACAAGATTCTACAGCACATCTTCGATCAAAAGGAACTTAACATGAGACAGAGACGTTGGGTTGAACTGTTGAACGACTACGACTGTGAGATCAAGTATCACCCAGGAAAGGCGAATGTAGTTGCTGACGCCTTGAGTCGAAAAGAAAGGATTAAGCCCATAAGGGTTAGGGCTTTAGAAATGATTCTCCAGACAGACCTCTCGCTGCGCATTCGTGCCGCGCATAGAGAAGCTTTGAAAGAAAGCAATATTGAGGATGAGTATCTCCATGGAATGGAGAAACAGTTAGTGCCAAACAAGGAAGGAACCTTGCATTTCATAAATCGAATTTGGGTTCCTCTGTTTGGAGGATTGAGGAAGGTTATATTCGATGAGGCTCACAAGTCACGATACTCGATTCATCCAGGAGCAGATAAAATGTACCAAGATCTTAAGGATTTCTACTGGTGGCCTAGGATGAAAGGCGATGCTGCAGTATATGTTGGCAGATGTTTAACGTGCGCCAAGGTTAAAGCCGAGTACCAGAAGCCTTCAGGTCTCCTGCAACAACCTGTAATACCCCAATGGAAATGGGAACAGATTTCCATGGACTTCATAACGAAATTGCCAAAGATGCCCAAGGGCCATGATACAATTTGGGTAATTGTAGACCGACTGACAAAGTCTGCGCACTTCCTACCGATCAAGGAAAAGGACAATACGAGTAAACTGGCTGAAATATACATGAGGGAGATTTTTGCATGTCATGGAGTGCCTCTCTCGATTATCTCTGATAGAGATGGACGCTTCGTATCAAGGATTTGGCAGTCCTTCCAAGAAGCATTTGGTTCTCAATTGAATCTGAGTACAACATTTCACCCACAAACGGACGGCCAGAGTGAAGGAACTATTCAGACATTGGAAGATATGCTGAGAGCATTTGTAATGGACCTGGGTGGTAGCTGGGACAAACACTTACCCTTGGTCGAATTTTCGTACAACAACAGCTACCACACCAGCATTGGAGCAGCACCATTTGAAGCTCTTTATGGACGCAAGTGTCGATCACCGCTATGCTAGGCTGATGCAGGTGATAGACAGCTGGTTGGCCCCGAAATGGTTCAAGAAACAACAGACAAGATCTTTCAAATTCGAAAACGCATCGAGGCAGCTCGCGACCGACAGAAAGGCTACGCAAACCAAAGGAGGAAACCTTTGGAATTTCAAGTTGGGGATATGATTTTGTTAAAGGTTTCACCCTGGAAGGGTGTGGCACGCTTTGGAAAGCGTGGGAAGTTGAATCCGCGTTACATTGGTCCTTTCAGAATTCTGCAAAGGATTGGACTTGTAGCATACAAGTTGGACTTACCTGCGGAACTTAATGGTGTTCATGATACATTCCATGTATCGAACCTGAAGAAGAGTCCGACTCAGGAGACAGTTGTCATTCCTGCTGACGAGGTCCATATCGATGACACACTCCACTTTATTGAGGAACCGGTTGAGGTTACGGATTGGAAGTTTAATAAGACACGCCGGAGTAGTGTCAAACTCGTCAAAGTTCGATGGAATGCACGACACGGCCCGGAGTTCATGTGGGAGCGTGAGGATCGTATGAAGGCCAAGTACCCACATTTATTCCCCAAGACCCCTGCAACTAGAAGTAGAACCTAAAATTTCGGGACGAAATTTTCTTAACAGGGGGAGAATTTGACAACCCGTACAATTACAAAGTACTGTACAAATTAATTAACCCTAATTATGTGCTTAATGACTGTGCTTGACTACATCTGACACTTTAAACTGCTTACTGATTCATGTTATATACATAAATGTGCATTCTTTACATACAGTCACTCCAATTATTTCATACAGACTCTTAGTGACAAACCTGATGCACAAAGCACAGTTAGCACAGTAAGCGGATAACTCAGACACATGCTGACAATGCCAGCACTTAGACAGATACTATTTTTAGACCAGTATGGGCCATGAATGAAACACTACACCAGTATGGAGTGTAGGGAGGTGAGGACCATAAGACTATGCCACTAGGGGATAGTTTGAGTGCCGGAAAGTGCCTAAAACGCGATTTAATTACAGAATTCCGCATTTTTAGTAACAATTCAGCTTTTAACACACTCATATTATACAGAGTATTGACTAAACGGTCCTGTACACTTTCCTAAGTGTAGGAATTAATTTCGTTACAAAAAGATGCACAAAAGACGCTATACGGGACAATTAAACGCTTTAACGGAACGATGCGAAACCGAACAACCAGACATTACCCGGGACATGAAAACATTGTTAGAAATATTATTTTATCATTCTAAATAAATTATGGTCACAAAAATCCCCATGCACCATGTAAACATGACATACACCCACTATACTTGTAAATACCCTTAACCTTTTAATAATTACCTACTAATTAACAAAAATTTACACAGTACCCCCCCCCCCATAACCGAAAATCTGCCCATATAATTAAAGAATATTTTACTTTAGATTTTGTAAAGAGGATCTTGCTTCCATTGGCCAAGAGGATGGGTATGATTACCCTAACTTCTAGTTATGCATGTTTCCAAGGGAACTCCATCATTACAAAAACTTCAACCAATCTCCTCCTTCCTCTCTCTTAATTTTCGGCTCATATATCCCCCCCCCTCTCCCCATGGCCGAAATCACCACCATCACTCTCACATCCTCCATTTTCTTCTCCATCAAGCTCCCTTTCAAGTTGTGAAGTTCATCCACAGAGGTGCTAGATTGAAGGTGTTCAAGGAAGTTTGATTCAAGCTTTGTCACCAACTTTTCACCATCATCTCATCCTAAGATTACTACCCTAGCCTTGTGCTAGTAGTAAGTCCCTTCATACTCTTGTTCCACCTTGATTCTTGTTACGATTTGTTGAATGTTCATCACACACAAAAATTTAAACACTAAAATATGAACCTAAGTTTCTGCCTAAAAACCACATATAAAAAGGTTGTGTGAGGTTGAAATCTGAATGGTTTAGGGTTGGTTAAAGCATGATTGAAGTTTTAACATTTGATCATCAATAAACCATGGTTAGGATCTTCATTTATGCACTTTTAGTCGCTTCTACAATGTAAACAGCTTGCTGAGTTGGATTTCCAGCCAACTTCAACAGGCTGTAACGGGATCATTTTAAGTCGAAAAACGGATTTTCAAAAGCCTAAAATGAGTGCTTTGGAATAACTAAACAAATGGCACTGGAGTCGTAATTTTTCGAGACCGTTTACTATTTTTAAAATACTATCTTTGGACAGCAGCTCAAGCTGCATTTTTGTTGCAGAAAAAGTATGTTATTTTCGGAGTCATAACTTAAAACCTGAATAAAATCAACTCATGAATTTTTTACAGTCGATAGACACCATTGTCAGGACGACCCTCCAACTGGAATTTTGTCAAACGGACTTACGGTTGATTTTTAGTGAATATTTCCGTAAACTGCAATCAGAGGGTAACAAATCTGATTGCAGTCGAGAAAATGATTTTCTATAAAATATCGGTAACGAATTGGACTTTGTTATTTTTACACAATAAACTTTGGGACATATGTGACATTCTGTAAAAATTTGAGAATTTTTAGAAAAGGTTAGCTATTTTATAAAAATCCTCGAAAACAGTCTAGTTACGAGTAATAAAGCTGAAATAAAGTAAGTAACGTTTTGTGTGTCTATATGTTGGTTTGGTTATTGAAAATGAACTATTGGATATATATAAAAGAAAATGATATGCTATTTAAGCATGGACACCTCTATTTACAGAGGAGACTCTGCCAAAATTTTCCGAGAATCCGAACACTTAGTAAAATATTCGAGAAAATAGATACGAAATAGTTGTCTAACTATTTTTCTAAGAACGCTATTTAAGTTAAAATAATTATTATTGTTTTAATAAAATAATACCAAAGTAACATAAATCAAAACACTAAACTCTAAGCCAAGGCACGGCCCGTTCGTCTAATAGACATTAGTACGTTGTAGGTTGTCGTGTAGCGGAAAGAGTTAAGTTCGAGTCAAGACGCACTACGGTGAGTTCATGTCCCCCTATTCCTTTACTGTTTTCGGTTTTATACTTCGGGGGTGGAATACATGTTTACAAATTATTTCAGACATTTTATAATTGGTATGATTAGCTTAAGTAGGGGTTTTTATTACGCGATCAAGTGAGTGGTGGGCATGACACTTAAGGCCATTAATCCTCATCGTAGGACCACGGGACATGAGTGATAGATCTATTTGGGTGTAGCGAGCCCACACCCATGAGGCCGGGGGCCCATAGTGGTGACTATGTCTTTATACCGGAGACAAATTTGCTAGGTTTGAGTCTTCCTGCATCATTCACATATACTATTGGATTTGCAACCCAATGGTGATCATTTTTCCTTATAGCTACATACCAGGGACTATTTTACTTACAGACATATTAAACGGTTTATTCACACAGACTTACACATGAACTCGCTCAACTTTTTTGTTGACTTTTTAAACTACATGTATTTCAGAGAATTAATTTGGATCTGGCAAGTGATGCATGATTAGCTGCGTACTTAATAAGGATGTCATCCGGAGTCGTAGGTTTGGGAAGTGTAACTCTTTCCTGGACGAGTTGCATGTCTCAAGTCCTTGTGTCGTTGGTAGCTTTTCGTCGAGTCTTATGAGCTCATTTTTAAACAAGTCATGTTTTGTAAACGTGTCGTGTGGTTGATGTTTTTGTTTCAAGACAATATGTTATGCATTTTTAACTATTTTAATGGATGAACATCAAGTGTTTTTATCATATAGCATGTTGTGATTGTTGCTATGGTATTAAGAAGTCACACCAACTAAACCCACGCTTCCGCAAAAGCCAGGGTGTGACAGTATTCTCATATCTATGTATAATACTTGTATATGGGTATTTTACCAAGTGTTGGTGGGGCATGTTGGTATGTATTTGTACGTATAGAAATACGTATTTTCTTGTATTTATTAAGTATTTCATACTTAATATATATTTAATTTTTTCAGAATATTATTTTTCCACAACCAATAATTAATATTCTTATATTCTTAAAATATTTATACTTTAAGATATGTTCATAGAAAAATATCTATGTTTTGACTTGGTAAAATATAAATATTCACATATATCTTAAAAATATTTAGTTTCCACCCAAAAATACTATACTTTTGGGTTTGACAAAATATGATATATTATTTGTAAAAATATATATTTTGTCACCTGTTCGGTTTTCCGAAAATATACCTTTCACCAAGCCTTGATACAAATTTTAGTCCGGAATATTTATATAATTTGTCTGATAAGTCCATTTGTCCAAATTTCATTATTTGTGTCCAAGATATATATATTTTTGTATTCTTGTAATTTTTGTAATTCTTTAAATTACAATTTTTGGTATTTGTGTGGTATATTATTTCAAGTTCCTAATTTTAGTATAACTAATACAAATAATATACACATAGCACATGATTTGTGTGATTTCTAAATATATATTTTCTTAAATATATACTTAGTCATTTTTATTTTTGAAAATCAACCTCCATTACTTGTAATTCTTGTACCAAAAATTATGAAAATTTTTATATTTAAAACGATTAACCAAGATTACTTTTAAACACTTGTTTAAAACATATTTTTCTAAGTGTTTAAATTCTACAAAAATTTCGCCAAAGTTTCCTTTGAAAAATGGAGGTTTCCGTGCTTTAAGCATATCTTTTTCTTTTCAAAAAATCATCAACAATCATCCACAACAACATTACATCCTAACATATGCCTAAAATGCATTTCTTCATGAGGTTATGAACTTGAAATTTTATAAAAACTTGTAGTCTTTTAACTATGTGTTATTCATGGTCCATTAACTTCAAAATCATGATTTTTATTCCATAAGAACCATTCTTGTAAAAATTTAATCTTAAAAACTTATGACTAATTTTTGTAGAAATTCATTTTCTACAACTTTTTATGTTTTAAACACTTCAAGTATTCCATTTTCACACATGTAATAGGTTGTCTAACTTTCAAAAACCAAAACCATGCTTAACATGAAGTAAACTTTGTTTCTTGGAAAATTTAATACTTGAAACCTTTCATTTTCATGTTCTACACTTTGTAAGAACCATACTTTACACAAAATCATACTTGTCCTTCAAGTTCATACTTCACATAATCTATGTTAAACATGGATCTTTCAAGATCCATCATCCTACATGTTAGATCATGTGTTTAATCATCATCTAACAAGTGTTCATGGGGTGTTCAACACCATACACACAATAAATGATCAAACAACTTCATCATATAACATAAACAACTTAGTTTCTCATGATTTTTAGTTTTGTTCATGTGTACATCTTCTTGTTTTTGTAAGATCTTTTATTTTCTTAGTTATACATAAACTTTAACTACTAGAACAAGATGTAAAATGTGTTCAAGAGACACTTACTACTAGCACAAGGCTAGGGTAGAACAAGATGATGAAGATGAAGAGAAGATGACACAAAGTTGATGATTAAAAGCTCCAAAGAGTGGTCCTTCAACTTTTAACACATGACACATTCTTTATTATGCTTGATTCACCTTAGGAGGGTCTTGGATTAGCTTGAATTTTATTGAAAGTGAAGAGGGTAGTATGGTTCAGCCGAGAGTTAAGAGGGAGAGGTGAGAGTTGTGTGATTTTTGTGTTATGTTGATAATGAGGGTTATAAGATGATGAAAAGGTTTTTTTACCTTTTGGTTATTAACTTCCCTCCATAAGATTAACCATAGGGTATCAAGGAAGGATCTTTGACTAACTAGATAATCAGTCAACACCATTAGGTGTGTGTGTGCGGGGGGGGGGGGGGGGGTCCCATAGGGATGGTTAGGAAAGGGGTATGGTTTTGTTTTAAAAATGTTGAGGGTTGTAACAATGGTAATTCATATGTTTAGTTAGGATGTTTAAGTGCGTTATCGATTTGAATGTATTACAAAGTGTTTAAGACCATAATTGATGATGTCAAAATATTGTTAACTAGTTCACAGGATGCTTCTAGTTGTATCGGGTGTTCATTTGATTATCAGATCGTTTAAAAAGGTTAACATTAGTAACTTGTATGGCGTATTGTGTAATTATGTCATGATAATGTTTTCAACACTTTTTAAGCTATTTTGAACATTCTGTTAGTACATTATGTCTATCATCTCCGTCAATCAGATCGTAGCAGAAACTGAAGAAATCTAGAGCTTTTATTGTAATATTTAGATAAAATGGGCAAGGTGGCATTCTTGTAAATAAGGAGAAATCCTTATACCTTGTGCCTATAAATAGAAGTCTTAGGTGTTATGTTTTAGACTTTTGCTATTTGAAGACTTGGAGAGCTCTAGTGTTAGAGAGAGAAGCTAGAGTGAGAAAGTACTGCGTACGTGATTCAGGTGTTGTATGTTTTCACATCAATCAATAGAATCACCGATTATATTACGTCTTGTGTGTTTGGTCACGTTTGTGTATGGATTCCGCACGTTACACGAGTCGGTTCGTAATCGTTACGGAGTCAAAACCGATCCTACAAGTGGTATCAGAGTAGTAGCTCGATTGCACGGATCATACACTCAATTTCGCACAAGAATTCAGAATTTTCAGATCAAAAATTCATCCAGATTTGTTGAATTTTTGCATTTTTCTATTTTCGACACTTTTAGATTGAAAATTGCAAAATTAACATGGCTTTTACGGTTAAAATTGGTTGATTTTTGGATATTATGTGCGAAAATCATTGATCTATAAGCCTGTTGGTGCACTTACGTCTGTCGACTACGTCTTACATTGAGTCTTAAAGTTGGACAGATCAGACATGACACGAAATCCTAGAAACATTAGATTGTAATAGGTTCGCTTTTGTGGTTATAGCTAGGTTCGCTTATGTGTCAGTCTAGATCAGGTTCGCTTATGAGTCATGATGTTAGGTCCGCTCTTGTGACATGATGTAGGTCCGCTTATACATGCATGTATGTATAAGCGAACCCTGTTAGTCTATATAGTGGATGCTTGAGCGAACCTAACACACATAGTTTACGGTGTTTTTCTTCCGACAGGTTACGAAGTGCTGTCGAAGTGCTGTCAAGCAGGTTTTTTCAGGCGTTTTCTAGGATCAGAAGGAACCGCTATAATGACCACTACGTGCGTTTCATTCGAACGTGTACTCGAGTTATTGATCAATAAAATAGCAAGATTAAATTGGAACCAGCTGAAATAGCACCAAATCATTAGTTTCCGCCTCTTGATTTGGATAGGAATTCTTCTGATTGACTAAAATAGGGCCGAACACGATCCTACAAGTGGTATCAGAGCTCAGGAGGAGGAGTTCTTGCCATTTTAGCTGTTTTTCATCTATTTTTCAACACTTTCTTCACATTTTCAAATTTTTTCACGGTAAAACCGGCTCAAAATCACACACTGCACTCGGAATCATGGACTAGTAAAACCTTGAACTTTTCAGATATAAAATCAACCTAGAAGTTAAGATTTTAGGGGGTTCGCTCGTACGTACTTGTTCGAACAGTGACATCAGCAAGTTAATTGGTTCGCTTTTAGTGACAGATTCTGAGTGGGTTCGCTCAAAATTACAAGACAGATTCGCTTTTAGTAACAGTTTTTGAGTAGGTTCGCTCCAAAACTACCTGCTAGATCCGCTTCAAGTGACAGGTCCACTCATCTGGTCTGTTCATTGATCTGTTCATCTGGTTCGCTCATTGGTCAACATATCTGGTCCGCTTATTGTGACAGTGATAGTTTCGCTTTTACGACACTTGGTTGGTTCGCTTTTCTGGATAGTTGGTGGTTCGCTTGTTTGAACAGTTTGTATAAGTTTGAAAGTTTTGTGAACCTTGGATAATTGAGCAATGGACACTGAATTCTATAACGCTTTTGCAACCCCGATTTCAATGACTCAAAGTGCTTTGATTGAAAATGAAACCGGAACGTCTCAGAAACCGCCTAAACTCATGGATATTGATGATTATAACGTGTGGTCTGAACGTTTTGGAAATTGGGTCGAGGCTTATCATCTTGATGCGTGGAAAAACACTGAGGAACAATATGTTAGGCCCACAAAAAACAACGTTGCAAATGGTGCTCCGTTATGCGGCGTAACGACTCTTTTTGCTTCCTTCTGGAGGCCATTCAATCTTGTGAACTAATCGAGACCGAAATTGGAGAAAGTACTTAGAGAGATGAGTACTGAAGATAAAAAGAAATATCGAGATGAGAAATTGATGGTGAGTCTGCTTCAGCAAGCGATAAAAGAAGATATCTCGATACTGCTTCAACATGATGGAACTGCGTATTCAATTTGGACAGAATTGGAAGCAAAGTTTACGGGAAGTGATGATATGCTCAAGAATAAGATGTCTCTCATGAAGAAAGAATTTGACTTATTTCGGGGATTGAAAAATGAAAGTACCAAACAGATAATTGATAGATATTGTAACTTGGTGAGAAACATGTCAAAACTTGGAGTTAAGAAAGATACTGATGAATTGATTGAAAAACTTGCAGATGCGCTTCCACATGAAACATGGGGAACATTCTTGATGATGCTGAAATCTAACAGAAAAGACTACAAGGCTATGACATTGGGAGATTTCATCAAGCATCTGGAAGCTCATGAGATGGAGCAGAGAAAGATTGCCAGGATGAAGAATTATGATGGAGAACAGGATATCAGCTTGTACTACAAGAGTGGTGTTCCTGGATCAACAAATCATTCTTCAAAAATCGAAACAGCTTTCTGTCACACCCCGACCACGTAAAACAACAAAACGTGGCGGAAACGTCGGGGAGTGTTGTAACAGAATCATTGTTTCACAACCATGGAATAAATAGTTTCGTTTTATTGAATTATTGAACTAAATGTTTTGATACAAATTAGATAAATACAACTATTATCCTCCAAGTTTTAAAGTCGCTAAGGCCTTGTCCATTCCTATGTGAGAAAACACCAATATCATCATCAAATGCCATCAACTAATGTACCTGAAACACATGTGAAAATAGGTACGTCAGCATAAAAATGCCGGCGACTACATAGGTTTTATATGAGTTTCAGATTCATGGCTCGTTTTACATATTGCAATACTTATTTAAAAACCTTGTTTTGAAAAGTATAGTATTGCGACACAAATAACCAACTCAAATCAAATTGGTTATATTTTATAAAAAAAATCTCGTAGCCATGATTCTTAACCCCAAAACATTTGTTTAATTAAATCCAGATTTGTAAATCGTTTATGGAATAAAACTCGAATAGTATAATATATTGTTGGAAAACCTTGTATTACAACTTTGTTTTGTTTACCATTGCCCAAGTGATCTAGATAACGCAACGATATATAATGTATTAAAAGCACTTATATATAGGAAGTACCAGCGGCGTATCCACCATGCTTTTAACACATTATACCCTCCCCGTTACCTAATCACTTCCCTAACCCAACGGTTCAAACAGATTCAAACAGTTCGTGTCAATCAACGGTTACAAACGGTTCACATAGTCAAATAGTCACAAACGGTTCACATAGTCAAATGGTCACAAACGGTTCACATAATCCAACGGATCATCTAGTCAACGGTTACAAACGGTTCACATAATCAACGGTTACTAACGGTTCACATAGTCAAATGGTTACCAACGGTTCATATGATCAAATGGTTACAACGGTTCAAATGATCATATGGTTACAACGGTTCAAAATGCAAAACAATGTGTCCATATGCTGGATGAGCATATGCGACAAAATGTAGTATATGGAAATCAATGTGCTAGCATGTTACGTGAACATACATAGCAAAACATAATAAAATCGTGTACTAATAATGTACTATTGAACATAGTAAGTATATGATATAAAAACATGGGAAACATGAAAGTATCAAGTAGGCACATGTGTTCCACCCCAAAACAGTTTGAAAACAGTAAAAGAGGGGACTATGTACTCACCTGAGGGTGCTTAGAAGTCTTGAACAACAACCAAGCAAAGCTAGAGTGATCAGGGAATCAAACGGCACCCTATATAGGTAACTATGTAAATAACCGGACCTAAATCGGGAGATAGGATAGAATGAGGTTCTATAAATCAAATGAGTAATTGAACTCATATGGTATGATTTAATAGACCCTACATTCTGATTGAAAGGCCTACCTAAGTGCTTTTGACCCGTTTCGACACGTTATGGTAACATAAGCTACTATAAGGCGTCGTTAGCGTAAAACTATGTTCGGATGGTTAACTATGTGCTATGCCAAGTCTTACATGCCCAATTATCCCTAAACATGTTACTAAATCAGATTACTTGTCAAAAATATGTTCACATAGGCAAAAATACGGATTTTAGCTTCAAAAGGGCATTTTGGTCATTTCCTATGGGCATACAAGCTAACAAGCAAATGACTAACCAATCCTATGTGATCATAAGGTATAACCTCAGTGGTTATTCCCTATGCAACTATGATCACTAACTAAGCTTGGTCGGATCCTAAAGATCGACCAAACGGGTCGGGTTCGAAAGGCTAAGCGGTGGTTTAGACCGCTTACCTCACGACCCTAAACAAGCACAAACTAATAGTGTCGTGTTAGACATGTCAAAACATGTCTAACCTACTGATTTGGTATCAAAACAAAGTGTTTTGATACCCTAAAGTAGTTCCGAGGCAAAATGCGTGCTAAAACGCATTTTGACCGAAACTTTGACTCGACACTACAACTAGATAACGTGGTAATCAGCGGTTATAATCGCGAAGGATTATAACTATCGTGATTACAATCACGTGTCAAAGTTCAATTGAACTTTGACTTGACCAATTGATGGTCAAAACCGAAAGTCAAACTGTTGGCCAAACTGTTTGACTTTCTGCACTATATAAGGAAAAAGCAAGAAAAAGAATGAAAGAAGGCTCACAATAGTCCTTGCTATCTTTTCTTCAAAGAAGACAAGTCCCAAATGCTTGAGAGAGAGCTCCAAAGCAGATGTGAAGAGAGGAATGAGAAGAATGAGCAAGGAATGAATGAAATGGATGGGCTGTTTATACTTGTGGTGATGCTCTAGGATCATCACAAGTGGTTTGTTTAGCCATTAAGGAATAAATCTCATCCATACAAGTGTTAGGAGCAGGTGCAAAGCCTTGGAGAACACTTAAACTTGCTCAACACACCAAGAATTTACCAAAACAGCCCCTGAATTTGCAAACAGATGCTGAAAACACACTTTCTGCCCAGATGAGGCGCTCGCGTAGCGCTAGGGCATAGGCCTTAGGGCTCGCGCTACGCTAGCATGTATCAGGTTCAGCAAAGTTTCAAAATTGACAGAAATGGTCCCTGCACGTGTTTAAAGCCTTTTTCGATGCGTTTAAACCCCGTTAACCTCATTTCAAGGCTCTAAAATGAAGTTAAAGCATAGGGGACTCAAAACATGCTCAAAAATATCTCGGATGTCGGTTCGTTTGGTCGTACGGTCACGTTGTTCGGTTATTTACGACGAAACTCGAACGGACGCGAAAACGATCCAAATTAAGCGACGAATGGAATTTTTGCATGGCGATCACTAAAACAAAAATAGTTTAGTGTGTACAAAAATTTTGGATGTCCAGATGTGTCCAGAACGTAAGATATGCGCGAAAATGCAAACTTACGCCGTTTATGACACTTTTAGTCCCTGTAAGATCATATAAGCATGTTTTCACACACCGAACCTATCAAAGCTTATTTCTAAGCCATATTTAGGTTATATATGGTATGTT
The DNA here is from genome assembly GCF_002127325.2 of Helianthus annuus. Lineage (NCBI taxonomy): Eukaryota > Viridiplantae > Streptophyta > Magnoliopsida > Asterales > Asteraceae > Helianthus > Helianthus annuus. The sequence continues at coordinate 71,079,538 of NC_035437.2, read as the reverse complement.
TAACTTATGATCAAGTTCCGGACTGTTCGACACCATACGAATCGGTATAGTTTCGCAGTTTGACACAAATAGTCCCTGCGATCGAATAAACTTGATTTCGGCATACCAAACCATCCAAAACTTATTTCTAAGTTATGTAAAGGTTATTTAAGGTATGTTAAGCCTATGTCACTATTCCGGAGTGTTTGTTGCATTAAACTGGTTATATTTACGCATCAGATCGTGTATAACCTTCCAGAAAGCGACTTAAAGCCCGAAATCGAACAAGAATTGATATGTGCAAATGATACACATATTTTCACAATTCCCAAGTATGAAATACAAAATTTCATTGGTTTGGCATTTGTTTGACGGTCACAGTGACACAGGTGTCACAGTCTCCCCTACTTTAGGAAATTTCGTCCCGAAATTTATTCGTAGGAGTCTGTCTGTGACTTTGTGTCAAATAACCCCTAGAGATATGCAAAGCATAATCCTATCATTTCCTTAACGGACATTCTTCAGAAACGAAAATGAACAGACGGAGTCATTTTCAACAGATGTTTCCTCAGAAACGGAAATGAAAAGGATAATCAGACGGATATTCATTTCCTTCAACGGATATTCTTCAGAAGCGAAAATGAATGGATGATCCATTTTCAACAGATGCTTCCTCAGATTCAGAAATGAAAAGGATATTCAAACGGATATTCATTTCCTTCAACGGATATTCTTCAGAAGCGAAAATGAATGGATGATCCATTTTCCTCAACGGATTCTTCATCAGAACAGAAATGAAAAGGATATTCAAACGGATATTCATTTCCTTCAACGGATATTCTTCAGAAGCGAAAATGAATGGATGATCCATTTTCCTCAACGGATTCTTCATCAGAACGGAAATGAAGGATTAAACAAACGGATATTCATTTCCATCAACGGATATTCTTCAGAAGCGAAAATGAATGGTTGATCCATTTTCTTCAACGGATTCTTCATCAGAACGGAAATGAAGGATTAAACAAACGGATATTCATTTCCATCAACGGATATTCTTCAGAAGCGAAAATGAATGGTTGATCCATTTTCTTCAACGGATTCTTCATCAGAACGGAAATGAAGGATTAAACAAACGGATATTCATTTCCATCAACGGATATTCTTTCAGAAGTGAAAAATGAGTAGCTAGTTTATTTTTCTTCAACGGGTGCTTCATCAGAATTGGAAATGAACAAGGTTCACTCAAGGCACATGACAAAACTCGCTGTGGTTTCTGTGCACTAAATTCCATAATTATGTAGGCCTCCATAATTACGTAATTCCTTGCACAGTCTACACAGTTCATTTCATAATGTGTAGGGGAAGAAAAATCAAACTTGTGATGAGTGTGGCTAGACTACCATAGGGTCCTTTTAATTAGATCAACAAAAGATCTCTTTAATTAGACCACTCAAGGAGTCTTTTCAGCTATATCATCACATGATATTCCTAACCAGAATTTTGGATCAATCTGTTTAGCTAGACCACTCAAGGCGTCTAATTATGGAATAGTACTTCATAACCCAAGGGACTCAACTCCAACGTAGAAGTCCATTAAGGATTTAAGATAGTACCTTTGGATATCCTACTATGAATCCCTTATACGAAGATATGGAAGATTCTACGAGGATTTGGATAACAAAATTGGATCACAAAAACATAAAAGGGAGAACATAAGCATATAATCACATAATTGTTTAATTTGGCCTTTAAATTGTTATCTTTGAACGCGGATACTTAAAGCATACCAGGAATCCAATCCGTGGATTTCATTTGGCACTTTAATCATTTTCAAGAATCTATCTATGAAGATAGGAAAATCTTAATAGGAATTCGGCTTTGTCCTTATTGAATTGTAATGTACGTATTGAATCATACAAAGAATTCAATTAAGGGCTCCGATGAACGATACCCATCGACAAGGATCTAATTATGAGGATAGAAAGATCCTACATGGATTTTGGAATTTGTGTAACGAGAGGTGTTCCGACACCTTGCACTAGGCGTGCTTACGTCGATACACAAGGTAGAAAGTTCATGAGGTTGAGGCACTAGATATGCCAAGGCGACATATGAAGCAGAATTTGAAGGTTGAGTAGCAGCAGGATTGGTAACAACTTTGCTTTGGATCGCAAAGCGGCAGATGTTAACCAAATGTCCCCATCGTCCATCGTGGGTACATTTGAAACAGGGTATTTGATTTGGGTGATGACGGTGGCATTGATTGCACCAAGGAGCAGTTCCCTTATACGGCTTCATCCCTGAGGCAAGTCATGGTGATAGCTAAAACAACGGTCCTCTGGAGTACGATGCCTACTTACTGGGTAGTTGCAGCACCTGGTTCGGACATTTGGGTGTTGTTGCGATGAAGAGGCATCTTGAAGACAATGGAAGGCATAGGAGGAAACAAGCAAAAGATAGCAAAAAGAGAATGACAACACATGAAGATTGTGACCATTTGTTTGTTACCAAAGGCAAACAAATGAGACAGTGACTAATCAAAGTAAGCGGGTCAATATAATGTATCGCGAAGACATGCTCGCCTATAAGTGGACACTCACCCCAAGAGTTCCCAGGTAAGAGTGACTGGTCCGATACTGCGGATTTGTACGAACACTCTAGCCTTAGACAGAAGACCCAGGGTACAGGCGTCCACTCTTCCAGTTTGCACGTGTTCACATTATTTAGACCCAAACTTTGACGAGTTTGAAAACTCAAGAGGCACTAAGCCAAATATGAGTCAAACTGGAAGGGTTCAAAACCTTATAATAAATCATCCTAGAACAGATGATTAGTTTTCAAGGTAGATCAATTTATGTTCTTATTGTGGTTGTCACTTAAGGATAAGTGACGGTATTGTTTTATGACTAAACGCAAGTAAACTCGCGTTAGGGTCCTAGGAAGGTTATAGTCTAGGTCAAAGCATTACTAATAACCTAATTCCCTATAACCATTGGCTCTGATACCAACTTTTCTGTCACACCCTGACCACGTAAAACAACAAAACGTGGCGGAAACGTCGGGGAGTGTTGTAACAGAATCATTGTTTCACAACCATGGAATAAATAGTTTCGTTTTATTGAATTATTGAACTAAATGTTTTGATACAAATTAGATAAATACAACTATTATCCTCCAAGTTTTAAAGTCGCTAAGGCCTTGTCCATTCCTATGTGAGAAAACACCAATATCATCATCAAATGCCATCAACTAATGTACCTGAAACACATGTGAAAATAGGTACGTCAGCATAAAAATGCCGGCGAGTACATAGGTTTTATATGAGTTTCAGATTCATGGCTCGTTTTACATATTGCAATACTTATTTAAAAACCTTGTTTTGAAAAGTATAGTATTGCGACACAAATAACCAACTCAAATCAAATTGGTTATATTTTATAAAAAAAATCTCGTAGCCATGATTCTTAACCCCAAAACATTTGTTTAATTAAATCCAGATTTGTAAATCGTTTATGGAATAAAACTCGAATAGTATAATATATTGTTGGAAAACCTTGTATTACAACTTTGTTTTGTTTACCATTGCCCAAGTGATCTAGATAACGCAACGATATATAATGTATTAAAAGCACTTATATATAGGAAGTACCAGCGGCGTATCCACCATGCTTTTAACACATTATACCCGCCCCGTTACCTAATCACTTCCCTAACCCAACGGTTCAAACAGATTCAAACAGTTCGTGTCAATCAACGGTTACAAACGGTTCACATAGTCAAATAGTCACAAACGGTTCACATAGTCAAATGGTCACAAACGGTTCACATAATCCAACGGATCATCTAGTCAACGGTTACAAACGGTTCACATAATCAACGGTTACTAACGGTTCACATAGTCAAATGGTTACCAACGGTTCATATGATCAAATGGTTACAACGGTTCAAATGATCATATGGTTACAACGGTTCAAAATGCAAAACAATGTGTCCATATGCTGGATGAGCATATGCGACAAAATGTAGTATATGGAAATCAATGTGCTAGCATGTTACGTGAACATACATAGCAAAACATAATAAAATCGTGTACTAATAATGTACTATTGAACATAGTAAGTATATGATATAAAAACATGGGAAACATGAAAGTATCAAGTAGGCACATGTGTTCCACCCCAAAACAGTTTGAAAACAGTAAAAGAGGGGACTATGTACTCACCTAAGGGTGCTTAGAAGTCTTGAACAACAACCAAGCAAAGCTAGAGTGATCAGGGAATCAAACGGCACCCTATATAGGTAACTATGTAAATAACCGGACCTAAATCGGGAGATAGGATAGAATGAGGTTCTATAAATCAAATGAGTAATTGAACTCATATGGTATGATTTAATAGACCCTACATTCTGATTGAAAGGCCTACCTAAGTGCTTTTGACCCGTTTCGACACGTTATGGTAACATAAGCTACAATAAGGCGTCGTTAGCGTAAAACTATGTTCGGATGGTTAACTATGTGCTATGCCAAGTTTTACATGCCCAATTATCCCTAAACATGTTACTAAATCAGATTACTTGTCAAAAATATGTTCACATAGGCAAAAATACGGATTTTAGCTTCAAAAGGGCATTTTGGTCATTTCCTATGGGCATACAAGCTAACAAGCAAATGACTAACCAATCCTATGTGATCATAAGGTATAACCTCAGTGGTTATTCCCTATGCAACTATGATCACTAACTAAGCTTGGTCGGATCCTAAAGATCGACCAAACGGGTCGGGTTCGAAAGGCTAAGCGGTGGTTTAGACCGCTTACCTCACGACCCTAAACAAGCACAAACTAATAGTGTCGTGTTAGACATGTCAAAACATGTCTAACCTACTGATTTGGTATCAAAACAAAGTGTTTTGATACCCTAAAGTAGTTCCGAGGCAAAATGCGTGCTAAAACGCATTTTGACCGAAACTTTGACTCGACACTACAACTAGATAACGTGGTAATCAGCGGTTATAATCGCGAAGGATTATAACTATCGTGATTACAATCACGTGTCAAAGTTCAATTGAACTTTGACTTGACCAATTGATGGTCAAAACCGAAAGTCAAACTGTTGGCCAAACTGTTTGACTTTCTGCACTATATAAGGAAAAAGCAAGAAAAAGAATGAAAGAAGGCTCACAATAGTCCTTGCTATCTTTTCTACAAAGAAGACAAGTCCCAAATGCTTGAGAGAGAGCTCCAAAGCAGATGTGAAGAGAGGAATGAGAAGAATGAGCAAGGAATGAATGAAATGGATGGGCTATTTATACTTGTGGTGATGCTCTAGGATCATCACAAGTGGTTTGTTTAGCCATTAAGGAATAAATCTCATCCATACAAGTGTTAGGAGCAGGTGCAAAGCCTTGGAGAACACTTAAACTTGCTCAACACACCAAGAATTTACCAAAACAGCCCCTGAATTTGCAAACAGATGCTGAAAACACACTTTCTGCCCAGATGAGGCGCTCGCGTAGCGCTAGGGCATAGGCCTTAGGGCTCGCGCTACGCTAGCATGTATCAGGTTCAGCAAAGTTTCAAAATTGACAGAAATGGTCCCTGCACGTGTTTAAAGCCTTTTTCGATGCGTTTAAACCCCGTTAACCTCATTTCAAGGCTCTAAAATGAAGTTAAAGCATAGGGGACTCAAAACATGCTCAAAAATATCTCGGATGTCGGTTCGTTTGGTCGTACGGTCACGTTGTTCGGTTATTTACGACGAAACTCGAACGGACGCGAAAACGATCCAAATTAAGCGACGAATGGAATTTTTGCATGGCGATCACTAAAACAAAAATATTTTAGTGTGTACAAAAATTTTGGATGTCCAGATGTGTCCAGAACGTAAGATATGCGCGAAAATGCAAACTTACGCCGTTTATGACACTTTTAGTCCCTGTAAGATCATATAAGCATGTTTTCACACACCGAACCTATCAAAGCTTATTTCTAAGCCATATTTAGGTTATATATGGTATGTTTAACTTATGATCAAGTTCCGGACTGTTCGACACCATACGAATCGGTATAGTTTCGCAGTTTGACACAAATAGTCCCTGCGATCGGATAAACTTGATTTCGGCATACCAAACCATCCAAAACTTATTTCTAAGTTATGTAAAGGTTATTTAAAGTATGTTAAGCCTATGTCACTATTCCGGAGTGTTTGTTGCATTAAACTGGTTATATTTACGCATCAGATCGTGTATAACCTTCCAGAAAGCGACTTAAAGCCCGAAATCGAACAAGAATTGATATGTGCAAATGATACACATATTTTCACAATTCCCAAGTATGAAATACAAAATTTCATTGGTTTAGCATTTGTTTGACGGTCACAGTGACACAGGTGTCACACTTTCAGTGTTAAAGATTCTCCTGAAAAGAAGTCATCCCAGGGATCTAGCAGCACAAGATTTTCATCATTCGATCCAAACATTTCTGTAACAAAGAATGGAAGAAAACTTCAGTGCAACATTGTTCTTAGTATTGAAAATGATCAAGATTACACTGAAGAGATTGCTAAAAATCAAATGTCTTTGTTGGGAATGGTGTTGGAGTCGTATAGTAGTTTTGTGGCCGGAAAGATCGGTAATCCAATGCTCATGAAAGAGGATTACGATCAAATAGATGCTGAGGAAATGGAATTGATGGACATTAAATGGTGTATGGCTAGCGTGCTGAGACGAGCTGAAAAGTTTAAACAAATTACGTGAAGAGATGATTTCCGTGATGCAAATGTTTCAACTTTAGGCTTTGATAAATCTAAAGTTACGTGTTTTTGTTGCAGGGAAAAGGGGCATTTCAAGAGGGAGTGCAAAAATCGTGAAGCTACTGGAGCCCAAAATCCTTTTGGTAACAACGATTATTACAAAAAGGCGATTTATCACCAAGTCACACCACCAGCACAGCATCAAGCACAAACTGCTCATGGAAGAGATGTGTTAGATAGTTCAAAAAAAGCATGTCTAGGCAAATATGAAAATTTTGCATGGGATAAGTATCTTCCAACAAACAGCAAAGTGTGTTTAGCAGAACAAGATGACGAAAAATTGGCTGAAGGCTTCAATTGGGATGATTTTTGCCCAGATAAAGATCTCATGGCCAAAGAGATGTTCAAAAACACTTCAAATGCTTTCTTTGCTAATGCTTATGATTTGAAATATGCAGAACGAAACAGGAAAGTCATGGAAGCTGCTGAAGCAAGACGAAGGAAGCTTGAAGAAGAGGAAGAAGAGGAAGAGAGATTAAATGCTGAAGCTAAAGCTGAGAAAAAGAGAAGAGCTGAATTCTTACAACCAAACAGGACAGTCAAAGAGATTCCTGAATTTGAAGTTAAAGTGGATGCAGAACCAAGTGAAGTTCCAGAAAAGTGCATGAATTGTGATTCTTTAATCAAGTAGAACAATGAGTTGCTGCATAATATAAACAGATTAAAAGAATCATATGATACAATGAACAGAGAAATCAACAAGTATACTGATTCGAGTGGTGAACAAGCTGTGGCAATGAATACACTGAAGATTGCGTATCTGAGACAGCTTGATGATGCTAATTTTCATATTAAGAAGTGTGCAGATCTGGAGTTGGAGTTAGCAACACAAAAGATAGAAACTGAGAAAGTGAAAAAGTTATTAGAAAGTTACTCATGTTCTTCTTTTGTTGTTGACAGGATTTATCCAGTTGTGGAAAATTTGAAGACGTTTGAAGAAGTGAGGACGTCTGAAGAAAGGAAATCTATGACAAAAGACGAAGAAAAAGTGAAGACTTCTGGTAAGAAATCAAGTGTGGTCTACAATAGATGTCCGCCCCCGGTCGAAAATGGATATTCACCTCGAAATCCAAATTCTGAGAGAGTCGAAAAAGCAATAAACTTAGAATGGGAGTCTGGGCCATCGGATAACTTGCCAGAAAATATTGATGTCACGTACACGTCATCAGACACTGATCATGAGTCAAAGTTGATAACAAGTGTGGTCGATCCAGTGTTGGATAAAGATGACAGTGAGGAGTCAAATCCGGAGTCCAAACCAAAGTCAAAGTCTGTGTCTGATTCGTCAAAGCTGACAAATAAAAAGGACAAACGGGTTTATGATAAAGAGTTTTTACTTTCGAAATCGAATTTAAATGATGAATCGGTCAAAGTGGCATGTACTTTGAAAGGTTCTGACAAATTATATTCTGATGAAAGTTTTCCCATAAGAAGTGTCAGATTTGAAATGATTCAAAAGGTTTTCAAAATCACAGAAATTAATATTTCTGAAATAAAAGATTTAAATCTTTCCAGAAAACCTAAACAATACACTTCAAGAGATCAACAAGAAAATGGGTTACAATTGTGGTTATAGTTTCCAACAGAAACTAAACCATAATCGTAATTTAAAAAAGAAAGGATTAGGTTTTGTTCCACCGAAAAACTATAAAAATGAAAAAATGTATAAACCAAAAACTGTGTTTGTTTCAGGAAAAACATCAGAAGCTGAAAAAGAACAATCATTCAGAAAGCAGTCAAATCAGGAATTCCTTGCCAAGAAGCAAGAAGAACTGAAGAAGAATGAAGTTCCGAAGAAGATTGAGAAGAGAACTTGTTTTCAGTGCAAGATTGCTGGTCATGTGGCGAAGGATTGTCCGAAAACATTCAAGCCAAAACAGGAAATCTCTCGTAAAATGAAAGAGAAGATTGTCGAGAAGACTGAACTGTCAACCCGGAAGTTTACTGGTTTTGAAAATTCAACTTTTGAAAAAGGAGAATGTTCAAAGAGTGCTTCAAGAAGAAAAGATAATGTGCCAAATCAAAAATGGGTTGTGAAAGGTTCAGGTAATATTTCTGGTGATGAATCCGATTCCATAAAATCAGAGGAGCCACGTGTTGAGAAAAAGATTGAAAAGATAGTTCTAACTATGAACGATGAAAATTTTCCAATGTTGCGTGCTGAAAATTTTATGAAGAAAGTTGGAAAAGTTGAAATTTCAAATCAATTTTATTCTGACAAGAAAAAATTTGATGTTGAAAAAACTTTCAACGGAAATGTAAAACGTATCTTTGGACAAATGGTCAACGGTAAGGCCAAAAGCATCAAAGATTTTTATGCTTCCAAAGGACGTTACACCCAAGGAAGGTCAGGCTTGGGTGGATATATTTTTCAAAGAATAAAAACCTGACTTGCCGGAGATCCCAAGTTGGTAATCGTGGATCATGAATCGGCATCTTTCTGAATCTATATTTGAGTAGTTGCAGGAATTGCCGGAACTCCCAGGTTTGTAAGCGAGGAGTTGGAATCGGCACCTTGAGAATTCAACCAACAGATGGTAATTGGTTGAAAACAGGTTTGAAATGCTTAGTGGTTCATATTTCAAGTGGTTATATGTTTGTGGTTGTTACAAGTGATTCAGAATGTGAACTAGTTGTTTCTACATGTGGTTATATCAGGGTCATTGAATTGAACTTGAATTAACTTTTATTCACAAGATTGGTAAAACAATGTGATGATTTGTACCCCAATTTTACAAGTGGTAATAACAACTAAACTTATTTTCTGGAAAAAACATTTTGATTAAAACAAACTTAAGTGTTTTGAAATCACTATGGGAAAATAGTTTGTTGTAAGGGGGAGTTCTGATTGTTTAAGCCAAACGGATGGAGAATTGAAGCGATTCGATATCAGTTGTCATGTTCTGTACAGTTTGTTTTCAATTTTCATTAGATGTATTTGAATTTTAGGGGGAGTAAGAAATTTTTAGAAAATCAAAAAACATCAGAAAATTTGAAAAAGACAAAAACATGATAAAATGAAAAATGAGTTTTTGTTGCATAAAAGAGGAAATGATAGTACATCAGTGGACTATTACAGCATGCTAAAGAATTGTAAAGCTAAAAGTGATAAACAATCTTACTGCGGATGTGTCAGTAGGTTTTCGCACATTTAGTAAATTGAAACGAGATATAAACCTAAATTCGAACTTGCTTAATTCGTGGGTAACTATTCTTGAATATATGGGTAACCCCCGAAATCTTGTTTGAAAGGTCCCGTATTCTGAGATACTAGGTCTTTATACTCAGTGATATCTCGGGTATTGTTCCGGGACTTCTGTTGTATGGAAATACTGACCTAGTCCCCGAATAATACTTTCTGCAAAAAGCTTTGAAATATAAGCTCGCCCTCAGCAATCTGATTAAACAATAAAATTGATAATCTTTGCTGTTGTAACAAAAGACCTCTAAAAGGGACCCACCTAAAGTCGAATCCGTCATCTCTCTGCGTATACGGGAGTATCGACCTGAGCTCTTACGGCCCTCGCACATTACCCCTTTACAGATATCATCTGTGGTATATTCACCTGTAAGACTGAATATTGGGATCTGGATACAGGAGTATATTCAAGTGAAGTGATACACAATTAAATTTTTAGTTTCTAAAACATTAATATCGTATCTCGAATCAATTGAAGTCTGTGTGAAAATTTCAGTGGACAAACATACTGACAATCTAGGTAAATTGTTTAGAACTTAATATGTAATCAAGCTTAATGGTGTTGGTGATATGTTTCTTAACTGATATGATTCTCTTGCACGAACTCACAAAAATATTGTTTGTAAATATTTCATTTTTACATTTTCTTAATGTTTTCAAGTGGTTTCAGAAAATTCAAAAAGAGTTTCGACAACTGGTATTGAGAAGCTGATTTTCAAAATTCAAAGTGCTAAACTTGAAGAACAGGTTTGGGAGAGTATATGTGATGATTGTTAAGATTGTTTGAAAAGTGTCAGTGAAAGATCTTGAATGTAAAATCATTACTGTAATTTACCAGCATAGTTTCTAAATTGTTGAAAAGATTTAATCTTTGAAGAAACTTATGTTTGGATAGAGATTGTGCAGGTGAACATTTGTCAGATAATAATCCTGAGAGAGAATGGAGTCAGGTATCAATCTTGAACCTGATGGAGCCTGTGCACAATCTAAGAATGAAGCTGTGAATTCTAGACTACGATCCCAGCTGTTTGATAAGGGGAGTCTGAAGACACCGTATCAACATCTGAGAGAGAGGAGTTTGTTGATGATGAAGAAAGAGGACGAGGATTCTTGAAATGACAGATATTTAAGAGGAAGATTGAAGACTGATAAAGATTGTAGATTGGCATTTGTGAAGACTCGAAGACTCCGTCAACATCCGAGGGGGAGTTTGTTGGTGCACTTACATCTGTCGACTACGTCTTACATTGAGTCTTAAAGTTGGACAGATCAGACATGACACGAAATCCTAGAAACATTAGATTGTAATAGGTTCACTTTTGTGGTTATAGCTAGGTTCGCTTATGTGTCAGTCTAGATCAGGTTCGCTTATGAGTCATGATGTTAGGTCCGCTCTTGTGACATGATGTAGGTCCGCTTATACATGCATGTATGTATAAGCGAACCCTGTTAGTCTATATATAGTGGATGCTTGAGCGAACCTAACACACATAGTTTACGGTGTTTTTCTTCCGACAAGCTACGAAGTGCTGTCGAAGTGCTGTCAGAACGTGTACTCGAGTTATTGATCAATAAAACAGCAAGATTAAATTGAAACCAGCTGAAATAGCACCAAATCATTAGTTTCCGCCTCTTGATTTGGATAGGAATTCTTCTGATCGACTCAAATAGGGCCGAACGCGATCCTACAAAGCCTACAAAATTTCAGATCAAAACTCAAAGTAATTTGAAAGATATTAAGATTTTTCTGTCTGATCTATTAAACATGTTGGTCACTATTTTTCTTGATGTTCACCGATCGGATGGCAATCCGATCGGATGACCACCCGATCTATTGTACATTGATTTGTTAAAACATATTTGTGTCAAGTCTCGGATAGTGACCCGATTGGATCAACATCCGATTCTTTGCAAGTCATTAAAAGGGTTGACTTTGTTGATTGTCACCCGATCGGATCACCATCCAATTCAAGGGACATTGTTCATTCAAGCTTTAAGGTTTAATTGTCAAGTGGCAATCCGAACGGATTGCCATCCGATCCTAAATTCTTTATTTGTTTGTGTCTCAGGTACAAGTATCGGATCTTCACCCGATCGAACAACCTCTCACCCGTTCGGACAGCCTCTCACCCAATCGGATAGCACTTCACCCGATCAGACAACCTACCCACTCGATCGGATCACCATCCGATCCGCTGTCATTTGATCATTGTTACTGTGTTGACTTCTGTTGACCCACTCGATCGGATACTCATCTGATCCAACAGTTTGTTTAATAATTTTTTTTAAAAAATCTGATCATTGTTATCTGATTGTTTCAGGTGCTGTGATTCGAGGTGATTAACAAGAAACGTCATGGGTGAAGAGTTCTACAACACGTTCTATAAAGCATTCATATCAGAATCTTCCGAAACATGATAATTTCTATTGGACTTATTCAAAACCACCAAAGCTTGAAAATATTGAGGATTACACATGGTGGAAAGAACGGTTTATCAACTGGGCTAAAGCTTACGCACACGAGAGCTGGTTTTGTTTAGAGTTTGGATATGATAGACCTGTCAATGATAAAGGAGATGAAATTCCACTCAAAAGCTTATCCGTTGAAGACAAAAAGAATTTCTCATATGAACAAAGAATGATTGCCTTAATCCAGCAATCTATTAAAGATGAAATATTCACATTACTTGTTCATGATGGTTTTTTAAAATCGGTTTGGGAAGCGTTAAGGGTTAAAGCTGAGGGTGGCAAACAAATTAAAAAGAATAAAATTGCTTTACTAAAAAAAAGAGTTTGATTTGTTTGATAGTTTAAAGGGAGAAACGGTGAGACAAATGATTGAGCGATTTTGTCATTTAAAAATTGAACTCGATAGGTTTGAAATTGTCAAAACATGTGAGGAAATAATTGATAAAATCATTGAAGCGTTACTACGAGCTGATCAGTGGCAGACGTTTGTGTTTATCTTGAAAAATGATGTTTTATATTATTCAATTACTCTTGATGTTTTGTTAGAAAAGATAGAAAGTCATGAGCTTGAACTGCAAAAACAAAGCAAGATTAGCAGTTCTACACATCAACAGAATGTTGGTCTTTATTACAAAGGTAGCACACCTTCGGTGAAAGTTAATGAATCACCAAAGACAGCATTCAGTGTTGAAAAATCAAAAGAACCACAGAAAAGCTCATCAAGCTACAATCCAGGATATCATTCATCTTCTGCAAAAGTAAATCCTGAAGAATCAGAGGAAATTCTTTGCAAGATCGCTTTTAAGCTGAAGAATTCTCCGGCTATGAGCATCAATGCAGCTAAACAATAAATGAGTTTTCTAGCGTCTGTGTTAGAGTCATATGAAGGTTTAGTGTCTGGAAAAATTGGAAACTCAGAGCTGATAAAGGAAGACTATGATCAGATCGATCCAGCAGAAATAGAACTCATTGACATACGCTGGTGTTTAGCAAGTTGCATTCGAAGAGCTCAGAGGTATATGGAGATTACTGGGAAGCAGTTAATAGGTGGTCCGTCAACAAAGTTAGGATTCGATAAATCCAAAGTGACCTGCTTCAAATGTAAGCAAAAAGATCATTTCAAAAGAGAATGCAAAAATTCTGAAGTTGACGAAACTGAGAAACCTTTCAATGATGATTATTACGGAAAGGCGATTTACCACCGAAGCAAAGAAGAGCCGAAACTGATTGAAATAATCCCAAAGAGAAATCAAGAGCATGTGCAGTAATCCATGATGATGAAGGGTTTGACTAGAGCGAATTCCTTCCAGAAGATGATCTTGTTGATGACCGTCTCACAGCTCATGGCAGAACTGTATCAAAGAGCGAGAGTGTTATGTAAACAGGGATGGTGAACCAGTCGTTCATCCAAAGGAATTAGTTTTTAATGAAGTTCTTGCAGTAATTCCTTTATCCGGCGAATACTACTCAAATGTTGAAAAGGATAAACACTATAAGAAAAAGCTCGATAAAATCATCAGAGATGCCATGACATCAAGTCTGAGAAAGAGGGATGAAGAAAGAATGAAGAAGAATATTGATGAGTTGGTAACTGATTTGAAGAAAGTAGCTGAGGAAGAGAAGGTAGAAGAAAAGGTTGTTGAAAAAGAAGTTGTTACTGAAAAACAGCAGGTTGAAGAAGAGAAAAAGAAGAAAGAAGAAGAAGTGAAGATAGAAAACTTGGTGGAAGAGAATGAGAGTTTGGATGTTGGTGATGATTTTGATGCTGGTAATGAGAAAAAGAAAGATGCTGATCAGACAGAAATAACAGAGAAAGCCGAAGTACTAATCACTGAGGTAAAATTTGATTCTGAAATTTTAAATGAAACAATTGAACAGTGCAAGAAATGCATGGAAACGTGCAGTGCTTGTACTGAAAAAGATGAAAAGTTCAGAAAAAGAAATCTAGAATTTAATAAAATCGAAGAAGTTTTTAAAAATAAATGCAAAGAGTTGTTAGAAAAAGAAAAAGTTTTGAAAGATAATGACGAAAAGCTCACGCAAAAATGCAAGAATTAAAAAAAGAAAATGAAAATTTGAAAGAAAAAGTTTCAAAAATGAAGGAAGAATGTGTTCAAAAAGAAAATGCATGTCAGGAAATGAAAAAGGAGTATGATTTAATAAAAATGGCTTACCACATTACAAAACAATCATATGAAGATGTGAAGAGACAAATGAAACTTGTTCAATCTAGATTGAGATACTGTTCTGAAACAACTGATACGCTTAAAAGACAGTGTTCAATAAAGCAACAAGTTGTTAATTCTTATATTGAGGATGTTGCTAAGTTGAAGCGTCAAATAGTCGATTTAGAACAGGATAACAAGTTAAAAAGTTATCATGCGTCATCATATGTGCTTGAAAGAATTTTCAACATAATACCGGGTGATGATGATTCTAAGAAAAACAAAAAAGGTATCGGTTCTTGTCACACCCCGGCCGCGTATAACATGCAACCGCGGCGGAAACGCCGGGGAGTGTCGTGGACAGAATTAAATTGTTTCATAACCATGGCATACAAGTTGTATTTTATTTATAAACAAAGGTGTTACATTGTCTTGGAAAGAGAGTACGGAAATCAAAACATAATTAAGCTAGTTCAAACTTCATTTTTAGGCTCTAAGGCACAGGTCCGCCCTAGAATCATGATCATCGTCCTATGGAATAGCTCCTGAAAACACATGTGAAAGTAGGTACGTCAGCATAAAAATGCCTGTGAGATACATAGGTTTTGTGAAAGTGGGGTTCATGACTTGAGTTTTAAAGAATGTTCAATAACAGTCAGTCATGAACCTTGTAATTTGTTTTGCTTTGTAAACCATTTGAAAAACGATAACATCAAAGGATATGTATAGATAAATGCAAGGTTAAACGAATAACCAAGTAAAGTGAGTTGAATAAGATAAGTTGTTTGTGAAAATAATGTCTTGTGAAGAATATGTTACTTATGTAAAGTGTAATGTGTCTAAACTGAAATGACTTAGATAACGCCACGGTATGTAATATCATACAAACATTTATATATAGGAAGTACCAGCGGCATATCCACCATGTTTGTATCATATTACATATGCCACGTTACTTAAATCATTTACCCAAACCAATCCACCATGTAAATTGTTCATGTGTAAACCAAATGTCAAGTGTTATTGTAAACCATGTCAAATGTTTATGTTCAAATGTAAACCACCAAATGTGTATGTCAATGTCGACGTGTTTATATTCAATGTAAATCATGTAATGTGTAATCCCAAAATGTATCATGTATGGTAAGCGAAATGTATCAACTTAAACCATATGCACAAAACAAGTCGTTGAAGTAAAACGTGGTTTAAATCAGCGTTATGTTCTGCGGGAAATGCATGCTCAATTGATAATAACATTTATGCGGTATTGTAAACTATGCATACACCCAAGCCTTGAGACTGCGGCGATAAACCCTTAAACAAATTAAAGGTTTATCTAAGTTATGTATATCGAATTCGGTCATTCCTTCCAGTCCTATCAAACCCAGGACTTCAGGAATGGGAGTTGTCAATTCCTATGGTACCACTACCTACTAACGAACGGCGTAGCTAATGTTAATGAATGTATTGTCCCATGTTAAACAAACCAAATGTCATAACAAAATGAAGGCATGTGATGTAAACAATTGTACTAAGTATGCTAAGTAAACATACGAAGCAGAAATGTTTATGTAAATCAATGTGTCCATATGCTGAGTAAACATATGCAACAGAAATGTTCATGTAAATCAATGTGTCCATATGCTGAGTAAACATATGCAACAGAAAATGTAATGTAAATCAATGTACTAAGTACGCACACAATGGGCATACGTAGCATGAAATGTAATGAAATCATGTACTATAATGTACTAACAACATAGCAGGCATATGATGTGAAAACATGGAAAGCATGAATGTAACAGATAGGCACATGTGTTTCACCCCAAAACAGTTTGGAAAACAGTAAAAGAGGGGTTCTATGTACTCACCTGAGGTTGCTTTGTTGTTCTTGTGAAATAACCAGGTAATGCGAGAGGTCACGGAATATCAACGGCACCTAATTGGTAGCTATGTTAATATACCGGACCAAATCGGAAGGATCGGACAGTACGCGGGTTCGTAAACCAAACGAGTATGGAGACTCGTGTAATATGGCTTAACAAAGCCCACATACTAAAATGAAACCTAATCTAAGTGCTTACGGTCCATCACGACCCGTTTAGGTAGCTTATGCTACCCTAACGCGTCGTTCGCGTAGAACGCGCTCGGAACGCCTAACATCGTGACCACAAGGTGTATCCTCGGAAGGTTATAGCTATGGTCACCTAATGTGTTTGGTCAGGTCCTAATGACCGACCAAATGGGTCGGGTTCGAAAGTATAAGCGATGGTTTAGATCGCTTACCTTACGACCCTATATAAGCACTAAACTAAAAGTGACGAGCTAAGCATGTTAGAACATGCTTAACTAAGTTTAGAAACGGGTTTGACATCAAAACAAACGGCTTTGATGCCCACGAGTAGTTTGGTTACAAAATATGCAAGAATGCACATTTTGGCCGAAACTACGACTCGTCACTGAGCCTAGATAACGTGGTGATCAGTAGGTATGGTTACTACGGACCATAACCATCGTGATCACGCTCACGTTATGAAGTTCCATGAACTTCACATCGACCAAAAGCTGGTCAATGCAGAAAGTCAACAAAACATTGACTTTCGGACTCGAAAAGCGAATAAAAGAGCGAAAGAAGACTTACGGAGGGTCCCCGAGTGCTAATCAAGATCCAATAGCTCAGGTATGAAGCAAAAGCATCAACTTAGAGCATTTAGATCTGATTTGTGGGTTTTTACACAAAAGGGGGGGGGGTATTTATAGGAAAGGTGGAACCGTTAGGATCGTTTTATCGAATAACGTGCTTTGATCTCGTGCGTACACGTGTCCAGGGGTTAGATTCAGTGTACTTGACCCTTGGCCCTTCATTTGGGTGAAAAGGCATCGCCCTTTGATCGAACGAAAGGCCAGATTCTGCATTAAATGCAGAATCTGCTGTCAGACATGTTCACGCGGCCCGCGTGAAAGTGGGTGCAGGTCTTACGCGGGTCGCCTAGCCCCGTCTGATCTGCACCACTTGCAGAATTTACGTATTCAGCCCCTGTTGCGTTTTTAAGCTATTTCCAGCCCCTTTAAGACCTATAAAGTTATCTTTAAGGCCCTAAAATGATGCCTAAACATTGTGGACATGAAACAAGCCCAAAAATATGTCGGATGTCGGTTCGTTTGGCCGTACGATCGCGATGTTCGCTTAATTACGACGGAATGCGCATAAGCGTGAAAGACGATCCAAATGACGCGACGAATGGATTTTTCTCATGCCAAACACTAAGGCATAATATAAGGATGCTTACATAAATTTTTGGATGTCCGGATGTATTTAGAACGTAAGTTATGCGCGAAAGTGCAAACTTGTGCACTTTTTGACACTTTTAGTCCCTGAATGATCCAAAAGTTTGTTTTGGCATACCAAACCCCTCAAAGCCTATTTCTAAGCTATGTAAAGGATATTTATGGTATGTTTAACTTATGGACATGTTCCGGAATGTTCGTTACAGTTCAAATTGGCATACTTTCGCAGTTTGTCAAGTTTAGTCCCTGTAAGTGAATTAAGTTGTTTTTGCTATACCAAAGCCTTCAAAACTTATTTCTAAGTTATGTAAAGGTTATTTAAGGTATGTTGAGTATATGTTGATGTTCCGGAGTATTTGTCGCATTAAACTGAGTACGTTTACGCACCAGTTTGCGTATAATGCTCCAGAAAGCGATGTGGACTTTGAAATTGAACGAAAGTTAAAACACGAAAAATGTAAAACACAATGAAACAACCATTGGGATCAAATAACATTATTTTATTGATAATTGAACTGTTCATGATGATTACAGGCACAAATGTTACAGTCTCCCCTACTTGTGGAAATTTCGTCCCGAAATTTATTTAGAGGAAACTGATTGAAAAGGATGCGGATATTTTGCCTTCATTTGATCTTCACGTTCCCAAGTAAACTCGGGTCCACGCTTAGATTCCCAACGAACCTTGACCAAAGGAATGCGCTTGCGTTTGAGCCACTTGATTTCACGTTCCATGATTTCTACCGGTTTCTCAACAAATTTCAGTGTTTCATCAACACGAATTTCGTCAAGCGGTATGTGGAGGTTTTCATCAGCTAAACACCTCTTGAGATTGGACACGTGAAAGGTTGGATGAACATTTCCAAGTTCAGGAGGTAACTCAAGTCTGTAGGCTACCTTACCGATTCTTTCGACGATCTTGAATGGTCCAACATATCTAGGTGCAAGTTTTCCTTTCTTTCCGAATCTGATCACACCTTTCCAAGGTGAGACCTTAAGTAATACACGATCACCGACTTGAAAATCCAAGGGCTTGCGTTTTAAGTCCGCGTAATTCTTCTGACGGCTTCTAGCTGTCTGAAGGTTATCACGAACTTTCTTTACCTTATCTGTTGTCTCTAAAATGAGGGCAGGTCCAGTAAGCTGAGCCTCGCCAATCTCATTCCAGCAGACTGGTGAACGACATTTTCGACCATAGAGAGCCTCGAAAGGAGCCATGTTGATGCTGGAGTGATAACTGTTGTTGTAAGAGAATTCAATCAATGGAAGATGTGAATCCCAACTACCACCAAAGTCTATCACACAAGCTCTAAGCATATCCTCCAGTGTCTGGATTGTTCTTTCAGATTGACCATCCGTTTGCGGATGATAAGCTGTGCTCAGATTAAGTTGAGACCCCATAGCAGATTGCATGGTTCTCCAAAAGTGAGAAGTGAAACGAGCATCTCTGTCAGAAATGATGCTCAAAGGAACACCATGTCTAGCTACAATTTCATCTACGTAGATTTGAGCAAGTCTGTCAGCTGAATAATCCTCACGGATTGGCAAGAAATGTGCTGACTTGGTAAGACGATCAACGACTACCCAGATGGCATCGTGACCTTTCTTTGTGCGCGGGAGTTTAGTAATGAGATCCATAGTAATGTTTTCCCATTTCCAAACTGGGATCTCTGGTTGTTCCAATAAAC